>NC_067130.1:21872852-22472852 GCF_021347895.1 Acanthochromis polyacanthus
CGGGCGTCCACAACACATCGGGACTACACACACACACAACACACACAACCACACACACACAGCACAACAGACACATACACCACACACACACAGCACCGACACGAGCACACTACACACACAACACACACACCCCCTTATCTTCGCTGTTGACTCATGCTGAATTTATTTTCTCATGGAAGAGCTGAAGCAGTATTAGTGTAGTTATTTTCAAAAATGATTTTCCCCGCTCACAAGCTGTTGGGACCCCATCAGTGTACTACGATCAATAGGATTCGCGTGCAGGATGAATAACACAGATGTGGTTGATTCAGGATATCTGTATTGGTTGTGCTGAGACTTCAGCTTTGAAAGGACGTTATACTGCTGCATTCATATCAACACCGAGGAAAAGAACCCTAAAGATAAGTACAAGACAGGGATGTACTACTGCTTCTACATATGCTCATTTCATTATTTGTTTATTTTGATTTACTTAACAGAGACAATTGCAACGACTACATTTATTTTTCCAATGTACTCTAAAAGCTCAGTAAGAGTCCACAGTTGATGTGCAGAAATAATGTAAAAAATTAAAACTGTAAAACAATACATCAAACCTATTAAAAATGAAATCTGATAACACAGTAAACAGTTTTATCTGGAAAAAAAACTAGGTGAACAAGAAAGTTGTCCAACTGATTTAAAAATGATAGAAATTGATGGTATATTATTTATTACAACGAGAAACACAAAATCTTAAATTGTGGAGTTTGGGGCTATGGGCGTTTTTTTACACTGAAAGCATTTAGAACTGCTTAAAATATTAGTATATATACATACTCATATCAGCCACTTTAAATATTAATTCAGCTTGAATTTGAGATTGAAATACCTAAATATTGTTTGGGATAAACATCTCTGTACAATCTCTAGTGTTTTAAGGGGTTGTAGCGCTTCGAAAAGACTTCCAATGTAGGAAATAAAGCTAATAACATGACGATTGATTTTGCCTTTAACTAATTGTTTGATTGCAAGATATTGTTTACAAATAAAAACAGCCTATACATACAATACAAGTCCTTTTAATGTCACAATTTTAGGGATTTCTAGACCGCTTACACCAACATTAAACATGTGCATATAGTATTTAAAAAAAAAAATAAAAATGTTATAATATTTAGATTCATTTAATCAGTAAAAATTCCCTAAATGACATAATATTAAAGGATTTCTATCCTTAAAACACTGAAACTGTGCATGAATAATCATTCAAAAGCCCTGCATGATGATATTTGATTTATTCTAATCATTATTTAAACAGTGAATTTAAGGTGTAAATGCTATTTTGTTTAAAATGGAAGGATTTAACACCATTAAAAACGTCCAATAACTGTGCATATAATATCTACAAAACTACGCATTAACCATGAAAGGTTATAACTAAAATAGTTCTGAATAAACATCCCACTAGCTAGGTGTGGCATATGAATTTGAAAAAATAATGTTTAAAACCTTGATTTGAGTATAAACTGAGTGCTATTAGAAACATATCCCTGATGAATCACAAGTTGCTGAGTTTTGTTTAATCCATCATTGCAGCCAAAGAACTGATTTTGTTGTTGACGTATTGAACCTTGAACTATAACTTGGGGGGGGGCTGATAGTTTTTATTAGCCAATCAGTGCTTAACACATGCAGTAGCAGAGGTCCCTCTCCTCGCCTGCTCCAGCTTTTCCCGAGGGGCCCCCGAGAGATCAATGTCACAGGAAGTGTTCGGCTCTGTTACAATACAATGCTTTCCTTTCAACAGCACAAACAGCGCACATAGATAAGTACGACACATTCGGAGAGATCTGATATTTACCAAACAGCTCCTCCTCACGGTTTGTAATTGGTGTAATTTGAATTGCGCTACGCTCTGACCCCACTGACCGATAGTGTACAAGTTCTCCAACACAGATCCAACTGACCTCACGATCTCCTTACTTGCACTCAAGCCGAGGGATGGGAGAGGAGTGTTTTATGTTGTGGTCACATTGATTTATTGGAGTGCTGAAGGTTACACAGGGGGATGAATCAGCTGTTTTATGGTGAGATCACCTTAAGATAAAAACGGCAGTGCAGGAAGAAGCCATCGGATACTTGTTCAGTATCAACGTCAACAGTTTCAAATACTTCAGCAATGTAAAATCCCGCTCCAAAGCAGCAGCAAGAAGGTAGCCTTCAGCTGGCTCCTATTGACACCAATGTTATTCCTGCAACTTGAAAGACAGCTACTTTGAATAAACTGGGCTTGTAGCACATTGTCCACTTACACACACATGTAATATTTTCACAACGTATATCTAATGAGTTTTTGATCACGGAAGTCTGAATCTGTGAATATCTTTCAATTTCACTGAACTGTGGCCCCAAGAAGCCGTGGTGGCCGTCCTTTATTTCATTTCTGAAAGGTGGCAACTCTAACTGTGAGATTCAATTAATTTACGATCAATAACAGTTTTCTCTCCTGCAGTTGTCTTCCTTTCTTCTCTGTTTTTTTATTCTTCACTGCTTCTCTCACTTTATTGCCAACCCACATCTTAAAGAATATATTTTATTGTTTTTCAGACATTGTTTCGAGGTGATCTGTGACTGACTCCTAATTAGCCACTAGCCGCTAGCATAGCTTTAGCCACTATGAAGCAGCTAATGCTTCTTGTTCTGTTTTTGCTGATTGTTTCTCAGCTAGAGACATGTCTGTAAGTTAGAGCAGACTGTTGAAGTTAAGCTTTAGAAAGATTTTGGGGTACTCCAGATACATTAGCCACAGGCTAAGTAACAATGCAGACCTCTGACCATAGCCAGAGCCAGAGCCTAGGGCTGTCGGCTTAGTAATTTCAGCTGCACCACTTGTTAACACCTACTGGTGGTTTATTGGGGAATCTCGTATAAGAGACACACTATACATGCTTATTGAAGACTGTTGCACTGTTACAACTTCAGTGGTGTCTAATACTCATCTTCAAAACACAGGTCTGCCTGCCAATTCACTGGAATTTCTCTGATCAGTAATGTGCTCATCAGTCCCAGTCTGTAAACAATGGCTTTCAGTGACTGGCTGTTACTTGTGACCAACATGATAGACTTAGAGCCAAATAGAGTGCATTTACCTTATTTTGTGATAATTTGTCAATAAAATAACAATATCTGTAATCTTAAAAATGCCAGATTCAGCGTTGATGATTAGTCAGGCCAATAATTGATCAATCCCTGTCTGTCTTTTACCTATTTGACTGAAATCATGATTTTCCTGTTATTTCTGACCATTCATAAACAGAAATGTCTATTATAGTGTGAATAAATGAAATCCAATTACAAACATATCCAACAACAATGATGCAAAATATTTAGCAGAGCAGTGATGTATGTGTATATAGTGAGAAAATATTTGTATATGAAGTGATAAAAATGTTAACTCTAAGAAATACCAAGATTCACCCTTACATTTAATTCATTTTTGCATTTTGTTCTTTCCAAAATGTAATTCCTAGCTTCCTCGTGATGACAGACAGATTCTTACTATAATACAGCCGCTCCCACCAACTGCACTTCCCCCATCCAGCTGAACGAGAGCATTTCCTGATTAAGGAAAGCTCTTCATCACGTTGCTGAGAGCTTTCACTGCTGGCAAGAGATGTGTAATTTATCAAGAGACTTTAACTATAGCTTCCTCACTGAGTGCTGGAGTAAAATAGGAAGTGAAGCAGTGGTAGATTTGCCCTGATTCCTGTGTTTTTCACTCCACATCCTGCACTCAATGATTGTGTTGCTGCTTGGTAAACTTCGCTGTCATTAGTGGATGTATGTGTGAATGTACATCCTTTTTCCACAGGATGGGATTTGTGCAGAAGTACTGAGAGACTGGGAATCATGTGATCATATGTACATTTTTGATGTAGTTGGGCTTTAGTTCCATTCAATTTTATTTATGTAGTGTAGATTCATAACATACTGGCATCTCAAAGTGCTTATTACAGTAAGGTACAGATCTTCCGAATTACAGAGAACAGAGAAAACCAACAATCAAAGTAGCCTTTGATTCTCTATGAGTGACAGTAGGAAGGAACGACAAAACCTGGGATAGGGAGGGGAAAGAAACCTTGACAGAACCAGGCTCAGGGAAGGTGGCCATCTGCCTTGACTGGTTAGGTGAGAGGATGTGGGGAATGAGAGGAGTGGGGATAGCAGGAGGTGTTGGGGTGGGAATGGCAGGATGCAAGGTGGTGAGGCTGCAGATTAGCAATTTGTAGCTCCAGA
This sequence comes from Acanthochromis polyacanthus, assembly GCF_021347895.1. Classification (NCBI taxonomy): domain Eukaryota; kingdom Metazoa; phylum Chordata; class Actinopteri; family Pomacentridae; genus Acanthochromis; species Acanthochromis polyacanthus. The sequence continues at coordinate 21,877,131 of NC_067130.1, forward strand.
TTAGCGACCTCTGGAGAAGAGGACAAGCACAGGACACAGAACCTCCTAGGAAACACAGAGTTAGTGACATATTGGTGATATGTAACGGTATAGATAGAGAGAGTAGAGAAGAGGAGCCCAGTGCATCATGGGAATCCCCCGGCAGTCTAAACCATAGCATAATAACTAAGGGACAGCTCAGGTGATCCTGAGCAGTCCTACCTATAGTTTTATCAAATAAAAAAGTTTAAGCCTTTAGGAGCCAATGAGCTCATTATATTATAAATAAGAACCAATCTTTGTCGGGCAGGTGTTCCGCCGAAAGGAAAAACAGTTTTGACTGGCCGAAGAAGCCGCTGAAAAGCCGGCAACAATGAATTGTTTGTTTTAACATAAAAACTGTTGGACTACAATTGTTTGAAGTAATAAAAATATAGATTACTGGAACCGACAGCATTGGTCTTGGCTCTCTTCATCAGATGTGGTAAAGTTTGTCAGCACGTCAACTTTTAAGTCCTGTTAAAGCACCTCAGGGCTTCAAGCATTGGCTTAGCCTCTACAAGCCTAATCTTAAAAATAGAGAAGGTGTCTGCCTCCAGAACCCAAACTGGAAACTGATTCCAAACAGAGGAGCTGATAGCTAATGTTTCTCACTTTCCTCTTGACACTAAGACGTTCTATGGAGCTCAGGTCAGATGAGTTGGCTGACCAATCAGCACAGTAACGCCATAGTCAGCAAACCATTGGTAGTAGTTTTACCTGGGCAAGTGTTAAGTCTTGCTGGAAAAGAAAATCAGCATCTCCATAAAGCTGATCAGCAGATGGAAGTATGAAGTTCTTACAATCTCCTCTCAGATGCTGCATTGACTTTGGACTTTATAAGTACAGTGGACCAACAGAAGTAGATGACCTGACGGCCAAATCATCACAGACTGTGGAAACTTCACACTGGACTTCAATCACCTTGGATTCTGAGTCTCTCCACTCTTCCTCCAAACTGTAGGACCTTTATTCCAAATGAATGTAAAATTTACTTTAATCTGAAAAGAGGCTTCGGATCACTGAGCAACAGGCCAGTTGTTTTTTTTTTTTTTAGCCCGTCAAGGCCTTCTAACATTGTCTCTCTTTAAGGAGTGTCTTGATATTAAGAATGCAACAGTTGTAGTTTCTTTACCAAAGATGCCTGTGCTTGGTGGATACACTGACACCAGCCTCAGTCCAATGGTTGTGAAGCTCTCCCAATTTTTGAATCGACTTTTCTCTGAACAATCCTCTCAAGACTGTGGTCATCTCTGTTGTTTGTGCAGCTTTTCCTACTACAGTTTTCATTGGCCTACCTTCCTTGTGGAGGGTGTTGATCGTCTTCTGTTCAAATTTTCAAGTCAGCAGTCTTCCCCATGATAGTGGTTGTGTGGACTGAACTAGACAAGAGGTACATGACACTTATGCTGTTTGAAAGTAATTTCTGCCATTTATATTGTGGCAGTCTTGAGGTTCCATGGCTCCTATAACGCTGAATTATCTATGATGGAATCACTGAAACTTGTGTTTTTTATGGTTCATATGTAAATTAATATGTTTTGTGTGTGATATTACTAGTTACTATCTGTATTTTACCAAAACAAGAAAATCTGTAAAATTACAGTAAGTGGCCCAAAAAATTGAAAGTTTTATTATAGAAAAATATAAATCTTCCTTACATAATGTTTAGACAGTACAATAGTTAACCCATGCATTTCAGAATCAATTTGGACTATTTGTTGCCTAGAAAAACATACTTAGGAAGTCAAGTAGTTGTATATGAATATAAATTTCTAGGACACAGGGTATTCTTCACAAACAACAGCATGACAGAAATTTGAAAACCAGGAAACAGCACAGATAAGAAGAGGCAGCTCAGAGATTAGAGAGTGAAGGCTGTCTGTGCAGTGGAGGTGGATAAAAGAGAAACAACAGCAGGTGAAATACCTGCTGTGGCTGCAGAGAAGAATGAGCGGATTAGACGGAAATGTGTGTGTGTGTGTGTGTGTGTGTGTGTGTGTGTGGTGTGTGTGTGTGTGTTGTGTGTTTGTGTGTGTGTGTGTGTGTGTGTGTGTGTGTGTGTGTGTGTGTGGTGCGACAGAGAGAAAGACGGTGTTTGTGCCATGTATGGGAGCAAAGATGAATGGTCTCATTTGTGGTGGGCGCCTGGAGGCCACACAGACTGATGCAGCCACACTGCGCAGATTTTATCTCACACTCAGACCATGTCCAACTAATGCTGAAAATTTGAAACACCTTTGTGTGTCAAACAGGTTTTCTGTCCACACCAGCATTTTGAGATTTCGTGTCTGAGCATAAATGCAGCAACAAAAAGAAAAATGACATCCTTATTGTAGTTTTTGTTCTGTTTATTGTTCTGTCAATTTTATGTGTTTTTTGTTTTGTCTTCTTTGTGTAAAATGCAAGTTAAAACATTTTCTTGCTGGTCTTTTGGGTTGCAAAATTTCAAGGTCTTCATCTTACTATGTGAAGCGCTATAAGATGATATGTTGTGAATTAGCGCTATATAAATAAAAATGAATTGAATTGAAGATAACAGTGCTTCATCTGGAAAATTGAGAAATATTGGCAAAACCACACTTGTTTACGTGACTAAGGTAATTTCTAGTCATAAAGCCACAAATTCAGCTAATGCTGGGCTCAGACTACAGGGGTGTCTGGATGGCTTTTCCAAGAATCGAAGGAAATCTAATCCGATCATAGTCTGAATTGATATTCGTCTCAGATTATTTGGTAATATGAGGGGTTTTCAGATCCACTTTACTACGTCCACATTACTCACAGACTCATTGTGGCCAGTTGCCCAATAATATCAAATGTGTTTGATATTGCAAGTTAAAATCATGTAGCATTCTGCATTTGTTTATTCTCACTGCAAGTAGTATTACAGCAAGTTGTTGCACCAGTAGTCTATCTTGGACTGGCTACATCACACCATCATTCAAACACTCTGGCTTGTTTTTTTTCTTCTTTAAACCAATCACAGTTGTCGTGGGCAGGAATGAGTGAAGGATGTGACTTCAGTGTGCCTCAAAATAGTGACGGGTGGAATTTTTGTGGTGGAACATTTGCAAGTAAGGAGATGTGCACTGTGATTAAAATGGATAACCCACTGAAAAAAAGGCAGAGCAGCCCCTGTGCTTAGTATTGAGTAGAAGCTCCCTTTTCAGCTCCTACAGCCATGAGTCTTATTGGGAATCACGCAACAAGTTTTTCACACCTGGATTTGGGGATCCTCTGCCATTCTTCCTTGCAGATCCTCTCCAGTTCTGTCAGGTTGGATGGTGAACGTTGGTGGACAGCCATTTTGAGGTCTCTCCAGAGATGCTCAATTGGGTTTAGGTCAGAAAGGGGGAGAAAAAAAAAAAAGAAAAAAAAAAAAGGGGTTTAGGTCAGGGCTCTGGCTGGGCCAGTCAAGAACGGTCACAGAGCTGTTCTGAAGCCACTCCTTTGTTATTTTAGCTGTGTGCTTAGGGTCATTGCCTGTTGAAAGGTGAACCTTCGGCCCAGTCTGAGGTCCTGAGCACTCTGGAAGACGTTTTCCTCCAGGATATCTCTGTACTTGGCAGCATTCGTCCTTCTTCAATTGCAACCAGTCGTCCTGTCCCTGCAGCTGAAAACACCCCCACAGCATGATGCTCCCACCACCATGTTTCACTGTAGGGATTGTATTGGGCAGGTGATGAGCAGTGCCTGGTTTTCTCCACACATACCGCTTAGAATTAACACCAAAAAGTTCAATCTTGGTCTCATCAGACCAGAGAATCTTATTTCTCATAGTCTGGGAGTCCTTCATGTGTTTTTTAAACTCTATGCGGCTTCATGTGTCTTGCACTGAGGAGAGGTTTCCGTCGGGCCACTCTGCCATAAAGCCCCGACTGGTGGAGGGCTGCAGTGATAGTTGACTTTGTGGAACTTTCTCCTATCTCCCGACTGCATCTCTGGAGCTCAGCCACAGTGATCTTTGGGTTCTTCTTTACCTCTCTCACCAAGGCTCTTCTCCCACCATTGCTCAGTTTGGCTGGACGGCCAGGTCTAGGAAGAGTTGTGGTCGTCCCAAACTTCTTCCATTTGAGGATTATGGAGGCCACTGTGCTCTGAGGAACCTTGAGTGCTGCAGAAATTCTTTTGTAACCTTGTCCAGATCTGTGCCTTGCCACAATTCTGTCTCTGAGCTCCTTGGGCAGTTCCTTCCACCTCATGATTCTCATTTGCTCTGCATGCACTGTGAGCTGTAAGGTCTTATATAGACAGGTGTGTGCCTTTCCTAATCAAGTCCAATCAGTTTAATTAAACACAGCTGGACTCCAATAAAGAAGCAGAACCATCTCGAGGAGGATCAGAAGAAATGGACAGCATGTGAGTTAAATATGAATGTCGCTGCAAAGGGTCTGAACACTTCTGACCATGTGATATTTCAGTTTTTCTTTTTTAATAAATTTGCAAAAATTTCTACATTTCTGTTTTTTTCTGTCAAGATGGGGTGCTGAGTGTACATTAATGAGAAATAAAATGAACTTTTTGATTTTGGCAAATGGCTGCAATGACACAGAGTGAAAAATTTCAAGGGGTCTGAATACTTTCTGTACCCACTGTATGTAAACATGGTAAGAGATAACTGTTCTACAAGGTCTTACAATTTACTTCATGCATATTAACAGTAGAGCTGACTCACTAGACCAAGATCAGTAAACCTTGTTCAAGACAACATTACCAGTAGTGAGGTGAAGACAAAACTACACCATTTCGTCAAGTGTAGCCTCTCTGCACGTTTAAGAGGACCAGATTAATAAAAAAAAAAAAAAAAAAAGGACTGAACCACAGAATGAGATTTTTGCTTCTGCTTACCATACTCAGAGTCACTGCTATCTTCATCGTCACCATCAGCTTGCCTTGTGGTTGCAGTTCTCTTTGGTTGGTCAACAGCTGAGCTTCCTAAAGTTGAGTGTGGCTCCTGTCTATCTGTAAAAGATGTCATTACCACCATAAAAATGCAAAACTCAACCATACTGATTGCTGACACTTGCGTATTACAAACAATAACAGTAGAGAAGGCTGGTGGGAGGGACGATAACTCCATAATGTTTAGACTGTACAGTATTTTAAAGTTTGGATGTATATGCTTTGAGGATACACATTTGTATTTGACTGCTGATATTTTGGAATGTGAAAACCAAAAAAGACGAAGTAAAAATACTGAACTCTGATTTAGAACACTTCATTCGTGCCAATGTTACAGACTTACCATCATCATTATCATCATGTTTTTCTGTAGTTCTCTTTGTTTGCTTAACAGGTGGTCTTCCACCTGTCTCCTGGTGCACCACGCCATCTATACAAGAACATGTTTTGATAGAGTTGAAGTCCTTACATCTGTAAGGAATATGCCAATACTACAGTGAAATAAGGTCCAAGTCAGACAAAAAACATTACCTGTGTTTTCAGTGCCTGGACCAGCCTTGCCATCACTCACATCACCGTCATCATCACTGTCATCATCACGTTTTTCTTTTGCTGTAGTCATCTTTTGTGGCTCTCTGTTGGTGCCTTCTTGCAACTCTCCAACTGTGCAAGATGATGTTTCAGTCAAATGAAATTGCTTACATCTCAGAATCTTGACAATGGTGCAGTGAAAGAAGATTCAAGTCACACAGAGTGTTACCTGTGTTTTCAGTGCCTTCACTGGTGTTGTCATCTTTCCGATCACCATCATCAGCACCACCATCATCTTCATCATGTTTTCTTCTTTCCTTCTGCCATTGTCTTTTTGCAAGTGACCTTGCTGCAGCTGAATGTGGCACCTCTCCATCTGTGAAAAATGACATTTGTACCATGTAAATACCAAGCTCAGTTTCGAGACTCTTCACTTGTGTTAGTTGTGCCTTGAATTACCAGAGTCATCATCATCTCCATCATGTCTAAGTCTTGTGACAGTCTTCTTGTGCCTCTGAGCTGATGAACTTGTGGTGGATAGCTGTTTTCCATCTGATGAAGCATATATTAGAAACATACATATAGACAATCATTCAGAACATGTCTAAGTTTTTCTGAAAAACTGTACATGTACAGAAAACCTTCAAACCTCAGCTCAGTCAAGCAAATAATTTGTTCCATTTCTTATTTTTAACAAACATGCTCAAGCATGCATGGTAGCTGAATTTCAACTGTGAGCTCAGACAGACAGAAATCTTAATTAGCTGTCAAATGAAAAAAGATGCTATGAAAAAAAAAAATCGCATTAAAAAACCCGGCTTAGAGTGGACGTACGCCATGTATGTATGTGCTTTTGTGTACCGTTACTATGGAAAGTATTGGTTCAGTTGTCAGAGGTTGCACTGCTAACTGGGACCTATTGGTGTTTTAACAGATATTTGTCGGAACAAGAACATCTGGTAAATTTTAGGTGAAACTTATATGATTATCCATCCATCCTCTATACACCACTTTCTCCTCACTGGGGTCGCAGGGGGTGCTGGAGCCTATCCCAGCTGACTCGGGGAAGGCAGGGGACACCCTGGACAGGTCACCAGTCTGTCACAGGGCTACATATACAGACACACAATCACATTCACACCTATGGACAATTTAGAGTAACCAATTAACCTCAGATGTTTTTTGGACTGTGGGAGGAAGCCGGAGTACCCGGAGAAAACCCACGCATGCACAGGGAGAACATGCAAACTCCATGCAGAAAGATCCCAGGCCCAGGCCGGGATTTGAACCGGGGATCTTCTTGCTGCAAGGCGAAAGTGCAAACCACAATTCCACTGTGCAGCCCTGAATATGATTAATTTGAAAAAAAAATATTCAAGGTTTGCAAATCAATCACAAGCATTAACACTATGACGCTGACATCCCTATTCCTAATGTGAACACTGATGTGATTTTTGTTGCATACCATCATAAGCTTCCCGTTGTCTGCCTGTATCTGACGTCCTTCTCTTTCTGACATCTTTCAGACCTTTGGCTGGGCTGGCTGCATGTCCTTTGCCTATGAAAATATTCACAGTAGGAAATTAGTAAACTTATTTTTACAATGAAATGAAAGTCAAAATATGCAGAAAGATACAAAAATACACACAGTGGACAGAAAAGACAGAGAGACGGAGACAGACAGAAAGACAGACAGAAGACAGTGTAGTTGGAAGAGTGATGACTTTAAAATTGTATTAATATTAATTCACATACCACTGATAACAGAGTCCAGTGTTTGCAGACTCTTCCCTTTCAGTGACTGTGCTCCATGCTCCATTGCAAACAGAAGTTTGCCAATCTTGGCCACTTGGAATGTTTTATCTGTCTGCCGATAATACTCGCAGTGGACTCTTATATCGTGTCCCATAAAACGAGCAACTTGCTCAGTTCCTGATTGTTGAGGTCAAGAAGCTGGCATAGGGTAGCAACATGCTTTCTTAACTTTGTTGACCTCAGCAGTTCTGGGTTTTTGGCTTTGCTCTCTTCTGCATATTTCTGAGGCAGTCACACCCACGAAGATTGGTTTTGTACCAAGCCTTGCAAACAGAATGGATTCTCCTCAAGTATGCCAACTTCCTTCGTTTCAATCAGGAAGTCAAGCGAAGCTTTTGTGCGCTCAAGAAGTAGGATGGGACCTTTCTCCTCTCTTTCCACGTGTCACCAACGTGTCAGCCTGTGGCTCAGTTGTTTTTCCCACAGGCGACAGAGTCTCATATATGTCCTATTCACAGGGCCAGTGTCTGCTTTTAGATTATGTCTCGAGAGTTAAACGTGATGCTTCTTCCCTTCACGCTTCTTATTGAACACGATTATTTGTGCAAGAAGGCTCTCACTTAACTTTCTGTATGCTGTAGTACTCGCATGCTCTGTCAAACTCTGCCTTTGCCTCATCCTCAGCTTTCCTCAGGTAGTTCTGTAGAGTCACTACATCCTCTGTCAGAGGTACATTGTCTTCTCTGTTCCACCTCCGTTGCTCCATTGTGCTGTGAGCATTAGTTGCCACGTAAGTGGACCACGAGTTCTCCAGCAACTCCTTGAACTTTTTTGCCTTATTCTCAGTTTTGACATCAGACATCATCAAGCAGTGGCCTATCCAGGCCTCAGTTGCCCCTTTGAGTGAAAAACCAATTTTAACAGCTGTAGATGGCTTTCCATATTCGTTCTTGCTTGCATCGTAGTTTGGACACACGCCTAGCTGCTTTAATTGCCAGTTGAAAATTTGCTGGATCACAAATGTCTTTAAGACCTCTGACATGCTTGTCAATCTCCTTGGCAGCCAACACAAACCGTCCCAGTTCTCTCAGCTTTGTGCAATGTATCTGTGCTGAGAATCTTCACGGCCCTTTTTTGCAAATAATGCATCTCCATATGCACAAATCATCTCATCAGTCCTGATATGACAGGTTACACGATCCTGTAGCATAGAGTGAATGATCTTTTGTACTCCATTGCATGATTCTCTGACTGGAATTAGATGTGAGGAAGATTTTTGTACTCTTGCTCTTTTGCCTTTTGTCTTTCCTCTTTCCGTTCTCTACATGACTTCTCATGTCTCCAGAGCTCAGTCCTCTTGAACATTGCATAACAGTGTTGACATGGTAGGTAGCTCTCTATGTCTACCTTTCCGGAGGGCTGTTTCCATGTTACAATTTCACCACATCCATCCTCTAAGACACTAAGATTGTGTTCCCAGTCACCCTTGTTACGAAGGCCTTCTATCAGTATCTTCCTTTGTTTGGAGCCAACTGGGAAACTAAAAGCATAGCCAACATCTTGTTCATCACTATGCTTTCTTTCTAGATGTCTGGCTATCTTCAATTGAGCCTTTTTACAGTATACACAGTAATGAGCTTTGTCCCAGACCCTGGCACCATCCTTTTTTTTGCTTGTTTTAACAGTAATCTGCAGCCTTTTTTGCGATGTTGAAGCATCCTTTTTCCTTTTGACTGCATACCTGTTTGAACTGATTTACCTTTGGTCTTCTGGTCCTTTGATTCCCCAATCTCAGTTTCAATGGATGACAAATGACTGTGGTGCTTCTCTGGTGAACTGTGGCAGGATGACTGGGACTCCTGTGCAAGCACCTCATCATCACTGGATGCTGGTGACGATGGTGGTTTGTAGTCCACATCAGATCCACTGTGGCTGGATAACAGAAGACTCCTCTGTGAGCATCTCATCTTCTCTGGATGGTGATGGTGGTGATTGGGTCCAGCAAGCTTTATCAGGTTCATCACCACACCTCCCTTCGAGAGGTGTATGTTATTGATGAGGGGCAGTGGTCCCTTTGTGGCCTTCACAGCAGGACAAAAGGGAAAAACAAGCAGAAAGATCAGTTATGCAGATACATTAGTGCATGATTCAGTATGAAACCTTTACATCATCAAAGAAAGGTCAACACCTCTACATCTACCTACCTGTGAAATTTAGTCACTGTCTAACAACATATGGCATGTTTTTTCTTGCTGGGACTCTGGTCTACATATGACTGTCTAAACATTTTAGTCAAATTTATTATAGGAAACTAACATTTTAGTCACATTATAGTCATTTTTCTTGCCTTCTCTCATTCAGTTAGGCTTATAATTCTCTGTAGAAACAAATTTGTTTGCATGCACTTTTCAGAATATGTCAGACAATTTGATCATACTGTTTTAGGTTGTACTTGCCTATCTACTATAGTACCATTAAATCACACTAGTATTGAACAACTGGTGTTTTAATATGCCTACATGCCTCGAGCTCAGAAGTGAGACACAAAATCTTCCAAACAATTGTAATCTAAAAACAAAGTCTGCCTAGGTAGTGTGTGCTATGTCAGGTGTAGAGCTGTCATAAAGCTTTAATGATGATGACCACTGAGTGAAAACAAATCAATCATTATTACAAATAAATGAATAAATGTGCAGACTGTGGGTTGTTACAGCAGCAACAAGTGATGCTCATTCAGACACATTTACCTTTATAGGTTTCAATCCAACAGCAAGACAGATGAGTTATAACGTTAATAATAAAACTGCATGTTTCTGAGGAGCTGTGAAGCTAAAGCCCTGACGCTGATGCTAACAACACAAAACACAGCTAATGTTAGCCAACAGTCAGCCTCATTCATCCAATATTTATTAATGTAAACTGAAAACTTTCTCACAGGAGAAACTGGCCTCTAGCTAGACTGAACGAGCCTGGTTTAATACAGCAGTCTGAGCAGCAACACAGGCTTGTAGGGCGGACTGAATAGCAGTTTCTGGGCTCAGGATATTCAGGTCCGATTAATGACGAATATCTGAATATTCAGATCCCAAAATAGATATTTGGATAGCATCATCACGACAGAATATTCAAATATTGCTTTTAAGATTTATAAACACAAATGATGACGTAATTTTACTTTACATTCACTAGAACAGGGACTGAGCTGCAGGAGGAGAGAGAGGGAGAGGAGCAGAGGTGCTGGAGAAATCCTGTCCCTCTCATATAGTGCATTTCTCATCATGTGTGTAACACATGCAGATACAGAAAATGCTCAGTTTGCTGTGTGGCCATGGTCTGCTGAACTGTTTTAGTCTGTGTGGCCAAAGGCTCTGTCAGTGTTGGGCTACAGTCTGATCATCTGCACGTCACTCAACCAAGGAGGACAGAGGCTTTAAACAGGCTGCTTAGATGCATAGTTGAGGAAAAATAAACTTTTGGAAAATCCAACAGTCGTCCACTTACTTTTTCATCTCCTCTGCTCTCCTCAGCACAAATGAAACTTAACCCGTTAAGCTTCAGTGTACCACCCGCGGTACACCTACTAATTTGCATAGGAATTTAAAGAATGTCCGAAGGCTGTAAACGCGATTATACAAACACTATACGCCGATGGAAAGCTTAGATTCTCATGAATCCGCCGGTATAAACCACTTTCAGATGCGATTACCACAGCGGGTAATATAAACACATTTGTCCGACACACAACGAATATCCATCCATCCGTTCTCTATACACGGCTTCAACGTACACAGCGCGACTCACATTTCCGGGTTCATTACTACACACAGATGAAAATATTCCACAAAAACGGCCATAATCCAACCTTTTAAATCCAGACGACACAAGCCAGTAAACCATTTTGTCCAAAACATGTCCTGAAGTCAGTATAAAATCCACGAATCGGTCGTTTTAAAGGAAATGCACCTCGTGATGCGCGTCCAATATTCCCTGTATTTCTCGTCATATTTTTTTATTTACAAATAGAATATTAGCGATTTTTTTGTACTGAAAATGGCTGGAATTGACTGCAGCTTAAGTGCCGCATCAGAAGCTGCTGAATCGGAAGCTAACTTTAGCGTCGTCAAATTCTACACTCTCACTGTCGTTTTGTTTCAATAAACCACACAAAGCAACCTTAAAATGAAAGTACAAAGAAAAAAATTACTTACCCGAGTATTTTCAAATCTCTCTAAAGTTTGAAGTCTTCTTTTAAATCTCTTCATCTCAAATGCTGGATCTCCGAGTTGGAGGAGAAACAAGGTGCGTACAAAATGGACGTCACGTGCTGCTGCAGGTCTCAGCGAGCTGAACTCTTCACCTCGCTTCTCCACTTCTGATTGGATAGTTGGTGAACGAGCCATCAGCATGGGGGAGGGGGTGAGCACACAGGAGCCGCAGCTCTGACCATGAAAACTCATCTTAAAACTTCATTAACCCTTTCATGGCCATGTCTTTTTAAATTTCACCTAAAACAGCATCAAAATTTCACACAAATCCTAAAAGTATAAAAAGGGACACATAATTAAACAATACAGATCAAAATATTTGACTTCTTGATTTATTTACTGAAGAAATTTAAGGACAGATTTAAAAAAGAATGATAAATGAGTGGAGAAACATATTAAATGCAGATTGTCAAGTGTCTTTCACTGTGAAGTGTCTTTAACGCGATGGCTTTCCCACACTTGAAGAGGAAGGACTGGTCAGGTTCTCACTCTTTCTCTTTTATTTAATTTCATGCAGTATCAGTAGTGATAACAGCAGTATTAGTAATAGGTGCAGTAGCAGTAGTAGGAGTAGTAGGTGAAAAACCTTAAACACAAAAATGAACAAATATAAACACATATGTTTTCCACCTAAAGTAAAAACACCATCAGGCTTTAAATAAACATATCAAGTCCTACACCCTAGAACATTTGAATCAACCAATTTCTATCTGAATGAATCTTCCATCCACTCCCAAGCAGTACATGTTTCAACAGCATGGCCAGAAACCACGCTTCCACCAGTCAAGTGAGACAACCCCTGTCTCATGGCCAAATGTGAAATACCTACGTTTGTCCACAGAACAAAACGTAACAGTCTCACAATAAAGGTCTGAAAATTGTAAAATGTTTACGTTTTTTTCTCCCTATTATTTTCTATTGGCCTGACGACAGGTCACGTGACTGCTTGCTGCGGGCCTCTCAAAATGAAAACATGGTGGCCTTTCCTTTCATTCTCGGTGGAAAATGCATTATTTCAAGACAGTTTTGACTTAAAAAAGCATTTTGGTGACATTTCTAGCGAAAATATACATTTTAATTTCACAATATTCATTTAGTTCATGTGTATGATCTTTGGTTTGTTTGTTATTACGATGAATCTTTCATGTCTCTGAATGGAATTGTTACATTGATACGTTTTCTACCGTTGCTGTGGTGGTTGCTAAGGACGCTTCCACGGGCTAAACCAAGTGGCGTAGGCCTATATGTTATTGTATTTATTCGTTACATTGTGTCGTTATCTGAGCTCTTAACATTTTTGTATAGTTACTGACGATATCTATTCAATAAATAAACAACCTCAGACGGATTTTAGTGCCCCGGAGATTACAAATATATTCTTCCTTGGAATTCGGCACCCCCGTTTTTGAGACAAGCTGGATGTTATTGCTCGCTCCCGACAAAAGCATCAGTTTTTGTAATATTTTGGATTTCGATTAATTACATAATCAACAAATTGACGTAATTTCCTGGTGGGTTTGTTTATGCAGCCTATTAAATACTTTTTTTCCACATGAAATAAAGTACAATCCATACATCATGGTCTGGTGATCATTGTTTGTTTTGTTCACTGACAATAAAGTATTGCTTGAGGACCCAATATCAAGCATGTACAGGTTGGTCCAAATCGGTCAAAGAATCTGTGAGATTTTGACCTTAATTGGCACTTTGAACATTAAAGGGGCACACTTCCAAACTACAAGATGGTACCATCTGCCCCCCTGTTGATCTAGGAGGCTGATATTGTATATACCGACTCACGGGGGGCCGTAGTACTTGTGGTGAAGGTTTCGTCCCGTTCGAGTAAAAAATGAGGGTGAGGGTCTAATTCCACTGGCAGAAGGCTCTCAGGGTCGAAGAGTCTGACAAGACCGGATTTCCAACATGAACACTTGGTCAGATTTTTCTACTGGGACCCTGGGGCTGATCTTTTAGTATGTTATACTAGGCTATATTTGGAGCTGAACTGTGGTGGTTTGGAGTCTCTATGACCTTCCTGTGACCCGTGGCGCAGGGTCAAAGTTTCACATTTTTGGACATTGAAGCCCCCTAAATTGGTAATTTTTGCATCAAATGAGCTGAAACTTTCAGGGGTGATTCAGGTGACCTTGATGAACAATCAATTTGAAGCACAAGTCTCTAGGTCATTCCTGGAGCTACTTCCGGTTTGGGAGGGGCTAGCAAAACAGTTCCAGTGGATTTAGATTTGAGATGTTTCAGAGGTACCAGATCCCAGGTTTCAGCTCTCTGAGTGTTATAGAAGAGAAATGAGATCAAAAGAGGGACATTTATGAAAAAATGTGTCTTTTTGGCCCTCATTCCTTCTTCAGGGCCCCTGGAGGTCTGAAAAGGTGCATGAGCGTTCACATTAGCCTCTATATCTAGAACCTGTGCAGTTTGATCCAAATTGGTGAAGGAATGTGTGAGATTTGGACCTTTTTAGCCCGTTTTGAAGCATTTGGACATTAAAGGGTTAACGGTGGACTGAGAAACGGGCCGTGCTCGGTCCCCTTTTGAGCTAACTCTCTGAAAAGAAATATGCAAGGTCAGGGGGTGGTCTACTAGGAGCGTGTCCGATTTGGTGTCGCTAGACCCCAAAATGACCGAGCAGGAATGTTTTTTTACACGTTTGAAAGCATCAGGCTTCACTACTACTACTAGGCCTCACTGCTGAAAAAAGCAGGTTCCCATTGGGCTAGACCCTTGTAAATAGATACAGTGCTTCATGTGACTGCTCTGAACAGGCCCACAAAATATCAGACTTGAATTCCACTGGGAATGACTTTTATGACACTTGATATTTTGCACAAAATGTCTCCTTCATTTGAAGTCTTCAGATTTAGTGACCCTTGACCCCTTCAAAGGTGTTTTCACTGCAGACTTGCTCCCAGAGCATTCAGCACACCCTGTTCTATGACTTTATGCACTTTGGTGCACTTTGATTGATGTTCTCAAACTGTTTCTCATCCTTTTTACATTTCCATCTTAAAAAAGGCCCCTGTTCCAGTGTCTTTTTTGCTCCTATTTTGCCGTTCTAGGTCCTGGTGGTCTGAAAACATACACCAGTATTGCTTTAGGACCCAAAATCAAGCATGTGCAGGTTGGTCCAAATCGGTCAAAGAATCTGTGAGATTTTGACCTTAATTGACCTTTTGGACATTAAAGGGGCACACTTCCAAACTTCAACATGGTACCATCTGGCCCCCTGTTGACCTAGGAGGCTGATATTGGATATACCGACTCTCGGGGGCCCTAGTACTCGTGGTTAAGATTCCGTCCCGTTCGGGTAAAAAATGACCGTCTAATTCCACTGGCAGAAGGCTCTCAGGGTCTACCAGTCTGACAAGACCTGATTTTCCAATATGAACACTCGGTCAGATTTTTCTACTGGGACCCCGGGGCTGATCTTTCAGTATGTTATACTAGGCTATATTTGGAGCTGAACTGTGGTGGTTTGGTGTCTCTATGACCTTCCTGTGACCCCTGGCGCAGGGTCAAAGTTTCACATTTTTGGACATTGAAGCCCCACAAACCGGTCATTTTTGCATCAAATGAGCTGAAACTTTCAAGGGTGATTCAGATCACCTTGGTGAACCATAAATTTGAAGCACAACTCTCTAGCTCCTTCCTGGAGCTACTTCCGGTTTGGGAGGGGCTAGCAAAACAGTTTCACTGGATTTTGAATTTACATGGTTCAGAGGTACCAGATCCCAGGTTTCAGCTCTCTGAGTGTTACAGAAGAGAAATGAGAGCAAAAGAGGGACAACTATGAAAAAACATGTCTTTTTGCCCCTCATTCCTTCTTCTGGGCCCCTGCAGGTCTGAAAAGGTGCATGAGCGTTCACATTAGCCTCCATATCTAGAACCTGTGCAGTTTGGTCCAAATTGGTGAAGGAATGTGTGAGATTTGGACCTTTTTAGCCCGTTTTGAAGCATTTGGACATTAAAGGGTTAACGGTGGAGTGAGAAACGGGGCCGTGCTCGCTCCCCATTTGGGCTAACTCTCTGAAAAAAAATATGCAAGGTCAGGGGGTGGTCTTGTAGGAGTGTGTCCGATTTGGTGTCGCTAGACCCAAAAATGACCGAGCAGGAATGTATTTTTACACGTTTGAAAGCATCAGGCTTCACTACTACTACTAGGCCTCACTGCTGAAAAAAGCAGGTTCCCATTGTGCTAGACCCTTGTAAACAGATACAGTGCTTCATGTGACTGCTCTGAATAGTCCCACACAATATCAGACTTGAATTCCACTGGGAATGACTTTTATGATACTTGATATGTTACACAAAATGTCTCCTTCATTTGAAGTCTTCAGATTTAGTGACCCTTGACCCCTTCAAAGGTGTTTTCAGTGCAGACTTGCTCCCAGAGCATTCAGCACACCCTGTTCTATGACTTTATGCACTTTGGTGCACTTTGATTGATGTTCTCACACTGTTTCTCATTCATTTCACATTTCCATCTTTAAAAAAATTCCCCTGATCCAGTGTCTTTTTTGCTCCTATTTTGCCGTTGTAGGTCCTGGTGGTCTGAAAACATACACCAGTATTGCTTTAGGACCCAATATCAAGCATGTGGAGGTTGGTCAAAATTGGTCAAAGAATCTGTGAGATTTTGACCTTAATTGGCCTTTTGGACATTAAAGGGGCACACTTCCAAACTTCAACATGGTACCATCTGGCCCCCTGTTGACCTAGGAGGCTGATATTGGACATACTGACTTACAGGGGGCCCTAGTACTCGTGGTTAAAATTTCGTCCCATTCGGGTAAAAACTAACCGTCCAATTCCACCGGCAGAAGGCTCTCGGGATCTAAGAGTGTGACAAGACCTGATTTTCCAAAGTGAACACTCAGTCAGATTTTTCTACTGGGACCCCGGGGCTGATCTTTCAGTGTGTTATACTAGGTTATATTTGGAGCTGAACTGTGCTGGTTTGGTGTCTCCATGACCTTCCTGTGACCCCTGGCGCAGGGTCAAAGTTTCACATTTTTGGACTATGAAGCCCCACAAACCGGTCATTTTTGCATCAAATGAGCTGAAACTTTCAGGGGTGATTCAGGTCACCTTGACGAACAATTGATTTGAAGCACAAGTCTCTGGCTCGTTCCTGGAGCTACTTCCGGTTTGGGAGGGGCTAGCAAAACGGTTCCACTGGCTTTCGATTTTACATGTTTCAGAGGTACCAGATCCCAGGTTTCAGCTCTCTGAGTGTTACAGAAGAGAAATGAGAGCAAAAGAGGGACAATTATGAAAAAATGTGTCTTTTTGGCCCTCATTCCTTCTTCGTGGCCCCTGGAGGTCTGAAAAGGTGCATGAGCGTTCACATTAGCCTCTATATCTAGAACCTGTGCAGTTTGGTCCAAATTGGTGAAGGAATGTGTGAGATTTGGACCTTTTTAGCCCGTTTTGAAGCATTTGGACATTAAAGGGTTAACGGTGGAGTGAGAAACGGGGCCGTGCTCGGTCCCCTTTTGAGCTAACTCTCTGAAAATACATATGCAAGGTCAGGGGGTGGTCTTGTAGGAGCGTGTCCGATTTGGTGTCGCTACACCCCAAAATGACCGAGCAGGAATGTTTTTTTACACGTTTGAAAGCATCAGGCTTCACTACTACTACTAGGCCTCACTGCTGAAAAAAGCAGGTTCCCATTGGGCTAGACCCTTGTAAATAGATACAGTGCTTCATGTGACTGCTCTGAACAGGCCCACAAAATATCAGACTTGAATTCCACTGGGAATGACTTTTATGATACTTGATATGTTACACAAAATGTCTCCTTCATTTGAAGTCTTCAGATTTAGTGACCCTTGACCCCTTCAAAGGTGTTTTCACTGCAGACTTGCTCCCAGAGCATTCAGCACACCCTGTTCTATGACTTTATGCACTTTGGTGCACTTTGATTGATGTTCTCACACTGTTTCTCATTCATTTCACATTTCCATCTTAAAAAAAAGGCCCCTGATCCAGTGTCTTTTTTGCTCCTATTTTGCCGTTCTAGGTCCTGGTGGTCTGAAAACATACACCAGTATTGCTTTAGGACCCAAAATCAAGCATGTGCAGGTTGGTCCAAATCGGTCAAAGAATCTGTGAGATTTTGACCTTAATTGGCCTTTTGGACATTAAAGGGGCACACTTCCAAACTTCAACATGGTACCATCTGGCCCCCTGTTGATCTAGGAGGCTGATATTGTTCATACCGACTCTCGGGGGGCCCCAGTACTCGTGGTTAAGATTTCGTCCCGTTCGGGTAAAAAATGACCGTCTAATTTCACTGGCAGAAGGCTCTCAGGGTCTACCAGTGTTACAAGACCGGATTTTCCAATATGAACACTCGGTCAGATTTTTCTACTGGGACCCTGGGGCTGATCTTTTAGTATGTTATATTAGGCTATATTTGGAGCTGAACTGTGGTGGTTTGGAGTCTCTATGACCTTCCTGTGACCTCTGGCGCAGGGTCAAAGTTTCACATTTTTGGACATTGAAGCCCCACAAACCGGTCATTTTTGCATCAAATGAGCTGAAACTTTCAGGGGTGATTCAGGTGACCTTGATGAACAATTGATTTGAAGCACAAGTCTCTAGGTCATTCCTGGAGCTACTTCCGGTTTGGGAGGGGCTAGCAAAATGCTTCCACTAAATTTCAATTTTACATGTTTCAGAGGTACCAGATCCCAGGTTTCAGCTCTCTGAGTGTTACAGAAGAGAAATGAGAGCAAAAGAGGGACAATTATGATAAAACATGTCTTTTTGGCCCTCATTCCTTCTTCAGGACCCCTGGAGGTCTGAAAAGGTCCATGAGCATTCACATTAGTCTCTATGTCTAGAACCTGTGCAGTTTGATCCAAATTGGTGAAGGAATGTGTGAGATTTTGACCTTTTAAGCCCGTTTTGAAGCATTTGGACATTAAAGGGTTAACGGTGGACTGAGAAACGGGGCCGTGCTCGGTCCCCTTTTGAGCTAACTCTCTGAAAATACATATGCAAGGTCAGGGGGTGGTCTACTCGGAGCATGTCCGATTTGGTGTCACTAGACCCAAAAATGACCGAGCAGGAATGATTTTTTACTCGTTTGAAGGCCTCAGGCTTCGTAACTACTAGTAGGCCTCACTCCTGAAAAAAACGTGTTCCCGTGGGGCTCGACCCTTGAAAACAGATACAGTGCTTCATGTGACTGCTCTGAATAGTCCCACAAAATATCAGACTTGAATTCCACTGGGAATGACTTTTATGATACTTGATATGTTGCACAAAATGTCTCCTTCATTTGAAGTCTTCAGATTTAGTGACCCTTGACCCCTTCAAAGGTGTTTTCACTGCAGACTTGCTCCCAGAGCATTCAGCACACCCTGTTCTATGACTTTATGCACTTTTGTGCACTTTGATTGATGTTCTCAAACTGTTTCTCATTCATTTTACATTTCAATCTTAAAAAAGGCCCCTGTTCCATTGTCTTTGTTGCTCCTATTTTGCCGTTGTAGGTCCTGGTGGTCTGAAAACGTACACCAGTATTGCTTTAGGACCCAATATCAAACATGTGCAGGTTGGTCCAAATTGGTCAAGAATCTGTGAGATTTTGACCTTAATTGGCCTTTTGGACATTAAAGGGGCACACAGTGTGTCCTCTGCTTGTCTTGAATCATAAATCAACATCAGTAAATTTCTCGTTCCTTAATAAGAGATGTAAACGAGATGCCATATTCATTCAATATTCATTACGGTACTAGATGGTTCAAAAAAAACAAAACTTTATTGCACTATGTCAGTGAACAAAACAAACAACGAACACCGGACCATGATGTATGGATTGATTTTCCTTTATTTTCACCCATCTGTACTTGCAGAGGTGCTGGGACAGGTCTCAGTGAGCTGACCTCTTCACCTCGCTTCTCCACTTCTGACTGGATAGTTGGTGAATGAGCCATCAGCATGGGGGAGGGGGTGAGCACACAGGAGCAGCTCTGACCATAAAAACTCATCTTAAAACTTCATTAACCCTTTCATGGCCATGTCTTTTCAAATATCACCTAAAACAGCATCAGAATTTCACACAAATCCTAAAACTATACAGAGACACATAATTAAATAATACAGATCAAAATATTTAGCTTTTTGATTTATTTACTGAGGAAATTTAAGTACAAATTTATAAAAACAATGATAAATGAGTGGAGAGACATTAAATGCAGATTATTAGATTCTCTGAGTAAATAAGTCAATTAAGTTACTTCTATAAAAGTTTGTGTTACTGAGGAGAAGTCTTAAGGAGAACGTTTATCTGTCCTATAGATTTCCATATACTGTGAAGCTGTTCTGTAGGCCCAGGAAGGCTGCATACACATGATTTTCCTTTAATTTTCACTCATCTGTATTTGCAGAGGTGCTTAGGACTTCTCTGAAACCAAATTCGACTTGTTTCCATCAGGCCTATCAAGATTTTGGTCAGGGGATTCAGGGGCATGGCATGATTATCATGATCTAAATTGAATTTTAAAATACATAGAGACCAAAAATTGCTATCCACAAAAAAACCAAACAAACAAAAGAAAAAAAAACACTTTATCATTTTTGGCGTGCAGTAGCACACACAGATAATATGTGCATGTAAAATTAGCACTGTGAGCTCCAGAGCTGGTGGATTTTTGTGCTGTGAAATATTTGGTACATTAGCTTATATGTGCAAGTATAGAACAGTAAGAACACTGCACAGCATCTTAGTAGTAAGCTTGGTGAAACATGTAAGTATAAAATAGAATCAAAAGCATGAATTCTGAGTCAAATCTAATAAATAAATAATCTATACAACTAATGTTTGAAAGGGGACCTCTGACAACAACACCATGTAAAATAACATATTAATTTAGGCCTAATATGAAATTTTCATGGTCACCTATTTATGGCCTTCATGTCTTTGTGTCAACCAAAACTGTTAAAATGAATAGTCATTTAAAAATGGTGAATTGTAAACATTTTCTTGGGTTCAGGCGACTTCACATGTTAAAGGTGCATTAGCCAATTTTTCTGTATTTAAAATGTATTTTAATTACTTTGTTTTTAATGCCAATGAGTGGAGAGGCTTATAAAAGAACCAAAATATGAGCTTTTAATTTCCCTCTTTTATTTTGTGTATCAGCTTTTAGTCAGCTTTTATTTTGAAGTGCTCAGGTAGCGCTTTCCCGGAAATAGGCGTTGGCATATGTTGAGATTGGTGCTGCAGAGCATGACGGTCTTTTAGTGGGTGCAGTACCCAATTTCAACAGTAGGTGAAGTAGTGAGCAAAAAGGGTGTGAAATTCTGGTGAAAAATTCTCAACATTGAACCAAACTGAGGTCATTTTGGGAAAATCACAGGGGAGCTTCTACATGGTCTTAGGAGCTGATTTAAGGCATGACAAAGTGAGGACCGGCCAAAATGTCCTCACTTCCCAAAAATGTTCTCACTGTGTTGGTTAAAAACTCATAGCAGTCCTCACAACGTAGTAAGTACAAGAACACACACACACACACACACACACACACACACACACACACACACACACACACACACACGCTGCTGTCTAATCCGCTCATTCTTCTCTGCAGCCACAGCAGGTATTTCACCTGCTGTTGTTTCTCTTTTATCCACCTCCACTGCACAGACAGCCTTCACTCTCCAATCTCTGAGCTGCCTCTTCTTATCTGTGCTGTTTCCTGGTTTTGAAATTTCTGTCATGCTGTTGTTTGTGAAGAATACCCTGTGTCCTAGAAATTATATATATATACAACTACTTGACTTCCTAAGTATGTTTTTCTAGGAAGGCAACAAATGGTCCAAACTGATTCTGAAACACATGGGTTATTTAACTACTGTCCTGTCTAACACATTATGTACGGAAAATTTATATTTTTCTATCATAAAACTTTCATCCATCCTCTATACACCGCTTTATCCTCACTAGGGTCCCAGCTGACTCGGGCGAAGGCAGGGGACACCCCGGACAGGTCGCCAGTCTATCACAGGGCTACATATACAGACAAACAATCACTCTCACATTCACACCTACGGGCAATTTAGAGTAACCAATTAACCTCAGCATATTTTTGGACTGTGGGAGGAAGCCAGAGTGCCCAGAGAAAACCCACGCATACACATGGAGAACTCCATGCAGAAAGATCCCAGGCCCACCCCGGGATTTGAACCAGGATCTTCTAGCTGCAAGGCAAAAGTGCTAACCACTACTTCACTGTGCAGCCCATAAAACTTTCAGTTATTTTTAATTGTCATTTTTTTTGGGCCACTTCCTACAATTCTACAGATTTTTCTGCTTTGGTAAAACATAGATAGTAACTAGTAATATCACACAAAGTATATTAATTTACACATTAACCATAAAAAACACAAGTTTCAGTGATTCCATCATAGATAATTCAGCGTTATAGGAGCCATTGGAACCTCAAGACTGCTATAGTTTAAATGGCAGAAATTACGATTCAAACAGCAGAAGTGTCATGTATCTCTTGGTCTAGTACATTCCACACATCCACTATCACTTGGAAGACAGTTGACATGAAACTTGAACAGAAGACGATCATTCAACACCCTCCACAAGGAGGGTAAGCCGATGAAAATTGCAGTAGGAAAAGCTGCACATGCAACAGAGATGACCACAGTTTTGAAAGGATTGCCAAGAAAAATCGATTCAAGAAATTTGAAGAGCTTCACAAGCAGTGGACTAAGGCTGGTGTCAGTGTATCCACCAAGCACAGGCATCTTTGGCAAAGGAACTACAACTGCTGCATTCTTAATATCAAGTCACTCCTGAAAGAGAGACAATGTTAGAAGGCCTTGTCTGGGCTAAACAGAAAAACAACTGGCCTGTTGCTCAGTGATTAAAGTCCTCTTTTCAGATTAAAGTAAATTTTGCATTTCATTTGGAAATGAAGGTCCTATAGTCTGGAGGAAGGGTGGAGAGGCTCAGAATCCAAGGTGATTAAAGTCCAGTGTGAAGTTTCCACAGTCTGTGATGATTTAGGTCATCAGCTCATCTGCTGGTGTTGGTCCACTGTATTTTATAAAGTCCAAAGTCAATGCAGCATCTGCCAGGAGATCTGAGAGAACTTCATACTTCTGTCTGCTGACCAGCTTCATGGAGATGCTGATTTTCTTTTCCAGCAGGACTTCACACCTGCCCAGGTAAAATGGTTTGCTGACTATGGCATTACTGTGCTTGATTGGGCAGCTAACTCACTCGACCTGAGCCCCATAGAACGCCCTGTGTTGTATTGTCAAAAGTTCAACTCAATACTTTGTAATATAACCTTTGTTGCCAATGACAGAGGTCAAACGTTTACTGTAGGTCTTCACCAGGTTTGTACACACTGTAGCTGGTATTTTGGCCCACTCCTCCATGCAGATTTCCACTAGAGCAGTGATGTTTTGGGGCTGTCGCCGGACACAGACTTTCAACTTACTCCACAGATTTTCTATGGGGTTGAAGTCTGGAGACTGGCTTGGCCAATCCAGGACTTTGAAATGCTTCTTACGGAGCCACTCCTTCATTGCCCGGGTGGTGTGTTTGGGATCATTGCCATGCTGGAAGACCCAGCCATGTTTCACCTTCAATGCTTCAATGGAAGGAGGTTTTGGCTCAAAATCTCATGATACATGGCCCCATTCATTCTTTCCTCAACACGGATCTGTCCCCTATGCAGAAAAACAGCCCCAAAGCATGATGTTTCCCCATGCTTCACAGTAGGTATGGTGTTCGTGGGATGCAACTCAGCATTCTTCTTCCTCCAAACACAACGAGTTGAGTTTTTACCAAAAAGTTCCATTTTGGTTTTGTCTGACCACATGACATTCTCCCAGTCCTCTGCTGGATCATCCATATGCTCTCTGGCAAACTTTGGGCCTGGACACGTACTGGCTTAAGCAGGGGGACACGTCTGGGACTGCAGGATTTGATTCCCTGTCGGCATAGTGTGTTACTGATGGTAACCGTTGTTACTTTGGTCGCAGCTCTCTGCAGGCCATTCACCAGGTCCCCCTGTGTAGTTCTGGGATTTTTTCTCAAGAGATCTTGTGTGGAGCCCTAGATCGAGGGAGATTATTTATGGTCTTGTATGTCTTCCATTTTCTAATAATTGCTCCCACAGTTGATTTGTTTTCACCAAGCTGCTTGCTTATTGTAGACTCCCTCTTCCCAGCCAGGTGCAAGTCTACAATTTTGTTCAAGGTGTCCTTCGACAGCTCTTTGGTCTTGGCCATGGTGGAGTTTGGAGTCTGACTGTTTGAGGCTGTGTACAGGTGTCTTTTATACAGATGACAAGTTCAAACAGGTGCCATTAATACAGGTAACGAGTGGAGGACAGAAAAGCTTCTTGAAGAAGATGGTACAGTTCTATGAGAGCCAGAGATCTTGCTGTTTTTAGGTGACCAAGTACATATTTTCCACAATAATTTACAAATTAATTCTTTAAAAATCCTACAATGTGAGTTCCTGCATTTTTAAAAAAAAAATTCTGCCTCTCACAGTTGAAGCGTAACTATGATGAAAATTACAGACCTCTGTCATCATTTTAAGTGGGAGAACTTGCACAATCGATGGCTGACTAAATACTTTTTTGCCCCACAGTATGTCACTAACTCTGTGTTTCCCCGGAGCTCCTGTGTCCTGTGCTTGTCCTCTCTCCAGAGGTTGGTGGATCTGGAGCTACAACTTCCTGATCTGCAGCCTCACCACCTGCTATCCTGCCATCCCCACGCCCCTCATCCCCACACTTACCCAACCAGTCAAGGCAGACGGCCGCCTTCCCTGAGTCTGGTTCTGTCAAGGTCTTTTTCTCCCTCCCTATCCCAGGGTTTTGTCGTTCCTTTGCACTTTCGCTCATAGGGAATCCAAAGGTTACATTGGATTGTTGAGTTTTCTCTGTAATTCGTAAGGTCTGTGACTTACTAAAATAAGCACTTCAAGATGACATATGTTGTGTATCTGTGCTACATGAATAAAACTGAACTGAATTAAAGTCCCAACTACATCAAAACTGTACTTGAGCACATTGCATTCCTAGTCTCTCAGTACATCTGCACTAAATCTCATACCGTAAAAACAAGGGATGTACATTCACACATACATCCACTAATGACAGTGAAGTTTACCAGGCAGCAACACAATCAGCGAGTGCAGGTGGAGTGAAAACCACTGGAATCAGGGCAAATCTACTAGTGCTTCACTTCCTATTTTACTCCAGCACTCAGTGAGGAAGCTATAGTTAAAAGATATTTGATAAATTACACATCTCTTGCCAGCAGTAAAAGCTCTCTGCCATGTGATGAAGAGCTTTCCCTAATCAGAAATTCTCTCGTTCAGCTGGATGGGGGAAGTGCAGTTCGTGGGAGCCCGCTGTATTTATAGTAAGATCTGTCTGTCATCACAAGGAAGCTAGGAATTACATTTTGGAAAGACTGTGCAAAAATGAATACAATGTAAGGGGTTGAATCTGGTTATTACTGAGAGTTGTTAATATTTTTATTTACTTCATAAACAAATATTTTCTCAGTATATCACACTACATCACTTCTCTGATAAAATATCATTCTTCATTGTTGTTGGATATCCACCCATCCATTACCGCCTTATCCTCATTAGGGTCGTTGGGGGCTGGAGCCTATCGAAGCTGACTTGGGGCGAATGCAGGGACACTCTGGACAGGTCACCAGTCTATCGCAGGGCTACATATACAAACAAACAATCACACTTGCATTCACACCTACGGGAAATTTTAAATAATCAATTAACCTCGGCACATTTTTGGACTGTGGGAGGAAGCCGGAGGACCCAGAGAAAACCCACGCATGCACAGGGAGAACATGCAAGCTCCATGCAGAAAGATTCCGGGAAGGCCGGGACGTGAACCGTGGCAGAAGTGCTAACTACCACGCCACTGTGCAGCCCATGCAGGTGGTGATTTCATTTATTCACAGTATAATAGACATTTCTGTTCATTTAATGGCCAGAAATAACAGGAAAATTCATTGATTTCAGTCACAAGAGATAACACAGACTAGGGATTGATCAGTTATTGTCCTGTCTAATCATGAACGCTGATATTTGGCATTTTTAAGATTATCGGTATTGTTATTTTTATTGACAAATTATCACAAAATAAAGTGAATACACTGCTTTGGCTTTACGTCTGTCTTATTTGTCGCAAGTAACAGCCAATCACTGAAAGCCATTGTTTACAGACTGGGACTGATGAGCACATTTACTGACCTGAGAAACTCCAGTGAATTAAGATATGTATTGAAATGTTGTAAATCTTTAAACTGGCTAATGTAAATTGCTCAAATGAAATAAATCACATAATAATACATTAGCAGACAGACCAGTGTTTTAAACATGAGGTACTAGATACCACTGAAGTTGTAATTAGTGCAACAGTTTTCAACAAGCATGTCTAGTGTGCCTCTTACACAGAAAATGCCTCAATAATTCCCCTGTAGGTGTTAACAAGTGGTGCAGTTGGAAATTGCTAAGCCGAAAGGCCTAGGCTACAGCTATGGGTAGGAGGTTTACATTGTTACTTAGCCTGTGGCTAATGTTATCTGCAGTACCTCAAAATCTTTCTAAAGATTAACTTCAACAAGCTGTTCTAACTGACAGACATATCTCACTAGCTGAGAAACAATCAGCAAAAACAGAACAAAAAAAATCTAGCTGCTTTCATAGTGGATAGGCTATCGGCTACCGGTTAATTTAGGAGTCTGTCACAGATCACTTCGAAACAATGTCTGGAAAACAATGATATATATTCTTTAAGAAGGGAGGGGCAATAAAAGTTAGAGAGCTGTGAAAGAATAAAAAACAGAGAAGAAAGGAAGCCGGAACTGCAGGAGAGAAACTGTTATTGATCTGTATTAACTGATCTCGCAGTACAGGACAAGATGGTAGTGTCACATGATGCTCAAACATCATCACTCCTATTTTCAGTTATCAAATATAAATATATTACATTTAATGTATGGATGGATACATTAATTATAGTAATCTATATTAATCAAGAAACACATTCAATTTAAACTAGAGTTTGCCAGAAGGCATGTGAGAGACTCTCAGCTCAACCACAAAAAGGTTTATTGGTATGATAAAACCAAAATTAGCTTTTGCCATCAGATTAGACATAGGTTTGGTGGACACCAAGCACTGCACATCATCACAAATACATTATTCACAATCTAAGCATGGTGGTGGCAGCATCATGATGTGGGGATGCTGCGCAGAAGCAAAGCTAGAGGGAAAAAATGATGCAGCTAAGTACAGTGAAATCCTGGAGGACTGAACCAGATTCAGTCTGCAAAAGAACTGCAACTTGGGACAAGATTTGTTTTCCAGCAAAACAATGAACCAAGGCATAGAAATAATTTAAGACAACAAGGCAAATGTTTTGGAGAGGTCAAGTCAGCGTCTAGAACTCAATGCAATGGAGAATTTGTGTGTGGACTTGAAAAGAGGTGTTTATTTATCATACCTGTAAAAACCTGGCAATAGGGTAAAGTTACAATGTCCAGACGGGCAACGCTGATTGAGACCTATTCACACAGGCTCAGTGCTCTAATTGTAGTCTAAGATCTATTTTACATTCTATATTTTAAATAATGTACAATATTTAGTAAAAATCTGTTTTCACATTGGCATGAAAGAGTTGTTTGTAAATTCCTCTCGCTAAGCCAAAACACAATGGATGTTAAAGGAAATCCTCAGATAGGCACTTCAGATTATATGTAAGTCTACCTGCACTTCAGTACTTTGGGAGCAGGATTTTTACATGTGCTGAAGTGTTTTGAAACTGTGATGTTGATACTTGAACAAAGTATCCGAGTGCTTCTTCCTACACTGCCTGTTTTTTATCTTAAGGGAGATCTCACCATAAAAGAGCTGATTCATCCCCCTGTGTAACCTTCAGCACCTCCAATAAATCAGTGTAACCACAATATAAACACATCCTCTCCCATCCCTGGCTGTGAAGTGCAGGTCAGGAGGTCGGAGGTCAGATGCCATGGTGTTGAAGAACTTGATCACATGGGGTCAGTGGGGGTCAGAGCGTGGCCTAATCAAATGATACCAAACAACGTGAGGAGGAAGGCTGTTTGGTTATCAGATCTGTCCAGATGTGTCGTGCTTATCTATGTGCGCATATTTGTGCTGTTTGAAGAAAAGTATTGATTTGGTAACAGAGCCGAACACTTCTGACATTGATCTCTGAGCCCCTCGGGAACAGGGTGGGAGCAGGGAGGGAGGGGACGACACCTCTGCAGTGCCTGCAGTGTTGAGCACTGATTGGCTAATAAAACTGTCAGCCCCCTCAAGTTATAAGTTCAAGGTTCAATACGTTCAACAACACATCATTTCTGGCTACAACGATGGATTAAACAAAATCTCAGCAACTTGGGATTTCATCACAAATATGTTTCAGACAGTACTCAGGTATTATACCTCAAATTCAAGGTTTATTAAGTTATGTTTCCAATTCATATGCATACCTAGCATATATTAAGGGGTTTTATTTTATCATTATATGCAATATTTTAGGTGTTAAAGGGGTTAAAGGCTACTGAAATACTCACTGGTATGTTTATTTTATTTGAAGGTTTTACAAATATTATTATTATTATTATGTTTAAATTCCTTCCATTCTGAACAAATTTCAGGCATTTACACCTTAAATTCATAGTTAAATAATGATAAAATAAATCAAATATCATCGTGGAGGGCTTTTGAATGTATTTCATGTATGGTTTTCAGTGTTTTTAAGGGATATAAATCTGTTAATATTATGTCATTTTGGGAATTTTTATTGATTAAATAAATTAAATATTCTATAAACACTACATGCACAGTTTTAGATGTTTGTAAGGGCTAGAAACCCCTAAAATTGTGAAATTAAAAGGGATTTGTATTGTATGTTTAGCTGTTTTTATTTGCAAACAGTATCTTGCAATCAAAAATTAAAGGCAAAATCAATTGTCATGTATTACAGTTTATTTCCTCATTTAAGTCATTTTGAGGGTACAAATCCTCTAAAACACTGAGATTTTACAAAGATGTTTATTCCAAACAATATTTAGGTATTTGCATCTCAAATTCAAGGTTATTAATATCTAAAGTGGTTGATATGTACATTATATATACTAAAAATTTATAAGCAGTTTCTAAGAATGCTTTCAGGTCTAAAAAAAACTCCCAAAACCCACAATTAAAGATTTTAGTGTTTCTCTCCATAATAAATAATATTACAACATTAATTTCGATCATTTTGTCTATCATTGTTATCATTTCAGTTGATAACTTCTTTGTTCCACTAGTTTTTTTTCAGAGAAAACTGTCTACTGTTTATTCAGATTTTCATTTTTATGTTTGACTGTGTTTATTTTTCACAGTTTTCATTCATAGCTATATTTTTTTTTAATATATTTCTTGCACATCACTGATGGACTTTACCGAGCCTTTAGAGTACATCTGGAAAAAAAAAAAGTATTGCGCAATGTCTCTCAAGTAAACAATAAATAAAACTAATAAATAAACGACATATGTGAAGCAGCAGTACATCCTGTCTTGTATTATTCTTGAAGGGTTCTTTTGCTCTGTGTTGATAGCAGATAAACGCCTTTTAAAAGCTGAAGTCTCAGCACACAAATAGATCGTCCTGAATCAACCACATCTGTGTTATCATCGTGCACAGAACCTATTGATCGTGTACACAAATGGCACAACAGCTGCGAGCGGGTGAATATCATTTTGAAATGACACACGAATACTGTTCAGGCTCTTCCATGAGAAAATAAATTACAACATGTAGTCAACAGCAAAGATAAGGGGTGTGTGTGTGTGTGTGTGTGTGTGTGTGTGTGTGTGTGTGTGTGTGTGTGTGTGTGTGTGTGTGTGACACCATGGAAACTGTTTATGTTTCCATGGTACACTTCAGCTAACTAATAGCTAATTTGATCTGTTGATGCCTTGTGGCAAGGTTGTATTAAATTGTGCGTATTATGCTCTTTAAAGCACACACACACACACACACACACATACACACGTTTGTTTTTCTATACCGGTGGGGACTTACCATTGACTCCCATTCATATCTAACTCCTAACCCTCACCCTAACCCTAACCTTAACCATCACCAAATCAATGCCTAACCCTAAACAAACGTTTTTGCACTTTTACATTTTTTATTAACAACAATATGGCCAAGAAAACGGTGTTGCCACCCGTGGGGACCTCATTTTAGGTCCCCACCGTAAGACAAGTCCCCACCTTTATAGCAAATAGTCAGTCAAAGTCCCCACCTGTATAGCAGAAACAAGTACACACACACACACACACACACACACACACACACACACACACACCCCAACAGGTAACCTCAGCGCGTCTGATATTGGGTTTATTACCAGCTTGTGGCTGACAGGCGTGTTACTGAGTGCTGCACACTGAGCCTGCCGTGCTCCCTCGGGACACATGTGAAGGTCATATTTAGCCAGCTGACATAACACTCCTCTGAATAAACCAGCAGCAGAATGTCAGAGAGGAGAAGCTGCTGATAACATGCTGGAGAAACTCACACCTTTGAAATGAAGGCTGCAATTAACAAAAGATTACTAAGGGAAGAAAGCATTCGCGTATTTTCAAACCTTCAGGGCTGAAAAAAAACTGTTACATGTATTATCTATTAGACAAAAAATTATATTTCAATAAAATCACTTTTTTCTCTACATTACTTTTTTCCAAGCTGACATCTTTAAATGTCAAAAATCAAAAGAGATTTAATTTATTTTCATTTATTTGCCAAACTCATCAATCAACAATCAAAAAGTGATTTACCTTTAAAACATTAAAGGTCTCGTACTGTGCCACTTTCCAGCAAATTAATCAAAGTGTCACTTTTCTCCACAGTGTGTCTTTCACTGTTATAGCTAAAAAAACTGAGGATTGACTTCACCATGGCTGTAGAACCTCTAATTTTAGCTCTGCTCTTTCTAGGATTTTTCATTTTAAAAGCAAGTGAGCTGCTGCTGTCCACACCCGCTTCGGGAAAGAAACTGTCTTGTCTCTTTGATTGACTACATGGAGAAAAACAGGTTTGGTGAGTTTGTCAGATGATGTTGCACTTGAAGAATTATTACTTTAGCGGTGCAGTGGTTGCTGGTTAACATATAGTATTTACATGTGCAGAGAACAGGAGAGAAGCAAACAGATGGAAACTTTGGTTAGTTTAGATTCTACTGAAGCACAACAAGCTACAAGATAACACAGTAACTCACCCAGTCCTGTTTATTGGTTTAAAAATAAAGTCTAGCATTACAGTTTGGAGGCAGATGTTCCGGGGCTTGAGGAATCGCAGAACTAAAAGTCTTCATATCTTTGCAGCTTTTACTTTGCTCCTCCAGTCAACTTCAAGAACTGACTGTTAACTGACTGCCTAATATATAACACCGACTGACAGGAACTATTGTAACCACAGAATAAATGTTACTTACATACCTGGTGTATAAAATCATATATATTTAGTCTTCAGGGTAACAAGTAATTGATATTACATTTTAGGTACAACCTCCATGTGAATATGTATGCTGAAATTAGAATTTATATAATCTTTGTTTTTCAATACAAAAAAAGGCTTCTTCAAACTTGTGACAATGATTAAAGAATCCGCTGATTTATGTGCACATACTTATGACTGCTCCAATAGCAGAACAGTAGTGTGTATTGATTTACTTTCTGATGCTGCATGTGCTACACAGTCTAAGTCTATCCTCTTAAATTAAATTTTCATTAACCTTCTATTGTGTTTCAAGGACTGCTTCGTAGAATAAGTAGCCACAGACATATACATGAAACTTCAAAGAGACAAACAGAAAACAAATGAAAATGTATGAAATCCCTCTCTCTCACGAGATGCTCTGTAATCAGTGAACATGACGAGTGAGAGCTAAATATTTGATTATTTATTTCAGTCAGATAATGCCTCTGCAGTTGTATGAAAAATGGCGCATGTAGCTTTTCAAGAGTTTCACTTTAATTCATGAATACATAATTTCATCTTTGGGTTTAAGATAAACTAGAACATACAAGAGAGAATTAACCCTATCTGATGGTGAAACTGCTGAGCTCTGCATTCATTAATCCTTTGATGCCTGCACATTGTGTCATGCAAGATTTCAACATTTTCCCATTAGGATGAATAATACACAGGCTCATGTCGGCTGGGTAATCATTTTCTGTTATTATTGATGCTCTTCACAGAGGCTCGCTCAGATGGACAGTTGGTGGCACATATGCCTGGTGAAGCTGGCGTTCCTGGCAGATTGGTCCGGCGTCTCAGGGGCACCACCAAACAGATGATATCTGATAATCGTGTTTGGTTTAATAGTGGCAAGAGCTTGCAGGAGGTTTCACACAGTGGCTGACTACGATAGTAAGGAGCTTTCTTGTTCGTATCATGGTAATGACCCTCTGAACCCCAAAAACCGCCAGCAAAATTGAAATGCATATTGTTTTTTATTTAAGGCTAGAACTGTAAGGAAAGAACAGTCACATTTTTAGCTTTCTGGGAAACCATTAATGGGTCATGTGTGACGTGGTTGCATTAGAGATAATTAAAAATCTAGGCTTAAAGTCAGGATAAT
The DNA here is from genome assembly GCF_021347895.1 of Acanthochromis polyacanthus. NCBI lineage: Eukaryota > Metazoa > Chordata > Actinopteri > Pomacentridae > Acanthochromis > Acanthochromis polyacanthus. The sequence goes on from NC_067130.1 coordinate 21,909,311, forward strand.
TCATCAAAATGATTACAGTCTGCGGTCTTCACCACACCCGAGAAGTAATGACTGATTCAGCTGGGACCAAAAGTGACATGACAAAAAATGTGATAGTCTGAAAACTCTCAGATTTTTTTTGACATCCTACAGTCAGTCATGACATGTACAGAGACAAATAAAAAATGCACAGTAAAATATCTACAATTTGAAGAGTCACTATTTCTTTCCGATATTGGATACACGTGAGACTGAGGAAAAATAAAAAAATAAACTTGAGCAAAAGAATAAATACAATATAGCCAAAAAAAATTGCAGAGTAGCAACTTGTCAGTAAGTTGCTGGAAGTCATTGTGAAACATCTTTCTGGAATTAATGTGAAAAAAAAGTAGTGTGGAAAATTTGTAGAAATTATAAAAATGTAAATAGTTAAATATCTATAGCATTCAGTTATTCAGCTGAACCGGACTGAGTTGCAGGCTGTGCTTACACAGAGAAAAGATTAGAAAAGCATGGGAACAATTAAAAAAACTAAGCAGTAAAATATTTCATTGTGTACAGATGCTATTTTTCCCCAGTGTCAGTAACACCTGTAGGGATGTTCTTTCAAGGTTTCAGTTTTTTTAAGGTAAATGGTCACCTTGCATTTTAGATTTTGCCTTTTTACTCCACCCAGGAACTCCGCCACAAGTTATGTGACAATCATCATTGGTTTGTCTGTTTGTCTGTCTGTTCACAACCTTACTTAAAAATGGACAAACAGATTTGGATGAAATTTTCAGGGAAGGTCAGAAATGACACAAGGACCAAGTGATTAAATTGTAGCAGTGATAAGGCTCATAGTCTGGATCCACGGATTTGTTAAAGATTTCTGTATCATTGCTAGATAGCAGCACAGCATCATTGTAACTACGACAACAAGTGAACGCTACGTCAGCTGCCTGGTGATGATCATATGATTGCGATCCTACTACAAATCCACTTATCGGGACTCTCATACAAGGAACAATTGATTAAATCATGTAGGTGTTTCCGAGTCCTATCAATTCTCTTGGCCTGCTACATATTTAGGTCACGCATGCATAACACATGTGTGCTCAGCGCAAGGTCATTTTGTTTGTGGGTACATCTATATCAAATAGCCACATTCTGCATTGCCTTGAATTCTGATCATCAATAACTAATAAACAAATGCTGCATTTCTTTGAAAAAAAGCTGCATTTCTGACAATGCCATATAGGGGAATAAACAGCCTTGGTGGAGTACTGCGCTCTCTGAGTGCTTTTCTTGTTAATATCATTATAACAGTGTCATGCTGCCTAGAAAACATTTTTGAGTTCTCTCTACATCTTGCAGTGCAGGTCTTCATATTGCAGTGAATAATCAATAAAATTTGACAGGAGCAAACAGGAGCCCCATTATGAAGAGATACAGAGTCCAACTGATGCCTAACAAGACTGACTAACTGAGGAGATTTATGCTCTACTAAGTGAACTAATAAAAGAGAGGCTGTAATCTCAGATGTGTTTTTGTATCACACACTCCTATCACATTTCCAACAAGTGCTTTCTTTGAAGCTCAAACCGCCTCCGCAGACGCCCACACAGACATCACAGGAGTCCCAAAAAAGTGATCGTTCATTAACCTCGACCTCTGCCTGGAAATAGCAGCACACAACCTGCTATTAGTGACTCATTCACTCTGCTCCTTATCTCTCCTTCCCGCTTTCTGTTTTCAGCTCATTTACTCAAAGCCTACTCAAAGGTAACCAGGAAATCCCAGCAGCTGTGGTAAGATGACAAGTCCTAAAGCAAAACAGTGTCTCAGTGAGAACACAGTTAAATTCAAATCATTCTGTCCGTCCGTCAGTTGGTTGTTCAACAACTTTAATCCAGACTCTGATATAGCAACAAATACTGGACTGATGGCAGTGAAATTTTGTACTTGGATAGATCCCTTTGCCTTTTCGAGTGTACTTGTATACCTCATATTCACTATACTACGGCTTGAGGGTAATTTCCTGAGCAAAGTGCAGTGAAGCCTGCACCCTGATTGTGTGGAAGTTTTTTGAAAGAAACTGACAATGTGAACTGCCGCCAGATCAGTAGAGACTGCTGTCCAATATTTTGTAATAATCCCTCATTGAGACAAAAAACTATGAATACAACTACAGTGAATACGGCACTTCAAATTACAATGTGATTTCACTTCTATTTTTCAGTCATTGTGTTGTATCTTATTGAATTGCTTTCATTTCTATAGTTGTAATTTTATTTTTTTCCTTTGGAGAGACACTTTTAGAAACACATGAGGAAGCACAATACTCACCAGCAGATCAATGACAATTACATGGTGCAGTATAAGATCTAGGACTGTTCATGTTGTGTGTGTCATGGTCATGCGTGTGCAACATGTGTGAGCAGCAGCTGTCAGGACATCATGAATACATTTCAGTATCCACACACCCATACTATATAGTGTTCCATAAAAAGATTCCGAATATCTACTCTAACAGAAAAGGAAAATTTGAGCAGAGGTCACTTAGAAATATTCTTTTTTGAAAGAAAAGAGTTTAGAAAATAGGGACAACATTAAATTATTTAGAAATACAGTCAACACATTGTTATTGTGGAAAATGACTATTCTAGTTGGAACAACTGATTGTTAATGGAATATCTACATAGAGGTACAGAGGAACATTTCCAGCAACCATCACTCTTGTGTTCTAATGCTACATTGTGTTAGCTAATGGTGTTGAAAGGCTAATTGATGATTAGAAAACCCTGGTGCAATTATGTTAGCACATGAATAAAAATGAGTTTTCATGCAAAATATGAAATTGTCTGGGTGACCCCAAACTTTTAAACAGTAGTGTACATGTCAATTCAGCTCACTTAAGAACGCATCAATTTCTGGATGTGAGGTCCTGAGTTCAACCTTGCCAGTTCGTGTTCTACTGCAGTTACCATAGAGCTGTTCAAGATTATGTCCCTAATCAATGAACCTGGGTCATTATATTAGACAGTGGGGGTGCAACGATTAAATTTCTGGGTTACTGAAATCAGGGTTTGATCAGGATCAAACCCTGATGTGGCCACTGTCGGGCCCTTGAGCAAGGCTCTTAATCCTTCCTGTTCCTGGGGCGCTGTACCATGGCTGACCCTGCACTCTGACCCCAATTGGGATATGCAAAAACAAAATTTCCCAGTGCTGTAAAAAAAAGTATTTATGACAAATAAAGGCTTCTTCTAAAACATAAACATGAAGTTAAACTGACCTGCATGAACACACACTGGATTATATTTTCAGACATCTCCATCAGGTTGGGAGCACCTGGAGCATGCTCATTGTTTTCTTCACTTGGTTGTGTAACTCAAATTTGTTCCCCAGGGTCGCACTCTCATTCTAGACTTTCATTGTACTGTTCTGAGGAGTGTGAAGGAGAGCGTTCAGAGTAAACCAGCAGCACTGAGGTGAAATGGTCACAGCATGGTGATTACACATAGGTTATTTGCCCACAACAACACAATCGCAACTTTCCACCCACCTGATTCACTAGATTTACCTCCCTGTGACTTCTTCCTCTTACCCAAAATGAAACTCAAGTTAAACGGTCAATGTTTTCACACGGTTTAGGAGACGATGCTTTACATGTTTACATAACAGGACTTCCTGGAAGTGTTGCAGGAGCTCAGGGAACACTGCTACTACTACACAATAAGACTTCAGCAGGGATGGCATCCAAATACAATTGAGGTACAATTTTAGAATTTTGTAGACAAAATCTCTGATCTTCTAGATTGTACGACCAATGTGTAGAATATCTTGATGTTTTTTGTCGATGTAAACAAATAAACCAGGGTCTTTCAAAGCTGTCTGAGTGTCTGCTTATGTTTCTTTGTATATTATTTTCCCGCCTTTGCAGTTAACTCCAAGAATACAATGTCAACATAACTGATAAGAATCATGCTCAAAACTACCCAGACCCAAGTAGTGTTAAATTGACATTACCCTTTAAACCCGCCTCTTATTCTATGACCAGTTACTGTTTATAATGTGTTTCCAGACTAAAAACCAGCTGTGACCTAAATCCTTACCCTGTGACATTCATTTTCAATCGTTCACAGTGTGATAGCAGTCACACATATTCAAGTCCAGCCGAGTCACTCTTTCATTATCTCCCACTACTGTTATCTTTCTCCTTCCTCTGCAATTCTCTTTGCTCAGACAGCCGAGGCCCCCTGACTGCGAGGAAGAGAGTGATGTACGCAGAGGGAGGATAAAGGACGGGTAAAACAGATTCCAGTAGCTCAGGGTGGTTGCTGAGACAGCAGGCTTCAGCCGAGTTTGACTGCGTTTGTCTTATAGAAGCATATGAGGCAACACTGGAAGTAGAGGAGCACATCTCCTGATTAGTACCAGACAATTAGGCCCACTACTCTTCTACACAAAATTAAAACTCATTACAGTCTGCAGGCGAGGCGCAGTGTATGTCTGTCTGCATGCAGCAGCAGCAGGTTATTTGCTGCTGATGTGCACTTTTTCCAAACATGTTATCATATTCATTCATACAGGGAAAGCTGCAAAGTAGCTTCAATGTGGCCCTACTGCTGATAATGGGAATGATAAGGCGCAGCAAAAGAGGAGAAGAAATGGAATGAAAAGACAGTATGATTATTTAAACTGAGCCTCTTAAAGAACTCCAGGTGGTCAATTAAACTTCCACAAGGCGTCAGAGCGGCTACTAAAGCAAACAGTGTTCTATCTGTAAAGCACCGGGAAGTCTGGATTAGTCTGTGTTGGATTACATAGACTGTGCATGTTTGACAAATAAGTCATGTGATGTGGGTCATGAGAGAGCTGCTGAACAGCTGCAACAAAGGAAAAGTTGTGCTGGAGCTCTCTGAGGTTGTGACCAGGCAGTTTCTCAACACGCCAGTGCTGCTCTCTAGTGGCTGCTGCCAACATTAATGTTCATGACACACTAGAATGTTTGTTTGGTTCTTAATAGGTTCTTAAATAACCAAGTGGGTTCCTGAATAAAAGTATGCATTTTGAAGCTTATGATACAAGGCAATAAAACTGTAAAATTCAAGTTTAATACTGTAAATATACTGTAAATACAATACGGTTCAAAAGACTGGGGTCTCCCAGGCAATTTCATGTTTTCCATGAAAATTCACACTTTTATTCATGTGCTATCAGTGGAGCGCACAAAGCCAAACATCTCCCTGCTGGAGACAGACTCATTTGCTCTCCTCACATGCTCTGCAGTAAGTCCTGGATTACCCTACTGACCCACACCAAGCTCTCCATGACACAATTTCACGTACAGCACAAACTCAGCAGACAACACTGCTATCACACCAATACAGTGCTGGGTCAGGTCATCATGGGACCTTCAATTTGCCTGAACAGGGAGGAACCAAAGCATGAGGAAATTGAATCTGCTCCCTCGGTTGGTATAATATGAACTCTGTCATGTGGGGAAGCCTTCTCAAAAGGCCATTTCAGGTCCCAACTCCGCTCAAAGAGACCGACTCTCTCTGCACGTATGTCGGTAATATTTTTGCAGCGTGTGGTTGCAGAGTAGTTTCTTAATGACAGGGGAAGCCTGAGCGGTGCAGCGCCAGCTCCACGGCCTTCTGGGTAAACAGGCGGAGCTGGCTGCCATCTGGTTGGCTCCCACTTCAGAGCAGAACATTGAAAGCTTGGTGATGATCTACACCGACTCCTGCTACAACTCCTAAGGAACAGCATTAGGAACACTTTAGGATAACGTCCACCTTCCACCCTCATGATTAAAAGCCTGGTTAAACCAAGCTATAAAAAAATTTAACAGGTGTTCAGCCATTCATATAGTTTAAGTTGAATCTGACATATCATTTTCTTAAGATTTCTGCCACTACCGTCTATAAACAACGAAATAATAGGGAAATTTCTTTGTGGGGCTCGCAGCTTTGAAAAGACTCAATACCATTATCTCTTAGCAGAAGTCATGTTTCAGTTATTTCACATAATCCACAGGAAACACTGTCAACAGTTTTCATGAAGCCTATTTCTACAGTAGAGAGCAGATCAGCTAACAGCAAAGTCTGGATTATCTAGTAAGCACACTGTTTTTAAAAAAAATCTGATTATACACTAGTGTGAGCATCACAAAAGAAATTCATAATGCTGCAGCTATTATCAAGTAAGTCTATTGACTATTTTCTCAATTAATCTAATAATTTTGTTGTTAATAGTCACAAAATAGCAAAAAAAACAAAACAAAACCACACACACACATATTCCTAGAGCCTAAACCTAACCCAAACTTTTGAACAGTTGTGTATGTTGAACTGTGACAGCCATCTCTAAGTAAAGGAGGCCTACAGCAACATTCATCAGGTTCTTATAATGCAGTCCTGAGTTCCCTGCCTAAGCAGTTTCACCTGCATTCACACCTTGAGGCCTACGAGTCTTGGGTCATGAGCCATTAGACATGTGAATTGAGGATGAAGATTTAAAAGCTGGGACTGAAGTCTTCAAGAATCAAAAAGAAAAGTCCATTTGGTATCTGCTAATGCACTTAGGAATAACATGACCTGGGTGATTCATAATTTACACAGGACAAATAATAATAATAAATAATATTCATAGTATAAAACTGCCTCTTCAAGGTCTACGATGATATTTCAGTGAACAAAATACTTTATGAAATTAAAAGTTCACTGCTGGCCTTGGTTACCGCTGTTGACAAAACAATCTCTCCAGTAAGTCTAGTAGCTGATTTAAACTAACAAAGTGCTAATCCACCTCTCAATAATTTTACCCCAGTCCAGTGGACTTAGACTGAATTGCTTTAAAACAGTCTAAAAACCTTCCAAAAAGCTTAAGTAATATCCCGAAACAGCTTGCAACTGCAGTTTTTAGGAACCTTTGCTCAAAATGGAGGAAACAGTCATTACTGGTGACTCATTTCAAAGGGAAATTAGTCCACATTTGGGAAGACGGTGTATGTGGAACTGAGTTACAATAAACTACACAAGGAGTATTTTCAATAGTTTTAGGACAGCAGTGGAGCTCTATGGAAGAGAAAAAACAGTATCGTTCAACAGTTTGGGGTCACGTAGCAATGTCTTTATTTTTGAAAGAAAAGCAGTTTTTCAATGAAGATACCATAAAATTAATCTGAAATACAGTCTAGACATTGCTAATGTGGTAAATGATTATTCAAGCTAGAAATAGCCAATTTGTAATGGAATATCTCCATAGGGGTACAGAGGAACATTTCCAGCAACCATCACTCCTGTGTTCTAATGCTACATTGTGTTAGGTGGTGAAAGGCTACTTGATGATTAGAAAACCCTTGTGCAATTATGTTAGCACATGAATAAAAGTATGAGTTTTCAGAGTTTCACTGACCCCAAACTTTTCAACGGAAGTGTATATAATGCTGTGGATGTACACAACCATCTTTACATTCATTGATGTGTGTGCCTGGTTTTTGGACTCCTGACCTTGAATTCCCCCTTAAGAGACAAAAAAAAATCAGCTAGAATTGTTTGTTTTGGTCTCTTCATGGACTTTGTTTACAAGAAGAAAAACATACAACGTGGCAAATTGAACATCTACATCCATGACCAGCTGCTAAACTGGAATTTGATGAGGCTGTTCTGTGAAACTTTCAGCAACCACATGCCAGTTTTCTATGATCCATAAACTATTTCCCTAAGCATCCTCATTTCTGCTGACACACAAAAGAGTTATCTTATCCTAAAACAGATCAGAAGGGCAGCCTTACATCTGCCACAGCACCATTTTCCACTTTTCTGGGACATGAGAGGCCAAAAAGACCTCTACTTTTCTAGTCTGTTCTGAAGAAGCAAAATTTTCTATGCTATGAGCTTAGTGATCTGAATAAATAAATGCACCTGCCAGCAGTAAAAAAAAACGCTACTTTGAACAACTTCACAAGAAAACACAGAGGGAGTTTGGGATGACAGCAAACATTCATACGCAAAATAATCGGGTCTTTTTGAGAAAAACACCCAAAGAAAGGCTTTCGCTCCTGCAGCAGTTCCACTTCTGTGATGCAACTTCATTTGAATCACAAAGAAACAAAAGGCTTCCTCAAATCTTTGCACTGAATGCACACAAAAAAAAGGATAAGGCTGCACTAAACGACATGAAAACAACATCAAAATGCAAAGAAGTTTTGTCACTCAGTATAGTGCTGTTAACCAGATAAGCACACAAACATATGCGACTTTTGACCAGCTACACCCCTCTGTTCCCATGACGGAGGTTTTGTGTGTGTGGTACAGCGAGTGTGTTGTGCCAACAGAGAAGTCGACGGGGGTGGCAGCGGGGCAGACTGTGGGAGGCAAACAGAAAGCAAGAAAAGAAAAGAGAGTGAAGGCAGCTGTGTGGAGGGCAGAAAGAGAGAACTGAAGCAGAAGTAAGCATCCCCGTCAGAAAGACACTCTCTCATTGGTACTTCATTAGTGTTGACCCTGCCTTTGACCCACACAGCAATGACACCGTCGCCATACGAGAACACACACAGGAATGCTGCCTCTGTTATTGTCTTTAAGTGCCAAACTCAGGCCAAGGCCTGGCCGAGGTTTAAAAACAAAATAACAGCCGTGCGAGGCTGCTTCTCTCTCACACACACACTCACATATACACACCCAAACACCACTTCCGTCCATTCTCTCTCACAGAGAAAGGAAGCGGAGTGGAGCTGGCCCGGCCCCAGCCGTCCAGACAGAGGTAGAGCCTGGCAGCCCCAGACTCCTGCCTGCTTCCCTCCCTGTACACATTTAAAAGACTGAGCTCTCACCATCCTTCACTGCTTACGGTCTTCAAGTGGGTTATTCCATTTAAAATCAACCAGCATCTCTATCTAACTAATTTTCAAATATTTTGACCCTTGCAAAATGCACACTTTGGCAATTCTACACTGTAAACATTCAATTTGAGAAATTAAATTACAGATAAGATCTAGTAAAATCACAGAAAAAAATCTATTTATACATGTATATGCTAACCCTGAAAAAAGAGACCAAAATTATGAATAATAACCACATGGCATTTAGCTTTTCTGTTAAAATGTTTAACTGTAAAAATACACAGTGTTTCACAATATATAAATTAGCATGAAAACACAATTATTTTACAAATATTTGCTGTTATTTTAAATAAAAATATGTGTATTAAGGACTGAAAAAATAGTGAATCATTTTTCAACTCTTCTTTTTTTATAGATTTCCCTGTCTTCTGAAATTACAGATAATATCTGGGGAAATCAGAGAAAAAAGTATTGATGTTAAGTAATTTAAGTTGCTTTAAGTTGGTTCAACAATTTACTTTTTGTGTATTTCCTATTTGGTATTAAAACCACAGTAATTCCTGCATGATCACTTTACAAGCAACATAGAAAAGACAAATGTTGCATAATGACACGTCATCTTTGTGTTTTACAACCTGACTAGGGAAACAAGCCAACAGTTCAGACTGTCTTGTTTTGTCCACAACCCAAAAATATTCAGCTTCACTGTCATAGAGGAGGAAGAAATCAGAAATATTCAAAGTTAAGAAGCTGGAGTCAGAGAAAAAAAAATACTCCAACTTATTATCCCTCAGTTATGCTATTACTTATGTAACCAATCAGACAGTGCTGTGGGTGACACATTGCTCAAGACCACAGAGTTGCTACAGATGGAGAGAAGCAGCTGCATCAACATTCTTATATTCATATATTTTATTGGGAATTGATTAAAATAATACTAGGTCAACCACTAGTTCAAGCTTTCCTACTTCATCCTAAGTTAGCAAAAGCATGATTGGTTGTGACACAATTAGGATGACACTCCTTCAACACACCACACATTTTAGAGCGTCAACTTATTGTGGACAGACGACAGCTGGGCAGACAAAGAAAAGCAACAAGTTTCAGAGAGAATCAATCAAGCATTAGCCTCATGACTCATCACCTCCACTCAGAATGTTCAGAATATATCCTGAGTAAAAACAGGATGCAGAAATCTGAGCTGAAGTGACAGGCGTTGTATTCAAGCCACCATCTGCACAACTAATCGTGATCATGTGAGGTCAACTAAATCTGTAGGGAGAGTTATGATTCAGATTGTTTATCATATTTCTACCTCCAAAGATTGACTAATGCTCACTAGGCCAGATCACACAATCCTAAATGAAGTGTAATTATCCTTTAATGTAAATGCTCATAAAAGGAAAAAATGCACTCCATGCTTTCTAGCTGGGTCCATAATAGGACAGTAAACTCATACAGTTTACTCAAGAGACATATTTGTACCATTAGGCCATTTTCCACTGCAGGGACATGCAGTGGAAATATTGCATGAAAGGTCCAACATAAATACAGTTTTTATGATTATTATCAGTGCAAATGGTTGCTTCAATAATATATACCGTATCTCAAAATATGTGTGAATTTTACAATTTTCCATTTTTTGATGATGTACAGTCAGAGAAAGAGTGCCGATTCATCAGCAACAACATACACAGTGTGTATCCTCGTCCAGCTTTCTATCATCACGTTTCTCCCAATGCCAGCATATTTGCAGGGATATCTCATTATGCTGAGTTATATGTGTGTGCTGTCTCTGTCAAACACTTGTCAAACAAAGAAAGACTACACAGCACAAGCTTAGCATTATGCTATAAAAGCACAACATGCGGGCTGCAGCGTCTAAATAGCAGGCTTGTGTTCAGCCGCCGAACACGAGCAACAATCAAAACTATAGCAAAACAAACTGCCTGAAAGGGTCTGGGAAGAAAACGACTTCCTGAGCAGCCAAGTCCATCTGCAGAAAATTGCCAAACTACACCAGTAAAGGTGTATTATATCTAGCACCAGGTGACAAAAGAAGCTCAGACCCTCGGAACCTCACTCAAATTCTTCACATTTTTATTACAGATTTTTACAACTTACATTTTCAGTTTTTTTCTATAGCAGTTTCCTCTCTGCTATGTGTAAACACAGCCTGCATATCAACCGAGTAGTTGCTGATGTCTGTGACATGACTGTTGGTGACAGCTGAGTCACTGATGGCTTCATTGTCGCAGGAAGGGGCACAGATTTTTTGTTTCATTGCAGAATTTACACTACCGTTCAAAAGTTTGGGGTCACCCAGGTAATTTCATGTTTTCTATGAAAACTCACACTTTTTGAAAATAATTGCACAAGGGATTTCTAATCATCAGTTACCCTTTCAACACAATCAGCTAACACAATGTAGCATTAGAAGCTAGTGATGGTTGCTGGAAATCTACCCCTATGTAGATATGCCAATAAAAATCAGCCAGCTAGAATAGTCATTTACCACATTAACAATGTCTGGACTGGAATTCTGATTAATTTTACGGTATCTTCATTGAAAAAAGCTGCTTTTCTTTCAAAAATAAGGACATTTGTAAGTGACCCCAAAAAATTTAATGGTAGAGTACTTAGTGCGAATACTTTCTTGAAGAATTTTTAACTGGATATGGAATAAAGTGACTATGATGAAATGTCACAATTTTAAGCTGTAATTTGGTAAATTTTCCAGATTGAACCACATAACAGATGATTCATTCAAAGACTGTTTTGTTTTCTAGCTCTAAAAAGATAGAATTTTTGTTGATCTCTTAAACGTAAGGTGGTTTTCAAATCCGCTGGCAGGTTTTGGCGTTCCGAGGGTTAAATGTTGACCTGCACATGAACTCCTGACTAAACAGTCAGACATCAAAGCTGAGCTTCCAGAGCGACTAACATATTGAATATAAGCGTTTATAATTAGCTGTGCTACCGCTGCTCCACAGTGTGAGAGGCTGGAAAGAGAAGAGCTCATCCATGCATCCATCAAACATCCACTTACTGGATCCATCCACTCTGCTGCAACGTAAAACCCATTCCCTTCTCTCAGCTGCAGCCTCTTCATCACACTCTAATCTGAAGTGTGGGATTGAGCAGCGACAGCTCAGCTAGGGTCAAACTTCTTACCTTGGGCCATTTGGGGTTGATGAGGCGTGCTTTGATTGCATCGTCCAGAGCAGTGCTGTACTGGCCCAGGCGGAGATAGGCTGCGGAGCGGTTGCTGTACAGGATACAGTTCTGTGGGTCGGCGGTCAGGGCCTCACTGTACAGACGAACAGCCAGACCGAACTCTCCCTGCTGGCAGGCCTGGTTACTACGGCGGACACGCTCCAGGAAGTCGGCTTTGCTCAGGGCCAGGGGGCCAGAGCCGGACAGTCGGTCTGCCCTCTTCACCACTGGGGCTGAAGGGATGATGGGAGAAGAGGAAGAGGAGGATGAAGAGGGAGGGCTGGTGGTCTTGCTGGTGGAGCGATAGCCGAACAGAGAGAACTGAGGAGCAGACGGAGAAAATAGGACACAGACAGAAGAAGAGACATCGGTTATATGTCTTGCAACTATCATTATGATAGACAACCTACAGAAAATGACTCAACAGCTACTAATAAGCCAAAACCACAACTGCAAGAATTAATAGACTATCTGTCACACATTTATTTTATTCCCAACTATTTAAATATCAATTAATCAGTTAGAGTCATTTTTTAAGTTTAAAAAAACCCACAAAAACACAGACAAAATACATTTGAGAACATCATCCTGGCCTTTGTGAAACTGATATTTTTGGATATTTTCTGACATTTTACAAACAAGTAGTTAATTAATTAATAAAAAACTCAACAGATTAAACACCAAATATAATGGTTACTTGTGGCCCTAGCCAAAACATTATGAACACTGACAAAGTGAAAAACATTGTTGCAACAGTGTAACATGTCAAATTCTGGGATATATTAGATGGTAAATGAACAGTTGGTTCTTGTAGTCAGGCAGTGGGATGTTTCATTCAATTTCCTGTCAAAAACTTGCAGTTTTTGTCAATGTTCAATCAAAAATACAAATTTTGGTCAGTTTTCTGTTTTCAATTCATTTTCTGTGAAATTTCAGCCCAGTCAAATTATCAGTGCCAGTCCAGTCAAGTGGCCTCTGTCACAGAATGACGTCCTGGTTTTGGGTCCTCTTCCATGCCATCCTGCATCCTTTTGTACCTCTTGTACCACTAATAGACACATGTACACAACATTGTTTGTACACACCCTTCAGCATGGTGGGGGCTTCTGCTGAAGTTTTTTTCAGCTTAGCCAAGAACTTGGTGTTAGTCCTTTGCTTATGGTTTGTTCTGTGACAGGGAGCATTTGACTGGAGCTAGAAACCCACATGTTAAAAGAAAAATAATAGTTCAGTTAAAGTGTTGCTTCTCTTATGGTCCTGAGATGCTGGGCAACACTGTGGTGTGTTTCATTACTGTGTGACTGCTGGGTGATCAGCAACAAATGTCCAGTTTCTTTTAAAAACAATGTAGCATTAGAACACAGGAGTGATGGTTGCTGGAAATGTTCCTCTGTACCCCTATGTAGAGATTTCATTAAAATCAGCCATTTCCAGCTAGAACAGTCGTTAACCACATTAGCAATGTCTAGACTGTATTTCTGATTAATTTAATGTTATCTTCATTGAAAAAAATGCTTTTCTTTAAAAAATAAGGACATTTCTAAGTGACCCCAAACTGTTATTGATTATATAAATATACCTAGTTAAAATATTAAGGTTTAGGCGAAACAATACTGTATGTCAAAAAGGTCAGATTGATCAAATAAAAGAGGCTTTTTATCACAATGTCTGAACACTTTGATATGCAGTGTGGGTCAGGAAATACTCATTTTCCATTGGATTTGGGTCACTTTTGACCCACGTTGCACATCAAAGGGTTAAAGAAATACTTGCGAAACAAATCGGACTCAAAAATAAAACAACATGTGCTTTTGGCTGCTGTTACATAAGTCATAAAAACAACTTATTGCAGGCAGGATTCTACTGAGGACAACACCAAACTGCAGCAGCCTCATTTGCATGACATGATACTGCAGTTACTGGCAAATGGGACACCAAACTACTGCCTGCACTTTTCTATTCTGCTCAGTGGTAACGGCTTGAATTCCCCCGAGAGCAAAAGGAGGATTTCAGACAGCCAAATGAGGGTTCTGTTCTTCTTGTTCATTTCTGTGACTGAAACTCTGTAAAATGTGCTCGCTGAGGTTCACTGCTCTCTGTAGCTTTAACAGTGAAATGCTGCCTCCCTCTCTGATCTGGTGCTTCCAAATTTGTCCTTTACCCAGAGCTTACACCAAGGCCTTCATTATCTCTCTCCATTCCCCTCACACATACACACACACACACACACTGGACTGTTTGGATACACACTTAAAATATGCAGACTGGAGGGATTCCTAAAACTTGCAAATGCATCACCCAACTGTTTTGATTGCGATGCAAGAGAAGGTATGAAGTTTTTTTGGAAATGCACTGATGATTTACTTCAAATAAAGTGCAAGTAAACATGTGTCACTTGAGAATCAAGTACCCACTCTGTAGATTTAAATCATTTTAAACTAACACCAGGCCTATGTAACCTACACACATAACCTATTTTCCTCTTCATATTTTGCCTTGTGTTTTATCCATGTGTTGTGTTAATGTCTTTTATATTGTATGTAAAGTCTTAATACACTGCCAGGAACACAGCGGAGTTATGTGACGATCTGCATACATCTGTCTGTCTGTCTGTTTGTCTGTCTGTGTGCAACATTACTCCAAAATGGACCAACGGATTTGGATGAAATTGTCAGGAAAGGTCAGAAATGACATAAGGACCAAGTGGTTAGATTTTGGCAGTGATGCAGCTTATAGTCTGGATCCATGGATTTGTTAAAGATTTCATCCATCGCAAATGATACGACGGAGCAGCCTTGGCTGACTACTGCACTCTCTGAGTGCTTTTCAAGTTTTATAGTTTTTTGTATCATTGCAAGACAACGGAGCCACTGTAACTTAGCCTAGCTTAGCTAGACTGTATTCCCGTTATAAGGGATATACGGGAATACGGTCTAGCCCTCCTCCATTGACACATTTTGACAGGTTTTCAAGCTCCGAGCAGATCAGACCGAACCAATCAGAGCACCAGAGGTGGGAGTTAACGATGCGTCATCTTTAGGGCCGAGATTACCCATCTAACACCTGTGCACCTCCCGCATACAAACAAAATGGTGACCGCAACAGAGCGAGATTTCTCTCGTGCGCTTTCCTCTGTTTTGCACGGGCTGAATTTGTCGTTAAAACCTCAACAAGAAGCAGTTCTTAAAGCTTTTCTTTTTAAAAAGGATGTATTTTTAATTCCGGCAGGCTGTACGATAGAATGCGTAATGCTGCCCTCCACTGTTGAAAGGGAGAGCTTAGATTTTCCTCAGGACCCCTGTACGGCGAAGGAAGCTGTTAAAACTACAAAACATCATGGCGGAAAGGCAATTGTTAGGTCACTTAGTGATTGCGTCACACATGTGTTACGCTGCTTGGCTCTCTCCAATTCAAGCTGTGATCGGTAGTCCCGCCTCTGGGCTAGATTTGGTTCAATGGAGCAGTTCCAGACTGACTTTATGTGTATTTGTAATACACAATATAAAGGCTGTCTGGTCCCCAGGCAAACGGTAACAAGTGAACACTACGTCAGCTGCCTGCTGACAATCACATGATTGCGATTCTACTACTGTTGGAAATTATAAAATGACTAAGCAGCCTTGATGGAATACTGCGGTCTCTCAGTGCTTTTTTGTTGCTATTTTTACCCAAAAAAAATGCTTTGCCTGGTTTACACAGCGAGCACAAAAATCTTTGCTTTCTAGTGAGCAAACAACATGTAAACAAAGTGTAATAGCTGCAGTAATTTAATGCTGCACAAGAATGGCAGTTTTGCCATATAAAATTCAGGGCTTGAGTAGCTCATTCACTAATAAGTTAATACATTGAAGAGTACATTCAGATTTTAGGGTTGCAATGAAAAATTATCAAATGATGCTTTTTTCATTATTCCAAAAAGTCAGACTCAGCTACTAAATGTTAAAGCAGCTTGCCATAAGTAATCACTCAGTGGAGGAGAATGACTATGACCATCAAGCTCAACATGGTCTAAAATGCTGGAAAGGAACTCTGCTCTGTTCATAAAATTCAAATCCTGTATCACACTGATGAAGAAGAACAGGTGAATTCAATCAATGCAGACGACAGCCTGGGCCCAGTTTCAGTGACATCAGACAATCAAGATGAGTGACAAAATGAATATACACACGTGGACAAAATTGTTGGTACCCCTCAGTTAAAGAAGGAAAAACCCACAATTCTCACTGAAATCACTTGAAACTTACAAAAGTAACAATAAATAAAAATTTATTGAAAATTAAATAATCAAAATCAGCCATCACTTTTGAATTGTTGATCAGCATAATTATTTAAAAAAACAAACTAATGAAATAGGGCTGGACAAAAATGATGGTACCCATAACTTAATATTTTGTTGCACAACCTTTTGAGGCAATCACTGCAATTAAACGATTTCTGTATTTGTCAATGAGCGTTCTGCAGCTGTCAACAGGTATTTTGGCCCACTCCTCATGAGCAAACAGCTCCAGTTGTCTCAGGTTTGATGGGTGTCTTCTCCAAATGGCATGTTTCAGCTCCTTCCACATATGTTCAATGGGATTCAGATCTGGGCTCATAGAAGGTCACTTTAGAATAGTCCAACGCTTTTCTCTCAGCCATTCTTGGGTGTTTTTGGCTGTGTGTTTTGGATCGTTGTCCTGTTGGAAGATCCATGACCTGCGACTGAGACCAAGCTTTCTGACACTAGGCAGCACATTTCTCTCCAGAATGCCTTGATAGTCTTCAGATTTCATCGTACCTTGCACACTTTCAAGACACCCTGTGCAAGATGCAGCAAAGCAGCCCCAAAACATTACTGAGCCTCCTCCATGTTTCACCGTAGGGACAGTGTTCTTTTCTTCGTATGCTTGGTTTTTGAGTCTATGAACATAGAGTTGATGTGCCTTACCAAAAAGCTCCAGTTTGGTCTCATCTGTCCAAAGGACATTCTCCCAGAAGCTTTGTGGCTTGTCAACATGCATTTTTGCAAATTCCAGTCTGGCTTTTTTATGAGTTTTTTTCAGCAGTGGTGTCCTCCTTGGTCGTCTCCCATGAAGTCCACTTTGGCTCAAACAACGACGAATGGTGTGATCTGACACTGATGTACCTTGGCCTTGGAGTTCACCTTTAATTTCTTTGGAGGTTGCTCTGGGCTCTTTGGATACAATTCCAACGATCCGTCTCTTCAATTTGTCATCAATTTTCCTCTTGCGGCCACGTCCAGGGAGGTTGGCTACTGTCCCGTGGGTCTTGAACTTCTGAATAATATGAGCCACTGTTGTCACAGGAACTTCAAGCTGTTTAGAGATGGTCTTATAGCCTTTACCTTTAAGATGTTTGTCTATCATTTTTTTTCGGATGTCCTGGGACAATTCTCTCCTTCGCTTTCTGTTGTCCATGTTCAGTGTGGTACACACCTTTTCACCAAACAGCAGGGTGACTACTTGTCTCCCTTTAAATAGGCAGACTGACTGATTATGAGTTTGGAAACACCTGTGATGTCAATTAAATGACACACCTGAGTTAATCATGTCACTCTGGTCAAATAGTTTTCAATCTTTTATAGAGGTACCATCATTTTTGTCCAGGCCTGTTTCATTAGTTTGTTTTTTAAAATAAGTATGTTAATCAACAATTCAAAAGTAATGGCTGTTTTTGATTATTTAATTTTCAATAAATTTTTATTTATTGTTACTTTTGTGAGTTTCAAGTGATTTCAGTGAGAATTGTGGGTTTTTCCTTCTTTAACTGAGGGGTACCAACAATTTTGTCCACGTGTGTATTTTCATATAAATATTAAAATATTTTACAAATATAAAATCTTGAGTCACTTTCAATCTTTGGATAAATGGAAAGTAGGGTATGCAGATTAAGACAAACTGTTCATCAGCAAGCAAGGTTGATTAATACCAAGCAAATGTGGTGTGACTAACTGAGAAAGTTGGTGGCACCAGTGGCATCAATGGAAAATAGTCTGGAGTCCTGCACAGAATAACATGCAAGACAAATAACTCATCATGAAGATTCAGCCAGAGCACATCTCTTTTAGGCATTTGTTTATAAGAGATTTCATGAGTAAACCAGAACATTTAGTTTCAAGTCTCTCTGTGTTAGCTCACAAGCTTTACGAGAAAGAACAATTTTGTGTGCTGTAAACTGTAGAATTGCTGTTTAGTTCCTGGTATTTTTAATTAAGTGTCTTGCTGACAGATGGTGATGTCTTTATTTAGAAACAGTTAAGCTGCAGGCTGTTAAAAACAAGATTTAAGTCTGACTTTTATTACAGATGTTGTCGGAGCCTTTCAAATGGTGAGAGTAGAAGAGAATTTTAAAAAAGAAAACTGAGATCAGAATCCACATCAAACCAACATACCACCATCTCCTCATTAAGTTCTGACAAATACCAAAACAACATCTTTAAATTTGTCTCTTTTTTGTGCATATTTTTTATTGTTTGTTTTGCTTTTTTTACATCATGGTTCAAATGAAGTAAGTTAATGGTGGGCAGGTATTCTTTATTTGTTTATGTATTCAGCAATAATGAAATCTATAGAGTCTATACAATTACAAAACACTAAGTAAAGACAAAAAATCATTTCCCCAATTCTCTATTTAATCATCCATCCATCCATCCATCCATACACCGGTTTATCCTCACTCGGGTCACGGGGGGTGCTGGAGTCTATCCCAGCTGACTCGGGCGAAGGCAGGGGACACCCTGGACAGGTCGCCAGTCTGTCACAGGGCCACATATACAGACGAACAATCACACACACATTCACACCTACAGGCAATTTAGAGTTATCAATTAACCTCAGCATATTTTTGGACTGTGGGAGGAAGCCGGAGTGCCCGGAGGAAACCCGTGCATGCACAGGGAGAACATGCAAACTCCATGCAGAAAGATCCCAGGCCCAGGTCGGGATTTGAACTGGGGATCTTCTTACTGCAAGGGGAAAGTGTTAACCACTACTTCACTGTGCAGCCAATATTTAATCAGATTTTTAAAATATCTTATTTATTCAATTAGTCTTTCATATATAATAGATGAATTTCCACCACTCACAATGCTCATTTAAAAGCCATTCATTTTAATATGAGATCATTTTTATGAACATACCATGTTGTTGTGAAACCTTATAACACAGAGCCTGTTGAACATATTAGTGCGGTATTTGCTGAAATAAACAATGAAGGCCACATATCGTGTGCACTGAAGCAAGGCGTAAATCTCTAAGCCTATTACCGCTGAACTAAAATACAGTTAATACAGTGCAAGAAGAAAAATTACTCAGTGTGTACTTTTGCAATCACACAGTTTACATTGCTGAGTGGGCTGTGTACACTGTTGTGTTAAACTGTTCTATAACCAGAAGCCTGGCTTCACTGGAAACCTCTCTGTCTGTGTTGTATGGAAGCACCTGTGCTCAAGTGAAAACTGGTGAAGAGAAATTGGAGGTTGATGTACTGAGTGGTTGAAATTACACATTAGTCATTATAAGTGAAGATTTGGTTAATTTTCCCACCTTACACATGATTAGTTCAATGACCAGTGGAAGTTCAAAATCTGACAATACTTTCTGTTTGTTTTTGTTTTTTTCAGTCACATGCATGTGCTCCCATGCTTCTTGCTCATTTACTTTTGTTCTATGTTATGTTTATATGTCTATTTGTGTCTGCAGTTTACATGTGTATTTGTTCCTGCTGGTCATGTTTGCAAATGAGAATTGGTTCCCAAACATTTTTACCTGGTAAAATAAAGGTAAAAAATACATAAATAAATAAATGTTACAGTTTCCAGCTAATAAATGATGTCATGTAAGACAATGTGCTTCTCAAACCCACCAGCAGTTTGTGGTTTCAGATGACTAAACAAATTTGTGACATTTTACCAATCAAAAGTTGTCCTCCATAAAATCTGCATTATGCTTGAGCATCTATAAGACCTGGCTGGAGGTGTGGCCTTTCGCCTCACATTACAGAGGAGCTACATTTCTTGGCAGGTTGGTGTTGCTGATAAACAAAAAGATAGAAACCTGTACAGGTCAAGTGGTATGGTGACGTCATGCATAAACGAGCCATCTTTTCTAGGCGTGCATTAATTTTAATTGTAATCTGAGCTTTATTAACTCCACTGCAACAGCCTCATAACAATGTGTTTGGAAACAACACCAGTAATCCTACCAGTCAAACTCTGTGTCACATGTATTAGACAAGCTGATAGTGATGGTGTGTCAGTTGGTATGAGGTTGATGCAGTGTCACACATAAATCTACGGCTATACTAAAAATTGTGCAGCCAAAAAAAGATTGTGCATGAACATACTGACCAATAGTTGAAGAATTTATGCACATTGAAAGTTACAGTCTGGTGTTACCTCACTTTGTTTCCTTAATTGTTGTAAACGAGCTATATAAATAATGGCCTGACATATGTGCTGTAAACACATACTGGCATGAGGTTCTCACATGAGGTTCTATACAATGCTGAGAATTGCACTGTTTACAAGAAGCAATAAAAAGTTTGGAGTTTGAAGGTTGGTTGTCAAATTATGTAACAGAACAAGTTGTAAAATCTTAAACCTTACATCCTTAAAACTGATGATTGCCAAGAAATTTGAACAAAACCTAAAAAGAGAGCCCTCAATTTGGATAATTCAAAATGGAACACCTACCGTATTACAGTATTTACAACATATGTCATCTCAGAGCACTACACATAATAAAGTGAAAACCTTATAAATTTTACTCAAGGAACCCAAGAAATCTAAAGTTTCCTTTGGATTCCTGTTGAGCAAGGACTATAACGAATGAAGTCTTATATTTAACTCTTAAATTGTACTCGAGTACATTACTTCAGTAAAGGCCCAGGTTTTTTACACCACTGCTATCAGCTAACAAAACACCATCTTAATGGAGCATTTTTGTTTATTTTAATTATTGAGCTTAAATAAATCAATCTGTAGACCCACTTAAATATATATTTTAAATTATATTAACTCCATTTATATAGGTAAATTAAAAATAATAATGTGAGTTTCAATATAGTCAAAAGCTACAGGCAGAGCCATTGCCAGTACTCTGCTAGGCTAGTCGAGACTAGTTAGCGTTTAACAATCCTAATTTATATGCTGTTGTTTTTTGTTGTTGTTATTATTTGCTTGAATGGCTGCATTACTAATAAGATGTACACATCAGTTACAAAGAAAATTTTAAAAAACATATGTTGTTGATATTTTTAAATACAAGAAAAAATAAAAAATTAATAATTATCTTTAGCTAAGAAAAAAATTTTCAACCACAAGCTGCAGCTAGCCAGCAGGAGGTAACTAAAGTTTAAATCATTTAAATATGATGTTATTTCAGTAGCCCAATAGTGTTTATATGTTAAGATATACTGTCAGAAAGTCATATTCTTTAGCTAGTTGCCATGTTTTTTCTTTGTTTAGAGTACTGCATGTGCTGTCTGTTTCATTAGCATGCGATTAGTTGTGGCCTGTCTGTGCTGTTTGATATTCTACGGTAGCAGCTTATTGATAAAGTTGCCTCTTTGTTACAGTATATACACTCACATGCACACACCTAAACAGCTGACAAATTGACAGCAGCACTAAGTTACTCTGCAGGATATTTCCACAGACACTTTATCTTAAGTGTCACTGTTGATGTATGTGTTCACTGACTTTAACAGCACAGAAGAAAAAAGCAGTGTACAAGCAGGAGTTTACATGATACAAGAAGACTGTAAAAGGCCAAAAAAGACAGGAACACAACATGAATATCCTGTCCAGGTTCTTCCAAGATTACACACAAACACAAACTTCCCCTTTGTCCAGTCTTACTACTCCCAGGCCCCTTCAGCCCAGGTCACAGCAAGTACATTCCTGCAGAACAACCGAGAAACAGACACAAACTGGGGGCTGAATTCCTGACAGAGAGGAAATTGTGCCAGTGAACGTGGCCCTTTGATGTGTTAATACTGTAGGTGAGGCATGAAGCCATGGCTGCAACCAAATATATGAAGCAATGACACGACATTAGCTGCAAGGAACTATCGTAAAATTGCTAATATGTTAAGACTAATGTTAGATGGTGTTTCAAGCATATCTAGCTTGAGATGGGATTTATGGCTCTTTGAAGGGAGCTGGATCTTGAGTAGCCATTCCTTTCAAAGAGCCGTTCAAAAGATTAGCTCATTCTTATATTAATTTATTTTAGACGTCAACCAGGGGTAATTCGTTTCTATCAAGAAAACAAGCACAGGTAGCAGATATAAGATATGGATCAGAATAATTCTAACTTACCCATCCCACTAATATATTGTCTATTGATGGAAATTATTCTGAACTATTGATAATAATTTCATTTGGCCGTGAGATCACTATTTTGAATTTTTCCTCACCTAAAAAATTTTGTGGCACAATAAAACTACACAGACTACAGATAACGTTTATACAAAACAACTTTACTGAAAAAAATTTCCGCACAAGAACATTTTAACAATACAGAAAAAAGACATTTTTCCCCCTCTGGCTAATATCTCCTCCTCCCTGATAAAGCAGTAAATGTAGCTCTGCTCCAGTCTCCATTCATTGGGACTCGGCCGGTGCTCACACTCCTCCTCTAAGTTAGCTGCATTTATATCTGCGTTCACGTGAATGGAGCTGCTGTGGACAACTCAAACTCAGAGATGTCATTAGTCGTTCACGTGAAGGCAGCATGGACAACTCAGACTCATGGGACATACAAGTGACACGTAAAGAAACCCTGGGCAATTTGGACATGCAAATGACTCGCAACAGTGAACCGGTTTTCATCGTTCACTTTAAAGAGCTGTTCAAACGACTGACTCATTCGTCAACATTACATGTCTAAATCTAACACCATCTTGATACTCAAGCACTGTCATGTTATATCATGGTTTTATCTGATATCGAAATTTGTCACTATTTTTTGACATTTTTAATTTAAATAAAAAGTATTTTTTGGCCAGTACTGATATTGTTTTTACATAAAAACATCATTTTTAATGAAGTTCATTTTGAGCAGGACATCTTGGAAACCAATAAACAAATATGTCAGTGGTCTCTGGTGGAAAAATCACAAAATGGTAATCAGTGAATCAGTGAAGCGGTAGCTAATCATTTTCATTGAATCAGCCAATTATTTGCTTGATACATTGTAGCCATGCAATTTTATTTATACCTCCTTGCTTTTAAACATGATTTGTATTTACTGCTTTTACCTTTGGATTTGATTTATTTATTCTGTATTTTATTTTTTAAGCCACAGATATTCTTCTTCCTGTCTTGTATGTGTGTGTGTGTCTGTGTGATCAGCTTGTGGCTATTGTTGTGGGGACCTAATGGCCCCATAACCATAGGAAAACCAAAAGAAATGTCATTTGTGGGGACCTCATTTAGGTCCCCATGAGGGAAAATAGTGTTTTCTTGGCCATGTTGTTACTGAAAAAAGTAAAAGTACAAAACGTTTCTTTAGGGTTCGGCATTGTTTTGGTCTGGATTAAGGTTAGGGTTAGGGTAAGGGTTAGGGGTTAGATATGAATGGGAGTCAATGGTAGATCCCCACAAGGATAGGAAAACACAGTGTGTGTGTGTGTGTGTGTGTGTGTGTGTGTGTGTGTGTGTGTATATATATGAGAAGAAACACAGAAAAATTCACATTTTAGAAGATAGAAAAACTGATAAACATGTTTTTTGTCCACTCCACTAAAACAATCAGCTTTAGATTTCAGTTTGATAGACACTGTCCCTGAAGGCTTTCACACATATCTGTTGTAGTTTTTCTGGTTAGCTGCTAGATAATATACGTGATTATACAGCTCTGCTCATAAATCAATCTTTGTAAGTCTTTTTTCCAGACTTGGCTACACAATGAGTTGTATTGTTTTCATTTTTCTGCACCTTCAATTTCAGGTTGTGACGTCTTTTATTGTTTGGAACAAACTCCCAGAAAGCATGAGGTCTGATCCAACTCAGTTCTTTTAAACCAAATCTTAAAGCAGTTGCCTGCTGCTGCATTAGGTTTGGTCTCATTTAGTCATAACTTGCACTGCATTATAAAATGTGATCTCACTTTTATCAATTAAATGCTGTCTTTTGATATTTTCTCATGTTGTTTATGCTTTTAATGTCTCTCTTTTTATTTGAAGAAAGAGATCTATGTGATTTCTGAAGCCATTCATTATATGGTTAGGGCTACAAGTAATGATTGTTTTCATTATCAATTATTCATTTCTGCCTAAAATATCAGAAAAGTGCAAAGTATCAAGGTCAGTGTTCCCCAAAACCCAAGATAACAAATGTCTTGTTGAGTGTTCAACCTAAAGATATTCAGTTTACTGTCTTAGAAGAAGAAATAAATGAGAAATTTTTCACAAAGGAGCAGCTGAAAAGAGAAAATTGTGTCTTTCTTCAAAGAAAAAAATACTCAAACCGCTTTATTGATTTTTAAAACAGCTGCATACTGATTGAATAGCTGATGACCAATAGAATAATCCTTGCAGCTTCATAAATGGCGTTTATAAATGGTACCTGTCCTTTTACTTGTGCTCTCCTGAGCAATAGATCATACACTATAGCAAGTCAACATCCAAATGAGGGCTTCAGCTGTTTTTAAAGTGGAAATGTTGCTGAGCAGTGACCCCCGTGCAGCCTCTGACAGGAATCAGATGGAGCTGTGAGATCCAGCCAGACGTTTCAAAATAAATCCTGCCGGATGGCAGCTCAGCCTGAGATGTGAGGAGCCTGATTGTCTGCAAACTGCCACAAACGAGCTTTCCTTCATCCCTCAGCCTTCTGCAGATCGCAGTGAACAGTGAAAGCACTAAATAATGCCACTGTTTCCACCGGCCTTACCTTCTCTTTCCTCGTTCTGTGCTTTTCCATCTCTGCTAAATCCGGCTGCAAACTTTCATCCCGCAGCAGCAGAAGCAGTGAGGCAGGGCAGGAAAACACTCCGCCAGCTTCCAAAACAAGCCCACAAGTCTGCAGTCGCTTTTCTAGCGGTGAAATTTATCAATACACTTCGGACAAGGCCAGCTGTGTGCTATGTAGCGACCCTACGAAGTTTTCCTCAGTGAAAGTTAATCCAGAGTGAGTGCGCCATGTTCCCGAAGCCGATCCTCTCCCCATAGCGGAATTTTTGCCCGGTGAGAGGCGGGGATCCGGTGGAGTCCATGGCTGCAGCCTTCAGCAAGGTTTCAATTACTCGTCATGACATCAGAGAGGAGTTGAGTTACCTGACAGATCTTCATTTCAGCAGCCTGTTACTGCAGCGTTAGGACTGGGTTAGCAGGGATGCTGCCCATTGCCCCAGTGAAATGAATATGCATCTGTAGTAAAGGGTTTTAGCTTAGAGTCATAGAAAGACATAAATAAATAAATAAATAAATAAATAAATACTAATAATCAAATACCTGTAAACACCCGCTTGCCAATTTGTGTTTGTATGCTAATATATATCATTAGCATACAAACAGCTAACTAGATTTCTTCAAAGACATGTTTTTAAAACGATAAAGGGGTAGTTTAAAAACTCATGTTACTGCTCTGGACTTATTTCCTGAATCCCTAAGCACCTGGATAAGAAATATGTATACAAAAGAATATGTATACACAAAAATAGGTTGGTGTTTTCACCCTTTAGTCTGCTTCTGTTTTCAGTCAAGTTAGCTAGCTAGTTTTAATTGACAGCAAAAAATGTGTTTAGCCTTTAGAAGACTCAGACATTTAGAATATATTTATATATAAATGGCTTTCTGAAGGTTTTTGAACATTGGAAGTTAAACAACTTTTACAAAAATCAAGGAATAGCAGAGTTGCTCAAATGTATGTTAGCACCTAAATAGAACAGCCTGATGTTCATAATCCACAGTAGTGTTTTTAAAATAGAAGACATTTTAAATCACTTTTTTTAAAACAACAAAAAAAAAGAATTTCCTAATTTGATGTCCTAAATGTAAGAATAATAATAAAAATAATCAAAACCTGTAACACTTACAGTCTCTGGAAGCAAATGTATCTGCTAGTCAGAGTTAACATACAAACAGCTAACTAGATTTCTTCAAAGAGATGCTATAAAAACAATAAGGGGATAGCTCAAAAACACCTGGACATTTTTCCCGCATCTTTAACCACCTGGATGAGAAATATGTTTACAAAACAATATGTATGCAGAAAAATGAAAAAATATGGTGTTGTTTTTTTCACCCTTTATTCTGCTTCTGTTTTCAGTCAAGGTGGCTAACTAGTTTCAATTATAACAGCATAAGCTAAAAAATATGTTTAGTCTTTAGAAGACTCAAAGTTTAAAAAGATGATTAGAATGATTTCAAACGACCTTCTGAAGGCTTTCAAACATTGGAAGTTAAATAATATTGACAAAAATCAAGGGATAGCAAAGTTAATCAAATGTATGTTAGCATCTAAATAGGACAAATTGATGTTTGTAGTCCACAGTAGTGTTTTTAAACTAGAAGACATTTTAAATCATATTTTCTTTTGTTTTATTATTATTATTTTTAAAACATTTGCTAATTTACTTTCCCAAATGTAAAGATTAACACCACTTTCATATCTGTACTCTGGAAAAAAAGAAGAAAAAAAACTTAGTTACATTACACTTGGTGAGGGGCTCATAGGTCTTTGCAGAATTGGAGGACATTTTACATCCCACCCATCAAATTTCAAATAATCCATGTACAAAATACTAAAACATGCAGTTGTTATGTAAATATACTTGTCATGAGACCAAATCAACAAAAAAAACTAAGAGAAAAGAATGTTTGAAATATTTTTTAAAATACCAAAAAAGTCTGGAGTTTCCCCTAAATTGTCATTTTTCTCTTGTCCCACCACTCTGATGATGACCAAATCGACTCTAAAAAATACTGTTAAAATGAAAAATAAATCTCATTTTTGGAGGAGGTATAATATTTATTTATTGGTCTCTTGTAATTGTGAGATTTTTTTTCTGTTAGCATAACCCTTTTAGCAGGTAAAAAAAAGAGAAGAAAACAGTGAATCACATGATACACTGGAATTAGCATCATCAAACAGTTTTCCAAAAGAATGAATAGAGCAAACTATGTCCTGTCCTATTTTTCATATTTTCATAACATTATCAGCCTTGACTGAATTTTTCACTCTGCCTCTAATTTTCAGGATAAGACTAAATTAAGTAAATAATTTTTACTTTTTTCTTTACTTTTCTCCATAAGTACGTTTGTCAGCAGTAACAGCTAGCTAAATATCTAGCTTCTACTCCTGAGAAAACGTTATCATTGGCATGGTTTAGCGACCATGCTACTGTGATTAGACTAGGGTAAGCAAACAACAAAACATGGAATGAAAATGGCACCATTGATGTGTACTCTGAGCCAATCAAGCCTTTGATAGTTTATTGCCTATTATTGATGAAATTATAGCACTAATACTAATAATAATAATAATAATAGTAATAAAGGAAAAAATAAAAAGAAGATTTATTTTTCAAAACTTTTGAAACCCAAATGTCTTCCAATTCTGGAATCAACCTTATAGTGTTAGTGGAATGAATGCTCATTCTTTATGCAGGTTTTAAATTTTTATTAGTTTACTAAAAAATAGTCAAACAAACACACACAAAACAATAAATAACAAGACACATGTAACAGTTGCATGTTAGCATTAGTAGTAGCATACAGAAAGCTAACTTCTTTTTTAAAATGTTCAAAACAGCATACGACAGGAAAAAAAGACTTTACACATGAGTTTATGTACATATTAAACAAATGAGATGCTACATATGAAGCTAGAGCAAAGCAGGGGGGAAACAGCAAAATCTCTGAGCCACATTACTGAGCCATTAAACATGGTGGTTTTATCCATTACAATAAACAGAGTAGATCTGTGTGCCTGAGGTCACTGTGCCCTGCAAAAAATCATTTGGTCCCAAATAAAAACCTCCCAAACAATAACTTGCAGTGGTTCTCCTCATATTTTTTCTTACAGAACTATTATAAAGGTATTCATTTGCACATTTTATAGTTTCTGGTCTGGACAGAGCCAGGCTAACTGTTTCCAGTTGTTTCCAGTCTTTATGCTAAGCTGTGCTAAATGCTGCTGGCTTCCCATTCACATGGATCCTATAACCTTGAGATGATGCTCTCACCTAACTACCCCAAGAAAGCAAACAAGCATATTGTCATACATCTCAAGCTTTTTTCATTTTTTTTTAAATTTAATCAGTCATATAGTTACTTCTTACATCATAAACCAAACATCAAGCCATGTTTCTCTTATATACAGGTATTTACATATTATTCTTTCCTTTTTCATTGCTGTACTAACAACATACATAATTGTCAACAACTTGTACAATGCAGTACAAATACTTACAAATATGTGCTGAAACCTCTGTATACAGTGTAGGGAGCAGGACAGCAGCTGTGATTTTACTGAATGAATATTTTGCTGAGGAGTAAAATGAATAATATTACATTAGAGTCTGCCTTTTTTTCCAGCATGTATTGCTATCTGTGCTCACAGGAGAAGCACAAGTGTACCGAACCACTTTAATGATGGCTCAGTTGTATTGAGTGTGCCAGTGTGTTCATCTTTTCTAAACAGATGTTTCATATGTTGAACAGCTGAACATCACAGATGTGGACATTTGTGTATTTACGCTGATCAGGCATAACATTATGACCACTGACAGGTGAAGTGAATAACACTGATCATCCTATTCCAATGCAATGTAAACAACAACAAAAACAGCATTCCTTAATGCCAGTTGCCACCCTCAGCAGGACAATGCACCCCAACATACCACAAAAACTGCTCAGGAGTGGCCCGGGGAGCACGACAGAGCTAAGCTGTTCACACTCCCCAGATCCAAGTGTTATTGAGCATCTGTGGGATGTACCGGGATAAGCCTGATCTAGGAAGGTCCCACCCTGCATCCCACAGGACCTACAGAATTTACTGCCACCGTCCAGTTGCCCCAGGACATCCCCAGAGGTCCTGTGTCCATGACCACTGGGTCAGAGGAGTTTTAGCAGCATAAAGGGGACCAACACAATATTAAGCAGGTGGTCATAATGTATATATGAACAAAACATTCTAAAAATAATATCACTGAATTATTTGAATCAATAAAAATTTCAAATTCATCTTATTATTAATTGAATTTTATCCTGCTTCTTTTCACTGTAACTGCATTTAATACAGATATATTTTATGCAATTCCAGTAACGTTTGTTTAGAATCCTTTTTTCCAAATGATATACGTAAAGTCGGTGGGTGTAAGATTTTGTTTGCACTTGGCTTTAAAATACGTCTTGGGTGACAGGATCACAAGCGGACAATATAAATAGTGTAAACAGGATACTTGCTGAGATGGACTGGGATCCATCTGACTACCAATCTTTTCTAGTGTAAGGCATCCTGATGTGTCCTAAACAAATTCATAACAGAAAATACGCAATTGATACAGGGCATGTTTGCTTTTTGTCTTGTTCTGACCTATCTCACCCAGCAAGATAGGCAGTAACAGCCTGTACATGTACACTTTTACAGCTTGCATCAACAACAATAATGCACATGTGTGGAAACACTAATTGTGAGCAGGGCCCTGTGGCCTTCTAGCAGCAGACGGTCTGCTGGACACCATGGAGATGCTTGATGAATACAATGTAAATGGCAATGTATCTCTGCTATCTACTTCTATTAATGTTACCAGAATGCATTTTAAACTAAGTATAAACTAGAGCTAAAATGATTAGCTGATTAATCAATTAGCTGTCCACTAATAATCTCTAACTAGCTTGATAATCAATTAATAGGTTTGAGTAATTTTATTAAACTTTTTCAAGGCAAAATTATCTGATGGCAGCTTTTTAAATGTGAACATTTTCTGGATTCGCTCCTCTCTCACAGCAAATTGAAAATGTTTGGGTTGTGGACAAGACATTGGCCATTATAATTAAACACTGATCAGTATTATAGACCAAAAAACTAAACAGGTCGTTGGAAAAAAATACAGATTTCTCAGATTACAGTTTAATGGTCTTCTGAGGGTTTTCAGACATCACTGCACTGTAAAAAGTCTATTTGGGCTGAAGTTGAATTAAAGAACTGCTTCAGAGAAACTTGACTGGTCCTTTTGCATTTGCTTTTGTGGATTCTATCAACCTGAAATTCCATTTTGTCGATTTAAATTGGTGTTGGAACTCTACACAAAGTATGAAAATGAAGTCTACTGTTCCATAGCAATGTGAGTCTGACATCCATATTATACTTAAATATGTTCTGCTGTAACTAAACTGCTGTTTTCTTTGAGTAGGAATACAGGAGTTATGACAAAAGCATGTTTTATAGTTTATGTATGGGCAAAGCAATTACTTATATATTTGAGTTGGAACATTTAAAAACTTCAAGTTGACTTTCCCTAAGACTAAGGTGTACCAATGTTCATGTGATAAGAATCAAATGTTTCAAGTACATCTAAACCAGTGGCAAGAATATCATTTTGCTAACTTAACCCCTTGACACCTGAATTTATTTACAGTTAAATAAAAAACATTTTTGTGTGTTCTTGCTTGCTAGCTGATTCTAAAATAAGTGGAGACTGTTAATTTGTCTATTACACATAGAACAGATATATAATAATAATAACAGATATGTAATAATTAGGTCTCACTCTGACCGGTCCTACGAGAAACCAGTGCTTGCAAAAGGTACATATTGAATATGTGCAGACCAGCATTGGGGGAATGGATGCGATATCTCGACTGCAGTCTGAATGAAGTGGTATGTTCGAATTCGCGATAATAGGCATCAAGGGGTTAATTTCAATAAACATAGTTCAACTGGGTGTTACCAACTGAGGCTGGTTTTTTTTAAGTTGGTCCAACAATTATAATTTTTTCAATGTAGGTGGATGCTAGGGTCAAAGTAACATTAACATGAATGCAGGACCTGAGGTAGAACATGTCATGAAACAATCAAGATAGGTGGATAGATAGATTTTATAATGTCCTAGTTCTCTGTTTAATCTTTAACATTTTGATGCTCTGTTATGTTCATATTCAGTCGAGTTCTCTCTGTGACAGCTGGTCGTTGTGCGTTTTGTGTTCTGGCCTTGTTTCTAAAGCCGCTCATCCTGAGACACAGTCTGTGGAGCTTCACAGCTCGGTCTTTCCTCCTAGCTCTCCTGGAGTGTGGCCTCCTGACCTTCAGTTGTACTGCCTGTAGATGGTGCTGCTCCTCCACCTCTGTACCTCTGCTCTGGGCCAACTGAGGAAGCTCTGCTTTCACCACAACCGCTGTACACCTGCTGAAGGAAGCACAAGAAATGGTAGCTTTGTGATGTTTATATTTAACTAAATACATTTGCTGGTTTTTTTTTCTGGCTCAGAATTGGCCTTTAGGGGTGAGTACATCTCAATCAGGCAATTAGTCTGTCATCTTATTTGACAGAAATCTTACCATTTTCTTTTGTTGTTTCTGACCATTTGATGAAGAAAAATGTCTATCATGCTTGAGTGTATGACACTCCAAATAAAACATTTGGCACTGCTGATATTCTTTTGTAGAGTGTCATAATTTTCTCTGTGCAGGTAAAACTGTAAACTAAAAACTTTTTGTTCTTATACACCACTACATTTATCTGACAGCTGTAGTCACTGGGTGCTTTTTAAATTAAAATTGTACATACAAAGCAAATAACAAGGT
The DNA here is from genome assembly GCF_021347895.1 of Acanthochromis polyacanthus. Taxonomy (NCBI): domain Eukaryota; kingdom Metazoa; phylum Chordata; class Actinopteri; family Pomacentridae; genus Acanthochromis; species Acanthochromis polyacanthus. Next base: position 21,941,095 of record NC_067130.1, read on the forward strand.
TATCAAATACTGGCATTGCAATGACCAATCAATCAGTTAGCAACTATAAAATTAATCATCTATTTTGATAATCCATGATACGTTTGAAGGATTTTTTTTTAACTTAAAAAAAAGTCTCAATATTCTGATTGTAGCTTTGGTTGGCAAAGTAAGGCATTAGTCATCTGACAAGTCCTCAGATTTGAAGGAGCCCCACGGCTGGAAAGCACTGGATGAAACTACCTAACCACATAGAAATTAGATCCAGCTGCATTCTCATTGATGCATCAACAACCTAATGTCACATGTACAGTTAAGCCCCATAATTGTTCAACGCCATACCAAATTTTGATTGATATCAACTTTTATTTGAGTCACATGTTTGTTCTGGCTGAAACTGACATTAAAAACAAGTCACAAAAGATGGCAAGACACTGTGTTAGAGATGTTTATGATGAATTTGAACTACACACAAATTAATGAAAAGGTGTGTCCAAACTTTCGACTGGTGGTGTATTTCTAGGTTTTTCTTTTTAAGATTTATGTTTTTAACTTGAAGTACCATGTCTAAAATTTTGCGGGCCCTTTGTCAGTAATCATTGTCAAAGCATTTATTTGCCACCACATCAAACGTTTTGGTCCTCTTTGTGACCATCTCCAGGTCATTGAGGTTGAAGGCTTCCTTGCTATCACTCTTGTCTTCAGTTCCCTCCACAGATTCCTGATGTTTTTCAGGTCTCAACTCCGGCTGGGCTGCTTCAAAATGTTGAGATAGCTTTCTGTTCACCATTTCGTGACCTCTTTGACTGTATGTATAAGATCACTGTATTGTTAGAAGGCCCAAGACTACTTTTTTTCTGCAGACTGCCTCAGGTTTCCTTCTGCAATCTTCTTGTCATCCTGTTTTCTCATGATGCAGTTTACTTTTCCAGGCTTTTTGATAAACATCGGTCGGCAGCCATGGAGATCAGCCTTGTTCAGTTTCCAATTGAGCATGTGTTTGACATGTTGCTACCAGAATTGTTCAGATTCATGAGGATGGTTCTGGTGTTGATGGTTGGATTCCTCTTGACCTTGATCATTCTTGCCATGGAACTATTTGTACTTTTTGATGATGCTTTTCACTGTGACCACTGGAACCTGAAAACATTTTGATTTAACTCCATGTGCAGCTCTCTCTCAGTGATGAACCCTCATACCAAGCTCATTACGATATTTGGGTTTTTTTTGTAACACAATGTTTTACCATCTTTTGTCACTTGTTTATGTTGTTTCTAGCCAGAACAACATATCGGTCAAATAAAAATAGCTATAAATGAAAATTTGGCATGCACAGGAATAATTTGGGGCTTAATAGCAAGTTCATTTTGCGGTAGTATTTCACATTGCTCTATTGTTAGGTGTATTTGAGTACATCTACATTTGTATACTGACATGCTGCCTGCTGTGCAGTCCCGAGGCTGGAAGCAGGACTGAGACACGTGTCCCAGCAGAAGAGCCTGCACTTCAGTCACTTGTCTCTGTTTAGCCAAAGTCTGGAAAAATCTAGGAGGACAGACAACCAGACGAGTCAAAGACAGAGGAGATGCACAGCAAAGTGAAAAGAAGACCAGACAGACAGTGTGTGCAAACATGCGATAATGATAATGTCCAAGGACATAAAATCATTTCTGAGCACATTCAAACAAAGACACCTTATGTAAGAGTGTGACTGTGAGTGTATGTGTACACTGCTTGTGGCCTGGTTTTGTGTGATGAAACATCACACCATGTCTGCATATTTGGTCTACTCAGAACCAAAGGTGAGTGCACTATTATCTGCATACAGCACTGTAAATATTTACTATGGGGGTTAAACAAATGTGTGTAATGTAGACATAGTGTCACACATCTGCACATCACTAAAAATCTCCCGCAATTGGATGAAACTAAACTAAATTCTCACTATGATTGTCATTATTGGCTGTAGTTTATTGATTACCTGGTGGTGCAGTTGCAGTGGTACAGTGTCCTTAGCTCTGGATTGTAGAGACCGTACTTCTTCTGCCAGGGTAAGATCTTTTCTTTGCACTCATCAAGGTCCTTATACATACCACATGACAACTGAATCTCTGTGGAGAGGAAATATTAGTGCAAATGTTCAGTTCTCTTACTGTAACATTAAAAAAAATTGATTTACAGAGAAGTGTGAACCCTCTGAACCCCAGCCAGTTTTGCGAGCGTGTTATCAGGGTAAAAAAAAAAAAAAGACTATTTATCAGAGCCAGAAAGTATTTTTTTTAAATCATCAGATGCTCAACTTTCTGACAGTCCTTGAACAACTTCTGTTCTCTCTTTTAATGATTTATGGTATTACAATTTTTTATTGCAGTGAAAATTGAGCCTACAATGAGGAAAAATGAGAGAAGGTTAAATACCAGTGATATCCTGCTTAGTCACGGTTGAGTTTTTGGCGTTCTCCAGATGGTTTCTCCTCTCAAGTAGTAATCCAGATAATGAGGAGGTGGTGTGATTAGTCACAGGAGTGATGGAGGCAGAGGATGAAGTTGTTGAAGGTGTGGGGACTGTGGATGCAGCAGCAGTGATGGAGAATAGCTGTGGATCCAATGTGCTTCTCAGCATGAGTTCTGCAGGTATGGTTGAGTTGATGATGGAGTCAGTGCTGTTCATGAAGTCCTCTGTTGGGTTGATGGACTCCTCAGTGTACAGTGTGGGTGGATGGACCTCAGCATACAGAGCCATTTGACTGTCTTTACACCTGTAATTCAAAACAGAGGGTGAAATAATTAAAACAAATTGTTTTCCATGACAAGCCTAAGATGCAAAGATGATCTGTCAAATCAAAAGGAAGTTTCTACCAGCAGGGGTAAACAGCTGGCTTGGCTCTGTTCAAAATTGACAAAACACATCCACATATGCTGAGTAATGAAATTAGAGCCAGCAGACTATTAGCTTAGCCGAAACTACACATGAGAATCATCATTATCATCATCATTTCTTTCATTTCAAACCTCGAACAACACAATAATCCATTTTACACTGCAGGACGATGTAGGCTGCTTGAGTGTGGCCTTAACCTTTGAGTGAGTTTTGACCACTAGCACCGTCCCTGTAGAACCTGATATGGAACTCAGAGTTGATTGGTTAAACTTGGAAAGAACGACAAACACAATTTTTCACTATCATATTCACGGACGACAACAGTGGTGGGTCTCATTACCAGTGGAGACAAAACAGCACACAGGGAGTAGGTCCAGAGGCTCATGGCCTAGTGCTCAAACAATAACCTTATGCTGAACACCAGCAAAACAAAAGAGATGGCAATGGACTTCAGGATGTCGGGAGGAGATCCTGCTCTACTACAGATCAACAGTGTCTCTGTGGAGAGAGTCTCCTCCTTCAGGTTCCTGGGGGTGCACATTGCTGATGATAGAACATGGTCCACCAACACATCAGCAGTGGTTAGGAAGGCTCAACAGATACTGTACTTTCTTAGACTGTTGAGGAAATGTCATCTGGAGGCTAATCTGTTGCAGACTTTCAACTGTGTGAGCTGACATACTGCATTACAGTGTGGTATGTCGGTTGATGAAGCTCATCGAGAGAATGTCATAAGCGTGCAAAGCAGCAGTCACAGCAAAGGGTGGCTATTTTGAAGAATCTAAAATATAAAACATGTTTTGCCTTATGTCACACTGTTTTGTTTACTGCATAATTCCGTATGGGCTCATTCATAGTTCTGATGCCTTCAGTGAGAATCTACAATGTAAACAGTCCTGATAAAAAAGACAAAACAATTAAATGAGAGGGTGTGTCCAAACTTATGGCTGGTAGTGTATGTATATGCATAAAATTAAGAGGAAATCTCATTGCTTGCACATGTACCTTAACTGCTATGATAAACCACAAAACCTGTTGTGAAGAGGTCTATTCTTCCCAAAAGGAACTTCACTTGTTGCCAAGATATTAAATACATTTCACTCAAAGTCGCAAATGTGAACTCACACGGTGCCAGAGCAATCACTGCTGACTTTATGACTGTATTAAATAAAATTCCTACTTGTGATACACTGAGTTAGGAGCTTTTTAACCAAAGAGAGCTTACTGCCTCTCAGACTGTCTGAATACACAAGTTTTTGGTGGCCTGAAGTGGTGAAAGTAGGCAGTGTTTCTGTTCTTTTAATCATCTTTTGAACCACTAAGCTCATATTTTGCTTTTGGGGTTTTCCCTTTCTTTCAGTGTTATATAGTTGCTTTTTTTGTGTATGTATAAGGTGTGAAACTAACAAACCCGACCAAAATGATTTATTCTCTTTCGCAGAAAACACTGCCCTTTACCTGCCTAAAATGTTTCATTTCAAATTCAGCCTTTTCTTTCATTACTTATCTACATCACCATGCAGCTCCTTTGCGAAATGCCAACTTAGTGGCTAGTTTGACCCTCAAATGACATCACTCAAATTTAGGCATCAAAACTACTTAGGAATTCATAATTTTGCAAGACTGACCAAACCAAAAGTCTTATTAAGTCAATCTGAAGTTCACTTACATTCCAAACCAGTTTCTCTGTGTACATTGGAGTCGGTGGGAGAACTCAAAGCAGTGCATCTTTAGCAGGTTAAAGAACGTATATCCCACCATGTGTGCTATGCTGTCATTCGCCTCCTTCAGACAGCTACGAAACCTGTAACATAAATGAGAATATTATTTATCTTTTTTTAAAAAAGACAAAACAATGATGTGGACTAGTGATCTTAGATGAGAAAACAGTTACTTGTTGTCACAGTCGCAGTGAGACATGGTGAAGATGTTGGTGTTGAAGACACCAAACTGTGAGTGGAATGACAGGATGGTGTGTTTGCATTGGTCATGTTCCCGGCAGCAGCTGTCTGTGTCTGAAAAAACTCCTGTAGGAGATACAGAGTGAGGATGAATTTAGACGTTCTTTGCATAAAATTCTTTTTCACTATTTAGCAGGTTTGGGACACAGGACCCAGTTTTGATGGCATTTTAGTGAGCCAAGCATGATATAACTTGTTTTAACACTTTGATACGCAGCATGGGTCAAAAGTGAACCAAATCCAATGGAAAATGGGTATCTCCTGACCCACACTGAGGGTTAATGGGTGTTTGAATGTTCTGTTTTTTAAAAATCATATGATACGCATTCCTGCCTTTGGCTTCATCATAGACAGTATTCAAAAGATGAATGTAGCCACTGTCGTCCATTTGTGGCCGTTTTAAGTTTAGAATTTGGCCATAACCATTTTTTGAGAGTAGATGTGACAAGTGAGGGGTGAATCTGACTGAAAGCTGGAAAACACACTGGTAGCGACATGTTAGTCACAAGGTAGCAGCTGTCCTAAAACATACCATGCTTTATGGTTGATTTTCCTCAATTACTTACAAAATGAACATAATGCTGTATTTAAGGAGACTTGAAACTAGCAATTGAGACTACAAACTCATGTCTGATTCTCACTGTAGACCATTTGTGTCTCCTTGTTGTCATTTTTTGTGGTAATTATCTATTGTTTGCAGCCATTTGATGTCTTGTTTGTTTGTCACTCTGTGTCATCATTATATGTCTCTGTCGACGTTTTGTTACTCTTTATCATCGTTTTGTCTCTCTTTGTGGCCATTTTTAAACTTGTTATAGCCACATGGTGTCTGGTACTCTATTTGCCGTCCTTTTGTGTTTGTTTATAATCATTTTCCATTCATTTGGAACTGTTTGGTGACTCGCTGTAGTAATTTTCTGTGTCTTTGTCATCATTTTGCCACTCCTCGATGCTGTTTGGTTGGACAACCTGACACCATAAACTCATTAGGAAAACAACTACTGAGGAAACGAAAAAAAAAAGAGAAGTCATTTTCTCAGACTTCTATACTGTTTTTGCAACCAGAGGAGTCGCCTCCTGCTGTCTATAAGAAAGAATGCAGTTTCAGGACACTTCTGCATTCACCTTTCAGACCCAGAGGCTATTTTCATCATTTATATAGCGTTGATTGGCTTCACAGTGTTACACTGATCTACAGATGGCAGTGGTGCACCAGCAAAGACAGTATAGACTTATCTTGTCAGGCATAAGATAAAGAAAACAAGAGAATGTTTGTCATTTTCCATTAACTGAAATTACACTTATAGGAGTAACAAATAAATAAATTAAAAGAATACATTTTTTAAAAAACTTTTAGAATTTTGTGATTTTCTCTATAATCTATTATATGTTTTTTGTTTTGTTTTTAAATCTATTTTGATAATAATTTTGTTTTTGTTTAGCTAATTTCTTCGTCTTTTTATCATTTCATTTTGTATTTTGTTAGCATTTTTCATGATTTTGCATATGGTAACCTCTTGTGTTCTTGCATAGACCCAAGTAGAGCCACTGCCTGGAGATATCTATGAAGTTCAAATAACCTCATAGAGAAGGATGAAGAGTTAACATACCCAGATCTGCATAAGATGGCGCCTTGTTTCCAGATCCACACCACAGAGTTCCAGGTACAATGAAGCCGCGCTTCACACGCTGATGGATCCTGACCTCTGACCTCTCACCTCGATCTGGACCACCGACGCTCCTAACCTGCCTCCTTCCTGGCAGCTCACCGACTCCCGGAGAGGCCAGAGAGACGCACTGCTCCTCCTCCGCCACAAACATGGATTCCAAATCGAAATTGTCATTTGGATGATCTGAAAACTCCTGCGTGCGCTCCCGGCACAAAGACAAGTAGTTGTGGATCACCGCTGCGTCGTCGCTCCAGGAGCAGCTGCGAAGAGCGCGCGGGCCGGACCAGGAGCTGTGGTATAGCCGCAGAGATGCAGCGGCCTGCCGCATAAAAATGTAGTGGATTTCTTGTTCATCTGGAGAAACTTTAGTCCAAATGCAGAATATGGAAACTGATGTTGCTGTTGTGCTGCAGCTCAGGAAGGATGATGTTAACATGAGAAGAGCAGCAAGGCGCGCCATGGTGACCAGAAGAGCTGAATGAAAGAAGCTTTAAATGTGAAACAAAGTGAGTCAGTGAGGACTTTCTGACAGATTTACTGACTCCTGGTGGGTTTTAAATGAGAGGAGGAGGATCTAAAATAAACAGATGAGCCATGTGACCTGCCAGCCTCTCTCTCCCTCCCTCCCTCTCTCTCTCTCTCTCTCTCTCTGCTCCTCATCTCTGACAGTGATCAGGACATATTGACAATACACTCCCACTCATACACCCGACATATGAATCTGCAAATGTGACGACTATTGATAAGTGACTGACACACTCCAAACACAAACATACATGCTGAGTGATAATGTGACAAGCTAATCAATTTATGCAGATTTACAGATGGAGGTTTCTTCAGCTTCTTGATTGTGATTTATTCTCACTTTCTTCAACCTGTGATGAGACATAATATTGTACAACTCTTGAACCATCACAGCTTTAAAGGCACACTCTGGAAATCATGATCCCCTTTGGTGCACCCTTTTGGTGTCTCTTTGTCTGTATTTTATATCTTGTTATTGCCAATTGGCAGCTTTGTATCAATGTTTTACATCTTTGTTGAAGCTGTTTCATGAAATTGGTCTTTTTGTTTTCATTTTGTGCATCTTTCTCATCATTTTGCACATTTTGGCAGCTATATAGTATCTCTTTGTCTTCACCTTTGTAGTCCTTTTGCACCTTTTTGTAGCCGTTGCTGTCTTTTTGTCTTTGTTTCGCATCTTTTTGAAGTTATATTGAGTCATTTTGCATCTTTGCATTGCTCTTTTTAATCTTTTGTCATCTTTCTAGCAGTTCTGTCTCTTTGCAGTTGATTTGTCTTGTATTAAAAATTAGCACCATTATCTGAAGCTATATATTGTATTATTAAAGTACTGATTTCCACTATTATTTCTTACATGTTGATTGACCAAATGAAGTGCAGGTGTGAGTTTTAAAGCATAACTCAAAACATAATTCCTGCTCTGCTGTCTGGACGCTTGGAGGTTAGCTCAGATTAGCTGTATTGATTTGCCTTTTTGTGAAATATAAATATTGGGGCTCCTGCCAGATGGAACCTCTCTGGTGGAATGAAAAAGGTAGATTATATCTTACATCTGATTCAACGTCAGGTTTTTCAGATTGGAACAGGTCCATCAACTTTCACCCGCTTGGCGAAAAGGCGTTTTATCAAGAGAAGTCAAAGTTCACAAAATTCTCAGCTGCGTGTCCGACTGAGCTGATTGGCTGAAACGTCGCCTGATTCAGACAAAGTTTCTGCCATGTCACAAAAGAAACACCACGGAAGTGCCATCGTGTCTTTATTTAGCCACATGTATGCTACAATATGAGTTCAGACATGCATCAATACAGAGTACAGAGAGAAACATGTGCCTGAAGACACTGAACCTGGCATTAAAGCATGTCAATCCAATAAATTCAGTTCAATTCTATATAATTTATCTAGCGCCAATTACAATTCAAATTGTCTCAAGACACTTTACAGAACCCAGTGGAGATCTATGGAGGAACAGTAGGTTTGTGGAACAAATTCCACTGTATAATTAGATTTATTCCCATGATAATATCACAATAAAATGTCATGCAGAAGCATTTTTGACCTTTTTCCTTTTAGATTGACAGAGAGCTCATACATGCACAGGAGAAGGTGTTATCTGCATCAGAAATGCATTTCACCACAAGAACAAAATGTTTTTTTTCCCCCACATATTTTCATTATACCATTTAATATTTAACAAAATGCACAATAATTATGCACAGTGACAAAAATGTAACTAATGTTTTGGCAGTAAAGAAGAAGGGCCGGTGCTCAGTGTTTACCATGAGTCTAAGAGCTGACAGCTTAAAGATGATCTTCAAATTTTGGCTTTGTTTACTTTGGCTTGCCATACTGTCACACAACAAACTCAAAAAGGCAGTGAAAGGTCAACCAAAGACTAAGATCATTAAAACAAAATGGCCTCTGCTGGAGCCCTTCAATCACTTGGATCAGCTGGGAACAACTTAGTCTGTGTCTTCACCATATCTTGTGACTGTGGGAGTTATGGTTTTCAGGGGGAAATATTTTTGTTTGTTTGTTTGTTTGTTTAATTTGTAGGTCTGAACATATGAAATTCTCAAAATTCATTTTTGTTTCAAATAACAAATAAGTAAACTCTTAACAAAATATGAATCAGTGGAGCAACATGTTTGTCCTGGACACCATTCCTGCATCACCAACTGAATACATTAGGGATACCATGACAACACAGTTTGAGTGTTGCAACTTCACGTCCTTGGTCTGTGGCAATACTAATGTACTGCTAAACAGGTTTGCAGATATGATGATATTACAAACTGGTCAAAGGGTGGCGCTTCTAACAGCCAATCAGAATCTCCTTCGGAGCAGATTAGCTGTGCAGCATCTGTTACCATGGTTGTGAAGCAGGGAAAAATAAGAGTCTCATTTTTGACAAAAAAAAACCCTCTTCGGTTTAGCTTCAACATATGTGTGGACAGATCATTCTCACGAGTTGTGTGACAAAGCTAGCCCAATGTGAACATTGCAGCATATTGTGTTTTTTTGTATGCATGTCTATTTATACTAACCATGACCACAAAGACAGCACATATTACACCTGTTTAAATATCGCTTTAGATTTTTTTTTAAATTTTCTCCTATTTATGTCTGTCCGACATGGTTTTAAGATATGTACCCACTACATCTCTTTGGTGTCTGGTTGTGGTTTCTTCAGTGTTTCGAAAGTCTGGTTTCCAAGCTAAAGCCATCGGTGGAGCTAAGAGGTGGCCATGATCTCCTATCTCTTCACCTCACACAGCCTAGAGTGAAGCGTGGTAGAGAGCTACACACACACACCCACAACTTGGGTTTTTTTCTAACTAGGAGTGTAAGCATATTTGTATCAAAGCTTTTTAGCACAACACATCCTCTGTGGGCGAGGCAGAGCCTGAAGACTTGGGGGTATCTTCGTTCATATCTGTGGCAGAGGTCACCAAGGTAGTTAAGAAGCTCCTTGATGGTAAGGCGCCAGGTATGGACGAGATCCGCCCTGAGATGCTGAAGGCTCTGGACATTGTTGGACTGTCTTGGTTGACACGTCTCTACAATGTTCCATGGGCATTGGGTACGGTACCTGGGGAGTGGCAGACTGGAGTGGTGGTCCCCACTTTCAAAAAGGGGGACCGGAGAGTGTGCTCCAACTACAGGGGTATCACACTTCTGAGCCTCCCCGGGAAAGTTTACTCTAGGGTGCTGGAAGGGAGGCTCCAACCGATTGTTGAACCTCGGATTCATTAGGAGCAATGTGAATTCCGTCCTGGTCGTGGAACAGTGGACCAGCTCTTTACTCTTGCGGAGCTGCTGAGGAGGTCATGGGAGTTCGACCTGCCAGTCTACATGTGTTTTGTAGATCTGGAGAAGGCGCGCACTGGAGCAGTTTGCAGCCAAGTGTGATGTGGCGGGGATGCGGATCAGCACCTCCAAGTCTGAGGCCATGGTTCTCTGCTGGAAACCGGTGGATTGCTCCCTCTGGGTTGGGGGGGAGTTGCTTCCCCAAGCGAAGGAGTTCAAGTATCTCGGGATCTTGTTCATGAGTGTTGGGAAAATGGAGCGTGAGAAGGACAGGCAGATTGGTGCAGCGTCAGCAGTAATGCAGGCATTGTATCGGACTGTTGTGGTGAAGAGGGAGCTGAGCCATAAGGAGAAGCTCTCAATTTACCAGTCCAACTATGCTTCAACCCTCACCTATGGTCATGAGCTCTGGGTAGTGACCGAAAGAACAAGATCGTGGATACACGCAGCTGAAATGCGCTCCCTCCGTACAGTGGCTGGGCTCAGCCTTAGAGATAGGGTGAGGAGCTCAGACATTCAGAGTAAACTCGGAGTAGAGTTGCTGCTCCTTCACGTTGAAAGGAGCCAGTGGAGGTGGTTTGGCCATCTAATTCGGATGGCTCCAGGGAGACTTCCTCTGGAGGTTTTCCGAACACGTCCGCTTGGGATGAGACCCCAGGACAGACCCAGAACATGCTGGAGGGATTATATATCTCATCTGGCCTGGGAACGCTTCGGCATCCCCCAGGAAGAGCTGGAAAGCATTGCTGGGGGGAGGGATGTCTGGAACGACCTGCTTCGCCCGCTGCCTCCGTGACCCGGCCCCGGAAAAGCCGAAGTCAATGGAAGAATGGATGGATGGATGGTGGATGGATGGATGGATGGATGGATGGATGGATGGCTTTTTAGCACTAGACCTTTGGTTTGGCATGTATGTGTACACGATTAATGCAGCTGCTGCTCAAAATGGGCTACACATGATATTTGACTTTTGTCATTCTGCATATTGTTGTAGCCATGTGGTGTCTCTTTATGAACATTTTGTATATCTTTGTTAACACCTACATAATTCTTTGTGTGTGTGGAAATCAATTTGAAACTTTGTAGTCAAGGCAACCACAAACCAACCAGCACTTGAAAGAGCCCCAACCATCATAGAAGTATTGTGTTTGGGAACACTAGTTACCTACTGTACAGTGATGATGGACAAATGCAGGAGGGTCAGATGAAAGCTGAATGCAGGCATTGTTCATCTGAGTATGTGGCTGGTTGTTCGTTGAACTTGCTCGCTCTTTTTAGACACCATCACCTAAACGTGAACACCAGTGATGCAAAAAAGAATGTAAGTGCAGGACAAACCCGACTCTCTCTGGTATTTAAGTAGCCTCTTGCTAACAACTCAGATCAGGCCAAAGTGATAACAAAAATGATAACAAACACTATATTACCATAGCAGTGGCCCATAAGACCACACTAAAACAGGTTGATAACACATGCTGAAAGGAATCTAGTCCCATTATTATGTTCCCTCTTGTCCACATTTCAGCCAGCCAGTCACAGCAGCTCTTTCTAACAAACACACTTGTCCAGAGCATATCCAATATCTGCTGTCTGCTGCTGAGAGAGTTACCTGACAGAAATGACCCAATTCAAGTAGTTCATTTTGTAAATGCGGCACTTTTTGTTATGTATATTGCATATTATATGATCATATCTATTTTTTTATTTGAGAAAGTAGTTTGTGTTGCACAGTTACAAGTACAGGACAATTTAATTTTGTAAATGTTGCAACTTACTTGATTTTTATGTTCTTATTGGAGAGAATATTATATGGATTCTGGGCGCAACCTCTTGTAGCAGTATAGATAGACTTCTTTAAGTAAAACATGGCCAAAGCTGGTTCAGTAAACCAGTGTTTAATATTTTTCTAAAGGAGTTATAGGTTTTGTATTTCTTGTTTCTCACTTTTTTGTAACATTACACCCCATTTCCTAACACTAATATAATTTAAATCAAATGAACAAAATTAAAACTAAAACACAACATTCCAGATTCTTTTTTCTTTATTTAAAAAGCTTCTTTTATATTGAATATTAATCTTTACTGATTATCATTATATTAATCTTTAATTGAACTCTTTAGGCTCAACACTTGTAGTTGTATTTAATGCATGACTTGAGATATGTAAACAAAACTATGATTGATTTGATCAAGTGATAAAACCAGTTTGGTAGGCTTTGGATATAAATAAATTATTGCACTGGAAATATGGGTTTTTACTAATAGACATTATTCGCGCATTATTACATGCAAAATAGATCAATTAGCTTGGAAAATCCAAACTGAATCTCCATGTAATCTCCTATCTCCATGTTAGGAGATACAGGAGAGTCAGTTTGGCATTGGGCGAATTGAATCGCGTTTCCCTCCCGGTACAGTTTGGTACGACCAATCATAGCACGGGAGGCGGGAGTTAATGCTGCATCATCTTCAGCGCCTCGAAGATGATGCCGGAGGAGGAGGAGGGGGGCCAAAGCGAATCTTTTTGTGGTCTCTTGGCGTTTTGGATGGCGTTAGTCGTTGCCTCTTTTCACTTGACGTTTCTGATGATGAGGAGGCAGTGGATGGCTCGTTACTTTCGGCTTCTTGCCATTGTTTGTACAGAAGAAAATCCCGTTCCAAACGTGTGAGTAAATTTAAGCAACTTTTACACATACGCACCGACTTGGTTTGGCTCCGATTTAAAGTTATTCCTAACACCGCTAATCGTTCGGAAGGAGTCTTTTGTTGCGTAGCCTTTTCAAAAATAAGTGTTGTACTTGAGAGTACCTCATGTATTCGCAGATTTTTGTGACAAAAATGGCAGTAATTATTCACCGCGACGCTTTCTCGGCTGCATGCCATTGTTGTTTGGACTATATGGACTTCCAGGTCGATTTGTTTGTGCGTCACATCCGTGTTACGCTGATTGGTTCTTTCTCGTTCAAGCTGCATTCGTTAGCCCCTCCTTTTTGAAATCGTCTCCTATCATCACAATGCCAGACTGCCTTTATTTGTATTTATATTAATACATAAATAAAGTCAGTCTGGATTTTCCAGGCAATAGGTCAATACAACCAGCAGATTAAAAATTCAAGCCATAGTAACAAGAAAAATGCAAACATTCCCTCATAATCAGCCTCTCAGAAAATACCTCAGAGTAGAACTATTCAGTTACAAGCAAAAGTACTGCATTTAAATTTTACTTACTTCTCTTAATTAGCATGCAAATACAAACTATGTTTTTTAGCATTGCTAAAGTTTGTATTTTACTCTTATTGCTATTTAATTTTAAGTGTGTCTGCATTTCTTGTATGTGTTCAGGTACTGCTGAAAATTAGGGTTGTCCCTCTTTGTCGTTTCCAAGGTTTTAAATAAACAAAATAAATCTCTGAAGTAGAAGTACTCATCAGGCGATTGGCATGATGTATCTGATATATTTTTTTATGATTATTGACGCGTCATTAAGTTAATAACGGTGATGTTGGAGCTTGTAAAGGTGATTCTCTTATCTGCTGGGTTGTCAGAGAATTTCCCCTCATTGATCAATAAAGTTTTATCTTAATCTAAAACATTACATCACAATTGATTAGATTGTGTAATATTAAGCTAAATTTGCAGGTGAAAAGTGAAATATTTGCCTCTGAAACAGAGTGGTAAGAAAATATGAAGTAGGAGAACAGCAGAAATACTGTACTTAAGTAAAGTATAAGTAACACAAAATTGTGCTTATGCACAGCACTTAAGTAAAAGTACTTCACTAAGAGCTATTTTTGAAACTAAATTAAAGACTGCGCTTTTTGCTGTTTTTAATTATTATGACACTTTTATTAATTCTATAAATGTTGTTTTAAACTTGTGTGCACATTTATTTTACATGTATATTGTTCTTATCTTTGCCTGTAAAGCTCTGCGGAGAGCCTTTGTCTGATAAGATGCTACATAAATAAACTTGCACTTGAACTTGGAGATGCATGAACAGCGTGGAAGATGAGCTGATAACACGTGATCTGATTGGATAGAAACACAGATCAATATGGAGGAAAGAGGTCAGAGACAGAATTATTGAATTCCCGCTGTTGGGTCTGAGCACAGGTCATAACAACCGAGTTCATGATAACAAGGGTTTTATGTACTCCATAAAACATGATAATTGCAAAGTTGAATTATAACCGCAGCACTGGTGTGGGTTATATCTGATATGACACAGTTTGTGATATGATTAGCTTTCCTCTTTTGTTTGGTGTGTTGTTTTTTTTTAAACAAAAAGCCCAGAGGTCGACATCCACGTTGGTCACCTGTAAACTGCTGGAAACGTAGTTCTCACATGGCACTACATAAAAGCAGGGAGGAAACATCAGCCTACTCACTGGAAGACAATATTCTACAGGGAGAACAAGATGGAAAGAAAATACAGTTAACAGCCGGAGAGGTTTCAGTCTTCAAACTGGACAGTGTTGTCATTTAGCAGAACATGCCAGCGCTCAATCTTCTTGTCTTTGTTCTTGAGGCATTCGTACCAATGCTTTAAACACTCTCCTTTGGCCTGGATGCCTAACTGACATCCCCCTGAAATCAGAGAAGGAAAGCATTTTAACAGCTACACTCTTCTATCTAAAGGCACTTCTATCTAAAGGCACTAATGTTGCACACTTTCCAGCAGCCTTAAACTAGTTACCTGTGATGTGTGGCTCTGTCAGGAGACTAAAACCAAATCTCGGTTTAAAATCATGCTATTTCATCAAAATCTATTTATTGAACATGTATAATTCAATAAAAATCCCCCAAAATAAATTATTTCCCTGAACCAGATTTTTTTCTGGAAAAACCAGAAAAATAAAAGACTTTGTCTCTCATCCAGCTCAACTGAGAAGACTGACTGAGGTGCAACCAACCATCCAATGACAAAAATATAGAGTTTTCAGGTGAATTGCAAGCTGTGTTTATACGGAGCAGAGGCAAGACGACAAGAGATACTGGCCTGACCCATCTCCTGATGTAAGCAGCTGATTCAGACCAGTACAATCATTTTTCCTGGCTAAGAGCGCTTTTTTGGAGAGGAATGTTTTTTTGATTGCCGTCAGAACACAAAAAACTTGTTCGAGACACAGACTCTAAACGAGCCTGTCCTCAAACAAAAAACAACCACAGAGGTCGTCTGTACACGCCCGTATTACGACCGAGTGTTACGTTTTGACGTTAAGCGACCTCTAGTGGTTGAGTAAATATTGACACTCCGGTGTCGCAGGTGAAACGTCACCATGAACAAACTTTTACCTAACACTATCCCTAACCCTAACCCTAACCATAACCATAACCATAATCCTAACCATAACCCTAAACCCGTGTTGCGAAAGTGAGGAAAAAGCCGTTTCACGAAGGAATAGCCGTTTCGCGAATTAAATCCCGTAATGCGTTCCTTTTCCCCGTAGGGGCACTAACGTAAATACGCTCTCATGGGTTGTATTCTGGTGCACGTTACATACGACCTGTGTGGTCGTATGAGTTGGAGGACTTGTTGCTCGAAACCAGACCTGGAATTACCATAGTGGAAAAGAGAAATCAGACCTTTCTGAGCTTTGCAGACATCTGAAGACGACCACATTTGTGTTATAATGACCATCAGGAACCATGAATTGGCCGTGACTAAACCTTTGCTCATCATACTCTGTGAAACTGTATTTAGGTGCTTCACTGCTTTTAATAAATGCCAGATGTCAACGTACTCACAATGACAATTCAGATATGCTTATGAATTAGCCATGATGCCTGTCACCATGCAAACCTCTTCAAAAAACAAAGTACAGCGTATAGCTAAGGCTGATGGGAATGTCATTAGTCATGCATATATTTATTCATAAACAGAAGACTGATGGAACAGGTTAAAAAGTCAGGAAATCCCCAGTTTTTCCTGACAGGAACATTTGTTCCCAATTTTTATGTCCATCATTCAATAATTGTGGACATGTTTTTGTCTGGACCAAAGCACTAAGAGAACACAGTATTCCTCCAAGGCTGCTCAGTCGTTGTATGATTTCTAGCGGAGGACATTTTTAAAAAATTTGTGGTCCGCAATGATCGATTTGGAGTAGGATCACAACCATGTGATCATTGGCAGGCAGATGATGTAGTGTTCACTTGTCATAGTTACAATGACACCATGCTGCTATCTTGCAGTGATACAGAAATCTTTAACAAATTCATGGAGATATAAGAGATATACAGATATAAGCTGCATCACTGCCAAAATGTAATAATTTGCTCCTTGTGCCATTTCTGACCTTTCCTGAAAATTTCATCCAAATTCATTGGTCCTTCTTCTTTTCCTTTCGGCTTTTCCCAGGGGTCACCACAGCGAATCAATTGCCTCCATCTAACCCTGTCTTCTGCATCCACTTCTCTCACACCAACTACCTTCATGTTCTCCCTAACCACATCCATAAACCTCCTCTTTGGTCTTCCTCTAGGCCTCCTGCCTGGCAGTGGGAAACTCAGCATCCTTCTACCAATATATTAACTCTCTCTCCTCTGAACATGTCCGAACCATCTCAGTCTGGCCTCTCTGACGTTATCTCCAAAGCCTCTAACAATGTGCTGTCCCTCTGATGTACTCATTCCTGATCCTATCCATCCTGGTCACTCCCAAAGAGAACCTCAGCATCTTCAGTTCTGCTACCTCCACCTCTGCCTCCTGTCTTTTCCTCAGGGACACTGTCTCCAGGTCAAACAACAAGGCTGGTCTCACCACAGTTTTGTAAACCTTTCATTTTAGCTGAAACTCTTCTATCTCACATCACACCTGACACTTTTCTCCAGCCGTTCCAGCCTGCCTGTACATGCTTCTTCACCTCTTTTCCACACTCTCCATTGCTCTGGACTGTTGACCCTAAGTACTTAAAATCCTCCACCTTCTTGATCTCTTCTCCCTGTAACCTCACTCTTCCACTTGGGTCCCTCTCATTCACACACAGATACTCAGTCTTGCTGCGGCTAACCTTCATTCCTCTCCTTTCCAGGGCAAACCTCCACGCCTCTAGCTTCTCCTCCACCTGTTCCCTGCTCTCACTACAGATCACAATGTCATCTGCAAACATCATAGTCCATGGAGACTCCTGTCTTACCTCGTCTGTCATCCTGTTCATCACCATAGCAAACAAGAAGGGGCTCAGAGCTGATCCCTGATGTAGTTCCACCTCCACCTTGAACTCCTCTGTCACACCTACAGCACACCTCACCACTGTCTTACAGTCCTCATACATGTCCTGCACCACTCTAACATATTTCTCTGCCACTCCAGACTTCCTCATACAAAACCACAGTTCCTCTCTGGGCACCCTGTCATAAGCTTTCTCCAGATCTACAAAGACACAATGCAGCTCCTTCTGACCTTCTCTGTACTTCTCTATCAACATCCTCAAATCAAATATTGCATCTGTTGTACTCTTTCTTGGCATGAAACCATACTGCTGCTCACAGATGTTCACCTCTGCCCTTAGTCTAGCTTCAACTACTCTTTCCCATAGCTTCATCGTGTGGCTCATCAGCTTTATTCCTCTGTAGTTGCCACAACTCGGCACATCTCCCTTGTTCTTAAAGATGGGCACCAGCATACTTCTCCTCCATTCCTCAGGCATCTTCTCACTATCTAAGATCCTGTTGAACAACCTAGTCAGAAACTCTACTGCTACCTCTCCGAGCCACTTCCATACCTCCACAGGTATGTCATCAGGACCAAGTGCCTTTCCACTCTTCATCCTCTTCAATGCCCTCCTCACTTCATCCTTACTAATCTTTGCTACTTCCTGGTCCACAACAGTCACCTCTTCTACTCTTCGTTCTCTCTCATTTTCCTCATTCATCAACTCTTCAAAGTACTCTTTCCATCTTCCCATCACACTATTGGCACCTGTCAACACACTTCCATCCTTATCCTTTATCACCCTAACCTGCTGCACGTCCTTCCCATCTCTGTCTCTCTGCCTTGCCAACCTGTACAGGTCAGTCTCTCCCTCCTTACAGTCCAACCAAGCATACAAGTCATCATAAGCCCCTTGTTTGGCCTTTGCCACCTCTACTTTCACCTTACGCTGCACCTCCCTGTACTCCTGTCTACTCTCTTCAGTCCTCTCAGTGTCCCACTTCTTCTTAGCTATCCTCTTTCTCTGGATCCACTCCTGCACCTCCTCATTCCACCACCAAGTCTCCTTATCTCCTTTCCTTCCAGATGACACACCAAGTACTCTCCGACCTGTCTCCCTGATCGCATTTGCTGTCCCAGATAGCAAACTATGGGTGAATCAATGTTGAATCTATGTTGAGACCTAACGTCGAAATTATACAGAAAGCGCAAGGTTGATAAAATGTTGAGTCAACGTTTGCTTTTCAACCATAAATCACACTTTACCCAGATAGCAAAAGATGTTAAATCAATGTTGAATTAGGGTTAAGAAGGTTGAATTGTGGTTACGGTTGAAGATTGATGGTTGGATCAACGTTGATTCAACAACATTTTGTCAACATTGAAGTTTGTGTTTAAAAGATATCATTGAATCTACATTGTATTTTGGTTTAATTAAAATGTTTGACAGGTCAATGTTTAATTAATGTTGAATCTATGTTTGCAAACATGTAATCTATGTAAGCAAACATTGACTCAACATTTTATCAACCTTGCGCTTTCTATATAATTTCGACGTTAGGTCTCAACATAGATTCAACATTGATTCACCCATAGTTTGCTATCTGGGGTAGTTGTCCAGTCATCTGGAAGCCCCTCCTGACCATCCAAAGCCTGTTTCAACTCTTTCCTGAAAGTCATACAACACGCTTCCTTTTTCAGCTTCCACCATTTGGTCCTCTGCTCTGCCTTTGCCCTCTTCATCTTCTTCACCACCAGGGTCATCCTACACACCACCATCTAATGCTGTCTGGCTACACTCTCACCTACCACTACTTTGCAGTCACTGATCTCCTTCAGATTACACTGTCTACACAAGATGTAGTCTACCTGTGTGCTCCTACCTCCACTCTTATAGGTCACCCTATGTTCCTGCCTCTTCTGGAAGAAAGTATTCACTACAGCCATTTCCATCCTTTTTGCAAAGTCAACCACCATCTGTCCTTCTGCGTTCCTCTCCTGGATACCAAACCTGACCATGACCTACTCATCACCTCTGTTTCCTGCACCAACATGTCCATTGAAGTCTGCACCAATGACAACTCTCTCACTTCTAGGGATGCTCTGCATCACTTCATCAAGGTCCAACCAGAATTTTTCCTTCTCCTCCAGCTCACATCCTACCAGTGGAGCATACCCACTAACAGCATTGAACATCACACCTTCGATTTCTAGCTTCAGGCTCATCACTCGATCTGACACTCTTTTTACCTCCAGGACATTCCTAACAAACTCCTTCTTCAAGATAACTCCTACTCCATTTCTCTTCCTATCTACACCATGATAGAACAACTTGAACCCTGCTCCTAGACTTCTAGCTTTACTACCTTTCCACCTGGTCTCCTAGACACACACTATGTCCACCTTCCTCCTCTGCATCATGTCAACCAGCTCTCTACCTTTTCCTGTCATAATTCCAACATTTAAAGTCCCTACTCTCAGTCCCAGACTCTTGGTGTTCCTCTTCTCTCTCTTCCTACGAACACACCTTCCTCCCCTCCTTCTTCGACCAACAGTCGTCCATTTTCCACCGGCACCCTGTAGGTCGACAGCACCGATGGCGGTCGTTGTTAACCCAGGCCTTGACCAATCCGGTATGGAAGTCATACATTTGATTCGCATGTATGATTTGGCCAAAGTTTTACATTGGATGTCCTTCCTGACACAACCCTCTGTATTTATCCGGGCTTGGGACTGGCACAATAAGACATTGGCTTGTGTCCCCTTGCGACTACACTAATACCAAATCCACTGGTCCATTTTTCAGTAATGCTGCTAATAGACAAACCAACCAACACTGATCGTCATAAAAACTCCACCGCATTAATTCATCCATCCATCCATTCTCTATACACCGCTTTATCCTCAGTAGGGTCGCGGGGGGTGCTGGAGCCTATCCCAGCTGACTCGGGGGAAGGCAGGAGACACCCTGGACAGATTGCCAGTCTGTCGCAGGGCTACATATACAGATACACAAGCACACTCACATTCACACCTACAGGCAATTTAGAGTCATCAATTAACCTCAGCATATTTTTGGACTGTGGGAGGAAGCCGGAGTGCCCGGAGAAAACCCATGTATGCACAAGGAGAACATGCAAACTCCATGCAGAAAGATCCCAAGCCCGGATTTGAACCGGGGATCTTCTTGCTGCAAGGCGAAAGTGCTAACCATTACTCCGCTGTGCAGCCCCGCATTAATTCAATCCAATTCAATTCAATTCAATTTTACTCATATAGCGCCAATTACAGGTCAAATTGTCTCATGACACTTTACAGAACCCATATGCCTGAACCCCCAGTCTAAGCTCTAAGGACTTAGGGTAACAAAGATGTAGCCTATGATGTTGCCGACAGAGCAACTTTGCTCTGTCGATAGCCAAGTAGTTAGCATAGCTATTAATGTACAATACTAAGAGTCTGTAGTCGGGACATTCCAGAATTGGAAGACATTTGCTGTCCAACCCCTAAAATTTCAAATAATCTAAGCACAAAACACTAACTCATGCACTTGTTGTGTAAATTATACTTGTTCTGAGACTAAATGTAAATATAGTTGTAGGAAAATGTGTTCCAAAATGTTGTTCAAAATACCAAATAGATCTCAAGCACCCCCAAAATGATATTTTTCTTTTGTCCCACCTTCTTGATGACAAACTTCCACATCAAATATAACCATTAAAAAAAACCTTTAAATACCCTTTTTTGTATGATATTGTTGATATGTGTCTCTTGTAATCGTTAAAACAATTAATTTCATCATCAACATATTTTAAATAATAGTAATGATGCATTGAAGTTGTGTCCCACAACATGCGCGCAACCCTGTTACCAAAACCTATTTAGAATGGCAGAAGAAGAAAAACATTGAGTCACCTGACACAGAGGAAGTGACATCATCAAGTCATATACTGACACTATGGGCAGACCAAAGGTAAGTTCCCTCTTCTATCTTTCATATTTTGCCAATCTTTTAAGCCTGCACTGAGTGTGTCACTCTAACCAATGCAACCCTGTTACTCATATTATCATAATAAGAAATAATTAATTAAAAGTTTTCTTTCTTTATTAATATAACTAAGTCTGTCCTTGATGCTAACAGTAACGTTATATTCCTCAGCTAGCATCTATTCCTGAAAAAAAGCTAACATTAGCATTGATTTGCAACCCTGTTACTTGCAACCCTGTTACTGTAATTAGAGTAACAGGGTTGCATTTCCTTCAGACAACTCATAAGGGACAACCAATTATCTATAGTAAAATGAAATGTGTCTGTATAATTTAGCATAATTTACTTGTCTTATTTAAATGTATTACTATGTTTTCTGGAATATAAATTACTACAGTATTTGTTTCTTTTATTACCACCAGGTAGTAAAAGTATGTCAATGTTGCAATAACCACCTGGATGAGATTATCAACTGAACATGAACTCAACTCTTTAATGTTCATGTTAAGATTATTTACAACAGACATTTTAAAATGTTTTAATTAATTTCTACAGAAATGTAATGGATTTGAGCAAATATTTGCAATTTAATACAAAAAACAAACAAAAAAACATGCAAATATTGAAAAGTTGGGCATGCCGGAGTTCAAAATTTGTTTAAATTAATAGAGGTCAAGTCTTAACTGAAATTAAATGATTATCCAATGTGAATGTGGCCTTCTTTACTTAATGGTAAAGGATTTATTAAACATTTTTGAAAAAATTATATTTTTTTCAGGTTCCTGAGTATTCATAACAGGATTGCACTATGCATGGTGCACATCAAATAAAACATTTCATAAAAAGTGTAACTTTCATGCTTGAGCTGGACGAATCATATTATTTGATGGCTTACTACCTGGTTTTCTTAAATACATGACGGAAAATGATAAAATAAAGGGTCGATTTTTCAAAGGTTAGGATGCCTAAATTGTCCTCCAATTCTGGAATGACCCAGTCATATATTAGTGTGAGGTCACATTAAGCAAAATGCCAATGTGACTATGTTGATGTTATGTATACTCCTCAGCCATCTTTGTGTGTTGACATGCTACTATTTGCTAATTTGTACTAAATACAAAGTACAGTTCTGTAGGTACTGGATAAAGTTCTGCAAATATTTTGGATTGCTAAAATTAATACAGCTCATCCTGAGAGAAATGTTATGTCTGGATCAAATTTCAGAACAATTTAGCCAATAGTTTTCCAAACATTTCACTGAAAACTACTAAAATCAACTTTAACTTGGCTCTGGAATCACATCAGAACATGTCAGCTTCCAACCTCGAATGTGCAAAATTTTACACCAATCCAATTAGGAAACATCGATGTGAGGTCAGTGAGGTCATTGGGAAACCATGGATGTCTGAGACGGGTTTCAAGATAATCCAACCAATCGTTGCTCAGATATTTCAAAGACAAGCATCTCATGTCTTAGACTTTTCCCAGGAGAACAGCTAAATATAAAATGCATTGAATAGAATTGGGATGAAGAAATGTGACTTCAAGCCAATATCAATACTTACCAATGAAATCATTGGATTTCCCCATGTCATAGTCCCAAACTGAGATGTCAAGGGTTTTCTTGGCGAGCTCAGCATGCTTTATTTCATAACTGAACTCCTGAAACACAGTGATGAAATAAGAAATGAAAAAGTTTATTACAAAAGCCTAGAATGAAATCTGGGTGAGCAGATGATTGAAGAATACAACCATTTAGAAAGGACTGACCTCATTAAACTCTGGGTTGAGGGTCTTTTTTTTTATCTGTGTCTTGTTTTTAGCTTTCTTTCCCATGTCTGGCTTCAGATATCTACAACACAAGAAAGCAGAAGTAATTAAAATATATGTGCTGGATTTGAAAAATCTACAAATAAGCTTGAAAAGGTCAAATTCGGCATCTTTTAAGAAGGACAAAAGCATGAGTGTCTCGTACAACGGCTGCATTACTGCTGTCACTGTGATCGGCCTGTTCATTTCAAGGCTTCATTTTCCTGTCACCTGTGAACAAGATGCTGAGAGCCATAAAGTGAAGGACACTTTGGGCAGCAGCTTACCTCCTCGAGGCAGCATCCAAAATCTGTGTCCACTGGGTGTTGTGCAGAGAATAGTCTGACTCACCAGATGTAGGCTGTGGGTACAAGATTGCCATTGCTTTCTAAATGCTTTGCTATAGGAAACAATTGTCAGGAAGCCGTCCGGCTCCTGACTGGTTTTTGTTTCCTGCCTCTGGCTGGATGCTGTTGCAGCTCCTGCCTGGTTTTTTCCCTGTCTCCCTCTCTCGCTCCCAGCTGATCGCCTGCTGCAGGACAGCTAATTGTGTGATGAGACTCAGCTGTGGAGCAATCAGCAAACACTATTCACCTGCCTTCCCTTTCTGTTTAAATATCCTCTGCTCCCCTCTTTGTGTGTGGGAGCATCACAGCTCAGACTGTCCAGTATATGGCTTTCCCCTCACTCCTTCTGTTTTCCACAACTCTGGACTTTTGAAGATTTTTCCCTGTTGGATTCTATTGCTTTTGACTTTATTGGTTTTTAGTTGTATGGACTCAACCCCTTTTAAGACTCTGCATTTTT
This sequence comes from Acanthochromis polyacanthus, assembly GCF_021347895.1. Lineage (NCBI taxonomy): Eukaryota > Metazoa > Chordata > Actinopteri > Pomacentridae > Acanthochromis > Acanthochromis polyacanthus. Next base: position 21,965,176 of record NC_067130.1, read on the forward strand.
TGGACTTGCCACCGCTGTTTCCTTCCTGTTTTGAGTACGTGTCTTGGAGAGGATTATCACATTAGTGAGTACGTGTTCCTTGTGTTGTTTCCTGCTACAGAGTTCTGGATTTTGGTTAAATAAACTTTATTTTCACCACTACTCCTGTTGCCAGCCTGTTGGTATCTGCGCCTGGGTTCTACCACCCCCATTCGTGACAGTATGCTCCCACCAACAATGAACCCAGCAGGCCAACAGGTGGTCACAGCCCCCACCCCAGAATCCGTTGCTATCTTCTTCACCTCTGAGAGATACTCGGACTATTATGTTTCACTGTTTAACTTGTGGTGCGAGTGGACTATGGCTCGGGACCAGGCTCACCTCGAGGAGCTTGCTTCTTGGGGCCGTGGTGTAGCCTCCCAAATACCTTGGTTAAGAGAACATCTGCCTGACCACATTTTAGAGTTCATGAACACGCCCTTACGTTACTGGACACCACCTACCCCTGCCACCAACTCACCCTTTTCCCCAACTGTCAGTTTGTCTACGGATTCCACTCACCTTCCTAATACAGTTCGGACTGGATTTTTTAGTTTACAGTCCGTCACTCATCACGGTTCCTCACCCCCAGCTTCAGCCGACAACCCACTGTGCTCACCCAGTAAGTCGCCCAGAGGAAAGCGAGGTGCTTGGAGATCGCGTCCCAGTGCCCAGACCTCACCACCATCCGTTGCGGTGGTTCCACCACCGAGCGTCTTTTCCACAGACATCTCTGAGTGGGACGATGATGCCGCCTCAGAGGTCTTGGAGTGGGACGATGACGCCGCCTCAGAGGTCTTGGAGTGGGACGATGACGCCGCCTCAGAGGTCTTGGAGTGGGACGATGACGCCGCCTCAGAGGTCTTGGAGTGGGACGATGACGCCGCCTCAGAGGTCTTGGAGTGGGTCGACGCCGCCACCTCAGCCTCGGTTCCCGAGCGGGTCGACGCCGCCACCTCAGCCTCGGTTCCCGAGCGGGTCGACGCCGCCACTACAGCCTTCGCCTCTGAGCAGGTTGACGCTGTCGACCCCACCTTCGACTCCGCAGAAGCAGCTCCTGAGCGGGTCGAGGACGACGACTCCAAGTGGGACAACATCTCCGAGTGGGTCGACACTACCTCTGACTCCGCCGCAGCAGCAGCAGCTCCAGCGCGGGTCGAGGACGCCGCCGCCGCAGCTCCAGCGCGGGTCGAGGACGCCGCCGCCGCAGCTCCAGCGCGGGTCGAGGACGCCGCCGCCGCAGCTCCAGCGCGGGTCGAGGACGCCGCCGCCGCAGCTCCAGCGCGGGTCGAGGACGCCGCCGCCGCAGCTCCAGCGCGGGTCGAGGACGCCGCCGCCGCAGCTCCAGCGCGGGTCGAGGACGCCGCCGCCGCAGTTCCAGCGCGGGTCGAGGACGCCGCCGCCGCAGTTCCAGCGCGGGTCGAGGACGCCGCCGCCGCCCTACGGACTGTCTACTCCGCCGCCTCTCCAGACGGCCCCCAGAACGCCTACGCGGCCGCCTCTCCAGACGGCCCCCAGAGCGCCTACGCGGCCGCCTCTCCAGACGGCCCCCAGAGCGCCTACGCGGCCGCCTCTCCAGACGGCCCCCAGAGCGCCTACGCGGCCGCCTCTCCAGACGGCCCCCAGAGCGCCTACGCGGCCGCCTCTCCAGACGGCCCCCAGAGTGCCTTCGTTGCCGCCGGCCTTCCTCCAGTGGAATCCTCTGTTCCTGTGATAACTGAGGGGTTCCTACGCCTGCGGCCGCCAGAGGGTCCTCGTCTCGTCCACCACCGCCGTCCCTGGCCAGGACGGCCGCCAGAGTGGTTTCGCTGCCGCCGCCATCCCCGGCCAGGACGGCCTCCAGAGTGGTATCGCCGCCGGTCCCCCAGTGGTCCCGCCACCTGTCCCCGGGCGCCTTTGCCAGAGCGCCTTTGCTACCACCCCCAATATCCTTCTTGGGGTGATTTTGTTTTGGACTGGTTGAATGTTTTGTTGGGTTTTGGACTTGTTTGGGGCTCCGTTTTGGTGTTGGGGTTCCCATTTTAAGCGTGCCTTCTTGCCGCCCAGCGCTGTTTCCTTCCTGTTTTGAGTACGTGTCTTGGAGAGGATTATCACATTAGTGAGTACGTGTTCCTTGTGTTTCCTGCTACGGAGTTCTGGATTTTGGTTAAATAAACTTTATTTTCACCACTACTCCTGTTGCCAGCCTGTTGGTATCTGCGCCTGGGTTCTACCACCCCCATTCGTGACAACAATGGCAAACTCAATGCAGTAAGCTGAAAATGTCAGGTTTTGATGAAAATTTGGATCATACAGTAAGGCAGTCCTACTATTTTTTTCAATCAAGCCACTTCAATGGCAGTACCGTAGTTGCCTTCCTCCATCAAAACAATTCCCTGTCACTACTTTTGAGTGAATGTCCAAGATGATAATAATTGGTTTAAAGAAATATGAAAGAGCAAGACCTTTTTTGTTGTCCTGTAGCTGAATAATAATGAGGTGCAGTCAGATCATTCTACATAGTGCCATGTCAGCACTAGAGATTTGTCAGGCTATGCGAAACAAATTTTTACATTTTGGTGTTTTGGGTACAGATTATACAAACAAAATATATTGTGTTATCCAGGATTTCATAGATGTTGTTACCATTGGACAGAGCCAAGCTAGCCATTTCTTCTGTTTCCAGTCTTTGTGCTAAGCTAACTGACTACTGGTTCTTACTGATGCTGGTTCATATTTACTATGTAGATATTAGAGTGATATTGATCTTGTCATCTCATTGAAAATGTTGAGCGATCCCCTGACCATAATTAAGGAGGACTATATTATAGGGTTGCTTCTGTTTCACGTACACTTTAACAAACGGGTCTGAGTATCCGTTGGAGTCCATGGCAGCAAGGTGTGCACAGCGGACCACGCCCACTATGAGATGACTCTTCTGGCTGCTGTACATCAGTGATACCAGGATTCGACCCCTCTCCTCTGAGTCCTCGCCTTCTTGAAGCTGCACACACAAGTATTACACATACAACCAATGCACATAAAAACACATTAACAGTATTTTACTGATCCCAATGCTGCTTTAACCTGTGCATATCTACAGGGATTATACTGCGATTATCATAATATCCACTAATGGAGGATAATGGCTGTGCTTACTTACAAAACTATCTACATGTATGTTATTATGCAATAGGCCAAACTGCAGTTCTTGTGCATTATTCCTTTTGAGATACTGAAAGGATATAGCTGACATTTTTGATATTCGCAGCAAATCCCTTGAAAAGAACAAAATCAACAATGTGGTATATTTCCAGACTGCCTAAGCTCACCTCTTAACCCTGAGCCCATTGTTTTCCGCAGCAGATGTAAATCTTTAAAAACAAAGCTGTGATTTCATTGTTTTAAAAGGGCTCAGACATTCCCTAAAACAGCTACAGTTCCATGTAAATCTGCTCTAACAGAAGCAAACATATTTACTGGGAACAGTTTTTAGTAGTGGATTAATAAAAATGTTCTGCTTTGCAGTATTTCTAAATACAGTATCTACTGATACTGATCACTTTTTTTCTCAAATTTATATTTTGTACAACTCACTGTGTGGATCATTTTTGTTTAAGGAAACATGATAGCAGGAACAAAATTAATTCTTATCATACCATTATATGTGATACACGAATGTAACTGAGAGCAGAAACACAGATGAAGAAATTTGATGCGGATCGATTACATCTTTCCGATCTGCTTTAAAAGGTCACTATACACTTTAGCACAAAGTAATAAGATACAGTATAAGCAGTGGTGGGTAAATGATCACCAATGGACCAAATCTAGCCCTGCAATAAAAATATAAGGCCACTCAATACTCAATCAAAACCTGAAGAATCTACAGATAAATGAAAGTTAAGAGTAATAGTAGTATCAAATACAATGGGGGTTGTAGCTACAAAACTGTATTTAACACACAGCACAATTCTAAAACAAGCAAATAAATTATAAATGCTCTAGCAAAACAACACAGAGTATTGCTGATGCCTGTAAAACTGTGTTTGTCCCATCTGGCTCCCTCTCCTTCATTGCATGTTAATTATTTCCTGCTTTATTTTGGTATTTCTGATTGTATGTATGTATTGCTGTAGCAGATGTTTGCTGAATATAAGGGGTCAATTCTTTATTGGTTTTGGCAAAAAAAAAAAATCTTTAAGTTATAATGTTATAGTATTACATTCAATTCCTTAGAAGTTCATACTGTAGTGTTTGTGGATAAGTTTAATGAGTGTATGAAATAGGGCCTATTTAAATTGGCTCAGCGGAATCACCAGCTGTAGTCAACTGTAATCATTCACATGAAGTTAAGAGGCCACGCGACTTAGGAAATTTGATGAAAAGAACTTTCTACATCACCAAAACTTATAATTAAAACTGCTGTCTATTTATTTCTGACCCAGCAGATTTTGTCATATTTCCAGAAGACCTGCAAGAAAATCTAAAAATCAAAATACATAATTGCTTTGGGAGGTCTCTGTGACAAACATGCATGGATTTCAATGATTCTATTATAGAAAATTCAGAGTTATATATAAGTTTACATCTGAATTATTATAAATTTAACAAAAAACAAAATCATTAAGTGTCTAATGCAATAGGACGAGAGCCATGTGAGGGTCTTACATCATCCTCATAGAGAGCCATGCCACGGACTGATCCTCCCACAGACTTTTTCACCTGCGCAGAGAGAAGACCATCATCATCTTCAACACAAGCTGAACAATTATTATATTATCAAGTACAATGAAAATTCTGCTTGAAAGATAGAAATTATTCTTATTCTTATTTGTGCCATTAATATGGAGTTATACAGCCAGCTGAATAGCCTAGTGAGCACCTAGTCCGGTTCTATAATGACATTTAAAAAATGAACAGATAAGCACCTTTAAAGCTTTATAAATAACAGGTTATACATCTTTTTAAGTCTGTAAAAAAGCTGAAGTGCTTGGATCTCTGCTGGTTGCCTGATTGCCTCACAGTCGTCATGTGAAGTGTGAAGATACAAATGAATTTTAAACAAACCTTTGAAACACTGCAAATAAAAATAAAACAAAAGAAAATGGGATTTAACATTGTTTCTATTAACTGCTTTAGAGCAAGTAAATTATGCTACATATAGTCATCAGAAGGTGGCGGCATAGTCTACATGACAGTAATAACTAGAGCACAGGAAGTCGAAGATAAAACCAGTTGTATGTCAACTGTTACAAAACAAGGTTGCCAGCCATGTATTGTGATGGTCAAATGTGAAGACCAAAAGAAGTAGAAACAGCTGTCATGTTAAATGCTTTCTTCATTCGAACTTGTTCCTGAAATGCCTTTCTGTCTTGCATGAAGTCAAAAACCATCTCAAAGGAGCATATACTTGACTTCAAATTGAATAGTTTCTCTTGTTTTGCCATTTCTATTAATTTTCTCAACTGTGATCCTTCCTGCTTCCAGCCCTTATGCTAAGCTAAGCTAAAGCTTTTCTGGGCACTTCAAAGTCAGATGAGGGGGGATGATTCTTTGCTAGCCATTTCTATAACCCTTTAAGGTTTGGTCAATTTCCGCCCGAAATTTCTACTGAGATTTACAGAAAGTAAATTGAATGCTGTTCTTGAACTGTTTGGAGTACATGCATGGTTGGGGTCTCATTTGAAAGCTGACAACCTGAATTTTCACCCAGTGCAGTCAGAATTACTCTAGGTGCTACTGGCACAGAGTTATGTATGTTGGAACACACTGAATTAGGATGAATTTTTTTTCTCGCCTACATTTTTTCCCTAATAAAACACCTGAAAATCAGTGTGGCAGCACTGCAACAGCTTGAAAACACAATATTGCAAAAGCCTGGGGTCTTACATAGTTCAGGTCAAAATTTCAGAGCAATACTACAAGAAATGAGTGTTTCACACATGTATTTGTACTGATATGCTCCGCCCCTGTCAATGTTGGATACACTCTTTATACACTGTGCACACTCTCTACAGAATGGTATAAATTCCTTTTCACTTCATTTTCCACTTCATTTTCATTCCAAAAACTCATAAAGAACTCAAAAAATCACTTCAGATAGGCTTCAGTGTCGATCACACACACAGATTGAGAGGAATACAGAGAAACAGCAGGTGGACCCCGGAGCTCACGAATGAAATATCATATAAAGCCGCTGGCAGAGGCGGGATTTATAGGCAAGCCATTCAGCAAGCTCATTGGCTACCAGGCCTGTCAATCTAACGTTTCCTCCGGCGTGATTTGCTGAGAAACAAGTCAATCAAGTGATGTAATCGATATCTGTCAGACTCGGCCATGGTTGGCTAAATCGCCGAAGTAGGCGGAAACGAGTCACCTGATTGGTTGAAGTCCGGTTTGAAGCGGTCGAGAAGCCTCCAGTATCCATTTTGAATCGCGAACAAAGAAAATAGGACCGTGTATGATAAAGTTATAATAGAAAGATGCAGTGAATATGAAACGCACAGCGCCACCACGCGCCGCGTGCACGCGCACGGAGCCGATCGTTTTCTGGATTTTTTACCTATTTCGAGACATGTTTTGGCCAAAGTATTATACTGGATTGTTTCCTCTGGATGGCTAAGCTTGGGTTCTGGCCGGTTTTTGTGGATTATCTTCTTTTATGACCAGAAACGAGCGTCCAAACTGCGTCGACAGGTGAGCTGTGCACGTTTACTTGACTTGTTGTTTGTTGGATAAATGTGTTTATATTACCCGCTGTGGTAATCACATCTGAAAGTGGTTTATACCGGCGGATTCATGAGAATCTCAGCTTTCTATGTGTGTATAGTGTTTGTATAATCGTGTTTGCAGTGTCCTTCTATTTAAAAAAAAGCGTATACCGATAAAAAAACGGCCCGCCCGCGGGCCGCCGTACTTTAACGTGAACATTCTTAAATTTCACAGTTTGGGTGATTTGTGTGAAATGATCCTTCATGTCAAATAAACTGCATTTCAGAAATAATTTTGTGGCTATATAAGATATGAGTTTTGTCCTCAGGCTTACCGGGATCACTCTCTCCAAACATACATTGAAATTCTTCTTCTGGTTGAACTTCAATTTCTTCAGGGCCACTCGTGTCTCTCCAATAAATTCATTGTGTCCAAACTTGTCCTCATCACTCACCGACAGCCTGGAGACAGACCGCCCACTCTATGAAGCAACTGTTTTTGCAATGTAAATGGAACAACAGGGGAAGCAAAGTTGGCTAAGGTTAATCTTACCGGAGAGTTTTGCGTGACATTTCGTCATCCGTGATGCCATGATAGACCAGAGTCTCATTCCACACTGGATTCAGGGTGTTTTTCAGTGTCTTGGTACGAAGTTTGTTGGACTGAAGACAAGACAGTCAGATGAGGTTGTCAGGTGAGAACAGAACCTGAGAAATAACTGAAGAACCAGTGCTCATCTCTTCATCAAACACTTGGCTGCAATCAAGCAAATTATTCTTCAATCACTCAAGATAACAATAACAGCAATTCTTCATGCCATAAATTAAATACCAATTGATCATACTTATATATTTACTGCCGTGACAATCCCTTATTGAATAAATACAGCCCAACACCACAATGTCAGGTTTCTAAGAAATTGCTGAAAACAAAGATTGATAAAACAAAATAGCTGAGTGGCACATTTACTTTTTAAGATTGTATGGGCGTGTGAAGCTCAGCTTGTTGTCAGATTCTTCTACTGAATAGATCAGTAGGTAAATAAGTGATTAAGTACCTTACTGGCTCCAGGTAACAGGTGCAGTTTAACATATGGGTCTGCAAGTCCATTTGAGTCCATAGGCTTCAAACCCTGAGATACATAAAGACCAACTCTCAGGTTCAGCAGAAATTAGATGTTTGCATTGTTTATGTTAATGATGTCCAATTTTGCCACAAGTCTTCCTCTCTATTCCTCTCTTGTCCCATAATGCCTTGTTCTTTATGCTCCCTCTTGTCCCTTTTTGCTTTGTCCAGTTTTGTCTTGTCCTATCTCGTCTCATCCTTCTTGTCTTGTCTTTCCTGTCCTAACCTAAACTGTAGTTTCTTGTCCCATTTTGTCTCATCTTGGCCCACCTTGTTTGTCTTATTTTGTCCAGTCTTGTCCGGGTTTCCATTGTTTCATTTTGTCATGTTTTGTCCTGTACTGTCTTACCTTGTCCGTCCTGTTTTGCAAAGTCTTTACCTAGCTTATGAGAGCATTGTTGTAGTTTTTTTTTCTGTCTTGTTTCATCTTGTTTGGTTTTCTCGGGTTTCATCCTGTCTTTTCCTAAATGTCTAATCTGTCTATATTTCTCTCATCTTGTCTAATTCTGTTTGTCTTCTTTAGTCTCCTTTTGTTTTGTTTTTTTTCTTTATTTTCTTCTGTCTTGTCTCTTCTTGTATTCACATAATCAGTCTTGTCATCTTACATTATTCCATCTGGTCTTGTTTGCTATGCCCTAATTGTTCTGTCATGTCTTTTCTCTCCTTGTTTTATCTTATTTTATCATGTAGTTTGTTGTGTCTATCCTGTCTTACTATGTCCTTTCCTATTTTCTCTTGTCTTTTGTTGTCCCACTGGAATTTATCTTGTCCTTACTTGTTTTGTCCTGTCTCAGTCGACCTGTCCTGTTTTATCTTTTCTCTTCTTGTCCTCTTGTCCCATTCTGTCTTGTTCTTGTTGCTCCATCTATCTGGCATTGTCTCTTTTTATCATGTCCTCTATCTCTTGTTTTGTCTTCTCTAATCACATCTGTCTTGTTACATCTTGACCTGTTTTGTCTTGTTTAGTTCTATTCTGGCTTATCTTGTCTGTCTTTTTGTTGTCTTTTCCCATCTTGCGTTTTCTTGTTTTGTCTTCCCATCTAGTCTTGTGTTTTTTCTTCCTGTCTTGTTGAGTCAAGTTCCATTGTGCTTTGTGTACTCTCCAATCTTTTGCAAACTTGTTCCATCTTATATTGTCTTCTCCTGTCCAGTTGTTTCTTGTCTCAGCTTGTATTATTAACCACACCTGACATACGTCAGCGGGGTTACTGCATTCGCTTCAGTATCTGGCTGGGTAAGTATGTATGTGGGTGGGTGGGTGGCGGTGTGGGTGTGTGTGTATGTCCGGTCAGATATCTTTGCAAGTACTGAAGTCAGGATAATTAAACTTGGCACTGAAAATCAGTTTAAGGTCCCCTGCTAAGTTGTGGAGTTAGAGGTCAGCAGATCAAGTATGGAATAAATTTCCTATCATAATTCAAGAGCATTTTAAATTGATTTGAGGGCAGCATTTATCGATTTCATTCTCAGATTTCGTGATATTGTCTCTCAGAACTCTGCTCTTGCGCTCAAATTTGCTCTGCGCGTGCTCAAACTGTGTCCTCGCACTCGGTTACGATGCTGCTCACGCAGATTTCCTGCTCTCAAACTCAAACTCTTCCTCTTGCTCTCACGGAACTACTGCTCATGGATCTCTGCTCTGCTGTCGGATTTTTTGTGTATCAACGCTGTCAACCAATAGAAGGCCGGCGAGCTTTGACCAATCACATTATCCCTGTTTGTATACGGGTGCGTTCGCTGTTTTTCTGAGGAGCGTCGCATACGGGCAGGCACTTTTTCAACAGGTTTTATCCTCTCCCTACCTCCGGAGCTGTAATAAACGTGATTTCTTTTATTTTTTTGACCACTGTTGGAATACAATATCATTCAATGCATACAACAGCGTCCGAGCTTCTCATTAAAATGGCTATATTGTATAATAATAGCGGCATCGAACACTGCTCTTTGAGGTGTGCTGGTGGAGAAAACAATGTCACCATCCTGAAGCTAGCGGGACTACATACTTGATACTTCACACAGCAGCAGCAGAGGTGCAGATGTTGTAACTGAGAAAGTTTGGAGGTTGCCACTTCTTGCATTCCCAAAATAGTAGGGGAGTCAGATTTTGTTAAGTGACCCAACAAAATCTGACTCCAGATTTTATTTCATATCATACAATCTGCACAGTTAACTCAATCTGCATATTTCTGTTAAAGTCCTAGTTTTGAAATAGTCTGTCTGTTCTTAATCTGCCATACTGTGATCTGTTCTTACACTACATAAGTGTAGAAGTTCTTGCAGCTCAATGAGAAGTTGCTCTTCACCTGGATTTCAGAGTTGATAAGGTCCACCGAACATCTGTTTCTTGTGTCCGTCCAGCATTCTGTCATCAGTGAAAAGACCCTTTCCACTGAAGCATTGGTGATGGGAACACTTAGGATGAATGAAGCAACTGCTGTTAGGTTTGGTGTGTGTGTGTGTGTGTTTGAGTAAGGTGGCCCACTTCTCCACAACTGGAGCTCCTGATTGCAAGATGGCCTGTTGCCGTGGCAGAATGACACAGAACTCATCATACAGCACATCCATGTCCAACTTCTTGGTCAGCTGCAGGGCCTCAACAGATTCACAGAGATGGGAGAAGTTAAATGGGCTCTTCTGTAGTGCCAGGTTAGCCACTTTCTTTTGGTAGTTTGAGTCTGAGAAGTCAGCGCTGCTCCAGGTAGGTGAGAGAGGACTGGTAGAAGTTGGATATGTCCTCTCTGATTGCAGCTGCCTGTCTGTCTGGAAACTGCTGGAGGAGTACAGTTGTCTGGGCCCCAAAGAAACTATCACTCCATGTCCAACTGAAAATGACGTTTGGCAAAGCTCACAAAAAGCCCTCTCAGTATCACCCTTAACCCCTGTTACCCACAAATATTCACTTTCCCACTCTTTCCTATATACACACCTTCTTTTTTTACTTGGTGGCGGTCCCTCACTCTCAGCGTCTTTCTCCATTTTTCATTTGGCGGCCGCGGGCGTCTTGTTGTCCGTGGTGTTGTCGCTGCGTGCTTCGTGCTGCGGGCTGCATGCGTGCAGTCACTGCGGGCAGGCGCAACGTTCACCTCTGACCCCACCCACTCACAGTGTCGTGTCCAGTTGTTCTTTTGCCTGGGGGCTTGCTCACTCTGGGATTGTGACTGACTTTTTTTTTTTTTTTGGCATGTTGATTTTGCAGGACAAAGCTTCAATTTGCGGGACGCGTGAATTGAGCCTAAAACGCTGTACGTGCACGTGCTACGCGGGACGCGTGGTCACCCTATGTCTCATCTTGTTCTGTTTATTTTTTTTATTATTATTATTTTTGTTTTTTCTAATGATGTCCTGGCTTGTTTTGCTTTTATCCCATCTTGATACGTTTCTCTTGACTGGTTATCTTTTCCTATCTAGTGTTGTCGAGATCGATTTTATTTTTTAAATGTCCCATCTTTTGTTGTCTTGAGCCATCTTGATTAGCCATCTCCTATCGCATATTTTCTTGCCTCATCTTGTATCATTCAGTCTTGTCCTGTTTTGTTATGTACTGTCTTGTCTTGTTTGTCCTGTCCAAATTTACTGCCTTATCCTATTGTCACTTGTTGTCACTTGTCACATCCTGTCTTGATTTTCTTGTTCTGTCTTTTCTTTTCTTGCCTCTTCTTGTCCCATCTAACCTTGTCTTGTCCCATCTTACATTTTTTGTCCTGTCTTCTCCTGTCTTGTCATTTCTTGCCTTCATTTTTATTGTCATGTCCCATCATGTTTTGTCATCTCTTTTCCTCCTAACTTTTGTTTTTGTCTTGTTCTATCTTACCTCATCCTGTATTATTCCGTCTTGTGTCATTTTTCTTGTCCCATTTATTTGTCTTGTCTTGTTTGTTCCACCACTCTTTATTCTTGTATGACCTGTCTTGCTCTTCATCTTTTCTATCTTGTATTGTATTTTTTTGTCCTGTCAGATTTGGCCTTGTATTGTTCCAACTTGGTTTGATATTGTCAATTTTTTGTCCCAACATTTCATCTTGTTTTGTCTTGTCTTTGTCAATTTTCTTGTCACATTGTCCAGTTTTGTCTAATCTTGTTTTGTCTCTTCCAGCTTGCACTGTCTTGTCTGTCCTGTCTTGCATGACTTTTCTTGTCTTTTCACATCTTGTCCCATCTTTTCCTGTTTGATCTTGGTCTGTATTACTCTGTTCCATCCTGTCTTCACTTCTAATGTCTGTTGTTGTCCCTCTTGTTCTTATCTTATCTTGTCTTATCGCATTTTGTTTTGTGCTGTCTTGTCTTGTCAGGTCCTGTCTATGTCATTTCCTATTTTGTCTCATTCCATCATGCCTTGTCTTGTTTTGTCTTATACCGTGTTTTCTTGTCTTGTCTTATCTTGTTTATTTTATCTCTTTTAGTCTGTAAAATGTTGTTCCAGCTTGTCTTGCTTTGACTTTTTTGTCCCACGTGCCCTGTCTTGTTGTCCCATCTTGTCTTATAATATCTTGTCATATATTGATTTTCCTTGTCTCTTTTTGTCTCATTGTATCTCGTTTTGCATGTGTCCATTGTTTTACCTTAGCTTTAACTATACTGCAGTGTAGGGCGTGGTTCTCCTGTTCATAGAGAAGGCTGAATTCAAGCGATCCCAGAGTAGCTGCAAGAGTAAAAACACGCTCCCATAATGAACATATACCATCTGCATTTTTATGTGAATCCTGTTAGAGAGACAAATGTCCCTCTAAAAAGGATAAACATTTATTTAGCATTTATTTTGCAGCTGTAGGCACATGCAATAATTCCAATAATAATAATGATGATTAATATTTTTTAAAGTGATAAAACTGAGTAAACATTTCACATGCTTTTGCTTTCTCCAAATCAATGAAAACTTTCTTACTGGCATCATCTGAGTCGTATTCATTGTCTTCGTCCTCTGTTCGATCCTGTGTGGGTCTCGGAGGGGTAGGGTTGTTGGCAGGTGGGTTTACAGGTGGATTAATTCTGGCTGCAGGAATATGAGATGCAGTAGAGCTGGAAACAACCGGTTGTCTCTTTTCCTCCACAGCTGGCAGAGACATTGGCTCTTCCTTCTCTAGGAGCTTATTAACCACATCTGCAGCAGGACAGGGAGGCATTACAACACACACTTAACACTGTCTGAAGCATCTTTTTCTATCCTGATGTTCAGTGTTTTGAAAGGAGCCCCTAGTGTTGGAATTATTCTTAGAAGGAGCAGTGTGACTTTACCTGAGGTGGGGGCCACTTGCTGCGAGTTTGCCCGAGGCGGTTTGGAGGCTAACACTTGTGTCTCCGTCTTCATTACAGCTGCTGGACGGGACTGAGTCTCATTACAGCTGGCAGCTGTTGTTCTTGCTGTCTGCTCCCATTGTTCTGATCCACAGGACTGTTGCTGCTGTGGCTCTGCACCAAGCTCTGTGGAGGCACAATGGGATTATCACTGCAACGCTACTGTTCGTTCAACTGTCACTACACCACAGATCCTTCTTCACTGGAGGGATTAGTGAATGGGCCTACCAACTCTGACATAGGGGCAAGTGATGCTACATGATGGAGGAGAAACAAAGCAACCACAGCAAGAAACAAAAGAAGCTAGAAAATAAACACAAAGACACCAAAAATGACTACAAAGTGGCAGAAAAATCTGAGAGACACAAAATAACCAGGAAGACACAAAACAAACAAAAAAAAATACACTACCTTTCAAAAGTTTGGGGTCACTTAGAAATGTCCTTACTTTTTTAGAGATTTTTTTCAATGAAGTTAACGTTATATTAATCAGAAATACAGTCTAGACATTGTTAAAGTGGTAAATGACTGTTCTAGCTGTAAACAGCTGATTTTTAATAGAATATCTATATAGGGTTACAGAGGCCCATTTCCAGCAACCATCCCTCCTGTCTTCTAATGCTACATTGTGTTAGTTAATGGTGTTAAAAGGCCAATTGATGATTAGAAAACAGCACATGAATAAAAGTGTCAGTTTTCATGGAAAACATGAAATTGCCTCGGTGACCCCAAACTTTTGAACAGTAGTGTGGGTGCAAAATTACTATAAAGTTACATAGAAATGATCCCAGACACATAATCACCACAAAGAAAAAAATGACCTCGAAATAACACAAAATGACATAACATCAATTTCTGTGGCAAATAAACCAGAAAGGGAAACAAATAACAAGCATCAAAAAAGAGAGTAAAAAATGACCAGACAGAAAAGGGTCATTCCTGCTATTTGGTGCCATTTCAGCCTTGTTTAATCTATTTAAAAAATGTTAAAATTTCCAATTTTTTCATCTTTTATCTGAAGGATTACTAATCAAACTATAAGAAAACTATATTGGTCCAGCTCAGGATATCAATAATCTAATATTTTTACCAAATTCTTTGCATGTGACAGACGTCAAATGTCCACCCTGTTACGGGACATTCTCACATCTATTACACTATGTTTCCAAACCACTCTAGCTATAATAATTACATTTAGTAAGAGCTAAAATGTCCCTTAATTTACCTTGAAATATCTATTTTGAGAAATATTAACAAAGAAGTATATGTGCAAAAAATGTGCTCTATTGTAAGGCACAACACAATTTGAACACATTTCTTTTCAATTTTAAGATAATTTCAATGGAATCTGCATTTTTTTTGTGTGATTTCATTATACTAATTAGAAACTGCAAGTAAACACAAAGACATGCTTAATATTTCAGACTTTTTATCTAATTCTCATCAAAAAATAATAAGGTAACAGGGTGGACAGATGAGTAACAGGGTGGACAAGACGTCACAGAATGGACCTAATATTTGTGAACAAAATTTTTATTTAAAAAAGTAAATTTATTTAACCTTTACATAAACATTAAAATTATTTTTAAAAAATACTTCCAACAAATAAATAAAAATATCATTAACTAGTCATATGAAAAAACATCAAAAACTTCATTAGCATCAGCTTTACATACGAATTCACTGACCAATATAACTCATCAACAATTAGAAATTCATTCAATAATTTAAAATAGGAAATTCATTCAATAACTAAAAATAGGAAATTCATTCAATAGATAAAACAGAAATTTGATCAGTAATTAATGGTAGGAAATTCATTCAATAATTAAAAGCAAGAAATCAGTTCAATAATTAACAACTGTAAATTATTTACTGATCACATAACCAAATCTTGAAAAAATAATCAATTTATAACCAAAAATAATAATAGAAGACAACATATGCTGAAGAAAGATGTTTATCCACCTCTGTTATGTCCACCCTGTTAGTGTGTGTCCACCCTGTTACTCTACAAAACGGTAACAGGGGGGACATTTAATGCTAAAGCTATCCCTTACTGCTAATGTGATGAAAAACAAACTAGCACTTAGTGACAACCAAGGAAGATTTTTAACATATTTATTAACCATATTTTTGAAATTACCAAAAAATATAATTTTCTGCTATAAAATAGGGTAACAGGGTGGACATCTTATGCTTTACCACGTCAGTCAAGCATTCTAAAACACTTAAAAAAGGTTATTTAAAGAGAGGTATTTATTTTGCTTACATTAGTTTGATTTTCCCTCCAAAAGTGTAAGCTACTTCCTGTATCATGTGACTAGATGATGTATTGGGGGGGCGTGTGCAGAGATCTTTGTATCAAAGTAACAGGGTGGACAGTTGACTCAGGGACGGACAAGGTACGTTTTATCCGTTTGATTCCCGGCTATAAAAGACACAAGCAGAAACAAAAAATCAAGCCGTTTTTTCGTTTTTTCGTTTTGAGCAAAAAACAAAAAAACAGGAAACGGTTCGTTTTTTCGTTTTTTCGTTTTGAACAAAAAACAAAAAAAACAGGGAACGGTTCGTTTTTTCGTTTTTTCGTTTTCACCCCCAAAATGAAAATACGACTCAATATTCCGTTTCATTGGTGGGCGGGGCTTCGGAGCCTGCCGGTGCACAATAAAGCTCCTGCCCATCACAATAAAGCTCGTGCGCTGGCATTCATAGACAGACTGACTTTCATTGTATTGCCTGCCCCCACTGCACTTCCCCTAACTCTAAATCAAAGCAAGTCGAGTACACAGTAATGACAGTCATAACCAGTGGTGTAGTCTAGTTTTTTCTACTGGGTATACTCCAACCTCATAAACCAAAGCCAGGTCAGGTTCTCATATATGTGCGCGTGCACTCACATGTCCGCATGCACGCACGTACACACACACACACACACACACACACACACACACACACACACACACACACCAGCAGCTCCTTTATTTCAAACTACCAATTAGATACTTATAGACATTATAGCGTCAGCAGCTCCTCCTCCTGCCATCAGGTAGAGCTGATGTTTCCTCTTCATCAGGTAGACCTGATGTTTCCTCTTCATCAGGTAGAGCTGATGTTTCCTCTTCATCAGGTAGAGCTGATGTTTCCTCTTCATCAGGTAGACCTGATGTTTCCTCTTCATCAGGCTCCCTTTCCTAAATGTTAACCTTAGCTCCAGCTGTAGTGTTCCCTAAAGTGGCAGTATTCACAGGACAAGCAACAGGCTTATTAAAACACTGAAATAGTTTCATTTAGCTTTGCTTTCTTTTTCTCCACTGACTGATGTTGGGTCATTAGAAGTTCTAGACTCATGTCCCTCTTCTTCTAAGCCAGGGGTATTCAGCTAAAATTCAGAGGTCCAGTCAGCAAAGGTCCAGAACATCATAATGTCTAACTTGAGTTACTGTGATATATGCTGATGTAACCTGGTAGTTTTATTAGAGTCTGCCTGTAATCAAAAACTGACCGTCAAATAAATTCAGTACGGTTCAAAAACATTTAGACATTTATCAATAAATAACTTATATGTAACTGTATATCTTAGAATAAAGTGCAGAACTTAAAAAAGCATGACTGAACAACCTGAATCAACTTCTGTACATCTTTAACAATACATAAATCTCATAAATGTAAACATTTGAACACTTTTACATTTTTGTCTGTCTCATATCACTCCCCTAATATCTCTGCTGCTTAATGGGAGAACTGAGCTGCTGCTTGTTTGAGCCGTTCTCAAAACATATTTTGATTATGTTCATAGTTGAGAAAGCTGCCTTACAGCTGTTTGCTGAGCCAAACATGGTCAGCATGTGACCACAGTCTGTCCTCTAGAGATGTATAAGGCACAAAAGATACGACTCTCAGAGCCGATGCTTTGTAGTAAATCTGAAGAGCCGACTCCTAACGTATTTAATGGAGTATGGAGTTTAACACTGTCCTAGCACAATACATGTCACTGGATCCTAGATTAAAGAAGCTTGCCTTCAGTGACAACAGAGCTGTTGATGAGACACTTCAGAGAATAAGAGCAGCAGCAGCAGTCTGACACCTCCACCATTAGAGGACCAAGTGGAGGAGGAACCTCAAACTTCTGCTGTGTGGAGGCTCTTTGATGGAAGAGCTACAGGAGATGCTGCAAGGAGAAATCCTACAGCTGATGTGGTAATGGAGGATCATATCTAGAGGAACCCCTCATCCAACCAGCAGACGACCCACTGAGCTGGAGCAGGACAAGGCCTCAGTCTGCCCCACCTGGTGAAGGTGATGGAGGAGAGACAACTTCTTCCATCTGAGAGAATCTTCTCAGAAACACAGCAGATATTCACTGAAAGAAGAAATGTATCAGCCCATCCAAGCTCAGCCATCTGATTTTTCTGAATGTCAGCCTGCTCTGAGGACATTTATACTGTTCGAATACTGAGTCTGGTTCTGTTTCTGTTCTGGTTCTGTGGGTTCATGTGCAGAGTTTTGTTCATTTATTTTTTGTGCAAAAAAGTTTGGTTGAAATAATAAACAAAAGCAAGAATACCTGTTTTTGTAACAGAGCAAATGTACAAAATGAGTCAATTATAAGGCTTCTCATAAAAACACTGAATGAAAAAGAGTTTGTCAAAACACAAATGATTCATATTTGCCAGGTTAGGCAAAAACATGAGGCTACAAAGAATAATAAATTAGGAGCCGTTTGGGAGCCGAAAGAACCGGCTTTTCTTTGGAAGCAGTGCCAAAAGCTCTCTGAAAAGAGCTGAACTTCCATCACTACTGTCCTCTCTGTTCCTCATCTCTCAGCTGCTTTTTGAAGGCAGAGCCGCGATGCGATTCAGCGACGTCATTGGCTGAGTAGCGTCACGTGGGATGCCTGAACTCGTACATAATTGGTCTGTGCGTTTCTGAGCCGATAGACCAATGATAAACACTGGAAAGCTGCACCCTGCACCGGTAAAATAGAAGCGACCTGTCAAATTTACACCCGTATAGACGGCGTCTGGGTCCGGATCCGGACCGCGGTCGGCCTTTCGTGAGCCCTGTTCTCAGTCAGACACCTTCCCCTGTCCCATACAGCTTCACCGCTTCCTGACACAGAGAAAAGTGAACGTTATGTCAAAAAAACATACTAATACATGTGTTTGCGCATTTTTAAGTGGTTATATGGAAATTCGGGACCTTTTCTAGTGGGTATAAGGCGTATACCTGCGTGTTTACACCCCTGGGTATACGTATCTTTGCGCATTTTTAAGTGGGTAAACAGAAATTTGGAAAATCTTCTAGTGGTGGGGTGTATACCTGCGTATCACGTAGACTACATCACTGATCATAGCTACATGTATGACGTTTGCAGCAAAAAAAATAAAAATAAAAAACGCGTGGAAATCATTTTAATTTTCAGAGTTAAGATGGATTAAATGCGCTGTCAAACAGCGCTGAGTGGAGCGGCTGACCGGACCAAGACGGCGGCCGTATTTCTCGCTGCACAATACCCCGAGCAGCGTTGACCTGACCTGGCTTTGGTTTATGAGGTTGGAGTATACACACTAGAAAAAACTAGACTACACCACTGGTTATGCCTGTCATTACTGTGTACACGACTTGCTTTGATTTAGAGTTAGGGGAAGTGCAGTGGGGGCAGGCAATACAATGAAAGTCAGTCTGTCTATGAATGCCAGCGCAAGAGCTTTATTGTGATGGGCAGGAGCTTTATTGTGCACTGGCAGGCTCCGAAGCCCCGCCCACCAATGAAACGAAATATGGAGTCATATTTTCATTTTGGGGGTGAAAACGAAAAAACGAAAAAACGAACCGTTTCCTGTTTTTTTGTTTTTTGTTCAAAACGAAAAAACGAAAAAACGAACCGTTTCCTGCTTTTTTTGTTTTTTGCTCAAAACGAAAAAATGAAAAAACGGCTTGATTTTTTGTTTCTGCTTGTGTCTTTTATAGCCGGGAATCAAACGGATAAAACGTACCTTGTCCAGGGACACAACATATTTTTAATATTTTAAGCAGTAAAAATGTATAAATAACAAAAAATAACATTTGGGGAGGTAGATTATAAACGAAGCTGTGCAACAATAGTGAAAAGTGTTGGGTTTATTTTATTACTATCACTTTTATATGTATTTCTGATTGAGCAAGCATGATTTGGGACATGGGATTTGGGATAACCCTACTTATCCAAAAATAAGGGTAATTGTTTAAAATTGAAATATTCCTGCATACATGTCATTGTATATTATGGTAGAGAACTGTTAACCATATAAGCCAGGCTTTTGAAAATTAGTATGAGGACATTTTTACCAAAAATATGTAATGTTCTGTCATGGGGACTCAAATGGCACCGAATAGTAGGAATGACCCAAAAATGAAAGATGTAAATAAGTGTAAAATGACCATGAAGCTAAACAAAGCAACCACAAAGAAATGCAAAAAGATATAAAAATGACTGCAAAGAGACACACATGGCCACATGATGTAAATTTACCACAAAGGCACGCAAAACAGAAGAGAAACTAAAATCGACCGCAAAGAGAAATCAAAGAAGCAAAACACATAGAAAGTGGCCATAAAGTGATGTACGGCAACCAAGTGACACAATAAGTCCAGAAGAAGAGATGTAAAACTACAAAAGCACTCAAAGAGCACAGTACTCCGCCAAGGCTGCTCAGTTGTTGTATCATTCCAACGGCTGAAATCTTTCAAAAAAATGTGGAACCAGAGTATCAGCTGCATCACTACCAAAATCTAATCGCTTGTTCCTTGTGTCATTTCTGACCTTCCCCACAAATTTCATCCAAATCCGTTAATCCCTTTTTGAGCAATATTACTAACTAACAGACAGACAGACAGACAGACGGACAGACAGATGGCGATCGTCACATTAACTCCGCTGAGGCCAGAGTAATAACCACAGACACAAAACAGCTACAGAAGCACAAAATAGCCACAAGACACACAAAATGACTAGTAAGTGACACAAAACTACCACAGAAACATGAAATAATAATTTGTGTGTGAATGAGTGAATGAAAAGCACATTGTAAAGCACTTCAAGTACATCAAAGGTAGAAAAGTGCCATAAGTGCAGACCATTTACCATTCAAACACAAAACATACAACAAATACTTCAGTTTTAATCAGTGTTTCTGTAGCAGGTCAAAAGTGAAATCCACCTTTTCAGTAACCTGATCAACGCACACTTTAAGATAATTTACTAATGGCTCACTATTTTAAACAGCGATGCAGTTCAAATGAAAATCTTCTATTAATGTTTTAATTATGCTACCTGACAGTTTGTGAAAAATCTCTTTTTGGTTAAAAAATGATGTTTGTTATTGTGTAAAAGTGCACTTTTGAAAAGGACAGTTATTATAATTTATATTTTAATAACTGTCATATGACAAAATGAAAAACATACTGTAAAAAAGGACAATAAAAGACAACTGCATTTAATATTTTTACTGCCTTTAAAAAATCATTAACACTTATACTATCGTGAAGAATGCAACACAAGTGCATCAGTTATATTGAAATGTATTTCTGTATATTAATGACTATAATCTGCATATTTTTGTATTTCTAACAGTTTATTCATGGCTACTGGAGTGAATTGGTTCTTGAGTTTGACTAAACTGACTTTGATATAACATCACTTTGTTTTGCAATGTCAGTTCAGTTTGATATAACTAGTTTTCCTCAGGGGCTGCACAGTGGAACAGTGGTTATCACTTTCGCCTTGCAGCAAGAAGATCCCCGGTTTAAATCCCGGCCTGGGCCTGGGATCTTTCTGCATGGAGTTTGCATGTTCTCCCTGTGCATGTGTGGGTTTTCTCCGGGCACTCCGGCTTCCTCCTATAGTCCAAAAACATGCTGAGATTAATTGATAACTCTAAATTGCCCGTAGGTGTGAATGCGAGAGTGATTGTTCGTCTGTATATGTAGCCCTGTGACAGACTGGCGACCTGTCCAGGGTGTCTCCTGCCTTCGCCCGAGTCAGCTGCGATAGGCTCCAGCACCCCCCGCGACCCTAGTGAGGATAAAGTGGTGTATAGAGAATGGATGGATGGATAGTTTTCCTCAGGTGACTCATGTAGTTAGTGTTCTTCTAACGCGGTGGAGTTATGTGATGATCAGTGTTGGTTTGTCCATCTGTTTGTCTGTCTCTGCGCAACATTACCCAAAAACGGACTAAAACATTTGGATGAAATTTTCAAGGAAGATCAGAAATGACACAAGGACCAAGTGATTAGATTTTGGCAGTGATACAGTTTTTGGTCTGGATCCATGGATTTATTAAAAATTTCTGTATCATTGCGAGATAGCAGCATGGCATCACTGCAACTATGACAAAAAATGAACACTACTTCAGCTGCCAATTGACGATCATATGATTGTTATCCTACTACAAATCGACCACTGCGAACCACAAATTTTTTTAAAGATTTCATCCGTTGGAAATCATACAGCGACTGAGCAGCCTTGGCGGAGTTAAGTGACAGTTTGAGTTGGTTTCTCTGTCTCTCTTTAAGTAACAGTACTCAAAAATGGACTAACTGATTCGGATGAAACTTGTAGGGAAGGCCAGCAATGACACAAGCACCAAATGATTAGATTTTGGCAGTGATACGGCTTATAGACTGGATCCACAATTTTTTGAAAGATTTCAGCCGTCGGAAATGATACACGGAATGAGGAGTCTTGGTGGAGTACCTCTCCCTCTGAGTGCTTTTCTGGTTTTAATACTTTGATTATTTTTTAATTTAGTGTTTCTGTTTGTTTGTTTAATGTCTGGCAACCTTAAAGTTTTTGAATGCGAGAGACCTGTCAAAAATGAGATGATACATCTCAAAGGGTTTACACAAAATATAATAATAGAAATCTTTTTGTTGAAAATGATCAACATGTGAAGTTAAGGACGTTTGTAACTTTTGTCAGTTGCAGATCCATGTATAAATTTGAAACTGAATATCTTAGTGTAGGTTACCCTGTCCCTGATGATGTGCTGCAGGCCCCTGAGATCCATCGTTTCCTCCTGGACCAGACTCTGTGCTGTCTGTGCTGGACTGTCTGGGTCTGGACAGCTGCAGAGGAGCCGGTAGACTCTGTTGGCCTCTTCCCTTAAAGAACCAAGCTCCAGAACGCTTCTGCACCTACAGGAAAAATATAACGAGTTCATCTCTGTGTAGCTGGGTAGTGAATAAGAATGAAATGACTCATTTTAGGTTACGGTTACTCATCGTAATTCCTATTCTACAAACACAACAGTAAACCTAAATGACCCTACAGTCCAGACTCTTTATCCACAGGGAAGCTCAGGCTTCACGGCTGGCTGCTCTGACTCAACAGAGTGAAGTCACAACATCTAAGTTTGGGCAAAGAGGAGTAGCTCAGCTTGAATAATCGAGCAGCAGTCACCGTCGCTGAGTGTGACTTACTACACGCTAAAAAAGTGTTTCCAGGGGCCTGTTCACATCACTTCATTAAAACCATGACTGCAAGATAAAAATGCAATTTGTTTAGATTCAGATAAATCTTCCAAACGGCAAATATCATCTTGATGGTTTGAGTTGACATAATAATGTTGCATCAGCTTAATGCTTGGTATATTTAACTTAAATTTATATGAGTGTATTTAAAGCTAACTTCAAGTTAGCTTAATTTAACATCTTCTTCATATTCTAAACACATCTGCACATTTTCAGACAAATAAAACTGTATGTTAGAAGGTCTCAACAAACAGGACATTTTAAAGTGAGTATTGTGCCTTTACAAATAAATTTCCCTAAAGCAAAACATTTGAGAATAGAGCATAGGCTACTTTTGCTAACACGGTTGATGGAATATGCTGTCCTGCTACACAAAGCTAATGCTAGATATATTTCATTGTAAAATTTGCAAATACAACTACCCTTCAGTTTTACAAAGTAGTAAATAAAAAGATCATATTTCATTTAACAGATCTGCTCAGATAGAACATGTCTATTTAGAATTTTGGGGGAAATTTAAATGTGTTGCTTTCAATATTTTAATATCATCTATAGAAATAGACAACTTCAGTTCAAAATAAGAAAAGCTAATTGTCAACAATTTGGTTGTAGAGCTTATTAAAAGTTGCTATATGAACCCAAAAACAAAAACTATTTTAAAAAGCTTAATTAGATAAAGTTATCAGAAGTGTAGCTGATTGTCTTGTTGATTGTAAAAAGTCATTCAGAGAAAGTGTTCCTACTGCTTAATTAAATGCATGGCTGCAAGATAAAATGCTAATTTACCCATTTAGAGTAAGTTTTTTAGTTGCAAATGTTACTTTGATGAGTGCATTGACATCAAATTAATATCATGTGTAATTTAAACTATTTTTTTCACTATTTAACTTGAAACTTGAGAAATTTAAGTTAGGATAGCTTAATGAAAATGGCTCAATAACTACATTTTTTTCACCGTCAACTCATTTACCTACTCACTTAATAATGGAGCAACCTATTTTTCTTTTTAAAAATTTATCATGTCAATTACATAGTACATAAAAAGCATCAGCAGAGCCGAGGGTGTAGGTGAGAATGTACCAGTGGAAGAGTTCAGTCAAGTATGGAGAGCTTTGTTAGCCTCGCTGCGCTAGACAACCCACGGCAACGAATTTAATTCTCTGCCAGGGTGGGTCTAGTTACCCTCCATAAGGCTCGAGGTTGGATGCTCCTAAAACTGGCCAGACGAATCACCATGAAGTGTAGAGTCAGAAGGCGGGCGTAACTAAGTCACGACAGAAGCGCGATGATTCTCACAGAAACAACCGGTGCACAATAAACAGTTATCTTTCGACTCCGCTTTGGCCACAGCCCTTAAAGATTTGAAACTAAAATTCAACTTGAAAGATAAACAAAGGACGGCACTGAAGTGTTTCATTGAGAAGAAAGACGTATTTGGACTTATGCCGAGGGGATATGGCAAATCCTTAAAGCTGCTGTCCGGAGTATCTGTTTGTTTTCAATTTATGTATCATTTTTTAACAAAGCTTAAATGTGTTAGTCTAGTTCGATACTATAATATAAAGTTAGTATAACACGATATGAAAATTTATTCCTGAGCTCCGCCTTCCTCTCATAGACCCCCATGTTATTCCAAAAAGCGCCGGTTGCTGCCGACCAATCAAGTTCGAGCTTCAGCTTTGTCATGCTGTCAATCAACGGTTACGCGCACAGTAAGCAAGCCCATGCAGAGGTGGGCGAGCTACGCACTACGCAACCGCGCGCACATTTGTTTTGCTTGTGGAGGAGAGAGCATCAGGGATCAGCAACTTCCAGAAAAGTTACCAATCCCACGGCTTGTCAGGCCAAGAGACTGCAGGACGTTTTTTGGCTCGGGGTGCTCGCGTCGCTCCCTGACCACAGCCTCCATAGCCCGGCTGACGCCTTCGTTTAGATGCCGTGGTCGGGGTGCTCGCCTCGCTCCCCGACCACGGTCTCCATAGCCCGCCTGACGGCTTCGTTTAGATGCCCGACCTCTGGAGGAAGATGTTGGGGCGTCTGGGACATACTCTTCGTCAGAGGAGTCATGCAATTCTGAACTCTAGATAGAAATAAATAAACAATGTAACACATATACACGCGTAAATGCACTAAGTTTGATAAACAACGTCATCGAGAGGGATACTCGAGTGTAATCACATATTGAAACTTTACTAGTTCGTCCTAGCAGATTCATGTTATTTTGGTATTAGGACAAGTTAGACTCAATACAGCATTCTAACGTAATTCCTTTATTATTTACTAAATGTAGAAGAGGGGAAAACAGCAAAACAGGCGAGATGCTGCAGCACTCCGGGCACTTCTCTCATGTACTGCGCGCGTGCACAAATAAAGGGGCGAAATCAGAGGGAGGGAGGGTGGGACCACCAGTGTTTTAGGAGACGCTGCGATTCAAACTCCGGACAGCAGCTTTAATATACCAGTTGGCTCCACTGGTTGGGAAGCTAATGGGACTTAGCCACAATCCGGCCCGTAAGGGACTACGTCAGCTTATTCGTTGCGCTGATTGGTTGTATACCTACCCAATTGCTGCAGAGTGATTTGAAAGACAACCTTTTAGCCCGCCTCCCTTCCTGTCAAGCGTTCCTAGACCCTTGTGTCTTAAGAGCTGGCTCTAGCGCGGCTAGGCTAGAGCTTTGTAGGTGGTCAGGAGGATTTTGAAATGGATTTTACGGGGGACGGGGAGCCAGTGGAGGTTCTGAAGGATAGGGGTCATGTGATCACGGGTGTGGGAGTGGATGAGGAGGCAGACAGCAGAAATTCTGCTGTGTTGAAGTCTCTTGAGCGTTTTGGATGATGTTCCATAGTGAAGATTGTTGCAGTAGTCAAGTCTGGATGTGATGAATGCTTGGATGAGAGTTTCTGCAGCTGAAGATGGGAGGCGTGGACACAGGCGAGCAATGTTTATGAGGTGGAAGAAGTCTGCTTTAGTGATGTGCTTGATGTGTTAGTTGAAGGAGAGGATTTGGTCAAAGATCCATCCATGC
Organism: Acanthochromis polyacanthus; assembly: GCF_021347895.1. Lineage (NCBI taxonomy): Eukaryota > Metazoa > Chordata > Actinopteri > Pomacentridae > Acanthochromis > Acanthochromis polyacanthus. The sequence continues at coordinate 21,990,845 of NC_067130.1, forward strand.
ATTATCTGTACATCGCTTAATCCTCATTAGGGTCTTGGGGGGCTGGAGTCTATCCCAGCTGTTCTAGGGTGAAGGCAAGGTACCCCCTAGACAGGTCACCAGTCTATCACAGGGCTACATATAGAGACAAACAATAACACTCACATTCCCACCTATGGACAATTTTGAATTACCAGTTAACCTCGGCATGTTTTTGGACTGTTGGAGGAAGCCGGAGTACCTGGAGAAAACCCACTCATGTACGGGGAGAACATGCAAACTCCATGCAGTTAGGGGATGGTAACCGGGGATCTTCTACCTGCAAGGTCAAAGTACTAACCACCAATCCACTGTGCAGCCCCTTGGTCAAAGATGATGTTTAGATTTCTGATGTGTGAGGAATGGGCCTGTAATTACATTGGTACTTTGAATTATTTTTTAGAGTGCAGACAAGACAACTAGTGAGAGTAATGTAAAGAGAAATTTTCTCATGGTAAAATGAGGCTTTGAACATCTTGTCTTGTTGTCTGTTTCCTTCAGCTCCTAGTGGCTCAAATTGGAGCTGCAGCTTGTGTGATTGTTGAGGTGTTAAATTGATTGTTAGACGACGGATTAGTTGTTCAATTTCACTCAAAAAACACTTTTTGCCCCAATTCCTGTATTACATGGAGGGTTAGACACATGAGCACTTGGTATGTGCAGCATTACACAGAAGTTCTTCAGTGTGACTGACAGGAGAGAGTATTTATTTAAAGAGTGTGGGCTCCCTGAGGCAGAGACCTCCACAAACACAGCAGCATCATCAAAACGCTATTGTGTAACAGCGTTAGAATGAAAAACAGAAACAGACCTCATATTTCAGGCCTCATGGTAGTACAAGTAGAATCAGTAATTTTTTTAATTAAATAAGCACTGAAATAAATCAGCACCTTTTCCTCATTTTGGATATTGAAGAGGTATCAATGAAAGCTAATTTTCCAGGCCAGTGGACGGTGAAATGCCATTCTGTGCTAAAAGCTAGAAAATGGATCATATCATGAGAAAAGTTGAGTTTTAGGTGGCAGAGTAAGGACTTCATGGCATAAATGGGTCCTGTGATTGTATCACTTCTTCCCTGTTCCTTCCCCTCACCTCAAGCTGCTCGTTGCAGATCCTGCATAGCCACATCGGACTCGTCCTGCTGTTGCTCCTGATCCCACATTTAGAACACATGTGCTGCAGAAAGGCAGATACATACGTAAGACAACACACAGCCACAGCCCTGCACAGAATTAGTACTCGTTGGCAGGTGCACGGAGTACATATAGTTTTACAGTTCACATGGCATTAACCAACAAGAAACAGAATGTGAGGCATAAGACCAAGAAACACACAGTGAGTGTCGGGACGAGTTAGCTCATGGCCCATTGGCTGCTAACCGCCTTAGGGAGCCTCATAGATTCTGCATAGTGTCATGAAACAGGTGGTATAGAACCCAAGCAGCAGGCAAACAGGCAGGCGGGTGAAGTAAAAGGGAACGTTTAATATAATTAAACAACAGAAAATAAACAAAACAGGAGACACAGGGAAAAGAACTGAACGGGAGCAAAACTAACTAAGGGTGACAAACCTAATGGCCATTGTGGGGAACTAAACTAACTAACTAACTAAACTGCACAGGGGGGGAAGGTGACTCACGTAATGTTCAGAGGGGTCAGGAGATGGGGCAGAGACGGCGCTGACGAAGCCGGTGGCGGGGATGTGACTGGTGCAGCGGAGCAGGCAGAATTCAGAACTGACCAAGGGGTGTGTGGAGCGGAGGAGAGAAGACGAGCAGACGTGGGTTCCGGGGTGAGGGGAGGAAGACGGAGCAGGCGAGGGAATTCAGGGGTAGACAGAGTCCAGACAGAGGATGTGTACTCGACGGAGAACTGTATGCAATGGCCCAGCAGAGAGCTGTTGGCAGAGCCAGGCTTTTGAGCTGTGGTTGATTGCTCATTCAAGCAGGCTGTGCTTTCAGCACAGCCGCTCGTCATGAGGCTGATGAGCTAGCGCACCAGAGCTGGAGGGGGCGTGACAGTACCCCCTCCCCGAGGTGCACCTCCTGGTGCACACTGGACTGGTCGGGGCACCGGCGGGCATCTTCGGGGCCCACAGGGATCCAGACGAAGGGACCGCTCTTGGGGGTGGTGCGAGGGACGGGTGGGCTGGGGCCAGGTGGGTGGGCTGGGGCCGGGCAGGTGGGAGGGACAATTCCAGAGGACGACCTGGGGGTTGGACAGGTCGGGGCTGGACAGGCTGGAGGGGGGCGGGGGGTGGCCTGAGGGATGGGTGGGCTGGGGCCGGGGAGGTGGTAGGGACCGCTCCAGAGGGTGGCTTGGGGGCTGGACAGACTAGAACTGGACAGGGAACTGATAGCCGGGCTGACGGAGGACCTCCGGAGGCCGGGCTGGAAAACGGCAGCTGATCTGACGAGAATCCTCCAGGGGCCGGACTGGGAACCGGCAGTTGGACAATGGGAACCCTCCGAAGGCCAGGCAGGTAATCGGCAGCTGGACCGACGGGGAACCTCCAGGGGCCGGACCGACGGCCAGACTGGGTGCCGGCGGCGGCGGGAACCCTCCGGAGGCAGAACTTGAGCCGGAGCCGGGGACCCCTCCGGGGGCGGAGCTGGAGCTGGGGGCCCCTCCGGAGGTGGAACTGGAGCCGGGGGCCCCTCCGGGGGCAGAGCTGGAGCCAGAGCCAGGGGCAGAGCTGGAGCCAGAGCCGGGGGCCCCTCCGGGGGCAGAGCTGGAGCCGTGGACCCTTCCGGGAGCTGAGGACCCCTCAGGGGGTAGGATGGAGGACAGGACTGGGTTTGGGATTGGGCACCCCTTGGGGGGTAGGACTGGTACTGGGGAGACTGGGGACTGAACAAGACAAAGAGCTGGGGGCTTAACTAAACCAGGGACAGGACTGGACTTGGGATTGGGGACCCCTCAGGGAACAGGATATGGAACTGGGCTGGATATAGGACGGGGAACCCCTTGGGGAACAGGACTAGATTTGGGTCTGGGGACTCTTCGGGGGACAGGATTGGGTTCAGGACTGGGTTCTGGATTGGGGATTTCTCGGGAGGCAGGACTAGACTTGGGACTGAGGACTCCTCGGGGGGTAAAACTGAAACTGGGGATTCTTCGGAGAATGAGACTGGGAACTGAGCTAAACAGAGAACTGCAGACTTATCAGGGAGCTGAACTGGACACAGGGCTAGGGAGACCACAACTGCAGGAGAATTCATTGGGGAGGCTACTGCAGGGGCACCACTTGGTGTTGGGGTGGTGTTGGTCCTTTTCACGACCAAAGGTGAGGCGCTGAGCAACCTCTGGGCTCGGGAGGAAGTGTTAAGCTTCCACAAAGCTCGGAGAGAGGCACCTAGTATATTCAGGGATCGAAGGGAGGCGCTAAGCCTCTTCAGGGCTTGAAGGGAGACACTAAGCCTCTTCAGGGCTCCAAGGGAGACACTAAGCCTCCTCAGGACCCACGGGGAAGCGCTCAGCCTCTTCAGGGCTCGCAGGGAGGTGCTAAGCCCATTCAAGAACTCAGGGGAGGCGATACGCCTCTTCAAGGCCGTGGCGGAGGCGTTACACCTTTTCAAGGATTCAGGGGGAACGTGACACCGCCTCATGGCTGCCGAGGAGGTTCTACAACTTCTCAAGGCTGCCGGGGAGGCGCCAAGTCCCTTCACAGGTTCAGGGGAGGCCTCAAGCCTCCCCAAGGCTGCCAAGTAGTCATTACGCCCCCTCAAGGCTGCCAAGGAGGCGTTACGCCTCTTCAAGGACTCGAGGGAGGTGTTTCGCCTCATCAAGGACTCGGGGGAGGCGTTTTGCCTCATCAAGGACTCGGGGGAGGCGTTTCGCCGCATCAAGGACTCGGGGGAGGCGTTATGCTTCTTCAAAGCTTCGGGGAAGGCGGAAAACCTCTTCAAAGCTGCGGGAGAGGCGGGAGACCTCTTCCAAGCTGCAAGAGAAGCTCTTCGCTTCTTTAAAGCTGCGGGAGAAGCTCTTCACTTCTTTAAAGCTGCAGGAGAAGCTCTTCGCTTCTTTAAAGCTGCAGGGGAAGCATTTAGCTTCCTCAAGGCTGCAGGGGAAGCTTTTGCAAGGGAAGCTTATGTGGCCGGATGGTTTCTCCCTCCTAGCCACTGTGTGGCACTGTGCTATTTCAATCATCGCTGTGACAGCGGGGTGGTATCCGGCGCCGCTGCATATATATACACAGGTGGGTGGTTTCACCTCAGTCTCATGCTTTCTCTCGAGCTCTCCCCGTGGTGGTAACTGCAGCCAAGCGGGCTGGATCTGGCGTGATCAATCGGGACGCACATCATATCATCGGTACAGGTAATGGGCTTTTCCCCCTTCCCTTTTATGTGATGTGCAGCGCATTTAGTGACAGCCTGCTTTACTTTGTTTAGTGACGCTGGGAGACGGGTCGCTCCGTTCAGCGTGCCGTGGGTACTTCTGTGACGACAGGGTAAGCTATGCGGTCCACATTATGTGATCTGATGTGTCAACTGGTCCCTGATTTTGTGTGGTTGCTGCAATTTATTTGCTGCTGCTGTCGTTGGATCTCCTCCTCCTGCATTGCTTCTACGCTGCGCCACAGCTAACCGGGTATGTATCGCTCAATGAGGAAGTGATCAATGAAGTCCAGGTGATGTTATTTAATGACAATTCTGCTTAATTGTCTACCTTTACTAGGTTGCAGCTAGACGGGTGGTTCATTGGACGTCATCGTTCCCTGGACTGGCTGCTGTCTCGGCTGTTTCGGCTGTCTCGGCTGTTTCGGTTCTTTCTTTCTTTTCGCCGGCTCTTGGTTGCGGCTCTTGTTCTCGGTCTGTTTGCCGGCTCTGTGATTGGTGCCGACAACTTGCTGTGTTTGACTGTGTTGGTGTGTATTTTCCATTAGGTTTACCGCCAACGTGTGTAGAGTTACTGCATTGTACTTTTTCTGTAAAAAACCTCAGGCTATGAGGATTATCACGCCTCATATGTCACCTGTGTTTTAAAAGTTATTGTGTGGAGTGAGTGAGTGCGTGTGTGTTTTTACTGTGTATATTGGTCTGGTCACCAGCACTGCTAAATCAGGAGTACTAATTATCTGTTTCTTTTGTGCAGGTTTGGTGAGCCTCGGCGGCAGTTTAATCCCTGGTGGTGGTTCACGGATCCCTTTTTCGTTGGTGTGTTGTCACAGGTGTGATTATTTGGACCCCCTTTTTCTTCTTTTTGGTTATTTGTTTGCCTGCCACCATGGTAAGCCAGCCTGCTCCCTTTATTGTTTAAGTTTAGTACTCCTGATTCTCTCTTTTAAACTGGTGGCTTGCTTTTATATTTAATCCCATAATTAATAAAGAAATTGTTGTATTTTTGGAAACACGTCTCAGCCCAAGTGATTATGAACCTGTGTGCCTTCAGTGTTTAAATGGTCCTTGGTTGATCATGTTGAATTGAATGTCCCGGGGGTGAAATTCCCCTGGGTGGCGTTGTCGCAATATTTGTGAATCCTAGCCATTTCTCCCCATTCTCCATTCCCCTTCCCTTAGAGCTCCCCCCTCGCCACGCCACACTTAGCTTCCTCAAGGCTGCAGGGGAAGCCCTTAGCTCCTTCAAAGCTGCAGAAGGAGCTCTTAGCTCCTTCAAGGCTACAAGGGGAGCTCTTGGCTCCTCCAAGGCTGCAGGGGGAGCTCTTGGCTCCTTCAAGGCTGCAGGGGGAGCTCTTGGCTCCTCCAAGACTGCAGGGGGAGCTCTTGGCTCCTTTAATGCCTCGGGGGAGCTTTTCACTCCTTCAAGGCCGCGGGGGAAGCTTTTAGCTCTTTCAAGGCTGCAGAGGGAGTTTTTAGCTCCGTCAGAACTGCAGGGGAAGCTCTTGGCTTCCTTAGAGCTGCAGGGGAGGCTGGGAGTCTCAACGCTGCAGGGCCCACATGGACCGGAGACGGGGCGATGGGCCCCACAGGAACTGAAGACGGGGTGATGGGCCTCACAGGAACTGAAGACGGGGCGATGGCCCCGATACTGTCAGAAGGCAGAGCGATGGCCACCATACGGGCAGGAGATGGGGTGATGGCCCCCACAGGGACAGGAGAGAGGGAGGAAGCACGGGGCCTCTCCTCAGCCAGGAGTGAGGCGGCACAGGGCCTCTCCTCCGCCAGGAGTGAAGCGGAACGGGGCCTTTCTTCAGCAGGGATTGAGGCAACATGGGGCCTCTCCTTGGCAGGGAGGGAGACTGCATCGACCCGCTTGGCAACAGTGGCGGTGTCGACCCGCTCGGGAGGTGAGATAGCGCAAGACCCCTCCAATGCTGGAGGTGAGGTGGCACAGGGCCTCTCTAGCACTGCAGGTGAGGTGGCACAGGGCTCCTCCGGGGCAGGGACAAGGGGGCTACATCGTCTTCTGGAGCTGCACCTTCGGCGACCAGGTTGTTTCCCTGGTGGCTCCATGGTTTGTGGGGAAACAGGGCCCTGTTGGCTGCCAGAGAAGCCACCAGGGAAGGGAGCGGCAAGCCTTTCTACGGCCAAACAGGCAACCTCGACCCCCTCGAGGTACGCCATGGCTGTATCTCGTGCCCCAGGAACTCGAGAGAGATCCTGGGACCCATCACAGCCAGACCAGGCAGCCCTGAGGAGCCTCAGGCCTGTGGAAGCGGGCCGCAGAGGAAGCCTCAGCCCCCATCATGCCGAGACACCCGGCCAGTCTCTCTGCGATGGCAGAGGCGGCCGTGAGTGTCTCCGCGATCGTGGATGGCCGTTCAAAAAAAAAAAAAAACTCGGTGCCTGCTGGGTTCTTGTTTGGCTGGGCCATTCTGTCCTGAAACAGGTGGTTTAGAACCCAAGCAGCAGGCAAACAGGCAGGCGGGTGAATTAAAAGGGAACGTTTAATATAATTAAACAACAGAAAATAAACAAAACGGGAGGCACAGGGAAAAGAACTGAACGGGAGCAAAACTAAGTAAGGGTGACAAACCTAATGGCCGTGGTGGGGAACTAACTAAACTGAGCGGGGGAGAAGGTGACTCACGTAATGTCCAGGGGGGTCAGGAGATGGGGCAGAGATGGCGCTGACAAAGCCGGTGACGGGGATGTGACTGGGGCGGCGGAGCAGGCAGAATTCAGAACTGACCAAGGGGTGTGTGGAGCGGAGGAGGGAAGACGAGCAGACGTGGGTTCCGGGGTGAGGGGAGGAAGACAGAGCAGGCGACGGAATTCAGGGGTAGACAGAGTCCAGAGAGAGGATGTGTGCTCGACGGAGAACTGCATGCAATGGCCCAGCAGAGAGCTGTTGGCAGAGCCAGGCTTTTGAGCTGTGGTTGATTGCTCATTCAAGCAGGCTGTGCTTTTAGCACAGCCGCTCGTCATGAGGCTGATGAGCTAGCGCACCAGAGCTGGAGGGGGCGTGACAGTACCCCCTCCCCGAGGTGCACCTCCTGGTGCACACTGGACCAGTCGGGGCACTGGCGGGCATCTTCGGGGCCCACAGGGAGCCAGCCGAAGGGACCGAATGTATTTGTGTCTGTCTAATGCAGCCACACTTTTGAAACACAATAAAGATTTTTCCACAAATATTTCATGATAATATTTGAGATTGTGTAAAATTTTAAGTCTGAAAACTTTTTTTTCCCCACCACTGTATGTTTAATGAGTAAATGTTGCTTTTTGTCACTGGTATTACAGAGAAATCTCTCCATCCTCTGGAAACTTTCTGCTGGTGTCATGAAGGTTTTCTTTCTTAGTTTAGGCAGAATTACTAAAAACAAGCACCTACTTTTTTGCACTGTACACACAGGACAGCTGTGACTCCCTGTGGTCCGAAGGCCTCCCCACACAGCAGACAGCGCGACTGTCCGTCACCACATGCCGTCTTCTTGATATTATCCAGGCGGCTGGAAAGATGCCTGTGAGCACATGCAAATAAGTATAAGCAAACACATACAAACTTGGCACAGGTTTTACACCAAATATTCATTCAAATGAGTGAGCATGTGTGCACGGTTGGCTGCTGTGATTCAGTGCAACAGAGACAACAGTTTTCCATCTCACTCAATCCTCTGCTGCTCCATGGCCTCCATCATGGCAGCCCGAGCCAGCACGCCGTTGATGATCTCCTTCTCCTCATCCGTGAGCTCGTCCCCCGGGGCGCCGCCAGACATGTTCATCATTCAGCCAATCCAACTCAACCAAAACACACACACAAAAGCAGAGGATAAGTAGCGTGCAAAGGGAAAATGCAGCTCATGCAAAAGGCCAGAACCTCCAAAAAAGTGCATAGCTATGGAGAGTTAGACGGTAAAATGTGGGGACAGGAGCTCAGCTGGAACTGTGTCAGACATAAAATAAACCTGAGCAGCAGCAGAAACTGTCGCACACATTATGTCTGAGCTGTAACCAAATGTCCTGCCTGAGGTGAACATGTTTTCAACTTTTACAACTTTACACTGTCTTTTATTTAGGAGTAATCACTGGTTAATCATTTATGTATTAGCAAAGTTGGAAACTGTGCCATTTCAAACTTTTTCACAAAAGCATTGTTCTTTTTAATAATGAAGTCTTCTCTAGTTGTTGTAGAGGTTGACAAACATCCTCCACATAACCAGAGGTTTTTACTACAAAGCGGGATTTGACCCCAGTCACAATCTGTTCAACCTTCTGCCCTCTGGTCGGCGCTACAGAGCACATAAAACAAGAACAAATAGACTCAGGGACAGTTTCTTCCCCAGAGCCATCAGTGCTCTGAACAACAAGAAAACATGAACACAATAACAATAACATCACTGGGAACACGCATTATACGTGCAATCTTGTGCAATATTCATTTCACATTGAATCTCCACTCAGCTCCAAGAACAATATGTAAAGTCACTTTATCAGTATGTGCAATTTAAAGCTCTTGTTTTTTGTTTTTTTTCCATAATTGCCTTTGTTTCTCATTGTATTTTGTTGTATTTTTATCGTGTTTTATTCTATTTTTATTTATTTCTTTATAATAATGTATATATTTTTCTAAGCACCAAACGGAGCAGCGCTCCCAATTTCGTTGTATACCCATTATACAATGACAATGAAGGCTTTCTATTGTATTCTATTCTATTCTATTCTATTCTATTTAAGGTTTGTGAGGTAACTTCTGGTTTAAACCTCTAAACACAAGAACCCACAGGCAGGTTTGAAAGGTATGTTTTTATTAGAAAAGGCCCGAAAACTAAAAATTCTGTGTTACTTGACACAACTGAGAAGAGTCATGTTAAAAAAAATCCAGTGTTTTCAGTGGAACTGGAGGTAGTATTTACACCTAACAGAGAGGAGGGAACAATGGAGATGGAAAAAAACATGCTGGATAATAAGAAAAATAATAATAAAATAAATGCAGCATGGCTTGGGAACAGTATACAGAGGAAAAAGTTGTTGGAAGATACATTGAGCTGTAAAAATGTCAAACAGCCAATCTACAATGAGTCACCAGCGTTAACACCTGAGGTCTCTGAGAAATGTTGGACATATTGATTCTAGTTTGTCTCAATTGTTGTAAAATAAACAAGAAAAGCACTCTGCCTAGGCTGCTCAGTCATTATAGGATTTCCAGCAAATAACTCCTGATAGGAGTGCAGTCATGTGATCATCAGTAGGCAGCTGAAGTAGTGTTCACTTGTTGGATAGTTACAGTGACGCCGTGTCTCTATCTCACAATGATACAGAAATCCTCAACAAATCCATGGATCCAGACTATAAGCTGCATGACTGGTAAAATCTAATCATTTTCCTGACCTTCCCTGAAAATTTCATCCAAATCCAATAATCTATTTTTGAGCAATGTTGTGCACAGAATGACAAACAGATGGACAAACCAACGCTGATCGTCACATAACTCTCTCACGTTCTTTGACAGAGTAATAGCCAAGAAAGTTCAACTTCCATAGAGGTGCCAAACTATACATTGCAGTAAAAAATTAGCCCACAGTGTGAAAAAGTGGGACAGGAGTAAAACTCCCAGAAACTGCTTTAGATTCAGAAGGTTGTTGGAAAATGTCATCAGTTCTACAAGCCTTTGTATAGTGATATGATCTTAACCTTTTGATGCGCAACATGGGTCAAAAGTGACCAAATCCCATTGTAGGCATTTAAAAATATCATTGAGGCTGCACAGTGGTATATTGGTTAGCACTGTCACCTTGCAGCTCGACGATCCCTGGTTCATGTCCTGGACTGAGCCTGGGATCTTTCTGTATGGAGTTTGCATGTTCTCCCTGTGTATGTGTGGGTTTTCTCCAGGTATTCCGGCTTCCTCCCACAGTCCAAAAATATGCTGAGGTTAATTCTTGTTTAGAAATTGTCTGTAGGTGTGAATGTGAGAGTGATTGTTTGTCTCTATGTGTAGCCCTGTGATAGATTGGCGGCCTGTTCAGGGCAACAAGTCCTCAAATTCATACGACCACATCGGTTGTATGTAACTTGCACCGGAATACGACCTATGAGAGCGTATTTACGTTAGCGCCCCTACGGGGAAAAGGAACGCATTACGGGATTTAATTCGAGAAACGGCTTTTCCCTCGCGAAACGGCTTTTTCCTCCCTTTCCCAGCACGGGTTTAGGGTTATGGTTAGGGTTAGGGTTAGGGTGAGGGAAACGGATAGGGATAGTGTTAGATAAAAGTTTGTTCATGGTGACATTTCACCTGCGACACCGGAGTGTCGATATTTACTCAACCACCAGAGGTCGCACAGTCAAAACGTAACACTCGATCGTAATACGGGCGTGTACAGACAACCTATGTGGTCGTTTTTGGTTTGAGGACAGGCTGGTTCAGGGTGTCCCCCACCTTCACCCTAAGTCAGCTGGGATAGACTCCAGCACCCCGTGACCCTAATGAGGATTAAGTGGTGTATAGAAAATGGATGGATGGATGGAAAATACAAGTGATAACTCTACACTGATAAGTTAGGCTGGATTCATTTTTTCATTTGTTTGTTAAATACATTTAATAGACTACGACTGGTCCCACATTGCTGCCACTGAATCAGTGTTTCCATTCAATGAAAATGTAACTGACTGTGCCCTTGACCCTTTTTTCGTTTTAGCTATTTTCAATGTTGTATGCATTTAACTGTTGGAAAGAGTTGGTAGAATTACCATTTTAGAAAATAAAGGTTTTTCATGTGAATGTGCTTTTTACAGTTCTGGCCTGTAATTTACAGCTTACCCGTAATCCTTCTTCTGTGATTCTATCTTACACAGTCTAGTAAGTCTAGTCTGGAAAGTTTAGGACACCAATCACACAGTAATTAACATTTTAGGTTTATAAGGAAATTTGTTAAAGTGATTGTAATAAATGTGTTTACTCTTTAAATTACAGTTTTGATTAATTAAGTAAAATTTAAGTTTTTAGTGCAATATTTGACTTGATCTGATGGTGTGGTAAGAAAATAGACAATTGTTGTATTTCGCAATTTTACCAAGTTTGTTGAGTTTGGACTTAGAGCTGTGGAGTTGTCACTGACTGAATTTGCCTTGAACTGAGAGGGTTTCAGACATTTTCAAGAGATCCATCTGATTACTTATTTCATGGCGTTTAGGTGATACTATTCCACTAAACATGCAGAACTTGCATTTTTCCCACTGAGTCTTCAGGTGACATAATTTAGCTGATCACAACACGACTGTCTCAGAAATGTTGCTGTCAGTGAAAGAGACACCAGTTCTGCAAATGTTGCTGGCTGGTCGTTGGAAAGCTTCCAATGTAGCCTACTTTCCGATATAAAATCACTGAGACAGCAGAGCACAGTTTCCCTGCCAGTGCAAATCAAACACAGTCAGCTCGTGGACATTTTCCCTTCAACGTGTCTGTGTTGGTGATTTTGTGTCTTCCAGTGGCATGAGGCTTATTTAGGATGAGACCAGCCTGCACGGCACACTGCACACTGCTTAGATTCTCTGTCATCGACAATATCAGTGATGACAAGCTCACAGGATGGAGGCAGCTGCAGTTTTTGGAGCCAGGCCCCACAGCTGGTCTCCGCCGAGTGCAAGACCTCAGGGCCTGATGGGAAACACCTGCTGATCAGTTTATATCAACAAACTGCAGATTACAAAGGAAAGGAAAAATTTCACATGCCACCACTGACTGCATAACCCGACACACTCAATAATAATCCTCATGTAAATATCAAATATTCAAAGTAACTGTGACAATTTTGATGTTTCTGAAAATAAAGAAATTTGTCTCTACTTTTTCCAGGACATTTTTCAAACTACACTGAAAGGATTTTGTGCTGTATCGCCGTAATCCTTATTTACAATTTTGCTGTGTCCACTGAAGCTGGTGCCTCTATCCTCCAAGACATTATTTATGCAAGATTTGATCAAAGTAACTATATTTGTTGCATGCATGACTGTGAAGCACAGTCCTATGGGCTACAGACAGAAAATAGCTGCTCTGCTACCTCAAAATGGTTGTTGGGGTTTAATCTATCTGCAGCCTGCAGAGATTCCATATATGCCTTCAGTGAGGCACAGATCCAAATTTGACAGGATCAACTCTTGTTTTGTCTTTATTTGTGAAGGCAACAACCTTTCTGGTAAACGTCCTCTTGTCTCGAATGTCTGCTCACTGCTGGGTTTAATCACTTTTAGCCATGGAAACAACAGCAGCAGCAGCACAAGATTCTTTACCTAAGTGGAGGCGACAACACTATCTATCCATTATCTGTACACAGCTTAATCCTCATTAGCGGCTGGAGTCTATGCCAGCTGACTTAGGGTGAAGGCAGGGGACACCCTGGACAGGTCACCAGTCTGTCACAGGGCTACATAGAGACAAACAATAACACTCACATTCACACCTACAGATAATTTAAAATCACCATTTAACCTCAGCATGTTTTTGGACTGTGGGAGGAAGCTGGAGTACCTGGAGAAAACCCACTCATGTACAGGGAGAACATGAAAACTCCATGCAGATAGGGGACGCGAACCGGGGATCTTCTAGCTGCAAGGCAACAGTGCTAACCACCGAGTCACTGTGCAGCCCCAGGCAACAATATAGGTATATAAAAACAAACAAAAAAAGGCAAATAAAAGTCCTATGTTATGCTGTCAATTGCACGATTGTATAAAAATGAAGAGTTCATTTGCAAAAACAGATAACTCCGTTTTGATAAATTTTCAGAAAACATTTTTTTTATTGTTTACTTGAGATGATATCAATCAAACTGAAGTTGTGCTGCGTCTAAAATTGTACATATTGGCATATTGACGTTCTGATGTTAGAGTATCCATCAGACCATTTCTATGCCTCATGAGGCTGCCTGTAAACTATGTTTTAATGAAATGCTGCTGCTTTTCCACATGTAAATTCAAAATTAAATGTCATGTGAAATTCTTCCATTGGAAATTCACATCGAACATGTTTTATGTCATAAGTAAAGAAAAAAACAAACAAACTGCTGTCACTTTATGTCAACAAAAGTCAGTGCGGAGAATAAAATCAGCGACTAAGTCATACTGTTACCATAGAAAGGTACAAGCTGCTCCATGCATTACTCTATTTGGGAGTCATGGCTACAGGGATTTCATTGTCCATTAAGCTGTCAGTGATGCAGCTGGAGATGCTCTCCTTCTGAAAGGTCTGAGAGGAGCTAATTTGATTAGCCGTGATCTATTTCAGCTATGCCACACCTTCTGCCATATCAGTGCTCCTGGCCATTAAATTCTTAAACATCTGCTGGTCATGTCCATGTGCAGCTACGCTGTGTACTTGTGCTTTAGAACAGGGTGTTAATTGAGGCTGACTGCTGACTGTGGAGGCTGAACTGTTGGCAGTAATGTGTTATTGAAGTGTGGTCTGCAATGTGCATGCCTGAAGACATTTTCACTGCAGAGAGGCGTGCTCATTAGCTTCTGACAAGAGCATTGTTAAGAGGAAGGCATGACCTCCACTTCTTGCTGGTCGTCCAAACAGCCTGCTGAAACAGCCGCTGTTTGACTGATCGGCACATCCACAATTACCAGTGCAGTCAGGGGCCTCAGTTAGTGCATTCTATTCTCTGTAAAAGAACGCCAAAAACCTCAACTACCTGACCTGTTAACACTCATGCATCAGACATGAGATGAGGCAGTGGCTGCTGAGCGGGAATATTTTAATGCCCCTCTCAATTAGCAGCTCAGAGCCCTTCATCTTTCTCATCTCTTTCTCCTTCAGTTTCCTGAAAAATGTCCTGTCCCCAGTGCATGTAAATGTCAGGGGTGGCTGTCACTGTGGACAATGTGGAAACCTGACAGATTGATGTGTTTGTGTGTGTGTGTGTGTGTGTGTGTGTGTGTGTGTGTGTGTGTGAGAGAGAGAGAGAGAGAGAGAGAGAGAGAGAGAGAGAGAGAGAGACTTGAAGGACTTTAGAGTGAGAGAAAAAGGTGGGGGTCAGTAAGAAAGGAAATGTTCAGAAATGACAGACACTTTCAGCCCATGAGTCACCACACTCAGCTAAGTGCACGCTCACACACACACACACACTGTCATTGTTAGTCAAATCACTTCAGTTACAGCCAGGACACGTGAAAATGACAAATTGGTATAGGACATGAAAGGCAGGGGAGTTTGCACTGTAGTATTAGAATCAAATGATATAAAAGTAAATGAAGCAAAAGATTTAATCCCTCATTATGACAATACTTAATTGCAGGTAAATGTGTTGCTTTCAAAAATCATAACAAGGACAAAATGTGCTTTAAGTCTTTGAATCCTCAATCTTAAACTTTGATGGCAGGTTTGAAAGGCATTAAAATACAAAATGAAATTACAACAATAAGTTGTGGGATTTTCAGCTTTCTAACTGTACTTAAATGTATCATGTGGAGAGTGTTGTTCCATCGAGAGAATTTGCCAGATCAAAGCTTAAAATCGTGATATTTCAACCAAATCATTTTATTCTCCATGTGTACATGTGGATTTTGAAAATGGTAATATGTGGGTAGAAGCAGGGGAGGAGAAATCTCCACTGACGGGAGTGGTGGTGCAATGGTTAACCCCGATGTAGCCACTGTCAGGCCTTTGAGCAAGGTCCTTAACCCTTCCTGCTCCAGAGGTGTTGTACCATGGCTGACACTGCACTCTGACCCCAACTGGGATATGCAAAAACACAGTGTTTCACAGTGTTGCAAAAATGTATTTGTCACAAATAAAGGCTTCTTCTTCTAAAATGTGCAGCCAGTCGGAGGGTTGTACCTGAATGTACATCTGACAAGTCACGTGACAAAAATACTGTGATTTCTCAGTTGGACTGCAGGCTGTGTTTTCACAGAACAGAGAAGAGGCAACAAAAGAGAGTGAGAGAAAAATAAAACATGCCGGATAGATAAAATGAATGCAGCATGGCTCAGAAACAGTAAACAGAGGGGGGAGTTGTTGGAAAATACAGTCAGCATGGTGAAACATCTTTCTACATCCGATGTGCAAAACGGAATGAAAAATCTTGTAGAAGCTGTAAAAATGTAAATTTTTATAGTTGTAGAAGTGTTGGATATACTGATTTAGGTTTATTTATTTATTTTTTCAAAATAATTAGAGAAGCGTAACTTTCATTTTGTCTTTATTTATGACTTTAACATTATAACTGTCTTACGATGCACAAAAGAGTTTTCTCTCCTTCAAGCCACGGTTGTACTGTTTCTATAGAGGTGCCAGATTTTACACCGATCAGTCATAACATTCTGACCACTGACGGGTGAAGAGAATAACACGGATTATCTCTTCATCATGGTACCTGTTAGTAGGTTGGATACATTAGGCAGCCAGTGAACATTTTGTCCTCAAAGTTGATGTTTCAGAAGCAGGAAAAATGGGAAAGCTTATAGATTTGAGTGAGTTTGACAAGCACCAAATTGGGATGACTAGACGGGCTGGGTCTCCCTAAAATTGCAGCGCTTGTTGGGTGTTCCTTGTCTGTATCTATCAAAACTGGTCCAAGAAAGGAACAGTGGTGAACTGGCGACAGGATCATGGATGCATTTACTGTTTCCACGGCATTGAACAAATAATCTTATGATGCTTTACTGTCAGTTTTCACTTCCTACCTCGTAATACTGACACTCCAAGGCAACAGGAAAACTATCAGACTAGTCGGAGCAGCTCGGCTACAATGGAGGTTTTATATGAAGGCTTTAATAGCTGCCTGTGGGAGAGTCCAGGTGTTGGCACGGTTCAGGTAAACAGGAAGGTGGACTGGCAAAGCTGCTCCCAGCTCATGAAGTTTCTCTATAGAGAGTCCAGGTTGCATTTGTGACCCCGGCAGATGCACTGTACAGAAAAACTAAAATTGAGATTATTTTCCTCTCCTGAATCATTTCTGTCTGGTATCACCATTCTCATTGATGCACATGGGGAGTGAAGTCTGACCAGTGTGGTACGATCCAACAGACCAGCTACTGTTGCTCAAAGTGCTGAAGAAGTTAAAGCTGATTCTGACAGAAAGGTGTCAGAATACACAGTGCATAGCAGTTTGTTGCATTTGGGGCTGCACACCAGTCAGGATGCCCATGCTGGCCCCTGTGCACCACCAAAAGCACCATCAATGGGCATGTGAGCATCAGAACCAGACCACAGAGCCATGAAAGGTGATGGCCTGGTCTGATGAATCACGTCTTCTTTTACATCACATGGATGGGAAGAAGTCAAGCCGGCGGAGGCAGTGTGATGCTTTGGGCAATGTTCTGTTGAGAAACCTTGGGTCCTGCCATCCATGTGGATGTTACTTTGACATAGCATTGTTACTAACCATGTAACCCTTTCATGGAAACAGTATTCCCTGATGGCTGTGGCCTCTTTCAGAAGGATAGTGTGCCCTGCCACAAAGCAAAAATGATTCAGAAATGGTTTGAGGAGCACCACAACCAGTTTGAGGTGTTGACTTGGCCTCCAAATTCCCCAGATATCGATCCAATAGAGCATCTGTGGGATATACTCGAATTCCAGACTGTGGAGGCCCCAACCTCACAACTTCCAGGACTTAAAGGATCTGCTGCTAACATCTTGGTGGCAGAAACCACATTAAACCTTTAGGGGTCCTGGGGAGTCCGTGCCTCAACAGGTCAAGGCTGTTCTGGCAGCAAAAGGGGACCAGCACTATTAGGAAGGTGGTCATAATTTTATGCTTGCGTGGTGTATATTGCACTAAAAAATAAACCCACGGTAAATAAAAATGTGAAACAAAAAATAGGGTCCAGAGGATAAATGACAGTTTTCTGTGGTGTGATAAATGTAAAACACGTTTTTTACAGCTTTACACAGACTTTATTAGCTATAATAAATTGATAGTTAGAGATCAACTCATTGTCATTGAAAACATGACATTAGGCATGACTCAAAAGTCAGGGTCAGTTGTTTATCCTCAACTTTGCCCACAGTCACATGCACACACAGACCCATGCGACATGAATCGACTAATGAGTGGTGGAGTCACTGCATTACAGTAGATCAGTGAGGCTCTGCAGCAGGACATGACACTCCTATCTGACTCTCAATGTCATCAGCTAGAGAGCAGGGACACTGCTTACACATGACAGCATATCAATATTAGCCCGTTTTCACCTCATGACCTCGCAATGTGTCTCATGTGCAGTACTTGTAGCCTCACTGATAGCATTACAACAGAGCTGCTCCACTCATGAGGAAGTCTCATCACTGAGGGATGATGAAGCCCAAGTGTATAATGAGAAACAATGGGGTGACTTTATTTAACACACAAGGGTGAAGGACTGGCAAATACTGTAAAGCTGTAGTCTAATTTTAAAAATGCATGCAAATGCTCTGTTTCATTGGCTTGTCTTTGATTGATATGTGACTTGGGAAATATTGACTATGAAATAGCATGTCTTAAATTTTCTTTCTGCATTTCATAGCCAAAAATCATGTTGGCAGATCATCCACTACATAGTGCCCTAGAGTGGTTAAAACGTTACAGCAAATGTGATGTTGTTGAAGAGCCATTCAGTTTGTATAGAATGCAGATTGACGTGGATAGATGGGTCAAAATGCTGGGACACTTAGTAGTCTTATAAGCTTCACGGAGTTGCATACAGTGGGTACAGAAAGTATTCAGACCCCTTGAAATTTTTCATTCTCTGTGCCATTTGTCAAAATCAAAAAAGTTCATTTTATTTCTCATTAATGTATACTCAGAACCCCATCTTGACAGAAAAAACAGAAATGTAGATATTTTTGCAAATTTATTAAAAAAGAAAAACTGAAATATCACATGGTCATAAGTATTCGGACCCTTTGGAGCGACATTCATATTTAACTCACATGCTGTCCATTTCTTCTGATCCTCCTCCAGATGGTTCTGCTTCTTTATTGGAGTCCAGCTGTGTTTAATTAAACTGATTGGACTTGATTAGGAAAGGCACACACCTGTCTATATAAGACCTTACAGCTCACAGTGCATGTCAGAGCAAATGAGAATCATGAGGTGGAAGGAACTGCCCAAGGAGCTCAGAGACAGAATTGTGGCAAGGCACAGATCTGGCCAAGGTTACAAAAGAATTTCTGCAGCACTCAAGGTTCCTAAGAGCACAGTGGCCTCCATAATCCTCAAATGGAAGAAATTTGGTACGACCACAACTCTTCCTAGAGTTAATATGGGGGCATGCTGCCCCCTGGTGGCGTAGACTAGCTCCGTGGAATGTCACCTCACTGGCGGGGAAGGAACCTGAGCTGGTGCGGGAGGTGGAGCAATACCGGCTAGATATAGTTGGGCTCACCTCCACGCACAGCAAGGGTTCTGGAACCAGAATCCTGGAGAGAGGTTGGACTCTCTCCTACTCCGGAGTTGCTCAAAGTGAGAGGCACCGGGCGGGTGTGGGGATACTCACAAGTCCCCGGCTGAGCGCTGCTTTGTTGGAGTTCTCCCCGGAGAACGAGAGGGTCGCCTCTCTGCGACGTCGTGTTGCAGAGGGGAAAACTCTGACTGTTGTCTGTGCTTATGCGCCGAACAGCAGTTCTGAGTATTTGGCCTTCTTGGAATCTCTGGGTGGTGTCTTGGAAGGGGTACCGGCCGGGGATTCCATAGTTCTCCAGGGAGACTTCAACGCTCACGTTGGCAATGATGGAGAAACCTGGAGGGGGGGGGGGGGGGGGGGGTGATTGGGAGGAACGGCCTGCCTGATCTGAACCCGAGTGGTGTTTTGTTGTTGGACTTCTGTGCTAGTCATGGATTGGCCATAACAAACACCATGTTCGAGCATAAGGTTGCTCATAAGTGTACTTGGTACCAGAGCACCCTAGGCCAAAGGTCGAGGATCAACTTTATAATCGCATCGTTAGACCTGCGGCCCTATGTTTTGGACACTCGGGTGAAGAGAGGTGCAGAGCTGTCAACTGATCACCACCTGGTGGTGAGTTGGATCCGATGGCGGGGAAGACTGCCGGACAGACCTGGTAAACCCAAACGTGTAGTGCGGGTGAACTGGGAACGTCTGGTGGAGGACCCTGTCCATAGGGTTTTCAACTCCCACCTCCGGAAGAGTTTCTCCTGCATCCTGGGGGAGGTTGGGGACATGGATTCTGAGTGGTCCATGTTCAAAGCCTCCATTTCAGAAGCAGCTACTAGGAGCTGTGGTCTGAAGGTCACTGGTGCCTGTCACGGCGGCAATCCAAAGACCCGCTGGTGGACACCAGCGGTGAGGGAGGCTGTCAGGCTGAAAAAGGAGGCTTTTCGACCCTATTTGGCTCAGGGGTCTCCCGAAGCAGCTGACAGGTACCGGTTGGCCAAAAGGGCGGCAGCTGTGGCGGTTGTGGAAGCTAAAACTCGGGTGTGGGAGGAGTTTGGGGAGGCCATGGAGAAGGACTTTCGGTTGGCCTCGGGGAAGTTCTGGCAAACCGTTCGACGCCTCAGGAAGGGGAGGGAGGGCTTCGCTCAGGCTGTGTACAGTCGGGGTGGAGAACTGTTGACCCGTACTGGGGATATCGTCGAGCGGTGGAAAGAGCACTTCGAGGAACTCCTGAACCCGGTAAACACGTCCTCTATAGAGGAGGCAGAGCCTGAAGACTCGGGGGGGATTTTCGTCCATATCCGTGGCAGAGGTCGCCGAGGTAGTTAAGAAGCTCCTCGGAGGCAAGGTGCCAGGTGTGGACGAGATTCGCCCTGAGATGCTGAAGGCTCTGGACATTGTTGGACTGTCCTGGTTGACACGTCTATACAATGTCGCGTGGGCATCGGGTACAGTACCTGTGGAGTGGCAGACCGGGGTGGTGGTCCCTATTTTCAAAAAGGGGGAGTGTGTGCCAACTACCGTGGTATCACACTTCTCAGCCTCCCCGGGAAAGTTTACTCTAGGGTGCTGGAAGGGAAGATCCGACCGATAGTCAAACCTCGGATTCAGGAGGAACAATGCCGATTCCGTCCCAGTCGTGAAACAGCGGACCAGATCTTTACCCTTGCGGAGCTGCTGAGGGGGTCATGGGAGTATGACCTGCCAGTCTACATGTGTTTTGTGGATCTGGAGAAGGCCTATGACTGTGTCCTCCGAGGGGAATTGTGGGGTGCACTGCAGGAGTATGGGGTCGCGGGCTTGTTGCTACGAGCCGTTCGATCCCTGTACGACCAAAGTGAGAGCTGTGTCTGCATACTCTGCACTAAGTCAGACATGTTTCCGGTGGGTGTTGGACTCTGCCAGGGCTGCCCCTTGTCTCCAATCCTGTTTGTGGTTTTCATGGACAGGATTTCGAGGTGCAGTCGTGGTGGGGAGGGTTTTCGGTTTGGGGGCCTCGGGATCGCATCTCTGCTTTTTGCGGATGATGTGGTTTTGTTGGCATCCTCAGACCATGACCTCCAGCACACACTGGAGTGGTTTGCAGCCGAGTGTGAAGCGGCAGGGATGCGGATCAGCACCTCCAAGTCCGAGGCCATGGTTCTCAGCCGGAAACCGGTGGATTGCTCCCTCCGGGTTGGGGGGGAGTTGCTTCCCCAAGTGAAGGAGTTTAAGTATCTCAGGATCTTGTTCACGAGTGATGGGAAAATGGAGTGAAAGATGGACAGGCAGATTGGTGCGGCGTCAGCAGTAGTGCAGGCATTGTACCGAACCGTTGTGGTGAAGAGGGAGCTGAGCTGTAAAGCGAAGCTCTTGATTTACCAGTCCATCTACGTTCCAACCCTCACCTATGATCATGAGCTTTGGGTAGTGACCAAAAGAACAAGATCGCGGATACAAGCGGCCGAAATGAGCTTCCTCCGTAGGGTGGCTGGGCTCAGCCTTAGAGATAGGGTGAGGAGCTCAGACATCCGGAGGGAGCTCTTAGTAGAGCCACTGCTCCTTCGCATCGAAAGGAGCCAGTGGAGGTGGTTTGGCCATCTGATACGGATGCCTCCAGGGAGACTTCCTTTGGAGGTTTTCTGAGCACATCCATCTGGGAGGAGACCCCGGGGAAGATCCAGAAGTCGCTGGAGGGATTATATATCTCATCTGGCCTGGGAACGCCTCAGGATCCACAGGAAGAGCTGGAAAGCGTTGCTGGGGGGAGGGACGTCTGGAACGACCTGCTTCGCCTGCTGCCTCCGCGACCCGGCCCCGGATAAGCGGAAGAAAATGGATGGACTTCAATTACATAGAAATTCTTAAAATCAACCCAGTGAATATGTCTGATAACTGAGTAGCTCTACAATGCATTTCAGCATCTAAACTGTTCCCTAATGTTATGTAGCTGGTTGTTGTAAAGCTGCGGCAGGGCACTGTCTGAAATGTAGCGTGGCTCTACAAGCTCCAAAAGGCTGTAATAACCTGTATGTATTCTCTACATGTCTGTCAGACAATATATTGTAGACTAACCTAGTTGATCCATCGCTTACTATTTAGAATGCCACACCCTAAGATGGCAGTCATTCAGACTATGAGAAGTTCCTTGTTAGCAGAGGGCATTGTGGGGACATAGCTAACAACAGGCCACGATAAAGATTTCAGTGGAGATTAATGTCCTCCAACCAGCGAGAAACAGCTTGAATGCAATTTTTTTTCCTAACACACTGCAGAGCTGTCTAGTTTCCAAGTATATATGTTAGGATTGGTGGGTGTGGAGAACCCAGGTGCAGACAACGACAAAACGCTAGGCATAATTAAAAGAATTTATTGACTAAATCAAAAACCATTTACAATTGAAAACGAGACTAAGGTGGACAAAAACTAATAGACAGAGGAGAACAGGGGACTCAGAAGGGGACTCAGAAGGGGACTCAGAAGGGGACTCAGAAGGGGACTCAGAAGGGGAAAACTAAACTAGACAAAGGCAATGGCTTGACTAAAAAGGGGAGACAAAACTAAACTAGACAAAGACCACAGCAAGACTAAAAAGAGGAGACAAAAACTAAACTAGACAAAGGCAACAGCTAGACTTAGAGGTACTTACAGAAGGAGAACGAACAGCTAACACAAGAACAAACTAGGGTCTCAACAAGCAACAAGTCCAGTGGGGGTAATCCAGAGAAGGGATGAAAAATGACGAAGTCCAACAACAGAGAATCCAGCGGAGGAGGGTTGTGGGGAGTGAAGAGGAAACTGCATGTTTGTCTAACTATGCGCCAGCAAAAACTGAGGAGAATGGCAGAGCTTAAATAACAGGAGACAGGTGATTAGAATTGACTAATTGGTGGCAGCTGACGCTCGTGCCGTAATCAGAACAGGTGACAAGCCAGGAGAAGTGACAGGAGAGAAGGGCCACAGACAGAGGGAGACAAAGACACACCAGCAAAAATGCACACAGACAAGCAACCAACACAGAAGGAACAAACAGGCACACATCTTAAACAGAAAACAACAGAGTCCAAAAAGGGTCAAACCCAAACGAGGGGAGGAAGGAAAAGGGAGGAAAAGTGGAACAAGAGGCTGCCAGAGGGCCGAATCCTGACAATATACATTTGGTTTACTTTGATAACGTCTATATACTTGAAGCATGCATTATCTAGGAATACTATATCACATGTGTCAAACTAAAGGCCCGCGGGCTGAATATGGCCCACCATGTCATCCTATGTGGCCTGTGAGAGAGGTGTATTTCTTAGTCTGATTCTGAATCTGATGTGTATTTCTTAATCTGAAATTAAGGGGATTGATCTTATTATAACAGGACTCCAGATTGCAAATAAAATAGTTGCATATGTGACCTTTTTTAAGACTGTGGGTTGAAATTTAACATGGTTGCATTACGCAAGTGATAGATGATCGTGAGCTGGTCTGGTTCCCGACGATACCACAGGTAGCTACTGCGCAAGTTATTGTGGATGGAAATAGTACTATTTTTACCATATTGACTCAGTCAGTTTCACCATTACTGTGTTCTAATGACGAAACTATCTGCAGTTGACTATGTTAAATAACTCAGTGAGGAGAGAGGAGGAAGCTGGAGGAGAGGGAGAGGTCTGATACACCTGGTGATAAAAGTGCTCAGGTACAGGCAGAGAGATCTCCACTGAGTCAATTAAAAAAGAAAAAGCAGCTGTCACATTCAGTGCTGATGGATCAAATTTTAACAGCGATCACAGTTTTGACTAAATATACATCATAGACTCTAGTATTGACAATAAAAATGAGATCCGGTCATAGAAAACTCTAATAGAAAACAAGTCAATAAAAGTCCTTCAGTTTAAACTTGGTAAATCTGTGTAGAACTGGTTCTACACTGCAGCTGCCTGCCAGTGTCTGCCTGCCAGTGTCTACTGTAGCCAGCATGTGAGGCATTTAGAGAGTATCGTTAAAATTTACTAACAAGCAAATGTTCAACAAGTGTTTAGCCTGTGTCCTGTTCTTGTCTGAGACCAGGAGAGGACAGGTGACAAAAATATATTTTCAGATAAAAACATTTTACAGAAGTCTTGTATCACTGAAAGTCAATGTACAATAACTAGGTTCTACAAAGACAGTTGTTCATCAACATGCATGGTGGATTAATAATTATGGCTATGCTGAACAAGGGGGTCGGGCGACCAGACCATAAGCTTGTGTGACCAACCAAGTTAGCTGGTAGCACCAGTGCTGCCACTAGAAAAGTGAGTCTGGAGATCGAATCCAGTGTTTTGGCACTTTGCTGCAGGTCCTTCCTCCATTCTTCTCCCCACTTTCTTGTCTCTCTCTCACTGCTGTCCTATCTAGGGATGTGCGTGAGTAGTCGTTTAATCGTTTAACCGCCTACTCATTTATTAAACGTTTAGTATTTTACTAGTTGGTTAAATGCTGCATTAAGCATCATGCACCTTGTTCTTTGCGCCTCTGCATCGGTTTCTTTGTAAACAGGCTGAGCAGCCAGGGAGAGAATTGCTCCTCCTCCCCTCCCCTCACACGCACACATAGCAGGGGGCGGTCGACCTCCGGATGACACATTCATTTCTCCAAACCTACACCGCCTGTCCGTTCACCCCCCCGGCACAGCCACGCTTCGCTTCCCCCGGTCCCGACCGGGCGCCGCCATGCAGCTCTACGCTCGGGCGTCCCGTCTGGGCTACCTGGTTGATCATGCCAGTAGCATATGCTTGTCTCAAAGATTAAGCCATGCAAGTCTAAGTACACACGGCCGGTACAGTGAAACTGCGAATGGCTCATTAAATCAGTTATGGTTCCTTTGATCGCTCTCTCAACGATACCCAACAGGCTTATCAAAATGTCTGATCCACTTGTGAAACTCTTCCTCATCTGTCAAGCAAACCCAGCCATCGTCATCGTCATTTACGATGGGGCTGCGAATGCCACTGCAGCCTCCATCGTTATTATCAGTGCATTTTCTCCCGTGTCTGATGCTATTTCCGCGTTTTTTTTTCAACCCCCGCTATCCCCCTTATCATTACCGGTATTTTAACCACTCCAGCTACACCCACCACGTCCCCTCTTGCCACTCCGGACCCCGTGAAGCAAAGCATCGACTCCAGTAGGTGCTGCTTGTGGACTGTTATGGCACACCTGCCATTACACACAGACACAGCGGCACTTTCTGTCTCAGTGGACGACTGAACATCTTCATCAGAGGGTGAATATTCCTCTTCAGAATCTGAGTAAGCCATTACTTGCCAAAGTACTTTGTCAGCGTTGACCAGACCTCTCGGTATGGTGAGTTTTCTCACTCTAAAATGTGCCGTCTTGCGCTCTGATATGCTCCGACGGCGAGTCTCGTCTCCTCGGTTTTCAAACTCTGTAAACTCCAAAACTTTGAATGAAAACACGGCCACAACCTATGCTCAGATTGAAGTTCCAGATGTCCGCCATCTCCTGGTGTACAGTACATGAGGCACATGAGGCAGTATATTTGAAGCTATGGCTTGTTATGTTCAGCAATGTTGCTTGTCGCAATATTGTGACTTTGGTGCTTAAAGGGTTAAATTGCAAGTTTTCCGAACCGACTCGGTTCGGAAATTAGTTGAAATTCCCATCCCTAGTCCTATCAATAAAGCTAAAAAGGGCCAAAAATATATGGCGAAAATAATAATAATAATAATAATGATAAGTTTTTAAAAGGGTGCCTCTGCAGCTCAAAGTCCCGATGCAGTGGTCATGAGTTCAAGTCCGACCCATGGCCATTTCCTGCATGTCATTACCCCACTCTTCTGCCCATGTTTCCTGTCTCTCTCTCTCTCCCCTGTGCACTATAATAAAGGCCAAAAAGAATAATTTTAAGAAAAGTGACCAAGTGTAAAAGCACTGGGTATTTTGTGAGATCAAACAATGATTAAAGGAATAAGCTACACTGAGGCACACTTATTATCGGACTGCATGAGAGACAACAGACCTGAGCTCAGTGCGAAGAGAGCTGAGGTTGAGTAATGACTGAGAGAATGAGATCAAAGATACATGCAGTCGTGCTGACTTTCCTCTGACAGATGGCCAGCTTAGTCCACATCATCATGTCAACAAGACCTCCATGCGCATTTCTTTTGAAAGGAACTTGCTGAGGTAAGTCGGTCATGAATGATGCTGCTGGACACCTTGTAATGGAAGGAGAAGATTAATAGGTCCCCAAAGAGTTCTTTGTACTTTGTACCCATACAAAGAGCCAATCTGTATGGGTACAAGCAGCTCATTGGGAAAATGTCCTCTGAGAGAAAAAATACAGGAGGCTCTGCAAACCAGCTAACATCATAATAAAATTTTATATTGTTATATAGAACAGTTTTTGTTCAACCATCTCTGATTTAGCTGAATTCATAATAGTATTAAATACAGATATTGATAAAGATATTTGTTGATGTTTTCTCATATAATTGATTAGTTGATTGGCCTACAAAATGTCAGAAGATGGTGAATAATGTTGGTAAAAGTCCAACAGGACAAATTTCTTGTTTTGTCCACAACTAAAACATTCAGACATTCAGTTTGTCATAGAAGAGGAAAGAAACCAGAAAATATCTGTATTAAAGAAGCAGCCATCAGACAATTTTGACCATTTTCTCTAAAATATGACTCAAAATGATGAACCCCTTACCAAAACAGTTGATGGTTAATTCAACGGTTAATTCAATTGTTTTAATGTTTTCATTGTTTTAATTCATTGTTTATTGTACAGCACTTTATTTCAGCGGCTGCTGTTTTAAAGCGCTTTATAAATAAAGTTGAATTGAGTTGAGAATTCCATAGTTGAGTAATCACTAATGCATTACTTCAAACAGGCCCATGCAAACACTAACTACAAAGTTCCTGAAAAAGACACATCTATATAATGTCCACATCAGAAATCTGTATTTTCACAGATAGTAATTAATTTTTAAAAATTTGTGTGACCATAAAATTACACTTTTACTGTGTTTAAATCTGCTAACAAAACTATTTTACAGATTTTTGCCTTTATTTTAACATGTTTATTATAATAATAATTATTATTTATTATTTTACAGTTTTTGAATGTTACGTTGTTTCACTGTTTTTTATTGTATTGTTTTGGTACCCTTACTGCTAAATTCTCTTTTGTTTCTTTTTTTTTGCAAAATTCTTTTGTGTTGTTGCAAAAGCCGGCTGCACAGTGAGGTAGTGGTTAGCACTTTCGCCTTGCAGCAAGAAGATCCCCGGTTCAAATCCCGGCCTGGGCCCGGGATCTTTCTGCATGGAGTTTGCATGTTCTCCCTGTGCATGCGTGGGTTTTCTCTGGGCACTCCGGCTTCCTCCCACAATCCAAAAAAGTATGCTGAGGTTAATTGGTAACTCTAAATTGCCCGTAGGTGTGAATGTGAGTGTGATTGTTTGTCTGTATATATAGCCCTGCGACAGACTGCCGACCTGTCCAGGGTGTCCCCTGCCTTCGCCTGAGTCAGCTGGGATAGGCTCCAGCACCCCCGCGACCCTAGTGAGGATAAAGCGGTATATAGAGAATGGATGGATGTTACAAAAGCAATGTGTAATGTTTTTAATTCTTGACTAAAGTTTGAAGTCACTTAGAGATGTCCTTATTTTTGAAAGAAAAGTAATTTTTTCAATGAAGATAACATTAAATGAATCAGAAATACAGTCCAGACATTGTTAATGTGGTAAATGACTATTCTAGCTGGAAACAGATGATTTTTAATGGAATAGTATCTACATAGGGCTACAGAGGAACATTTCCAGCAACCATCACTTTTGTCTTCTAATGCTACATTGTGTTAGCTAATGGTGTTGAAAGGCTAATTGATTATTATAAAATCCCCTTGTGCAATTATGTTGTAGAATTAAAATATGAGTTTTCATGGAAAACATGAAACTAACTGGGTGACCCCAAAAATTTGAACGATAGTGTATATTAAATAAACCAGTGGACACTCTCAGACTCTGAGGAATAACAAGACTTAAACAACCTTAAAGGTAAAAACCTAAAGGAGAGAGTGCCTGTTAAAGGGTTAAATGGACACATGACCAGCATCATCTGTTCTAAATACATTCATGATGCGGAAGATGATGTAGCTTCTTGCAAGCACTACTTGAGATGGCCACATTCTCAAAACCCTTCCTCGCCCTCCTCCTCCTCCTCCTCCAAGGACACATGTCAGTGCATGAAGCCTGGCCTGATTTACAGCTGTTATATAGCTTGCTTTGACTGTGGGGCAGAACGACCTCCTGGGAGAGTCAGTGTTAATTTCTTACATGTGTATGTGTGTGTGTGCCTGTTTGATATTGTAGGTCATAACATGGAGGTGAACCTGGTGTTAACGACTCCTCGATGATGGAGAGCAGCAGCAGAGCAATTTGAACCTCCTAACTCACAGTTGTTCTCAAATACATTAAAGGTAGATTAAAATCAGCCTAACCCTTATGCTACTGTGATCACAAATCAATGCTGGAAATAAATCACATGTCAGATATCTCTTAAAATGTAGCTGTGGACACATAAGATGTGGACTTTATGGTGCTGGATCTCCTCTCTGTAGTGGGTCTCATCATTGTCTGATATGAGACCCGCTACGGTGGTGTCGTCGGCAAACTTCACGACTGTGTTTGTGGAGCGGATGGCAGTGCAGTCGCTGGTGAATAGTGTGAAAAGGGCTGGGCTGACAGAAAAGTCCTGATAAGTCTGCAATGGTCGATTTGTAGTAGGATCACAATCATGGGACCATTAGCAGGCAGCTGACGTAGTGTTCACTTGTCATAGTTACAATGACACCATGCTGCTATCTTGCAGTGATACAGAAATCTTTACCAAATTGGTGGATCCAGACTATAAGCAGCATCTCGGCCGAAATCTAACCATTTGGTCCTTATGTCATTTCTGACTTTCCCTGAAAATTTCATCCAAATCTGTTGGTCTGTTTTTGAGCAATGTTGCGAACAGACAGACAAACAGACAGACAAACATATGTCGATCATCACAAAACTCTGCCATGTTCCTTGGTGGACTAAAAACTATGGAAATTGCAAAATTCATAAAATTGCCTAATTTCACAAAGAAATTCTGATGTTTGAGATGATTTTTAGTTTTTTTTCGAAATATACATAATTCAGTTAATAGGAGGTCAAAGGACTGTCCATCCATCATCCATTCATTTTCTTTCACCGCCTAGCCTCAGGGAAGGCATCCTACTCAGATGCCTGAAGCACCTCAGATGGCTCCTTCCAATGCAAACGAGAAGCAACTCTATTCCCAGCTCCTTGCTGTTGTCCAAGCTTCTCACCCTATCTATAAGGCTGAGCTCAGCCATCCTACTCATTTCAGCCACTTGTATCCATGACCTCATTCATTGGGTCACTACACAGTGCTCATGACGAAAAGTGAGGATTGGAACGTAGAACAACATGTATATCTGATGTTTTGCCTTCCAGCTAAGCTCAACAATCTGGTACAAAACCTGCATTACTGCTGACATTGTCTCAGTCTGAGGGAAACATCTTTTCTGAATAAATTTTGGCGTAGCAAACACTAATGAGCACGACTTCAGTTTCATGCTGCTATCTCCAGATGTCACAAAACATGTCCCATACAAGCTGACATGAAAAAATAGTACTAACCTTCCTAATTCAAAACCATTTCTGAGGACTTCTCACACTTTTTCTCTCATAGATGGATAAACCTTTGTTCAGGAGTGTCTACTTTTTTGTTTGTTTGTTTGCCTCCGATGCAATCGAAGACATTTAATTTTTACCATCTACCTCTACCACCTACCAATATCATTTTGTGAGAAAACAAACACTTCAAATAGGAGGAGTTAGTCACTGAGGCTACAGGCAGTTCCACATTGGCAACCAGAGAACATTGTGGAGTTTAGTTAGCAATGGGCCACTATGGCCAAGACTTTTGTGACACCTAACGACCTCCAGCCAGAGCTGTCAGGTTTGAAACATGCTGGTATTGACGAGAACAGGGTTCTCGTCAATACCAGAGGATTTACGTCTGGAGACTGTGCTGGCCACTCCATGTTTTCAAGCGTACCATCTTGTTCTTTCTTCCTAAAATAGTTCTGATGTAAAGGGTTAAAAAATGTTTATTTCAGATATGCCATATGAAAAGGTTAAAAAGTCATTGAGACTGGTACAGCTAATTGCTAAAAATTAGTTATGTTAAAAAAAGTGTTTAAAAACAGATACCCTTAAATATAATTTTTTAAATAAACTATTGCTTTGTGTTTAAGTTTGTTAAAAGACTGAATTTCATGGTGTATTACTGGTTTCTGTGTCAAAGCAAGTAATAAAACCACATTGAGACACTTGCTGCAGAATAAATCCTTCAGCCGAGCTGAATGAAAGCTAAAACGTGGTGTCTCTTTGTTTATACATTCAGGTGGGTTTATATTCCTCAAAACCACATGCAAGTACCCCAGAATAAGGGCATATTGTGTTGTGTCTGGATGAAAGCTAAAGTGTGGTGTCTCTTTGTTTATACATTCAGGATTTCCAAACACACCTGACACCTGCCTGGCCAGGGGGGTTACACTGGCATAGCTTGGACTTCTGTTTTGGGTAATTATCTTGCTGTAGGATGAACCTCTGACCAATTACGAACATACCAGAGGGTACTGCATGGCACTGCAGAATGCTGTGGTAGCTGTTTTTGGTTCAGATTACCTCTTACTCCGTACAAGTCACTGACTCTGGAGCCAACAAAACAGCCACAGACCATCATGCTTCCTCCTCCATGTTTGACAGTTGATGTCACACACTGAGGAACCATCCTTTTGCCTATTTGATGGCATATAAAAATCCTGTGTGATGAACCAAAGATAACAAATTTTAACTTATCAGTCCATAATTCTTTCTTCCAGTCTTCAGTAGTCCATTGGCAGTGTTTCATGGCCCAGGCAAGCCTCTTTTTCTTATTCTGATGTCTTGGCGATGGCTTTCTTGCTGCAACTCCACCTGTCAGACCTGCAACTTCAAATCTTCTCTTCACAGTTGAAACTGAGACTTCTTAATATGACCAGTATTAAGCTGTGCTTGAAGCTGTTGTCCTGTGAGCTGCCTATTATGCAAGTGGCTGACTCTCAGAAACTTGTCTTCTGGTTCTGTTGTGTCTTTGGGTCTTCCAGACCTTTCTGTCAGAGTTTCCTCCTGTTTCTGAGTGCCTTTTGATGGTTAAGAAAACTGTACTCTCTAACACCTTGACGTTCTTGGCAATTTCTCTGTAGGAAAGACCTACATTTTTAAGTGTTGCCTTTTCCTTGCCATTTTTATAGCAGCACACTACTTTCTGCAGTACAATACTGTTCAAATAATGCTCTGGAGGGTATCGTACCACGGTGTGTTCCAACACTGTTTTTATGCAGACAGAGGGGGTTGTATGTAATCAAGAAATGTTGGGACACCTGTAGGATTTGGTAGTACCAACCTTCAATGCTTGATCAACCTCAACTGCTGCAAAACATGTCAGGGCCTCCTCCTCCCCCTGTCCTTCCTGACATCCAAATCCCTTTTCCCTATCTCTCTCCCCCTCTCTCTCCCTCTCTCGCTCCCTCTCTCTCCCTCTTCTCTCACTCCACCGCTGCACCAGGTGGAGCGCAGCCTCACGGCTGCCTCCACTTGGTGATTAGCGTCTCTCCCCAGAATCCGGGCAGCTGCGGCTCATCCACTGATTACACCTCTCTCCATAAAAGACCGGTTCCTGCACCCGCAATCCATCAGATTGTAAACTCTGCTCCGCAGTTAGTTTCCTTCTCGCCTTTCGTAGCTTCCATTAAGGTAATTAATACTAACGTTTGTTCTCCTCTCCTTCGCCTAGAGCGACCCAGCTGCCCGGATCTCCTCCCGACCTGCCTGCCTCCCTCGTGTCCCTCCTCGGACTCCCTCCTCGGCTCCCTTCCTGCATCGTGTCCTTCTCCAGATTCCCTCCTTGGCTCCCCTCCTGCGCTCCCGGACCACCTGCACCTGGCTTCCTTCCTCCTCTGGCATCCACGTCAATGGTCCTCCTGCCGCCGCGTCCACTCCCTCTCCGATGGCCGCGCTCTGATCCCCTCGGAACCACCGCTGACCGCTGATCCCCAGCTCCGCCGCTCCGTCCCCAGACTCCTCACCATCACTCACTCCTGCACCTTCTCCTGGCTTCCTACTCCTCCACCACTCCCCCACCTTCCCTCAATAAAATTTCATTCCATCTGTCTCTGCCTCGGTAGTGTGGTCTCTGCTTCGGTTCGCCATCTAGATTCGTGACAAAACAGCTTTAAGTTGTTAACCCATTTCTCGTTCCCTGACAAAGACCTTTTTGTATAATTCTGAACTGTACATTATTTTTCAGTTTTGGGTAACCTTACTCCTTTTTCAACCTTTGGCAGTTCACCACTTACCTTTGTACCATTTCAAGCTATTCATTGGACTTGAACTTCTTGAATTTCAATAAAAATTTTGAAAAACTGGGGTGTTATTAAGCTTTTGACCAGTAGTCTATATAACAGAACCACTCTTGCAGCCCATATCATTACTAAAGCAACAACATGTAAATTCTGGTTAATGTTAAATCTGTTATAAGTTTACCACTTACTGTCAATACAAAACAGTGCATTCTAGTTTATTTACTCCAAAGCAACAGTAGTAACTTTAGACACTATGAACTTCATTGGATCAATTACTCCAAAGCAGTTAATAGAAGCAAGACAAACTTGGATTTTATTTCCTTTTTTCCCCAACATTTCAACAGTGCGTCTAAAAATTGTGCTACTGAAAGCATCTAAGCATGATGTACTGCAGCCTCAGAAAGTCTTGTTTTACTCCATCCAACACAAAAAACTATGTATTTTTTTCTCGAGTCAGATTAGGCCATTCCAAGTGCAAAGCACTGCTGTGCAATGTTTATTTTTTTATTTTTTAGATCATCACTCTTCTATCTTTGTTTTGTTAATTCAGTCAAGACCTTTACTAACATGTAATTAACATTAATGCAAACTGACATGTAAACAAACACACACTTTGCCCCTGACTTTCTCACATGTGCACAGACAGTGTGTTCAGAGGAAGGACCTGTCACACACAGTCAGCAGCCCTGAGAAACACGTTGCAAATGGACGTGAAGTAAAAGGAAACTGAGGCATTTTAGCTCCATGAGATGTGGGCTGCTTAAGGGCTGCAGGGGTCTTAGTCACACACACAGGCACAAACACAAGCAATTCATGTCGGCCCACAAACAAACACATATTGTGCAAGAGAGTGTGTAAGTGCTGCAAGCTGTAAAACTCTGTCAACTGCGTCACGCTCTTGTGTTTCCTGTGATGCCAAGAGGTCTCCTGGATTCTGTTTCAATATGAATGTCTTCAGGAGGAATGTGCTTACTCCAAAAAAAACAAACCCATAAACATGCAAATGAAATATGAAAATATAGTGGCAAGAGTGCTAGAAAAAAATATCTTAAAAAATGGTGAAATATTATAACATTAAAAAAAAACTCTATAACTGTGAAAATAACAGCAAGAATCTGTAAAATTGTCTATACGTTCATCACAAGACACAGGTTTAGGCTCCAAAATAAGTAATTCTATTCTTTTTTAAACAATAGTAACTTGGTCAGACCTGAGGTATCACCTGTACCTAACTTTGTGACATCTGTTTTGCTATAAAGAGCTTGGCACATCCAGAAGTGGAATGTAACTGAGTACATTTACTCAAGTACTGTAAGTTTTTAGCTCTTGTGTTAATTTGTAATCCACTATCTTTCAGAGGGGTTTACTGGACAGCTTTAGTTGCTTCAGCGATCAGGATTTTTGCATGCAAACCATAGGTGAAGTTGTGAAGTTGATGATATTTTGTTACAGATAAACCTGCCGAACAGTAAACACACATAAAGATAAAACCATTGTCAGTTAATCTATTGGTGGACTATTCTGGCTGATTAAGACATTTCATATATTCTGTGCCTCAAACAAATAAAATTCTTATTTTATTATACTTGTTGTTATTTTAATGACTTCAGAATAAAGAAAATGTTTGGACTGATGTTTGGCAAAACATTGTGAAGGTGTTGTTTTGGGCTCTTATGGCATTTTTCATAATTTCACAGCAATAAAATCAGTAATAAAAGTCTAATGATATATTATTGTGGAAATGGATACTAAAAATGTCACATTGTCAGAATAGACAGAATAGAATAAAATAGAACAGAATATACACTTCATTGATCCTTAATCGGAAATTAATTTGTAAGTTACAAATTTACAAATTTAAAAATGTAAATGTAAAAATGTAAATTTTTAAGTTAAAAATTTAAAAGTCTGCAATAGCGGTATCAATGCCCCGCCTTAAAACGTAAACACCACAAACATTTTTCTAGTCCTTGGTAAATTTAATATTCTACACAACATAGAAAATAAAAGTCTTGTCCAGACTCTAAAAGGAAAAACACATTTGTTACAGCTTTGCATAGTGAACAGAGAACTCGGAAAGTTCTTTTTATTTTATGGTTATACACAGTTCTACAAGTTCCATACCATGCCATACCATTACAAATGCTGAGTCTTACATTCCAGAGACAAAACCCTTACTAATTATGAAAAGACATGTCCCTGGACAGACCTGGAGCCTTTCCTACTGACCTCTACTCTTAGATTCATATGTAAAACACACACACATGCTGATTGAGCTGAAGTACACTCCACTGAAATCCAATAATTAACAGATCAATTCACATATAAATCAGTGCGTCGCTATGGATTTGGAACTGTGTGTTTTCACAACCTCCTGTTTGGTCCAAATGTGGACATACCCCTCCTTGACTTCTACGAAACCGTCACTGTCTTTGATTGTCGTGGATGCTTGCTGTATGCTAGCCATTTTCTATTACTATTAGCAACCATGAGGTTCCTAGCTAGCTAGCTCGCTACATTTAAACTACTTTTCCTTACAGATTGGCTCTGCTTTTTACATGATATTAAGGGCCAGGCAAGAGGTGGAACCATAGTATCTTTGTACTGCAAACAGCAGCGATATTTTGGCTAAACTTATAGGGATTTGTCATGTTATCTATCTTAAAATGTTACTATTATAAGTTCCACCTCCAACCACTCCATCAATAGCCTTCCAGGATTTATCCATTATTTTTAGCAGTCTGAGCAACAGAGTACTGGCAAAGAGCCAGTACTCTTGAGTATTTTAGATAACTTTGACCTGGTCTAAAGTAATGTAGGCTGCCATATCTCACTTCCTGAGCGTTAACTAAATTTTTACTCAGAAACAGTTTCAAACTAACTGACACCGTGTCAAAGAAGTCTGTGGTGTGGCTGCAGTTCAACCGATGGACAAGAAGTTGAGTGTAAGCTTGGCAGACAGCAGTTTATATCACATCTCAACAACCAGCATAGCAGATCATCTGTATTTTATTTCTCAATAGTTCTTGTCCTGACATCATCAGTTGATATTGTTCTGTTTTCAGAAGTCCTATGAATATGTGCAGTTGGTCTGCTCCAAGACCGTTGTTATCATTTCAGTATAAAATAAGAAAATAGCCACGTTCAAATGATTTAATATGTCACGAATACTAGGTTTTTATATTGATTTTTTTAGGCTAATAAGGTTAGCTGGTAGAGTGCACTGTGGAACATTTCATTTATCTACAAATAACAGCTTTTAATTTTTCCTGCAACCAATTGATTAGTTGTAGTTGCGTAAGTATAATTTCAGTTGACCAAGACTTTCTTAGGTTGACTGTAAAGTTAAACTCAGAGTGAAGCCTATTGGCAAGAAATAGATTTCTAAATGACACAAAGATTATCTCTTTTTATCATTTCTATGATGAACTCATTGTGGAAACGTATTCCACAGTATATACATCTTTGTTGTCTTATAATCCCAAACAAGCAACCTGGGAGTTGCACCGCAAAATCAAATGATTTATTTTTGAAACTACTGCAACTCTGGATGCCACTAACAGACATCCCCCTCCTGAAAGCTACATTATCTTAGAAATCCTCTGTGTTGTTCTAGAGACCAGTAACAGCAGATGGGAAAACACTATTCAAGGAAACACATGATATAACTCAAAACAGGCAGGGGTTTTTCTTTAAAAGTTGCCACGGCAGAATAGTCAGGACAGTATAAATTTTAAGCTCATTGGCTGTGGCATATTTGATCAGTCACTGGACCTTTAAATGAGGTTAGTCATCACAGGGAGCCCAGTTCAGGCAACCTCTTCTATTACAACAGCAAAATCCCAGTTATTTACGGTACAGAGAACATTCCCCAAGGAGTCCAAACACTCCCATCTGAATTAGAATGGAACATTTCAGCACATGCATCTTTTCAACACACTCATTCATCCTTCTGCCGGGCATCCGTCCTCATATCACCCACACCTTTCCCTTACAGCTGTCACTCCTCAAACTGCCAGAGACCTCATCAATCCACCAACTTCATTACTACCACTCTCCACACAGGCTTCATCCTTTCACCATCATCCTTCCATCCATTCATGCTATCTCGGCTCCCCCATATGGCTCTCCTCTCCTACACTGAGGCTTGTCAGACTAGTGAGGAAGCAGCTTAGGGAGCTTAGTTTTGCAAAGACGCATCACCACCTACTTTATCATCCCGTCTGATGACTCTCTGGGGATCCTCAACCCTTCAATACACACATATACACACACACAAGCGCTGTTTGCGATGACTCCTGGGTAAAACGAAGCGTGTAGATATATAAGAGTAATCTGGTCTTCAAATCCCAACATGGGTGGTTCATAGCTTTGACGTCACCCTGTTGAAAGGACTGGGTGTAGTGGAGGAGGTGGCAGGACAACAAAGCGTGTGAGAGTGAAAGACTTGATGGGCTCAGAACACATCGTGCACAGTTAGGTTGAGAGATGAAAGCAGGACAAATTGACGCTCATTTGAGTGCTTTTGTTTAATTGTCTGTTTTTCAGTACACTCCTGTGCCACAGAATGAAACATTAACACAACTATTGTATGGACTAAGACAACATTTTGCATAGACATCCATGATCTCTGGATGATTTATCTACTGGCCTCTTGTCTAGCACTACTACGACAATGATGTTTGAGGTTCTGACAAAAATATCTCAATAACTATAAGATGAACTGCCGTGAAATTAAATTAGGTATAAACATTCATGATCCCCAGAGGCTTAATCTAGCTTAGATGTTGGTCATTGTCTAAACTTTTATGTAGTGCCAGCGGTAGTATTTTTTTAATGAATCCACTGAAATACACAGACAACTATTAAACAGGTAAAGATTACATTTTGCATGGACATTCATGGTCTCCAGAGCTTAATTGTCCTGTAATCTGCGGAGTTATGTGACAATTGGCATTGGTTTGTCTGTCTATCTTTTAGCAACATTACTCAAAAAAGTACTCACAGATTTGGAACGAAATTTCTGGGAAGGTCAGAAATGAGACAAGGACCAAGTGATTAGATTTTGGCAGTGATGCAGCTCATAGTCTGGATCCACGGAATTTTTAAAGATTTCTGTATCATTGCGAGATAGCGGCACAGCGTCACTGTAACTACTACAACAAGTAAACACTACATCAGCTGTCTGCTGACGATCACATGATTGCGATCCTACAACAAATCCAACGCTGCGGACTTCTATTGGAAGTCACACAATGAACAACTGATTAAATTGTGGGAGTATTTCTGAGCCCCATCAATTCCCACCACCTGCTATATATTTAGGTCATGTGATTCGGTATCCGTGCATAACATACACATGCATATCACATGCCTGTGCTCAGCGCAAGGTCATTTTGTTTGTGGGTAAACCTATATTAAATGGCCAAATTTTATGGTGCCGTGATTTCTAACACAAATTTTTTCAAGATTTCGGCCATCGGAAATGGTACAACTGAGCAGCTTTGGCGGAGTACTGCGCTCTCCAAGTGCTTTTCTTTTTTCTCTTGTGTCACCATGAGGTTAATGTTCAAAATTTTTAGTGAATTTTTTCAATAAATTGGTTCCAAGCTTACTTTTTGAGACTGAGCTTTTCAAAAAACTACTGGATGGACTCTGATGATTCCCTTTCTTTCCCTGTAATCCCCTAATGTTGCTGACATTTCTGTTTCTGAATTAAATGTCTCTATAACTATTAGATGGACTAACATATAACAAGATACAAATGGTTATGATAGATACATCTGACTCA
Organism: Acanthochromis polyacanthus; assembly: GCF_021347895.1. Taxonomy (NCBI): domain Eukaryota; kingdom Metazoa; phylum Chordata; class Actinopteri; family Pomacentridae; genus Acanthochromis; species Acanthochromis polyacanthus. The sequence continues at coordinate 22,028,817 of NC_067130.1, forward strand.
AAAATTATGTAAAAGCTATGTTGGTCCACAGCTAAAAAGGTCTTATTTTCACCAAAAAGGGTGTTCAATTGTAAAAAATGATTTTATTTTAGTTGGGACTCGTCACCCTGGCAATATAGAAAACATCCAGAAATTTGTATTTAGGGTTTGCAGGGGTATATTTTACGCCAGACTATGATCTCTTCCTAAACCTTCCCAAGTACTTTTGGTGTGTAAACCCAACTGGTTTTGGTGTATAAACCTACCTAAGTAGTTTTGTTGAACAAACAAGAGAAATTAGCAACTGAAAATGACTGAAAACAGTGACTCAAAACCAACAGTGAATAAAAACACGAAAAATAATGGTCCCACACAGGACTCAAAATCCAGCATTCCAGATGAATGTCCTGTGGTTTATGCTGCCTCCAGCCCTCAAGCCCCCTTTTGTGGACATTGTTGGTCTTTTTATGTGTCAAATGAAAGAAACATGCCAGCCAATGATGTGGACGCAGGCCAACAGAAGAAAATAGTAGCCAAAAAATGCAGTTTTACAGTCTTCACTGAAAAAGTTCTTTGCTCTTAGGACCAACATGGCAATTACACAATTCGGTGAGATTGTATTGAATATCACAACTACTTCACACAAAATTTAAGTTTTTGCAAATTTTGTAAATATTGTTAACATTGTGATTCACAGGCTTTTCTTGTGGCATCAACGTGAAGTTGATATTTGAGGTTTTGAGTGAAATGATATTATGTTCCAAATAACTTTTTCAAAGTGTCATCAGCAGGCCAAATTTTAATTATGCAATACTTCTTGATGTAGTGTACTACAACAAGAAGTGATTTTGTTGGATATTTTATTTCCCTTTTATTTTTGTTTAGTCAGTTTCTGTTGCTTAGTTTTTGTGCTCCTGATGTAAAGCACTTCTTAACTTCTGTTCTTCAGAATGGTGCATAAACAAACAAGAAAAGCAGAGAGTGCAGTACTCCACCAAGGCTGCTCAGTCCTTGTACCATTCTGACGAATCTTTAATAAAGCACAGGCATGTGTTATGCATGTGTACATTATGTACGGATACCGAATCGCGTGACCTAAATAACTAGCGGATGCTGGGAATTGATGGGACTTGGAAACACCCCCACAATTGAATCAATTGTTCCTTGTAACATTTCTTACTGATAAGTCCACAGCAGTCGATTTGTAGTAGGATCGCAATCATTTGATCATCAGCATGCAGCTGAAGTAGTGTTCACTTGTTGTCATTGTTACAGTGATGCTGTGCCGCTATCTTGCAATGATGGAAATCCGTAACAAATCCGTGGATCCAGACTATAAGTCACATCACTGCCAAAATCTAATCAGGTAGTCCTTGTGTGATTTCTGACCTTCCCAGAAAATTCCCTCCAAATCTGTCTTTCCGCTTTTGAGTCATGTTGCGCACAGACAAACATACGTTAATCGTCACATAACTCCACTGCAATCCTTGGTAAATGTTTGCTTATTTATATTGATTCACTAACTAATAACGGTCCCCTCAGCCACAGCTGTACTTTGTGCCTAGAGCCAATTCGGCAATATTTGCATACAAACACACTTAACTAAGATGTTCAACATGGCAAATAGCACACCTGCTGAATATCGGTATGAAACTTAAAATCAGCATTTACCACAATAAAAGCAGAAAAAAATCCTCCAAGTACTCTTAATCATCTGTTATCATCAGCAGGACTGTTTCTTAAACCAAAATCAGCCATGTGTAAAGAGAAGAGTAAATGTGACAGCAGCTGTAATTAGCAGCTTGTTGTGTGTGCAGTGTGTTTGCTGGGTTTGACCATCTGCATGAGTGAGTGTGTGTGTATGTGGATGGCAGGATCGCCCTGCATGCCGAGTCCAGGACGTGAGTACATTCCCATATGGTGAGTGGAAATGGCAGATTCTGAATGTCTCTGTCTGTGTCTGTGTGGTGTAAACACCAGAGGCAGCACTGAGGCCACTAAACTGAGCGAAACAGAACACAAACCTTGGGCTAATTGTTTGTCTCTGATTGTGTCTATCTGCCTCTCATTCTGTTGGTGTGCAGAGTCAGGCAGTTTGTGCAGTCTATGCCTTAATGCTGATGAGGTCCATTTAAAGTGGAGAGTAGTGGAAAACAACTAAATTCAATTTTGAGGTACGACATTGAGTGTTTCTGTTTTGTACTACTTCTTGTTTGTACTCCATCACTGCATTTGTCTGACTGCTGATACTACTAGTTACTCTTCAGATTGAAATTTTAAAAAAAACTAAATAAAGCAGTTAAGAGCAGATCTCTCTTAAGTATCAGCAACATTAAAATGCTGATTATTAACTTATTTCAGACTTAATAATAAACCATTATTAGAATATACAAAGAAACTTACACTGACAAGGCTGTTTTTCTGCATCATGAGTACTTTTGCTTTTGACACTTCAGCACATTTTGCTGATGATGTTTTTTTTTAATTTTTGCAACATAACTTTTTAAAAGGTATGCAACTTTAACTTATGTCAAGGGTGGAACTTAAGAATGGCTTTAAAATGTATGTGGTTGTCATCCATGAAGCACATGAGAGCATGCTGCATTTGTCTCCAAATGTAATCAACACTCAACGAATCAACTCAATTTTTCCAACCCCACAGTGTTTGGAATAGCATCCCCATCTTCCAAACATAATATCCCGATTTTCTCAACAGGACTTCTGAATGGATGGGTTGTTTTATTCCTTTGGGAATCAAGAGAAAGAAAGACCTGACTGGCTCTACAGGCAGCCAAAAAAGGCACTGCAACTGGTCAATGTTCACACCCATCCTACATTTCTACCCTCTGATTGGTTCCCTTGTCTTGAACAGCTGTATCCAACTCTAGCCAAGTGATGTTAGTCACTAGATCAGGGATCATACTTACTAAGGGATGCTTCTCACTAGCCTAGGACTACTAGTTGTTGACATAGGGAAGCTAGTGACTAGCCTAGGAATGACAGTTGCAAACCTGGAGATCCCAGTGTTTTACCAAAGGATGCCACTGACAAGTCTAGGAATACTATGTAGTCGCCAGTCAAGTCTTGGAATGCTAATTGCTGGCCTAGGGATAGCAGTAATTACCATAGGAATGTAGTTGCTAGCATAGGGACACTTTGTACTAGGGTTGCCATCCGTCCCTTAAAATATGGAATCGTCCTTTATTTGACAATTAATTGTAGCGTTCCTTATTGATTCAATAAGGGAAGCAAATTGTTCTGTATTTTCATAAATGTCCCACACACGTCTGTCACACACGCATCAAAACTGCATAATAAACAAAATAAAACACAGGAAATATTAAGGGCAGCCAGTTTCATCTTCCTTAGAACTATGTAGCGAGGAACTGATGCGTCCAGCAGATACACTTCTCTGCTTGCCGGTCCTGTCACGGGTTTCCTGATTACAGATGCTGCTGCTTCCGCGTGTTTAAAAATGTCTACACCCGAAACTCCACCACATCCAAAGAAGCAAAAATGTTTTCAAAAGCACAAACTGGAAGACTGGAGTCCCTGGCAATAGATACAGGGCAAACTGTGTTTTCTGTTGCTCATAGACCAGCTGAAGTAAGGCAGCATCAGGAGACCAATATGTAAGAAACATAAGAATAGAAAGAACCCAACCAGCAGGTCACAGTTTATCATCATCTAATCATCTCCTGAAGTCCCTTTGGTAAGAGACATCAGTACATGGTTGTAAATTTACCAGAGGGTGATTATAGTCAGACTAATGTGGCCGTAGACTCTACAGTATTTTAGTGACTCAATAAATGCCTAAGTTGTTTAATAGTATTTTAAATGCTTTTTATTTTTTTAAATGTTATTTATTTAATAGCCTATATCTGATCAAGAAATGGCCTTTGCCTATCTAAAGAAAAACTCACTCAGAACTCTGATATGTTAACGGTACTAAATAAATAAGTCAGTAAATACATGCATACACACATAAATAAGTTAATACATTAAGATAGGATTTAGATGGGAAAAATATCTGTAGAGAATGTCTTTGTACAGTATTCTGCATTCAGTTGTTTATGTTTTTGCAGAATCTAGTGTTACACACTGGTTGGCCATTACATTTTATTAGTAGGGTTTCACGGTTTAAAATGATGCAACATCTTTTTAGACAGAACCTGTGATCATAAAACAATACCAAACTCTTAGTTTTGTGTTAATAAAGCACTTAAAGCTTTAAGTATGACTAAATGTTTGTTTCAAAATTAAATATACACTCCTTGGGTGGTTGTGGCCCCGCATTTGGTAAAGTTGGAAAGATATTCACAGATTCAAACTTCCAGCATCAATAGCACATTAGATGTAGGTTGTCAAAACATAAACGATGCCTCTTTCCTATCGTTGTAAGGCAGGTGATGTGCTACAAGCCCTGTTTTATCAAAAGTAGATGTCTTTCAAGTTGCAGAAATAACGGTGTCTATGGAGGAAACAGGTACGGTCTGCAAATTGCAAAACCTGTCCAGAGTGTCCCCTGCCTCCACCTAAGATCCTAATGAGGATTAAGCAGTGTATAAATGATGGATGGATAGATGGATTCTAATGACTACGCTAATACTCGTCATTTGCTCACCTAGGGATCGTAATGACAAATCAAGGGATGTTACTGTCTGGCAATGTCAGCTACATTTCCAATGGGTGGTGAGGAAAAGATTCTGTTCAGTTTCCCATACTGTCAGTCTATCAGTAGCTAAATCAGTCACTGTCTTCACAGATCCTCCACCCTTTCAGCAGTCTTATTTCTGAACACCCTGTGTCCCATAAAAAGTCAGCGAATATGGAGTTTTACCTTCTTATATAAAATAACCAGAAACACTTCAAGGCAAAACCCTTAGAACACTATCGAACTATGTCAGTTGTCCAATGAAAGCCAGTGAAGCTGGGGCCCCTGTACCTATAAGCAACTATTTCCGTAAACAAAGAACCAAAATGACAGCGTGTGGATGGTTGATGCTTAGATTGCTAGCCTTATTGTCTGTCAGGCATTTTTGTCTTTTGTCACCAGAATACACACGTGGACAAAATTGTTGGTACCCCTCAGTTAAAGAAGGAAAAACCCACAATTCTCACTGAAATCACTTGAAACTCACAAAAGTGATGGTACCCATAACTTAATATTTTGTTGCACAACCTTTTGAGGCAATCACTGCAATTAAACGATTTCTGTATTTGTCAATGAGCGTTCTGCAGCTGTCAACAGGTATTTTGGCCCACTCCTCATGAGCAAACAGCTCCAATTGTCTCAGGTTTGATGGGTGTCTTCTCCAAATGGCATGTTTCAGCTCCTTCCACATATGTTCAATGGGATTCAGATCTGGGCTCATAGAAGGTCACTTTAGAATAGTCCAACGCTTTTCTCTCAGCCATTCTTGGGTGTTTTTGGCTGTGTGTTTTGGATCGTTGTCCTGTTGGAAGATCCATGACCTGCGACTGAGACCAAGCTTTCTGACACTAGGCAGCACATTTCTCTCCAGAATGCCTTGATAGTCTTCAGATTTCATCGTACCTTGCACACTTTCAAGACACCCTGTGCCAGATGCAGCAAAGCAGCCCCAAAACATTACTGAGCCTCCTCCATGTTTCACCGTAGGGACAGTGTTCTTTTCTTCGTATGCTTGGTTTTTGAGCCTATGAACATAGAGTTGATGTGCCTTACCAAAAAGCTCCAGTTTGGTCTCATCTGTCCAAAGGACATTCTCCCAGAAGCTTTGTGGCTTGTCAACATGCATTTTTGCAAATTCCAGTCTGGCTTTTTTATGAGTTTTTTTCAGCAGTGGTGTCCTCCTTGGTCGTCTCCCATGAAGTCCACTTTGGCTCAAACAACGACGAATGGTGCGATCTGACACTGATGTACCTTGGCCTTGGAGTTCACCTTTAATTTCTTTGGAGGTTGCTCTGGGCTCTTTGGATACAATTCCAACGATCCGTCTCTTCAATTTGTCATCAATTTTCCTCTTGCGGCCACGTCCAGGGAGGTTGGCTACTGTCCCGTGGGTCTTGAACTTCTGAATAATATGAGCCACTGTTGTCACAGGAACTTCAAGCTGTTTAGAGATGGTCTTATAGCCTTTACCTTTAAGATGTTTGTCTATCATTTTTTTTCGGATGTCCTGGGACAATTCTCTCCTTCGCTTTCTGTTGTCCATGTTCAGTGTGGTACACACCTTTTCACCAAACAGCAGGGTGACTACTTGTCTCCCTTTAAATAGGCAGACTGACTGATTATGAGTTTGGAAACACCTGTGATGTCAATTAAATGACACACCTGAGTTAATCATGTCACTCTGGTCAAATAGTTTTCAATCTTTTATAGAAGTACCATCATTTTTGTCCAGGCCTGTTTCATTAGTTTGTTTTTTTAAATAATTATGCTAATCAACAATTCAAAAGTAATGGCTGTTTTTGATTATTTAATTTTCAATAAATTTTTATTTATTGTTACTTTTGTGAGTTTCAAGTGATTTCAGTGAGAATTGTGGGTTTTTCCTTCTTTAACTGAGGGGTACCAACAATTTTGTCCACGTGTGTATTTGGGTCATGCAGGGGAGAGAGATCTACACTCAGCAGCATATAATAGTGTCATATCAATTTTCTGTTTACAGCTGTGTTTCTGTCACACACACACATCTGCCCCTCATCTTTCCTGGCTGTAAACAGTTCAGGTGTGCTCATAATACACAGCTAATCAAACACTTGGGGCCACAGTGGGTTTGTGGAGCTCATGTCCTGAGCTTGCTGTATTGACAGAACTCCCAAGCACTGAAAATGATAATGCCTCAGCTGCAGATCTGAGGGGGAAGAAAGCCAATTACTGTACATTTCAATGGTCCAAAATGCTACAACACTCCAATGAATGAGCTTGTGTGGAACAGACATCACTGGAAGTAACGGCAAATGGTGAATGTATTTCAATTGATTGCTTTTATGGATTAGGCCATAATGGACTTGGCTTGACCCCATTTCATAATGAAAGAGGCAAATTTGTGCACTTAAAGAGAACAGGTGCTCATAAGAAAAATCTATGGACTGCATCTGAGGCTGGGATTATTTCAAGGGATCACAAAAAGGTAGTTTGTATACTGCAGAGTTTTGGTAGCAAACCACAGCAGCATGGCACCATGCTCCTGAAGACAATCCCACAGGAGGCACTGAACATCTGTTTGCGTCTCTCTGTGCTCACACCTACTGTATTTTAATACAGATGGATTCTTAATAAAGCTGTTCTTATTTACATTTATTAATCATTGACAATGTCTGACAAACTCATCAATAAACTCTTAAGGACAACAGCTTGAACCAGTTCACAGCTGTGTCATGCAGTGGCTCTGGAATCGTTCATAGAACTAGATTTATACTTGGACTGCTTTTCTGCTGCAAATCTCTCAGAGCTCACGTCAATAGTAAATTCCTGTAAATCAGCAGCATGTCTGTTAGACCCCATCCCCACTAGATTGTCCCAGGACATATTTCTTTTTATAAACACTGCAGTATTAAATACCATAAACTTATCTTTATTAACAGGCTACGTACTACAGGTTAAAGTTGCTAGAATAAAGCCACTTCCCAAAGAGCCTACTCTAGATCCAGGTGTTTTAGCCAACTAGAGATCCATAGCCAACCTCCTTTTTATTCTGAAAACTTTTGAAAAAGTTGTTGCTGGCCAATTGTTGTTATTTGATTAACTGCATAGAAATGGTTTGTTTGGGGCGGCTGTGGCTCAGGTGGTAGAGCGGGTTGTCCAATGATCAAAGGGTTGGCGGTTCAATTCCCGCTCTCGCCTAGTCATGTGCTGCATGCCGAAGTTTCCTTGGGCAAGATTCTGAACCCCGAATTGCCTACCAGTGACTGTTCCACTGGTGTGTGAATGTATACTGACTGATATTGCAGGTTGATTAGCAACCTGCACATTAGTGTGTGTGTCTGGGTGAATGGGAGCAATTGTTGTAAAAAGCGCTTTGAGTACTCTGATGAGTAGAAAAGCGCTATATAAGAGCAAGTCCATTTGAAGAGCTTCAGTCGGGATTTAGAATGCATCATAGTACAGAGACAGCATTGGGGAAGATCACCAAAGATCTTTCTACAGCGGACTAGTTTCTATACATGTTCTGCTGGATCTCAGTGCTGCATTTGATACAGTTGATCACAGCATCTTAGTACAGAGACTGGAACATGTTATTGGGATTAAAGGAACTGCAGTCAATTAATTCACATTCATCAGAAAAATTTCAGCTTGTTCATGTTAATGATGATTCTTCCACTCACACCAGAGTTAGTTATGGAGCTCCACAGGGTTCTGTGTTAGGACCAATATGATTTACTTTGTACATGCTCCCCTTTGGCAATATTATAAGCAATCACTGCACAAATTTTCATTGTTGTGCAGATGACACCCAGCTACATTTGCCTCTGAAGCCAAATTAAACCAATCAGTTAGTCAAATTCCAGGAATGTCTGAAAGACATAAAGGTCTGGATGACCTGTAACTTTCTTCATTTAAATTCAGACAAAACTGAGGTTATTGCATCTGGCCCTAAACATCTCAGATCTAACCAGACAGCTCCTCGAGATGGCATTGCCTTGGCCTCCAGTTCTACAGTGAAAAACCTTGGAGGTATTTTTGATCAGGATATTTCGTTCAACATACATATAAAACAAGTTTGTAGGACTTGCTTTCTTTCATCTACGTAATACTGTAAAAATCAGGAACATTCCTCAGAGTGATGCTGAGAAACTAGTCCATGCATTTGGATCATTTAGGCTAGACTATTGTAATTCCTTATTATCGGGATGTCCCAATAATTCTCTTAAAAACCTCCAGCTCATACAAAATGATGCAGCCAAAGTTGTGACAGGAGACGAAAAATACAGCTAAGGAGAGTGAAGAAAGGATCTTTCCTTAATGATAGATAATGTTCCTCTGTAAGTGCTGGATGAGTAAAAAAGTAACTGTTAGCTAACAAATTTCCCAATTCCACTTCATGAAATATCAATATTGAATTTACAAACAGCTTCTTCCTCCCCCAAGTGGTAAGAAAAATGAGATAATGCAGGTTTTAACAGATAATTGACTTTATGTTTTTGACAGATATTTCATCACTCAGCTGTTTTACTACTAAGAGCAGCTTTCAAGACAATTAGGTTTTGAATGCTTCTTGTGTCTGTCTCATAAAAACACAGACACCAGAAATAAATCCTCCAGTAAGAAAGATTTCCCCTGCGTTCAGCAGGCTGGAGCTGTTGAGCTGGCATGGACCATTTTCTACTCAAGCACATTAACCACTTCAGTCAGCACCTGAGTGCTCAGCAGCCAGCATAATCCACCACCACCCACCTCATGCAAACCTCCGTCAATACAGCTGATTGGGGGTCAAAACGGGCATTCAGCATGGATTACAGGGAGCATGGGAAAGAAGAAGGAGCTCAGTAAGCTCAGCTGTGGCAGGGGATGATAGAGCAAACAAAAAAGTCAGTGTTATAGCATCGCTAATCAATTTTACACACACACACTGAGCATGCTTGGTTTCTTCCTCCTCTGTCCTGCTCTTGTCTTCCTATGCTGCCACTGCATGTTAGGCAGTAGGATGCACTCTCCTTCCCTTTGTGCTGATGGTTTCTGGAGCTGACCAGCGACTATAGCAGGGAGCTAAATGAGATGACAGACCGCCTACTCATCTCTGATGAACGCACTCTTACGCACAGCTAATAGGAAGATCAATAAAGTCTTCATGTTCTGTAAATAATATTCCATAAGTTTCTCCCATAGAAAATGTCAAATGATTTTCAGTTGGACTATTTCGACATGAAACCAACATGAAAATTTCAACATGAAATTTTCCATTATAATCATCCAATGATTAGCAACTAACAATTAAGCACAGATTGCATATAAAAGATGTCATTCACTGGTTTGTGGACTGTCCTTTTGAAGCCTTCAGATTGGAATTTGGCTAATTTGGCCACAGATTTAATTTAAATCAAGCATAAGAGTCCAACTACAAAATGCTTCCAAACTCTGAGCCCTGTTTAGTAAAAAACAAACAAGCAAACAAACAAAAAAACAGATGAATGATAAAGTGTTATCTATTAGAAATTACTATTGAAACTTAAACAACTAAATCTTTTGATCTGAAATCTTTCAATTTACTTATGTGTCAATAAACCACATTGTGCATCTTTGCATATGCACTAATTAGTGTGAAAACACATCACTTTCTGAAAGGTTTACCGCCAGTTGAATCCCTGTTACCATAATAACCCCCCAATCTCATTCCCACCAGCATCTGCTGCCTGAAATCAGACTTTTCAACTCGTCACACTCTCGTTACCATCAAAGTGAAACATCTGACTTAAACTGAAGAGTAACAGAACTGAGTTCCCTTGGTTGCTGATACACATTTAGAATATGTGTCACTACTGCATTGCATTGTGGGATATTTATGCTGATGTAGTATCCAGTGCTTGCATGCTATAGTATTGCCCTAGAGATAGTATGCATTTTGCATGCTGTTGGGGTCATACTAATGCTAAGGTTTTCAACATAATGAAGAAATGACAAACTATTTTAGCATACTGAATATGTTAGTGTGTCGAATGCGGCAGTGGATACTAAATTCCAAAATGGCGGCTCAATCATTTGAGTAAAAGTTGCTCATTGATGCATGTGCCAAAAAAAGAGAATCACTCAAAATGATGATGAATTAATTATCATAATAGTTAGTGATTAGTTTAATAGTTGAAAACTAATAAATGATCTGATTCCTTTTTTCAGCTCTATATTTCAAAAAATGCTGGGCTAACACTGCCACATCTATTAGAAGGTTATCACTCTGTTCAGGTTAATATAAGAGGACAGAACACACTGAGCATCGGGTCTACCAGCTGATTTATCAGCATATCAGCACAAACGTCTGCCGGTAAGCAGCAAGAAATTGGAACTGCAGAAATTAGCTAATTTAGAAACAGTATTATATAATTTATGTAGCAGAGAGCACTTCATTATTCAAATGTAAATATAACAAGCATAAAAGTAAAATATCCCGCCCACATTATTTTCTGTAAAAGCCAAATTTAGGAGATTCTGTATTTGTGTTGACAATGACCAAGAGGCTGGGAAAACAAACAAAACTGCATTTACATATATATTTCAATATTTAGATGATATTGCCTCATCAGTCAAGTCAGTCAGTTGCATCCAACAGAATCAGTGACATGAAGTTCTTCCTTCAGCTCCCTCCAACATTGCAGTCGAAAGTTCTTTGCCTTCCAGACCAGTGTCTTCAGGACACAATGCAGTACATATAGAATATTTTCATTGACATGCACATTTGAATGTTTAGATGTGCAGGCAGACTTTGTTTGGTTTCAGTGTTCTGTTGGTTATTGTCTGTGTAAATTTGGGATATAAAACTAAACAACAGACAACTAATACCTCATATATTGACATCTATGTTGTCACTGTCAATCAATAAATGTTCATTTATGCTTTTAAGACAAACGTAAATCTGATAAATTTGCATAAATTGACAATGTATATCACAGTATGCAACTCAGATAAAATATAGATGTAGTATTTTGAAAAAACAAAAACAACAAACTATCTAAGCATTATTACATAAATCACAGTCAAAGTTGTGTTATTGTGTTTTTGTGTATAAAGACTTCAAAAGATTAAAGGAGAAATTAAAATATATTAATAGAAATATCACAAATGTTTTAAATCTGATTTTTACTGTATGTCAGTGATTATTGGATAGTTATGCTTGAATTTGCAGCTATTAACCAAACTAAAAATAAAAAAAACTTTCAACACAATCCAAGGTCATTCCTCCTCAAGAAAAACATGCCAGCTGAAGCTCAGTTAATTAAGATGAAAACAAACAAAAGCATGAGGAGTCGTCTTACCTGCGGCGTTCACACAGATGTGTTCTTGGTCTTTTTTTCCCGTCAGGACGTGAGCAGTTTCAGCGTGACAGAAAGTGGAACACCAGCAACACCGTCTCAGCATCCAGCATCCAGCATCCTCTCCACCACTCTCCTCCTCACTGGCAGCCTCCTCGACACACAGACTGTAGTAAAAGCCTCGCTCCACCTCCCTTCCTCACCCTCTCCCTTCCCCATCCCTCTCTCTCTCTCTCACTTCAACTAAATCTGTCCACTTTTATCCCATCAGCAGAAGACAATATAACGTAAGGATGATGTCACAACTTCAGGCAGAGTAAATTACAAGAAGAAGAACAAAAAACTATTTACAGATTAAATGCTATTCACTGTACAATACTGAGGTACTTTACTCAAGTATTCCTATTCCAATACAAGACATTTTGTACTTTTCATTTCACTGCTACGTATTTGTTGTTGTCTGTTTTTTTTTTTGATACAAAATATAATCAACAATATTTTAAGCTGTAGTAGTACTAGCTGTAAATGAATAACTGTAATCCAGTATATTGTTCTGATATTGGCTACCCTGCACACTGACTGCTTTTAATTGTGATATTTTACCTATATTTTGATATTAATGCTTACACTCTAGTGTAAATGATGGTGATGTTAAATTTACTCCAGTGCAATACAAGTACTTTACTCCAGTATTTCCCTTTAATGTAGCCTTTACACTTCTACCAACACCACATTTTCAGAGAGAAATATTAGACTTTTTATCCCTCCTTTTACTCCTCTACTGATCCACTATGCGAGAACTTTCTTAGATTAAGATTATTAATGGGATTTGATTAGTAATTAATATATTTACAATTAAATACTACTATTACTAATAATAATAACAAAAATAATAATGCTAGCTGTAAATTAATTAAATTAATTTACAGCTAGCAATATTAAATTAATATTTCAGATATGGTTTAAAAAGTACATATTTAACAAAATATATTTGACAAATATTTTCAAAAATAAAATTAATTTGAATATCATTGTTATCATTAATAAATAAATATTTGAAAATATAGTTTAAATAGTTAGACAGTGGGCTGCACAGTGGCATAGTGGTTAGCACTTTCGCCTTGCAGCAAGAAGATCCCTGGGTCAAATCCTGGCCTGTGCCTGGGATCTTTCTGCATGGAGTTTGCATGTTCTTCCTGTGCATGCGTGGGTTTTCTCCAGGCACTCCGGCTTCCTCCCACAGTCCAAAAATATGCTGAGGTTAATTGGTTACTCTAAATTGCCTGTAGGTGTGAATGTGTGTGTGATTGTCTGTATATGTGACAGACTGGTGACCTGTCCAGGGTGTCCCCTGCCTTCACCCGAGTCAGCTGGGATAGGCTCCAGCACCCCCTGCAACCCTAGTGAGGATGAAGCGATGTATAGAGAATAGATGGATGGATAGTTAGACAGTTTTTTTTTCTTTAAAAAAAAGGGCTCACCGAATTTATTTCACAAATTCTCCTTCCTTGTCAGAGTCCGGTGCCTACTTTACCCACAATGCAACATGATCTGCAACAGTTTGTTCATATGCACACGTGGACAAAATTGTTGGTACCCCTCAGTTAAAGAAGGAAAAACCCACAATTCTCACTGAAATCACTTGAAACTTACAAAAGTAACAATAAATAAAAATGTATTGAAAATTAAATAATCAAAATCAGCCATCACTTTTGAATTGTTGATCAACATAATTATTTAAAAAAACAAACTAATGAAATAGGGCTGGACAAAAATGATGGTACCCATAACTTAATATTTTGTTGCACAACCTTTTGAGGCAATCACTGCAATTAAACGATTTCTGTATTTGTCAATGAGCGTTCTGCAGCTGTCAACAGGTATTTTGGCCCACTCCTCATGAGCAAACAGCTCCAGTTGTCTCAGGTTTGATGGGTGTCTTCTCCAAATGGCATGTTTCAGCTCCTTCCACATATGTTCAATGGGATTCAGATCTGGGCTCATAGAAGGCCACTTTAGAATAGTCCAACGCTTTTCTCTCAGCCATTCTTGGGTGTTTTTGGCTGTGTGTTTTGGATCGTTGTCCTGTTGGAAGACCCATGACCTGCGACTGAGACCAAGCTTTCTGACACTAGGCAGCACATTTCTCTCCAGAATGCCTTGATAGTCTTCAGATTTCATCGTACCTTGCACACTTTCAAGACACCCTGTGCCAGATGCAGCAAAGCAGCCCCAAAACATTACTGAGCCTCCTCCATGTTTCACCGTAGGGACAGTGTTCTTTTCTTCGTATGCTTGGTTTTTGAGTCTATGAACATAGAGTTGATGTGCCTTACCAAAAAGCTCCAGTTTGGTCTCATCTGTCCAAAGGACATTCTCCCAGAAGCTTTGTGGCTTGTCAACATGCATTTTTGCAAATTCCAGTCTGGCTTTTTTATGAGTTTTTTTCAGCAGTGGTGTCCTCCTTGGTCGTCTCCCATGAAGTCCACTTTGGCTCAAACAACGACGAATGGTGCGATCTGACACTGATGTACCTTGGCCTTGGAGTTCACCTTTAATTTCTTTGGAGGTTGCTCTGGGCTCTTTGGATACAATTCGAACGTTCCGTCTCTTCAATTTGTCATCAATTTTCCTCTTGCGGCCACGTCCAGGGAGGTTGGCTACTGTCCCGTGGGTCTTGAACTTCTGAATAATATGAGCCACTGTTGTCACAGGAACTTCAAGCTGTTTAGAGATGGTCTTATAGCCTTTACCTTTAAGATGTTTGTCTATCATTTTTTTTCGGATGTCCTGGGACAATTCTCTCCTTCGCTTTCTGTTGTCCATGTTCAGTGTGGTACACACCTTTTCACCAAACAGCAGGGTGACTACTTGTCTCCCTTTAAATAGGCAGACTGACTGATTATGAGTTTGGAAACACCTGTGATGTCAATTAAATGACACACCTGAGTTAATCATGTCACTCTGGTCAAATAGTTTTCAATCTTTTATAGAGGTACCATCATTTTTGTCCAGGCCTGTTTCATTAGTTTGTTTTTTAAAATAAGTATGTTAATCAACAATTCAAAAGTAATGGCTGTTTTTGATTATTTAATTTTCAATAAATTTTTATTTATTGTTACTTTTGTGAGTTTCAAGTGATTTCAGTGAGAATTGTGGGTTTTTCCTTCTTTAACTGAGGGGTACCAACAATTTTGTCCACGTGTGTATGCTATCTAGCAGTTCATGCAGCCCAAAGCCTCTAGCTTGTAGCACATCTGCAGATATATTTATTGTTCAAACTGTCAGACTAAACTGATATTACTTGATTCATCAGACTTAATGCAGCTCCCATTGGAGACACTGCTTTTATATCAGCAGTAATACTCCAACATATGAAGCAATCTTCAAATTACTTAAGAAAAGTCAGTGTAGGATTATTGCCTCGCTCTGGTATGCCTAAAACAAGCAGTCAAGCTGTAATTTCCATCCATGTCTGTCCTTTAGACTCATTAAACATAATGTCTGAACATATTGTATTTGTATGTATATGTTTTTGTTCATCAAACGGCCACAAAACAACAGGGAAATGCATTGGTTTCCCTCAAATAACTGACTCATTGTTCTAACTGTGTGGAGACCGATCTTACTGTCCTACATAGTCGTCCCCATTCTGAGCAGGAAAACCACAACAGTCACCAGTTTCAAGGTGGGCACCTGAGATTAGTGTTGTCAGTTTGGTATCACTGGATGTGAAGTATGCTCACAATCTCTCTGTTGCTGAGTTATGCTGCTGAATAACCACCACAAAAGTCTTGGTGCAACATTATAAGGTTGAGAAAATGAAGTTAACCTTTGACCTTTTAGAGATTAAATGTTGTCACTTCATCATTTTATCCTGATATTTTCATTATCAGTGAATGAAAACCTAAGCTATGACTGTGAGGTCACAGTAGCCTTGAAATTTGAATGTAGTATTCTTCAAAAGACCAAATCACCAATTAAAACATTACAAGTCCTTTTCTGTGATTGTCTGATAGATGTTAAACCTCCTCTCATCCATTTAAATCTGCCTGTCTCACTGCATGTGCTACAGAAGGCTTGCATGCACCATATGGGAATACTTTCTAATAGATCTATTTTTGGTGCTTTATTTTCCCTCAAGCTAAACAGCTGCACTTATTATGTGCGATACAATACAAATCCAATAGGCCTGCTGCAGTGTGCAATTAGAGAGCATAATGATTATGTAATTCTATTATTCAGCAAATGTAGTCAAGAGTTAACCTTAAGCCATTTTCAAGAGAGGTCAGTGGAGCAACAAAGCCAAACGCTGTTATTGTAAACCATCAGGGAAGGGAGTCTGACGTGAAATACGTCTCTGTGTCGCATATTGAAATAAGTTTCAGTGTGGAGCCACTCTGACCTATTTGAATGTGGATAGTCCATCCCAAAGGCAGCTTTCTGTCCTGTTAAATGAAACAGCTGCCAAAATATGCAGCAGTGGCTGGCCTGCTGTTGCCCTCTTGTGGCTCCTTCACTGTACTGCCTAAAAACTTACCCTGAGGCCTCTCCCCTCTGTAATTATGCTACATCACAGGCTGAATTGGCCAAATGTCTTGCAGGCTAAGAGTTTTACACCATACTGAATGTTTGCTCAAACTTGAAAAAGTGCCCAAACAGGCTGTAGGTAAACCACAAGATGCAAGGAGAGTGTCAGCTCCATCAACAGAACAGAGCCTTTGAGTTTGAGGTACAATCCTGAAGGAATAAAAAGTTCAGTATTTTTTGAGGAGATGAAATAACAAAATGAATGGAGAAAGCAAATTAAAATAAAACGGGGGCACACTTCAAGCTTATATTGCAAGCAAGAAATACTTATTCATATTCGTATCAAATTACATTTAAAGTACGAAAAACAAAAGTACTCATTATGCAGAAAGGTCAGTTTTGGGAAGAGGGCTACAACTAATTAATCTAATCAAATGTTTTCTCAATTGATCAGTCAGTTGTTTTGTCTATAAAATGTCAATTAATAATGAAAGTTTTTTTTTAATTTAGCTACCATCACATTTTTAATGACTGTGGGCTTACTTTTAACTGCAATATAAAGTCCTGTACCTCAATAGGACCAGCAAATGAATGGCTAGAAGGAAAGAGAAGCCAGAAATGTCTTTGGTGCACAATGATGTTATATTGCCATAAATCACTCACACACACACTCACACACACACACATGTGATGGTTTATTCATTTTTTGCTCAGTTTTGAACACATTCTCTGGTATTTGTTGACTTTGATACCAAAAATGTTGAGAACTGATATATTGAAACTGTTAAGAATTTTGTTTTGTTAGTTTTTCCTGTGAACAATAAACTATATATATATAATTTGTGTTTGTGTGTCTGTCTAATGCAGCCACAACTCTTGAAAAACAAAAAGATTTTTCCACAAATATTTCATGATAATATTTAAGACTGTGTATAATTTAAAGGGTGTCAAAAACTTTTTTTTCCACCACTGTATACTGTAAAACTGTCAGTATGTTAAGAGTTGTGCTCATAAATTTACATACCCTGGCAGAATTTGTGAGGGTTTTTTTTGGCTATTTTTAACAACTGTGTTTACTCTTTTTAAATCGTGACAATAGAAACTACCCAAATGACCCTGGTCGAAAGTTTACATACCTTGGTGAGTTTGGCCTTGTAACCTGCACACAAGTTGACACAAACAGGTTCGAATGGCTACTAAAGGTAACCATCCTCACCTGTGATCTGTTTTCTTGTAATCAGTGTGTTTAAAAGGTCAGTGAGTTTCTGGACTCCTGACAGACCCTTGCATCTTTCATCCAGTGCTGCACTGATATTTCTGGATTCTGAGACTGGCGACCTGTCCAGGGTGTCCCCTGCCTTCGCCCGAGTCAGGTGAGATAGGCTCCAGCACCCCCGCGACCCTAGTGAGGATAAAGTGGTGTATAGAGAATGGATAGATGTTTTTGGACTGTGAGAGGAAGCTGGAGAACCTGGAGAAAACTCATGCATACACAGGAGAACATGCAAACTCCATGCAGAAAGATCCCAGGAAGGCCGGGACGCGATCTGGGGATCTTCTATCTGCAAATTCAATTCAATTTTATTTATCTAGCACCAATTTACAACATATGTCATCTCATAGCACTTCACATAGTAAGGTCTGAATTTTAAACAGACAATCCAACAATCCAGAGTTTCCTTTGGATTTCCTTTGAACAAGCAGTTGACGACGGTGGGAAGGAACCAAAAAAAAACATAACTGGGGCTGGGACTTTAACGCATTAATTCCGATTAATTAGTTACAGCAGACATAACGCATTAAATAAATTAACACATTTAATCGCGCTTTTATCAGTTCCCTAATTTGTGGCACATGGGTAACACTGATGAACACTCCAGCCTAATAGGGGGTAATAATGAACCTAAAGTCTGTCTGCAGCATATGGTCTACGGTCTGCAGTGAAGAAGATGCACAGGAGTGACCACCAGGAGGTTTGGTGAATGGTGAAGGAAGATGAGACTCATTGTGCTTGTTGGGAGGAAAGTTTTCTTTTAAAAATCTTCCTGACCACAGCTTGGACAAAAGCGTGGTTGTTTGCAAATTGTGCAACACAGAGTTTTTGTATCCCTGCAGCACTTCAAACTGACAGCATCACTTCAATGCTAAACATGTTGCTGTTAGCACCAGAGTTAACGTTAGCTATGACAGTCCTGCTAACGGTGTAGCCATCCCATACTAGATCACTTTAGAAGACACTGAAAGTGCTTTAGTTTACAAAAAAGTTGTACAATGTTGAATATAATCGCTTTAATTGCATTTTGGGTTTGCAGTAATCTGTGAATGTAGTAGACAGATGAAAAATGCAGATAAATAGAAAGTAAATTAACATTTTTATGGTTTAAGCTACTACACTGCCAAAGAGGTGGAGCCTTGGCAGAGTAATAAACCACAAAAATGTCTGTCTTTTAATAATTTAAATATAAACTTTTACTTTATGAAAAAATATTTTGTTTATAAATAAAGATGTATATTCCTAAAAAAAAAAGAACCATCAAAATGACACTGTTTATCAGACCCAGAAAATATGAAAACGGACTGAATCTGTGGATTTTCAACTTTCTAAAGGTCCTTGAACTATTTATGCTTTTGTTATAGCCATACAATGGAAAAAACAACTAAATCCAGGCTTTAAATCAACCAAATTACTTTTTCTCTATATGTCCCATTTAAAATGGTATTAATTTTTTAAATTTTAAATTATAAACATGTATATGTCTATTCATTGATTCAACTGTCAACCAAAATTTATTTGAATTGAAAATAATTACTTATTGTGTCAAATATTGCTGTTTGACAAAAAATGCTATTAATTGTGATTAATTAATTACACAGCCTGTAATTCATTAGATACATTTTTTAATCATCTCCCACCACTAAAAAAAACCAAAACAAAATTCTTTAACAGGGAGGGGGGAAAAAAACTCCTCACAGAACCAGGCTCATGGAAGGTGGCCATCTGCCGCGACCGGTTGGGGTAAGAGTGGGGATGAGGAAGTATCTGGCTTTTTAAATAAGTCACTCATTATTAGATCAAGGACTGTTGGGAGCTGATGCCTTTGCTATGGATGGAACTACCCAACACTGTATACTGTAATTGTAGCAGCTTCAGTAGAACTACATACTATATAAAGTACTATTTTCTGCAGTTCAAATTAGTTTAACTCTAAAGACCTACAGCAGTAAAATGCAACATGCACATATGCTGCAGTAACAGTCATCCAAAAACATAATGCATAATGTATGGAATGTGTTGCTGCATAATGAGTGCTTTCATTTCAGTATTTTAACTGCAGTTTGCTGCTATGTTCTTTTACTTGAGTAGGATTTTTCTTGCAGGACTTTTACTCTTATATACTAATGAAGTATCTTTATATTGGCTGAATACGTCTCCCACCAATGCCAGGCTCTTAGTTGTCTCATTCTTGGCACAACCCCTGTTACATACACTTTCACTGCTGTCATAGTGTAGTTTTCAGTCACCGAAAGCAGTTGTTTTCAATGAAAAAGCTCTTCAAAAGCCTCTTTTTCTACCAAGTCAGCAGCAAACGGCAGACAGTCACAGTTAGTGTTCAGCTGGTGAACAGAGTGGACAGATATTTCCCTCAGGAGCACTAAAAGAGAATGAGAGGGTTTAAAGGGTTTCTTCAGCTTATGAAGCAGGGAAGTTTTCTCTATTGTACAGCAGCATTTAATCCTAATGTTTTACAAATAAATTTAAAATCGCTACACAGGTGCCCTTAGCCAAAAGAAATCTTACGAAGGTGGAGGAAAAGCCAGAGGACTGATAGCAGAGTATGACAGCTAACAGAGCAGGACTAAGGCAGGAAGGCATGGCTAATGACAAATGACAGATAAATGACAAATTCATGACCATGCTCGCTGAGAGCTTACGGTAAATGGCGCATGTGTGTATATATGTATGTGTGTCTTTGGCATGTGACTGCTTGTTTGCCCTGCGTGCAAGCATGTCTCTGTTTGGTAATGTCATCAATAACCCTGGGGATGAAGTCCTTCAGAGAAAAAAATCTACAGATGCTGCTTGTGTGCTGTATTAGCCTGAATCATTGAAAGTGTATGTCTTTATGTGTTTGCTGCAGGGATGTCAGCATGCATCAACTTGTATCCCTGATATCGGCATAGAAGCAACGCCAGAAGAAGTTTTTTGGCTAAGTCTTTTGAGTAGGGATCCTGTGGTCAAATTCGAACTCTTCCCGAGGACTTTGTCTGTCTCTCTGATGCTGAGAATCACAGTGACTGACTGAAAGACCCAGAGAGAACGAGAGTACGAGGAAAAGGGGAGGCAGAGACGGGAGGGAGGGATAAGTAAAAAGAAAGATACCCTACAACAAAATATTAAAATGAAATAAATCAAAATCTAGTAGATAAAATAGCACAGTAGAAGCTGATAAAGTGAACACAAATAAGTAAGTCCTTATAAGTTTTCCAAGGCTACTGACTAGCATTGCTAGGCCAGTTAGTAGCTTACCAAGGCCACAGACAACATTCCTAGGCTAGGTACTGTATCCCTTAGGTACTGACTTGTCTTGCAAAGCTACAGAGTAGCACCCCAAGGCCAGAGACAAGCATTCCTAAACTTGTCAGTAGCACACCTAGGCTAGATACTGGCATTCCTAGGTTAGACTCTCAAGTATCCCTAAGCTACTGACTAGCATTGCTAGGCTAGTTAGGAACATACCATGCAGAATCGTTCCTCAGATAGTTGTATCCTTAGGGTACTAACTAGATTCCTTAGGTTAGTTAACGTACTTAGGTCAGACACTGGCATTTCTGCAATACTTATTTGCATCCCTAAGCTAGTGGCTAACACAGGGTGTTATGCCTTTTGCTTTAAGATGTTAAGAGTTTGATGACTGATGAGTCGGATGAGTTGTGTTTAGATATGTTGTTTGAATTTGATTTTCAGAAACTGTCATCAGAGCCAGAGTGAAACGTCTCTTTATTGAGGATCTCTGTTACTTTCTTTTTTTACCACAGAGTGGGTGTTCATTTCTGATAGAGATGATCTTTGTTTTATACAACGGGGAAGAAAAACTTTGTGGGAGAGTAGTTTGTTCTGTACTGTTGAACCTGGAGAAAACCAAAGTCTTTTTACCATTTGCCGATTACTGGCTTCAAGAAGACTCCATAAAGCTGAGAAAAGGAAACCCGGCGTACGGAGTCTTTTTTTGAAAGGTTCGCTGGCTGTATAACAGCACACAGGTACGTGTTGTGAGGACAGCACAGTAAAAAGACTTGCCACGACATTTTCAGCAAGAAAAAGTCTTTCTCAGCGGGTTCGGGCAACACAGAGCAGCAAGTAAGCATGAGTTTACGTTCGGGAAAAAGCTATCTGAAAGACTACGAGCTGCAAAATGACAACGACGCAGCACATTATCCAAACGCCGACGCGGAGCAACGAGACGCTACGGGCCGAGCAGCGGACGTTCACGGAGCTCCGCCGCCATTAGACATCAGGTCCAGAGCTACCAGCAGACGGTCCCGGTCCTACGTATCGTCATCATCGTCAGCGTCTTCGGCAGCCAAGGCCTACGCCAGGGCGCAAGCAGCTAAGGCTCAACTAGCATTTGCCGAAAAGGAAGCTGACATAATAAAACAAAAGGCAGATTTAGATGCCAGCCTCCACGTTCTAAAGTCGCAAAAGGCAGTCGCTGCAGCTGAAGCGGAAGTAGCTGCCTATGAAGAGGTAGAAAATCAGAGCGGGGAGGGAAGCATAAGGTCTCTCACTGAAGCTGAGCCTCTGGATGCTGGGCAGCGCACCAGTGAGTATGTTGCACAACATTGTCAGCTACCCCTTTCTGAAATGTCAGAGAGACCAAGACAGGTCACAGAAATGAAAGATGACCCGCCAGTTAACCAGTTAACAACCGCAACACAGTGTGTTTCTCCACCAATGAAGCCAGATATTAAACAAGAACAACAGACATCACAGGACATGAGAAACGCTCATCTGTTAAATCCTGCAGCCCACGTTTTTCAACCTGCAAACAACAACTCAGTTAAGTCAAATGGAGGAGAAGAATTTATTAAGTATCTCATCCGCAGAGAGCTAGTCAACGCCGGTTTACTACATTTCGACGACAAGCCTGAGAACTACTGGGCATGGAAAGCCTCATTTGTTAGTGCAACTAAAGACTTAAATCTGTCAGCTGGAGAAGAACTAGACCTGCTTACAAAGTGGTTAGGACCGAAATCATCAGAGCAGGCCAAAAGGATGCGTGCAGTACACATTCTAAACCCCTCTGCAGGCGTGAAGATAGTCTGGCAGCGCCTGGAGGAGTCTTATGGCTCCATAGAAGCCGTTGAAGACGCACTCTTAAAAAAGGTAGAGGACTTTCCAAGACTAACGAACAAAGACAATGATAGGTTGAGAGAACTAGGGGATCTTCTTTTAGAGCTACAGTGTGCAAAAACAGATGGTGGGCTACCAGGTCTGGCATATCTGGACACAGCTCGGGGAGTAAGACCAATAGTGGAGAAGCTACCCTTCAACCTACAGGAAAGGTGGACAACTGTAGGAACCCAATACAAAGAAAATCACAGTGTGTCATTTCCTCCTTTTTCAGTTTTTGTACAGTTCATACAACAGCAAGCTAAAATGAGGAATGATCCGAGCTTTGCTACACCCAGTTTTAATAGTCAAGCTTCTATGCGCACAGAAAAGTCCATGCCATACAATCGCAAACTCACTGTGTCGGTGCATAAAGTAGATGCAGCAGACAAAATTCAAAGCAGTCCTGAACGAAGGAAAATAGAGGAACCGGATAGACAGTGTCCGATTCATAAAAAGCCACATCCACTCAGAAAATGCAAGCTGTTTCGAGACAAACCTATTGAGGAACGACAAGCCTTCCTCAGAGAGCATCGCATTTGTTACAGGTGCTGTGGTTCAGTTGCACACATGGCAAAGGACTGTAAAGTGGCTCTTAAGTGTGTTGAGTGCAACAGTCCCAAACACCTATCAGCACTTCATCCAGGTCCTACTCCTGTCTCCAAGGATGCAGCATCAGAAAGTGATCCACAGACCAAAAGTGATGAGCAAGCTGAGAATCCTCCTTCTGTTGTTTCCAAGTGCACAGAGGTTTGTGGCCAAAACAATAGCCCACGTTCGTGCTCTAAGATCTGTTTAGTGAAAGTCTATCCAGAAGGCCAAAGAGACAGAGCAGTTAACATGTATGCTGTGATTGACGAGCAAAGCAATAGGTCTCTAGCTAAGTCAGAGTTCTTTAATCTGTTTGAGATCAAAACCACGCCTGCTCCTTACACACTGAAAACATGTTCAGGAAAAGCAGAAACTACAGGAAGAAGAGCTGTGAACTTCTTCATACAGTCCATGGACGGGAAAACAGACATCCGGCTGCCGCCCCTGATAGAGTGTGATTCAGTACCAGACGACAGAGGAGAAATACCTACACCTGAGACTGCTCAGCATCACCCTCATCTGCTCAGAATAGCAAACAAAATCCAACCTGTTGACCACCATGCTCCGATCCTCGTGCTCCTGGGAAGAGACATCCTAAGAGTACATAAGGTACGAGAGCAGATTAACGGGCCTAACAATGCTCCTTATGCCCAAAGATTAGATTTAGGTTGGGTCATCGTAGGAGAGGTTTGTGTAGGAAAAACTCACAGCACCTTAGAAGTAAATGTTTACAGGACACACGTGTTAGACAGTGGTCGGACATCTTATTTTGAACCATGTTCAAATGTTATTACTGTGAAAGAGAACTACAGTGTCACATCACACAAAAAGACGCAGACAGCCACAGAGTGTAGGAACATGGCTGACCTTACAGATAACATAGACAAACTAGGACACTCTGTGTTTGATAGATCCGAGTCAGATAACAAGGTTGCACCATCTATAGATGACAAAACCTTCCTAACTATCATGGATAAGTCAGTCAGTCAAAACAAAGCAAACAGTTGGGTTGCTCCACTGCCGTTCCGCGCGCAGAGAAGAAGGCTCCCAAGCAATAGAGAGCAAGCCTTAAAACGCCTGAATTCACTCAAAAAGACTTTAGAAAAGAAACCGAAAATGAAAGATCACTACACTCAGTTCATGCAGAGAATGTTAGAGAAAGATCAAGCGGAACTGGCGCCACCTATGCCAATAGGTAAAGAACATTGGTATCTGCCTACGTTTGGTATATACCACCCGCAGAAACCCGACCAAATACGGGTCGTTTTTGATTCGAGTGCGGAGTATGAGGGCATTTCGCTAAACCAGGTGCTTCTTAGTGGACCAGATCTCAATAATTCTCTAGTAGGAGTTCTGTTGAGATTTAGGAAGGAACCCGTAGCTTTGACTGCAGATGTTGAACAGATGTTTTATTGCTTTGAAGTGTGCACAGACCACAGAGATTATCTTCGTTACCTATGGTTCCAAGACAGCGATTTGACAAAAAACGTGGTCGAGTACAGAATGAAAGTTCATGTTTTTGGCAACAGTCCGTCACCCGCTGTTGCAATTTATTGTATGAGACGGGCTGCAGAAGAAGGTGAGCGAGAACATGGCACCGAGGCAAAACAGTTCGTTAAGAGACAGTTTTATGTTGATGACGGACTCACATCGGTGGCCACGCCTGAAGAGGCTGTCGAGCTTTTGAGAAGGACAAGAGACATGTTAGCCGCGTCCAACCTGAGACTCCATAAAGTGGCTTCTAACTGTAACCAAGTCATGGAAGCCTTTCCCGTAGAAGACCGGGCAAAAGAGTTAAAAGATTTAGAGCTTGGAGTAGATCCTCTCCCAGTTCAGAGAAGCTTAGGGCTCTGCTGGAATTTACAGACTGACAGTTTCACTTACCGGGTTTCAAACGAGGTAAAACCATTCACGCGCAGGGGAGTCCTGTCAACTGTAAATAGTCTGTTTGACCCTTTAGGCTTTGCTGCGCCCGTAATCATGCAGGGCAAAGCACTACTCAGGGAACTGTCATCTGAAGAGAGGGACTGGGACACACCACTTCCTCCAGAAAAGGAGAAGGTGTGGGTCGCATGGAAAAATTCATTAAAAGCTCTCGAAGACCTGCAGATCAAAAGATGTTACAATCCGGGCTCATCTAGAGAAATGAGAAGTAACAAACTCTGCATCTTCTCAGATGCTTCTACTGTAGCAATAGGAGCTGTAGCTTACCTGCGCTCTGTAGACAGCAATGGCCAATACCATGTAGGTTTTGTGCTAGGGAAGTCTAAACTCGCTCCTCGCCCTGCTCACACTGTACCGCGGCTTGAACTTTGTGCGGCCGTACTCGGAGTTGAAATGTATGAGTCGATTAAGGAAGAGTTAGACATGAAAATAGAGGATGTAAAGTTTTTCACTGATAGTCGCGTCGTGTTGGGATACATACACAACTCTTCCAAAAGATTCCACATGTACGTAGCCAATCGTGTCGCACGCATTAGACTATCCACACGACCTGACCAGTGGCACTACATATCAACTGAGTTAAATCCAGCTGATCGTGCAACTAGATCAGTCCCAGCAGGTGAGCTTAAAAACACTGACTGGTTCAAAGGCCCAAATTTTCTGTATTCAGACAGTATCGATAAATTACACCAAGACAGTCAGTACCTACTGGTTGAACCTGAAAATGACAAAGAGATACGACCTGAAGTCAAAATATTGATTACTGCAGCGACAGAGTCACAGTTGAGTTCAGAACGTTTCAAAAGATTTTCAAGCTGGACAGTGTTATGTAGAGCAGTAGCCAGACTCATTCATGTTGCTACGTCCTTCAAACAGAACTCAAATGGACAAGGAGGATGGAAAAGTCTCAAAGAACATACAAACAGCAAAGAACTCACTCAAGCTGCAAATATTGTCATTAACTCAGTCCAGCAGGAAGCATACAAAGAGACATTCAAAGGGATGAAAGAAGGACAGATGAACTACAAAAATGACACACTCAAAAAACTCTGTCCAGTTGTTGACAAAGAAGGACTGTTACGAGTCGGTGGACGCCTTTCCTCTGCCGATCTCACAGACAATGAGAAGCACCCTTTGATTATACCTTCTGCCAGCCACATTGCCACGCTTCTTGTGAGACACTTCCATGAACGCTCAGCTCATCAAGGCCGGCACATTACAGAGGGAGCTGTCCGTGGTGCTGGTTTTTGGATAGTTGGAGGAAAACGTCTTGTGTCTTCTGTCATACACAACTGTGTCACATGCCGCAAGCTGCGAGGTGAACTTCAGAATCAAAAAATGGCAGATTTGCCCGCAGGCCGTGTGACTCCGGAGCCTCCATTCACCACCGTAGGTGTGGATGTGTTTGGCCCATGGTCCATTGTCACACGTCGCACAAGAGGTGGAAGTGCTCAGAACAAAAGGTGGGCTGTCCTCTTTACGTGTATGTCAACCAGGGCTGTTCACATTGAACTGATTGAAACAATGTCCACAGATAGTTTTATAAATGCATTGAGAAGGCTTTTTGCCATTCGCGGCCCAGCAAAGCTCCTGTACTCAGACAGAGGGACTAATTTTGTTGGAGCCTGTAAGGAATTGGATTTAGGCACAGATGACAAAGCAGTAGGAAGATACCTGCAAGACAGGGGATGCTCATGGACACTTAACCCTCCACACGCACCCCATATGGGAGGGTCGTGGGAACGGCTTATAGGGGTGTCCAAGCGTATCTTAGATGCCATGTTATTAAAGAACACTCAGACACGTCTCACCCACGAGGTCTTGAGCACATTCATGGCAGAGGTAATGGCTATCCTAAATGCGAGGCCTCTTGTCCCAATATCAACCGATCCAGACTGTCCAACAATACTCACTCCAGCGATGTTACTCACACAAAAGTCAAGCACGGTTTCTGCTCCATCTGGAAACTTCTCTTCAGGACAGTTGTTTGGGAAACAGTGGAAACGAGTTCAACAGTTAGCAGAGACATTTTGGAAAAGGTGGAAGGGAGAATATTTGTCTACCTTACAGAAACGCAGAAAATGGACTGACAGCAAGCGGAATGTCAAAGAAGGAGATGTAGTTCTGCTTAAGGACCTTCAAGTAAGCAGAAATGAGTGGCCTATGGGACTGGTGGTGAAAACTCTACCCAGCAGTGACAAGAAAGTTCGCAAAGTAGAAGTGCGAGTTGTAAAAGGAGGGACTGCGAAGGTATTTCTAAGGCCTATCTCAGAGATTGTAATTTTGCTGTCAGAGACTGAGTAAGGTGTTCAATTTCATGTGGGATGATATTAATGTTATGCAAATGTGGTTATTTGGATGTGTGTTATTTGGAGATTTATAATGATATAATGTGATTATATCAAGCGGGGAGTGTTATGCCTTTTGCTTTAAGATGTTAAGAGTTTGATGACTGATGAGTCGGATGAGTTGTGTTTAGATATGTTGTTTGAATTTGATTTTCAGAAACTGTCATCAGAGCCAGAGTGAAACGTCTCTTTATTGAGGATCTCTGTTACTTTCTTTTTTTACCACAGAGTGGGTGTTCATTTCTGATAGAGATGATCTTTGTTTTATACAACGGGGAAGAAAAACTTTGTGGGAGAGTAGTTTGTTCTGTACTGTTGAACCTGGAGAAAACCAAAGTCTTTTTACCATTTGCCGATTACTGGCTTCAAGAAGACTCCATAAAGCTGAGAAAAGGAAACCCGGCGTACGGAGTCTTTTTTGAAAGGTTCGCTGGCTGTATAACAGCACACAGGTACGTGTTGTGAGGACAGCACACAGGGGTTGACAACCTTTAACACTCAAAGAGCCATTTCGACCCGTTTCCCACAGAAAAGAAAACACCGGGATCCGCAAAATCCTTTTGGCATTTAAAATCAAGACAATACTGCATATATCACTTCTTTTTTTTTACCTCTATGCCCTTGTTAATCAATCGTGATTAATTAATTACAAAGCATCTAATTAGATAGATTAATTTTTTTAATTGTGTCCTACCACTAATATTTATCTTACTTGGTTAATGTCATTTTTGCTCCTAGACCTTATATGTTATGTAATGTTAGCTGGAAATCAATAATTTGCGAATGTCTATTTAACTTGTAAAATCTATTTATCTATTTATCTTAAGCTAATAACTTTTCTCCAGTAAGTCGCTGCCCTATTTTCCAAGACGACACTCCTCTGACTCTCTGACCTGCTGCCTGGATGCTGGACGTGACATCGTTCCGTGCTCTCGCGAGTAACGTCGTATTAACCTGACCTATCAAAGAGTAAATACTAAGCAAGTCAATTATTGGTAGTTTACCTTAGTACTCACGAGTACCTACCCGACACAATGCAGGACTCTGCTGTAAAGGCGGAGACGTGCGGCAGTGGTGTATTTGCGACAATAAAAAAAGAAAGAAATTTGAAGGAGTGACGGCTAGGCTTTAGGAATGGTGGCCCGCCGCAGCTGAATAAATGTAGAGCAAACACTGGGATCCGAAGATCAACAGGACTCCGAATGAATACACGCAGGCTGGCGAGTGTCGGAGATTGACGGCTGGGACGCATATTTTGACAGACAGAAATTTAAAACGTTTTATTTTGATGTTACAAGATCACCATAATCTTTAAATTTGGAATAAATTTTTAAAAAATTACCAATCTAAAATAAAAGAAATTTTAATTAAATAGTCTGCTGATTATTTATTTTCCAAAGTTACAGGGAGCTGCAACAGAGGGATGAAAGGGCCGCATGCGGCTCCGAAGCCACGGGTTGCCGACCCCTGGGCTAACATCTCTAGGGTGGTGAATAACATTCTTAGGCTAAAGTTTAGCAGTATTTCTCTAATTATTGCATACTATCTACCATTCATACGCTAGTTACCTGCATCCCAAAGATATGAACCACGAGACTAATTAGCACTCCCGTTCTTCTCACTTGCATGTTTATGCTAATGGCTAGCACACCTAACAGGGACCAAGGAGGTGCACAGGGGTTAGTGTTGTTTACGGTTTCAACTATTAGGTATCAAACAAACTGCAGCCATGTTTTCTGTAGAAAATACTCACAACTGCATTTTAAAATATCACACAATTTGCATTAAGGTAGAAAACGTGATGGCTTAAACAGTAATAATGCTGCAAGGGAAGAAATAATTAGCGATACTTTGGCTTGGTTGGTGAAGGAAATATCAGTGTGGGCATGTCTCATCTGGTCAGGGCAGCATGTTCTGAAACTGTCACCCCTGGGGGTGAGTCAGTTGACTGCCGTGCATTTGGGTGAGCAAAGACACCCAGCAGCAAGGAGAGCTGGAGACCTTTCAACAAAAGGGCAGCTGGATTAGGTGGTAAAACATTTAGACTGTGCGTCATAAAGCACTACTTTTCTTTTACAGAACTTTTAAAGGGGAACTTCTTTTTCTTAAATTTGTTCTATGCTTTTATTTCAGAGTACAATGAGACATTAACATGCATAATTTCCAATAAAAAAATGGAAAAATTGTCATGTTCTAAAACTTTTGACCAGTAGTGTATATAATTGAGACTTGTCAGACAACTGTCAGTTGCCATCAGACTGGTAAAATGAACTGAAGTGTTAAGTTCATAAGACTCTTAAGTAGCTCTCCTGCTGCCTTATAGGCCACAATGTTTCACAATCCATTGAAGAAGATGAGTTTCAGAGTGTGGACATTGACAGCTCAGGCAGATCACTGAAAACGTGCATGAGCAAATGAAACCAAAACTGTGAATAGCTGTATATTATTTAGAGTGAAAATATGTTTTTTTCATATTTGGATGGCAAGACCCTTTAATGTGGCAAAGGAGAAGTTTTTATTGGCTCTCAGTGTAATTTGCAATCAACAATGAAACCCCTTTTTCCATTCTTTTTTGTTGAGTGGTGTGATTATGTTGTTTTTTCGGAATTGCATTAAATCCCATCTGGAGACCTTTACGAACTTGAAAAGGGATCAGTTTGAGTTTATCCTAATCCTGTTTACCTCATGGGACAAGGTGAATAAATCTGACATGATTGCCGTGCTTAATGAGGGTAACAACATTTAGTGATGAGAGACACAAAGAATAATACGTTGGATAGAACAATGACAATGGCAATTTCTCATTTGATGAAAAAAGTTATAGTTTGATGGATGTTGTTCTCACATGTTTCCTGTTGAGGTCACAAATCTGTGAATTTTCTACCTGACCCAAAATGTTTTTAGCACCAATTGCATTCAATATTATTCCCATATGTATGTAATTACCTGTAACATAATGAGGTTTTCTGGTAGCCTAAGACTTTATGCAAAACATGTTTACGAACTGGAGACAGTGAAGGAGATTTTGGAGCTGAATGACCATTAAACTTGATGGTCATCCAGAGAACAAAAGTATGCTGCAAAATTTTATGTATGGGATTTTTGGTCATGGAGTATAATTTATAGTTATCTTGTTTATGAGGTTATGATCTGTACTGTAAAAACTAAGCAGCAAGTTTGTATGCAAGTTAACTTTAATGTCAGTAGTTTCTGCAGTCACCAAGCTGGCAAAATGTAGTGAATGCTTATTATTAAAGTCATTGCTGGTCATATAAGAAGTAATTAAAATGGAGTGGATATTTATTGTAATACATTCATCTCTCACTCATCTGACATTTCTAACTGCTGTTAGAAAAGCTAGATGTGTGATATTGTTATTGAGCACATTAAAGAGATTTTTTGAAGAGTCAGTACTTGTGTATATTTACAGGAATGCGACGGAGTTATGTGACTATTGGTGTGCATTTGTCTGTCTGTACTACCGTCTGTGCACAACATTACTCAAAAACTGACATACGGAATGATACAGGGAACATCCGATTTAATTTGCTTCCATTAATTCCTGCTGTGCTCAGTGCAAGCTCAATTTGTTTGTGGGTACATCTGTATTAAATGGCCACATTCTATGTTGTCGTGATTTCTGCCACAATTTTCTTCAAGATTTCAGCCGTCGGAAATGATACGACTGAGCCGCCTTGGTGGAATACTGCAGTCTGAGTGCTTTTCTTGTTCAGAATATTTCAGCAGCATATATTTATGAAAGCTGTTGTAATTTTTAGTGATTTGACTACTTGACTTGAAATGGCAGTGAACATAGATCCTCTTCTTTGTGTTCACGTTGTTTCACATTAACAATGGTCAAGCAAATTCACAAAAACAAAACAGACCTTATGAGGCATGAGCTCGCCATTTATTGTTATTGAGGAAGTTAACATGGTTAACTGCATTGAAAGTCATACAATAAACCTCTTAAGCTTTGTGAGAGGTCCCTCCCTGTGTCACAGGGAGAAAGCTGTAGGAATATACATACAGTATATTTTATTGGCAAGTAGATATGTTTTAGTAAGTACATTCTCCTCTACCTGGTACTCATGTACAATATACACGTTAAAAAATATAGTTTGTTTGCATTGCGATCACCATTTTTCCTTTTTTGTTCAGGATGAAGGATTTCACATTTAAGTGTTACAGGTTCTTGAATGGCGGTGAAACTAAAGAGCACTGTTTTTTCTTTAATAGCTATCACATACACAGAGGCATATGCATAGAAGGCACGTCTATGCATCTAAATTGCTTATATGATAAATGGAAAGCAGTTTTATCATCCGGGAAGGAAACAAAAAAGTATCTCAGAACATATATGGCTGTCAGCAGCCTCACCCTGACAGCACATACACTCATCCCTGCACGCACACAACACAAGACACAAAACACCACAAGCAAGCACTCCACGAAACATTTGACAGGTACAAAGTCATCCGCTTGATGATAAAACTGCATACAGTACACCACACTACAGAGGATCTCAGTCAGAGGATGGCGTTCACCTGGGAGAAGTTTCAAAGAACACTTGCTGTGGAGCAGCCGGGTGTTAGCAGAGTCCTCCAGTGAGAGGAAGCAGCCCCCGAAAACACTGATTTCATGATTTTTAATGTTACAGAAAGAAGCTGTTCAGTCCCGGATCAGTGGTTGCTGAGAACTGTCCCGCAAGGCAAAAGAGGAGAGCCGCTTCTTTCCTTTGTCTCAAACAAGAGATTCTGAGTCACCAAGTTCAATCGCAAGACTGCAGTTTCTCAAGGCGTAGTGATGGTAAGTGAATGTGCAGAAGCTGGCAATGCTCAACAAGTACTTAGGCCACATGTTTGAAATGAATAAGTGAGTCAGTGAGTGAGTGAGTCAGTGACTTCCCTAAATATAAATATTGCAGCTGATTGTGAAGATGAAGGAACAGTTTGACAATTTGGAAAATGCACTTTCATTTCTTGCAGCAACTGATCTGAGAAGATTAACCCCACTCTCATATCTGTATGTTAAATATAAAGCTGGTGATTAGCCGAGCTTAGCATAAAGCTATTCTGACCAAGAAACAGTTGTAGCACGCAGCTTGCCATAAAACTATTATTTTTAGCCATGCTAGCAGCACTGGTCAGTCAGTCTAATGTTTCGGTCCAGACTGAAATATCTCAACCACTATCAGATAGACTGCCATAAAATCTGTTATACACATTTATGTTCCCCTGAGAATAAATTTTAATTACTCTGATGATTCTTTTAATTGTCATTTTGAGCCATAATTAGGTAAAAAAAAAAAAAAAAAAAAGGTCTAAATACCTGCAAAACTAGTGGCATGTACTGCTAATTAGCAAAGTTAGCATGTCTATGCAGACAGCAACGGTAAGCACACAAACAATTCAGCGTTTTTACTGTGAGCATCTTAACATCCTGTTAGCATTAGCCCAAACCCCACTCTGCATATGTACAAATAAACCATTTCCACTGCAGAAACCACTTTAAAGCTGTATGGTCATCATCAACAACATATAATTCTCCATTTATCCAAACATTAAAAAAACCCTCCATTGCTCCATTCCCTACAAGTTTACAGAATTGGACTTACTTCAGGTTAAGTATTAGTCGTTGTTCTGACGTACACAGAGCTCCAAAATTCTAATGAAAACAGAAAGGCTGAAAGACCGTTTGTGTAAAGGTTTGCGCCACTTTGCGCTTGACCGAGTTCCTGCAGTAAAAAGCTTCCTCATGACACAGCAGCTTGCATAGACGCAAACTCTGACTGGGAATCATCAAAAGTGAGATGCAAGAGGTATAAAGTGAGCAGACTGAAGCGCTTGGCTCACTCAGCCACATTCTGAGCCCAAATCTGCCTATTAAAAGTATCTAAAAAAAAAAAAAAAACTCAGTGAGTACTTGTTCATCAGAAGTAATCGAAGGAATGTTTTCATGTACTGATTTGCATCACACGCATGTCACAAAGACAGTGCATTTGATAAACACTAAACGTATCTGTTCCACCAAAAGTAAAACATTTCTACAATTGATATCTATACAAATGGACCTGTTATTTCTTTTCCTATTTTACCTTTGGGCAGAGGCAGGCTAGCCGTTTCCCCCTATTTGCTAAACTATCCTGACTTGCCAGATGCAGATTTTAGGTCTAAATGTGCCATTTTCACCACATAGTTCACAAAGCATTGCTTTCCATATCTATGTGTTATCAGATTCAAAATGTCCTTCACTACAGGAAACGACTACAGCCATCTCCGAGCAGCACCTACAAGCTGAAAATTTAAAGATCTGAACTGTGCAATAAAGCAGCCCTGCTTGGATCTTTCAATGACCAACCTTCATGGCAGTGATCACCTCCCAATGTGCAAAACTACTTCCCTGCAATAATTTTTCCAAGGCTCCCAGGATGACTGATTCAAATAAGAGCTTTTTTTCCATCCAATAGCAGAGTGATATTGACATGCAGTCAGATCATTCTCTAAAGCTGATACACTGCTGTTGAGAATGATCTGGCAATGAGAGATGAATGCTGGCCTAAGCTAATCAGCTTTTATCTATCTTCTCATCCAAATCTTGGCAAGAAAGTGACTGAGCGAATTCCTGCAAAAAGTCAAACTGCTCCTTTAAATCTGATTAACACTGACAGAAAGATAAGAAAATTCTCCCCTATAAATGTGTGTGTGCACATGTGAATATGTGTGTGTACAAACTACTAAATCCAGCTGGCCACAACCACAACAATGACTAATCTACACTGCCAAAGCTGAGAGATGTGCGATTGCTTCTTTAAAGAGTGACTCTTAAACTTAAGTACATGTGGTGCTCAAAACAGGCAATGGTACACAAAAGGCATTTGTCTTTAAGAAGAACAAGAAAGAATGGAAAAAAGTAATATGCACTTTAAAAAAAACAAAGTTTTTTTTTTGGCAGCCGTATGTCTGTGGCAATGCCTGCAACTGAGATACACAACAGACTCCCCTGAAATCTTAATATGTCAACAGACTTCAACACAGAAGTACAGGCCCCCTGGATACTCCTCTCTGAACCCCCAGATGAGATTATTTATAAACCCACCAGGTGAATCAAGGCTTGACTGTTATGCTGCTAAATAAAAGTGCAGCATTAAGGACATTCGGCTTGAGCTCAGGAATGATTAACTAACAGACATTGTGAATCCTAATGAAAGCATATAAACCCATGTGAACTAGAAGACAAAAAGTTAAGAATTTAAGTTTCTCTTTAAGGTGGTTCTTCCACAAAAAAAATGTTTAGAAGTCAGTGGATTAGGAATTAATAGTAAATATGCTGTTACTTCTTATAACACAGACAAAAATTGCTAGAAGATTGCCCTAATTTTGTCCAGACACACGGTCTAATGCTGCTTTAAAGGCCGAACGACTAATTGGCTGCAAAATGTGGATAAACTCACTTGTGGGTTTGGCACAGGCCTGTTTCTATAAACAATCTACATCACTTTCCTTTGGTTAATAAAAAAAAAAGAAATGCACAGAAAAATGAGAGATGAGCAAAGGTTAGCTAGGTCGTTTCCCTCTGAGGAGAGTGCTTGCTGTTGGCAGCCCTTGTCGGGGTGAGATGTACAAAGACTAAACCCGAACTGTGGTTTAGTAGGGAATTTAGCGTGTTAGGCTTTTCAAAGGCTCTTCTGACGATCACAGTGGTTTAGAATTCGACTAGAGGGAAAAATGTTTTTGTAGAATAAGCAGAAACAGCAGGACGACCCTGGTGTCTAGTCTCCCTCACGTGTTTTTTCCCCATTGTTCCATTTCATTTCGGTCAAGTCTCAGGCGTCAAGGTGTGGCTGGCGAAAAACTGTCAGGTATCAAGATCCTGAAAAGGACAAACAAGTAGTTAGGAAAGTTGGTGAATGTTGAGAAGAACTGTCCCTTTACTTATTAAAGACAGATGTTTACTCCTAATATTTTTACAAATATGATTGTAATCTTGTTTATACAAGCTTAAAAAGAAAAAGCCAAGTCTGTATCAGCAACGGACTGTATAAAGACTATGTTTACTTTCATTCAGAAAATAAAAATTGCCTGTAAAGTTTAGCCAAACTGCAACTGAGCAGTTGTCGTTCTCCGTGAAAGCCACCAAACCATTTGAAGAGTTGCAGCTCCAACACAATAAACTCTGAGGCTGGTGATTCATCTAAAATGCACTTGAAGAGTTCATTTGCAAAAACAGATAACTCCGTTTTTATACATTTTCAAAAAGCTTTTATAAAATTGTTTACCTGAGATATCAAACATGAAGTTTAGTGTATTTGAATAAGTAGAAAAATACATGACAAAATAGAGAAAAAAATACATGATTATTGTTATTAATATCTTAAGTAAACAATAAACAAAATTAAGCTTTCTGAAAACATAAAATGGAGTTATCCGTTTGTGCAAATAAACTCTTCACTTCATGCCAACCTCCTGTTTGTCTGATATACTACAGTGTACATTTTGTGTTCCGTCTTGTTGTTTTAGAGGCATGGAATGGCTGATTACTGAATGCACCTGGAACTGACAGAGCGCTGGTATCAAAGGTGAGTCTCATCTGAAGCTCTTCTGCTGCTGCATCAGGCCCACATTCTCATATACTCTGGAGCTGTCCTCCCTCATCCTGACAACAAACACATACTTGTGTGAGAAACGAAGGACAATGCTTTCTCAAAATGATTGAAATTATAGATAACAGGCTACATTCACTCTCAGCACCACTTACTCTGTGCAGGTGGGAGTTGGAATCGGAGTGCAAGGAGGCAAAGGGCTCTGCTCTCCTCCAGTCAGGTCGGACAAAGAGTACTTAATGTTGGTGTACTCGCGCCCTTTAATCTTACTTTTCTGCAGAGAAGTAAGCAGAGCAAGGTTACAGAAAGGAACAGAAGAAAACTGAAAATGAAAAAGTGTGCCATTGCGTGGTGCACACCTGCTCCTCCTCTATGCGCCTCTGCAATGTTTCTATGTAGTGCTGTACAGCCATATAGATGAATCTGTACTGCGCCTCGGTCTGCACCATTCCTGAGCGCTGAGACCGAACCATCTGGATGGTCTTTGGCACATCGATGTCACAGTCCACTCCTGCAGCAGGAGAGAAACATTTACAAGGGTTCTGCAGTGTTAAATTTAAGACCTTTGATCCAGCACAGAACAAAATTTAACACATTTTTCATTGATACACTGTCAAAAAAGTACATTTACAGTATGCCACTTTTTAGCAGCGATTTCCAGCTTTCCAGAATAGCTTGTAATATAAAGGCAGAAATGTAATCTGGAGAAAGATAAACATAAAAGAAATGGGTGAATTCACCAATCAAAAATACTCATCCAAGTTAGGTGTTATAGCCGATTTTGAAAGGCAGGCTTCCTAGCTACTGTTGCCAACAGCTTTTTGTTGCTTTTTTTTTTTGAGAAAATAAAGGACAGAATAGCCTGCTTCTGTGGCGGTTGAAAAGTGATCTATGTATGTGTAAGTAATATAAAAGTAAGAAAGGACATTTCTTCAAAATCCCTCTTGCTACAGGAGGCAACAAGAACCTCTGAGCAGCAGGTTAGCTGCAGAAAATGACAATGATTGTTAAGACGGCAAAACCTCAGTCCTGCCAGCCAATCATTAATATGTTTGTGTTGGGCTAGAGAGTTAGCTTGCTGGGAGCTTGGCTAGTTGCCTTGTGTTACAGTAAAGCGGACCCTGATGTTTACATGCTCACCTTTTTCTCGGATCACATCTATCAGGATGTCAATCACTATAAACGTTCCTGTCCGCCCGATTCCTGCACTGAGAGGCAAAGAAGAAAGTCTCTTGAGTTCAAACACCTCCTCTGGTATCATTGTGAATGTCTGTTAGAGATGATTTATGGATTGTTTATGAACTGTTTTCAGTGTGTGTGTACCTGCAGTGTACTGCTATAGGCCCAGCATCCAGTATGCTCTCCTGTTTCAGGTTGACCTCCTCTAAGAAGTCGAGTACACCACCTGGGTCAGTGGGGACTCCGTGGTCGGGCCAGGCCCTGAAGTGGTACTGCCAAACTGTGCGTTCTGTGTTTCCCTGAAAACAAATTATATAATATCAAGCACTTCAGTTCACAACCTCCATGCAGAAATAAGAGGCCTGCATGCTTTGAATACAATCAAAACTGACATTTTTTGTTCAACAAAAGTTTTCTACTTTTACCCTTCACTGCTCTTGTATGAAGTTAATTCATAAAAAGTATTCAAAGCACTATTCTTCGCGTATTCTTGTGTTACTTTGGCAGTTTTGTATACACACAAAAAAACACAACTTACTTGGCCGACTTTGGACAGTTTCAGTTCTCTTAAGATGTAGTCGTGTGCAGCAGTCTCTCTGACATTGCGAACACGCATGGCTCCATACTCCTTCAGAGCAGACATGTCTGGCCAGTACTTCACACACTTACTCTGTTGAAACACAGTTACAGTCAGTCCAGTGATGATTTCATTTAGACACTTAAACATGCTGTTTTACTATTAATGTGTAAATAAAAATAGTTAAATAAATTGCAGCAGTCTGCCTAAAAATATCTGGATGTCTACAGATGTGACGGTAAAATGGTTTTCTTGTTATATACTACAGTGATGGTATACACACCTAAAACTTAAACCATCAGTAGCAGTTATATTTTGTGGATCCACAAGAGGGCACCTTTTATTTGCTGTCTGACTCTACACACTGTCCTACAAATGCAGCAACTACAAAAGCAATAAAGCTGACAAAAAAGGATGCAATACATTTTTCAAGATATGAACGGCAAACCATACAACTGATTTTATTGTTTCTTTTAGGCTGATTATTTTACTCAGAAAAACCACCTGCATACACTTAAAACTACGCAATGCCTTAAATATGCCAATACTGCATTCTCTCTCTTCATTAATTTTCTGCAGCTTCTTTTTTTATATTTAACTTTTTTGGCTATACAAAGTTTTTTTTTCTTGCTTTTTTAGTACACATTAATTGTCCATTAATAACATTCTACATAAAACAATATGATTGGATTCGACAGGCTCAAAAACACACTGACATTTATTGTTTCCTTGCACTAGATATTAATTCCTTGGCAGAATGCAGAAAAGCATAATTAGCTGTCAAGTTTGTTATAGTTTATATTTTAGGTCAACATTCTGCTAAAAGAAAGTTGTATTTTCAAAAGGCTTCATGAATATATGGGTAATACTATATAATATGGCATAACTCTTGCATGTATTAATTTATTAATAATGTATTTATGATTTCTTGCTTGTGTTGTACGTCGCTTTGGACAAAAGCGTCTGCTAAATGAAATTGTAGAAT
The DNA here is from genome assembly GCF_021347895.1 of Acanthochromis polyacanthus. Classification (NCBI taxonomy): domain Eukaryota; kingdom Metazoa; phylum Chordata; class Actinopteri; family Pomacentridae; genus Acanthochromis; species Acanthochromis polyacanthus. The sequence continues at coordinate 22,067,892 of NC_067130.1, forward strand.
TGTAGAATTTAATAAAAGCATTAATATACACAATAAATCAATACAGTCTGGTGCTCACTCGCTTGGCTTACCTTCCCTCTCTCCACTTCCTTGGTGGTCATGACAATGACTCGAGAGTTTTCCTGAAAAACCATCCTCCAGAAATCACTGATTGTGTTCTGCAGACAGCCCTGAGTGGCAATGTAGCTCTTCTTCAGCTTGGTATTGTTACACTTTGAGTCCAGCTCCGGCTGCACACACAGACACATTTACACACAGTTCGCTCATTGCTCAACACAACAAACAAGAGCACACACTTACTGACCACACATGCTGGTCTACTGCACAATGAATTGTCTACATACAAATTTATCTACATATTATAAAAAAACATATTGTGTGTGTGTGTTCCCTGAGGATGAAGTGAGTTTACCATGACAGCAGATACTACCATGATGATATTGGCGTTGATGTAGTCAGAGCCTGGCTCATTTGGGTCCCCATCATTCAGCACCACACGTGTGTGGTCGACTAGAAACAGAAAGAAAAACAGCACAGTTGGTCGCATTTCAAAATCCCCTTCAAAAAATATCCCTGAAATGGTAAAGTGAGAGTCAAAGAGCTGTTGGGTTTCTCACAAGGGAGAATGTTCTTGTATCTGTTCTTGTTTTTGTTCTCTGGTCTCTGACCCTCTTTGCGACTGTAGAGCAGCTTGCACTCTTGCTGTTGCAAGGTCTGAATGGGGGGGAGAAAAAAAAAGGAGAGACACTTTTTACATATTTCATTTAGTTCTCTGGGTCTGGACCAACAGAACGTCACATGGTTACAGTCAACCTTACTGGAAAGCTTTTTATGAGCTGTATTTCACAGCTATACTTATTAAATTTGAGGTGTTTTGTGTGTGTTTAGAAGTCTTTGGCCTGTGCTGTGTTCATGTTTCAGTAAAACTGCATCAGAGTTTGTTTGGACCAAAGTGGACTGAAATCCACCTGATGCCTGTACTACAAAGCACTTCTAAGAAATCCAGGATACCTTTTTGTTATCTGGCTTTACTAAGAATAACAACAACCAGTTACACAAAGAAATTCAAAGCATAAAGAGAAATGATTTTCATACTGAACTTATGTAAATAAAATGTCTTATTAAACAAAGTCTTATCTATTTTTTCCATTACAGTATCTAATGTTACAAGTTCTTACTTAAGCCATTCACCATCGTTCTGTTATATATAAAAGTGTTTTGTTCATAAAACTTACTAAAAAGATGTATGCACTGTCATAAAGAAAGCACAAGTACTTACCTCGAATTCTTCCCAGAAGCCCTGTTTGACCTTGTCAGTCGCCTCTGCTAGTTTGCTAAGCTCCCTAACTCGACTTTCAATCTCTGCTGCATTAATACGAGTCGTGTTCAGGGGCTGTAGAGGAAAGGAAGAGTCAGGACAGCCAGGAAATGTTGCCCCAGTTTACTAATAGATGCTCTGTAGATATACTGCTTGCAAAGATTGAAGTGGGACAAACCTGTTTGAGCTGAAGCACAGTGCCCAGAGTTTCTACCATGGGGTTCTTTTTATAGTGCTCTACCAAATCTGTGAGAGAGTCAAACTTTTCCCCTCCGCCCACGTCGTACTTCAGGTCATGCTGAGAAAGAAAATACAGATACATGAGGAGCAAGTCACCACAGAGAGCTGTGCTATAAAGGAAAATAACAGGCTAGGCAGGCAGCTTAAATCCACAGTTTTCAATTTCATGAACATGGCTCCCTTTCATCTTTCTAGATCACCATGGTAACTGATGCTGCACAGCTAACCTGCTGTGGACGAGGTTCTGAGAAGAGTTTGGATTAAAAACCTGCTGTAAGAAGCATCACCCTTTCATCAACTAGCTTGCTGATGATTCTTTATAAGCGATACAGATTCTCAGATACCAATCCCTTGTATGAAGGAGTGCAGTGCAGTTACAATATCACACATTGTATGGTTGGCCTTACCATGACCACCTACAAGCTTTCAGTTAGGAAAGATGTAAAGAGGTTTTTATGCTTGGTCATTTTACACTGTTGGCATCGCAGCTCATAGAACCCAGATTAGAAATCAGCCTAGTGGTATGTATTACAAAGACTATTCTATCAAAAACATTCATTTCACTGTGATTTGGCCAAAACTAAAATAATATGCTTCCTTAGGGGACAGTGTCCCCTAAAGCCACTGCTTCCATATCGTGCTAAAATAAATGAAGTTTACAGTTCAGTAGCTCTAATGTGTTCAGCTGCAACACACAAGCAGCAGTACTTTGAGTTGGGTGAAGTGATTAAATAAAGCCTTTTCCATATTTCAGCACTAATATTTGTCCAGAAACATTACAGTGTCAATTTACTAAATACCTGCTGGATCAGACAGCAATACGATCCATAAGAGTGTCTAAAAAGTGAAGCAGTCACGCACATTTACACACAAGAGAAACTGCAGCAACTACATTAATTATTAGTTATATTTGTACTTTATCTCAGACAGATGGTGATTTCTGTTGCATTGCGCGCTCACTTCCGCTTTTGATGACGTATCGTGCTCAGACGATTAGTCGACGCGTCATTAGTTGCAGCCCTAATTTGGACAGTTTCATAACCTGCTATTAGTGTACATTTTGGTCTTTTATTTTCATTTCATTTCTAATTTTAAACTGTTTTGTCATTGCATTATAATGTTATTATTATATATTATGTATTACACATCACTTGCTATATTGTCTAATTTCTGTGGGAGTTATGTTTGAATGAAGCTGTGAGGAACATTAAAGGAATACCTGACCCATGTTTGAATGCTGTTTTAATGGATTGATAATGTTGATAATGTGACGCAACCCTATGATGAAATCATCATCATTTCTGTCTGTAAATGAAACAGTTTTAGAGAACTGGCAGAGACGTCACGTTTATAGTTCAGAGACTCAACAGTCTGAAGTTTTATGCAGGCATCATTTATACATCTGAGCTTTCCCAAGTTTAAAATTACTATTACTATGATGCAACTGAGAGGATGAAGGGAAGCCAGAGAAGCTGAGGGGTGTGTTTACCTGGCAGCGGATCATGACATGAGTGACTTTGGGTTTGCTGTCACTGCTGTCCGTCTTGTCATCTCCAGTGCGGACAGACAGGACAAAATCCCCCGGGTGGCTCTGGCTCTCTCTCACCAGGAAGCTGCCATTCTTGCCTTTCTCCGTCAGCAGCTTTTCAGCCTCTCGGCCCGACAGATGTCCATGGAACCATCTGCAAAAAGACACACAACAGTATAATAATAAGCTAATAAACATTAGGAAACATCTGCTTCCAACCGCACATGATAATCAGAATAAACTTGTATCTTATTGAATGGAATCATCTGTCTTTGCACAAAGTAAGCACAGCTAATTAAAAATTAAAGAAATTATACTGAAGTGTATACCCTTCATTACAGTTTAAGTTTATAAGTTTGTACAAAAATATTACATCTGAGATTGCATAAATTGTCATAGTCTGGACCACAAGAGCTGTGCCCAGATTTCTTAAAGCGCTGGAGTATACATAAAATCTGACTTTAATATGGCAGATCAGTCCTTGAGAAATAAACTAATTTGTACTTTGTGTGGGCACTATTTTTCAGTAATTACAACACCAAGGATACTTCCAAGGACGCCTCTCCTATGAGAGTTAGTACCTTGGTCAACTATTAAACATTTCTTTTACTTTCTCTTTCATACTGACATGCCCCAAATATATCTTATGCTCAGACCACGGTGACAGCAACAAAACCGTTGCTCAAAGCAGAAAATCTTTTACTGTAGCATAGCCGTTAAGCAATCATGTGATCATCATGTCATCAAACTAAAGTGATTGTGAAAGAAGATGTGTTTGATTTATGAGCTTAGCAAAAGAATTTCTTGACGGGAATCCTGCAACAACATAATAAACCAAATAAATGATCACCAGAGATTGACATCCACCTAATTTTCAGTGAGCTCTACGGGAAATTTGTTAGTGGAGGGAGCCTGATGCTGTGACCGAAGTCCTTTATTCAGCTGGTGATTATCCTTTAGTGCAGCATTTTTTCCCCCCCTAACATTGCAACGTCCTGTCGATTAATTCCTGTAACGCGAATACTGGATCTGATGAATCACCTGCTGAGTGAAATCTTACAGATTCTAAGCATCTGTCCCTTGCTATCAATAATGACCCAAACACACGTGTCGCTCATGTGGCTTTTCGATCTGATCTCTAAAGCTCCAGAAACCTAACACTGTATTTCACCAGTGAATAGTACATTATTTATTCTGATATCAGCAGGGATCCTCTTTACTTAAGTATTTCCTACATAACCATTATATAAAGGTGAAACCTGAAATATTGTGTTTGTGAAAACTACTCTGTGGCTGAATGTAATGAGAAAAAAAATTATCACAGGGTCTAAAAGCTTAACAGAGTCAGTTTCTCTTTTTTCAGAGCAAAGGAAATTCCACTTAAACACTGCCACGAGTTAGTGATATGTATCATATTTAGTTGCGGAACTAAAGTCAAATAATTTTAAATTGTGTTCAGAACTGAACATGTGACAAAGAAATAAAAACTATATATAAAAATACTGTCTAAAGCCCGTAGGGCTAAAATGATTCCTCGAGGTATTGGAGCAATTTGATGACCAAAATTCCTCGAGGCAAAGTTCTCTGAATCGAGGCTTATTTAATCCACTACCTACGAGAGCCCAAGTCACTAACTGGTGAACCGCGGTCTGAGCTCGGACCCAGACTTCAATAAATCATGAGGGGATTTCAACTTGAAGGGACGTTTCTATTTTAACCGGTCTAGTGTTTACGGCAATGAGCAGATCAGAGGGCTGAATTATAAAGCTAGTTCAACATAGGCAGGCTTTCTTTGTGTAAGTCAGCTCGACAAAATCTAAAAACTCAGTCAGAGTTAACAGGTATAGAGGTGGTTTTCAACTTTCTTTGTGAACTCTGGACTTTCTGCTTCAAACTTATCACACAAACAGGAGCGTTTAATGTTTCATTTGACTCGTTTTCTGCCCAAAGTGAATCGATCGTAAACAGGTTGTTTTAATTGAAAACAATGAAGAACATAAAAAGTTTTGACAGCAAAAAGCTGTTAAAGATGCATGATGCATTTATTTTACCGATCAATGCAGCTCATTATTTCTAAGTGACAGCTGCACAATAAAACTATCAAATTTCATACATTCAAACATAATATTGTATTGAAGTGCATGTAGGTCTGACACTGTCTCATTATGAAGGAAATCACTTCGTGGCCAAATCAAAGTGAAACTAATGTTACTGATTGAATATTATATGTAGTAACTACTAATAAACTAATCCATTTTCTATTGTGTGTTCTATTAGCTGCAGTACTAGCAGTTTAAATTGGATCCTTGTTTGTGTTGAATCTTCTCTCAGATGTATGTCACTGTGAACAACAGCATCTGCTAAATGAAATTGTCGAATTGCAAATGGATCAAACATAAAAACATATTTATGCCATTTCCGCATCACCAACTAAATACATGTCGGGTTCCTATGGCTTTGAGTTTCAGTTGGATACCCCTGTACTATTCTATATATGTACAATACAGCGTGTATGTCCTCCCGTGTTCCACCAGGATGGTTATTTCTGTTGCACAGCGTGCTCACTTCTGCTTTTGATGCTGTAACGCACATACCAAGCACAGAATCCAATTACTTGATTAATCATCAGAATAATCGATAGAATGCTCGATTATTAAAATAATCGATAGCTACAGCCCTCAAAGCCTGCATACAGCACAAAAACATAACATCCATGTGAGCACTCACCTCTCTGAGGTGGGGTCCGCACAGTTGAGTGGATACTTGAGCTCAATGACGTCTCCATTTTTCTCTTTCAGTTGCCCATGATGCTCCATGTAATACTGCACCAGCTCTGCAAGAGTTGCAAACTTCTCCCCACCATAAAGGTCATAGAAGTCTCCTGTGTTCTGGATCTTAATATGGGTGACAGCACCATTTCGCCTGCATGAAAGGACAATCGTATAGTAAAAGGCTGCCATTATCATCATCATCATCGTATTCATCACGACACAGAATCAACAGACTGTCAGTAATAATCAACTGTTATGTAAACTGCACATCAGCAGTCAATGTAGCATTATTACTACACTGAATTAGATCAATTGAAATAAACATTTAAAAACTAGTCTTGTATTTAATGTTTTCCTCCAATTCTACCAATGCTGCCAAGTCACAGTGAGTCCACATTTTATAAATTATCTTAGTAGGGTTGTCCAACATAAGACGACATAATGGCAAGATGGAAGAGTTAGTTAATAAATCAGTTTATTTACAGAAAGAATATCAGTAGTTGTTAGAATTTAACTCAAACATTGCTTCATTCCTGCTTTTCACTAGCGATGATTTGCTGATTTGCTCAGACAAAAACAAAACCCTTAGAAAACGTGATTTTCTGAAACTTTACAGATCAAACAATTAACTGGTTCAACAAGGTAAATATTGACTAAATTAATTTGTAATTAAAAGAATTAGCGATTTAAAACTAAACTGAATATCTTTTAACTACTGGTCAGGCAAAACAAACAAGCAACTTAACCACATCCCAAGCTTTACATTTTCACTTTTATAGACATCAAGCAGAGATGAAACTGTTCATCAATTAGATGTGAACTATTAAATTAATGTCTTTCAATAATGGGTTGGAACTTTTTTTTTTTTTTTTTTTTTAAAGAAAACAACTCCAAATTCTCTGCTTCCAGCATCATAGATGTGAGCATTTTCTGGTTTCTTTACTTCATTATAACAGTAAACTATACATCTTTAGGCTGCTGACAAAAGACATCTTTACGAAGCACAGATCGATATTTTTCCACCATTTTGAGACATTTTAAAAACAAAACAATTCAATTTTAAATAGAAATAAATAAATTAATTAAAAGATTAATCAACAATGCATGTACACACGTGGACAAAATTGTTGGTACCCCTCAGTTAAAGAAGGAAAAACCCACAATTCTCACTGAAATCACTTGAAACTCACAAAAGTAACAATAAATAAAAATTTATTGAAAATTAAATAATCAAAAACAGCCATTACTTTTGAATTGTTGATTAACAATTATTTAAAAAAACAAACTAATGAAACAGGCCTGGACAAAAATGATGGTACCTCTATAAAAGATTGAAAACTATTTGACCAGAGTGACATGATTAACTCAGGTGTGTCATTTAATTGACATCACAGGTGTTTCCAAACTCATAATCAGTCAGTCTGCCTATTTAAAGGGAGACAAGTAGTCACCCTGCTGTTTGGTGAAAAGGTGTGTACCACACTGAACATGGACAACAGAAAGCGAAGGAGAGAATTGTCCCAGGACATCTGAAAAAAATTATAGACAAACATCTTAAAGGTAAAGGCTATAAGACCATCTCTAAACAGCTTGAAGTTCCTGTGACAACAGTGGCTCATATTATTCAGAAGTTCAAGACCCACGGGACAGTAGCCAACCTCCCTGGACGTGGCCGCAACAGGAAAATTGATGACAAATTGAAGAGACGGAACGTTTGAATTGTATCCAAAGAGCCCAGAGCAACCTCCAAAGAAATTAAAAGTGAACTCCAAGGCCAAGGTACATCAGTGTCAGATCGCACCATTCGTCGTTGTTTGAGTCAAAGTGGACTTCATGGGAGACGACCAAGGAGGACACCACTGCTGAAAAAAACTCATAAAAAAGCCAGACTGGAATTTGCAAAAATGCATGTTGACAAGCCACAAAACTTCTGGGAGAATGTCCTTTGGACAGATGAGACCAAACTGGAGCTTTTTGGTAAGGCACATCAACTCTATGTTCATAGACTCAAAAACCAAGCATACGAAGAAAAGAACACTGTCCCTACGGTGAAACATGGAGGAGGCTCAGTAATGTTTTGGGGCTGCTTTGCTGCATCTGGCACAGGGTGTCTTGAAAGTGTGCAAGGTACGATGAAATCTGAAGACTATCAAGGCATTCTGGAGAGAAATGTGCTGCCTAGTGTCAGAAAGCTTGGTCTCAGTCGCAGGTCATGGGTCTTCCAACAGGACAACGATCCAAAACACACAGCCAAAAACACCCAAGAATGGCTGAGAGAAAAGCGTTGGACTATTCTAAAGTGGCCTTCTATGAGCCCAGATCTGAATCCCATTGAACATATGTGGAAGGAGCTGAAACATGCCATTTGGAGAAGACACCCATCAAACCTGAGACAACTGGAGCTGTTTGCTCATGAGGAGTGGGCCAAAATACCTGTTGACAGCTGCAGAACGCTCATTGACAAATACAGAAATCGTTTAATTGCAGTGATTGCCTCAAAAGGTTGTGCAACAAAATATTAAGTTATGGGTACCATCATTTTTGTCCAGCCCTATTTCATTAGTTTGTTTTTTAAATAATTATGTTAATCAACAATTCAAAAGTGATGGCTGATTTTGATTATTTAATTTTCAATACATTTTTATTTATTGTTACTTTTGTGAGTTTCAAGTGATTTCAGTGAGAATTGTGGGTTTTTCCTTCTTTATCTGAGGGGTACCAACAATTTTGTCCACGTGTGTAATCATTAGTTACAGGGGTGTTTTCTGTCCTCTAGCCATTATAATGCAAACACAAATTATATTAAGTTCAACACTGTGTCACATGCACCACTAACAAGAGCACTATTCATATTACCTGCACGTGGTGAAAGACACTATAAATTGTGAAAAAAGTAATGGTACTGACACTCAATGCTGATAAAAGTGGATGTTAAATAAAAAGCCACTGTGATACAACTCAGACTTAAACTGTTCAGTCATTGTAGGTGACCAATATTATTTCAGAAAACAGAAAAGGAGAACTTGTGGCAAATCTGCAGCTCAGCAGCATGTAACCGTCGATGACTTACAGTTAAGTCTGGAAGAAAAAGAGACGGACGTGCTGGTTTGAACCGGCAAGGACGAGTCTCCCAGTGGAAATGTGTGTGAAAAGTGTTTCCACAAGAGAAGCATGACTTGTTTTGTTTCCATAGGAAGTAAATATGGTGCAAGATGAGCGACTGTAAAGCCAAAATATGAGACTGGCACTAAAATAACACTAGCTAGCATCAGCTAAACTGAGTTAATGATATTTAATTTTAAAAAAAATTAGGACTTGACAGGCTCTGAGATAAAACTATAAACTTGTTAGTTAAAAAAAAGAGGGTCCTCCTCGGAGCAGAATCTAAAATTATGTTTTTCATAAAAATCACTTTATGCCACATGCTTCATTCCAAAATATTGCAAAAAGAAACAGTTTCCACTGTCAGACTCAGATTCAGTAAAAAGGAATTAAATTATGTGGTCCTCAGTGCAGCTGAGAAGCTCTGAGCGACTCAGCTGTGAACTACTGTGTTTACTCAGAGCAGAGACGAAATGAGAGCAGAGACTGAGAGGAAAATAACAAGTACTTGATAAATAAAATAAATGCAACATGGCTAAAATTGGTGTACATAGGAGCAAGCAGTTGAAAAATGCATTCAGTGTGGTGAAATATCCTTCCAGAAATTATGTACATGGTAGTGTAAAAATGCCTAGTTTGTAAAAATGTAAACAGTTAAATATCTATAGTATGTGGTGTCCCCTTTTTCCAGCAGTGGGAACAGCTGAGATCACTTGAAAAATGTTGTACATATTGATTCCATTTCCATGTTTAGTTTTTCTTTTCATTTTAACTTGCACAAAAGTCATTTCTTGTAGCCTTGGCTGTGCTGTTTCCACAGAGGTATATTGACTACTTACTGTGGTTAAAAATGTGACAGCAACAGTGGACGGAACAGTGTAACAAACTAAAGAACAAAAATGACAGGCACATCATGCCACGTTACTGCTTAAACAGTTGCCTGTTCACACATCCAGCAGAGCAACTTTATCATTCATTTATAGTCGTGTTTGTGTCTACCTGATAAATGCAGGTCTAATATTTACTCTCCTTTTAGCTCTGGTTTGCTCTGCATCAGCTCCTCGGTGAACCATCTGGCTCTTAAGCTGCTGGATGTTGACCAGCCAGTCTCTAACTTTTACTCCGTGTTAGTTTAGTGCTGGGCAGGTAGTGTACAAAGAGGTTTGTCCATCACTCTAAACACCTTCCTGCTCCTCCTTGAAACCAAAGGCTAGATAACCAAGACAATGATGCCAAAACTAAAAAAAACCCTGCAGATTTGAGTGATTCTTCTCTGTAGATTTATTACTACAAGTGTACCCCTGTAAAATGACATCTTTCATTTCATCCATTGCTGTTATACAAATATTGATTAACGCAGCCTTAAGAGAGCTTGGTCTCCTGATAAAGCAGGTAGGATCTCTTTAACATTCAATTAAATTAAATTCTTTGTGTCCTTTCACGCACTTCTCTATTTAACCATCCTGATGCCTTTAATTTTGTTATTTAGTCCACATCTCTTAATGCATGAACAGTAAAAAAAGTTCAAATTCAATTTGTCTGGTCCTCAGCTCCATCATAACTCACTTTACTGGACATTACACAACACCGTTTACCCAGATTAGTAATGTAAAGAAACATCTAACAGCATTTGAGGACACTGAATACCTGTGTAAACTTTTGTCCAGAGTTGACTGCTTTCAGAAATCCCCTTTAAGTTTACATTTGTAACATAAGGCTTTCCATTTAATTTTATCATTTGCAAACATTAATGTTTTGTTTTACCAAAAGACCAGGTCTCTCTGCTATCCATGCTAAATGAGAAACAACCTAAATACTTAAAGAAAAAAATAGGGAGACCCTTATAGGAAAAACACAAAGGCAGAAGTCTTGTTCAAGGCACAGACAAACTGGTACAACTGGTCATTCTTTCATTTTTTAACTGTCAGTTATCACATGTAGAATTACAGAAAGTTTATTTTCAGGCTTGAAATTGTTGACACAGAATCATACCGTATCCTGTATTGTAGTTTATGTTTTGTTTTTACAGTCATAAGTGTCGACACTTACCGTACTGAGAGGGTGAAGTCTCCTGGATTACTCTTACTGGGTCTTGCTAAAAAGCTTCCATCAACTCCTCGAGTCAGCAGGAGGTTTTCGGCCTCCACACCTGTGATGTTGGGGTGAAACCACCTGAGAGAGAAGAAGCAGAACAATAATTGGCCTTGGAATAGCCATGCCTGAAATCATTGTCCATTTACTATCTGATCCAATGTATTTATGCCTGTTTCTCCCTGTTATTCTCCCTCTCCTCTTCATCCTCAACCCAACTGGTTCTAAGGTTGTTTTTTGTCCCCCTACTATTGTGAAAGCGCTCACTTGAAGATAAGATAAGATAAGATAAGATAGACTTTATTAATCTCACAAAGGAGAAATTTGAAAAGAAGGGGTTCACCAGATTTGTTGGGTTTCTCTGTGTACCTTACAGTGTTAAGTGTTCTCGGATTACCATTTTGTGAAGTGTCACTGAATAAATAAAACTGAATTTAATTGTCTCTCTAACATTTAGTTTCAATTTTTTTAGGTCCAGCTCCACACAATATAGTAAAAGAGTAGCATTTATGGCATGCCCATTCTGTTTTCTAATGATCTTGCAATGCAATACATTGCATTTGATGAATGCAACAAAAAAAAATCATTTGCATAACAATAATGTAAATCACTGACAGCAGTATGAATTAACATACAGCACATCTAGCCATCAATATCCCACCCTATCATCTATGATTACGGAGAGGATGGTCAGACATGGCATATAGCAATTTTGATAATATTTTGATAAACTAATCAGCCCTGGTTTGTGCTTTGCATGTGTGCAATGATCAGTTCTTTAGATGAAATCTATTTAATCAACTAAGGATGTAACTAATTATTACTCTCTCAAGATTATTTCCTCATGGATTAATTGCTTCATCTATAAAATGTCAGAAAATGGTGTAAAATGTTTAGCAGTGTTTTGCAAGCACAAGAGGACATCCTCAAAATGGCTTGTTTTAACTACAGCCAAAAGATTTTCAGTTTACTGCCACAGAGCAGGTATTAAACCAGAAAATATACAAATTGAAGACCCTCGATTTTGAGATTTTTTTCCTAAATAATATATAAACCGATGAATTGATCCTCAAAATAGTTGAAGATTAATTCGGTAGTTGACAACTAATCGATAAAGTGACAAATTGTAGCAACTCTAATGAACAGGGATATCTTTGTCTTAGTCTTTATCTTTGTGACTGTCTGTGATTCAGTGCTTAGTAAATAAAAGTAGCTTAAGTAGGTCGTAGCAAAATAAACCCTTCCAGTTTTATGTTACCAATAGTCACATTTCAGTGGCTAAAGTCTGAGGATAGCTAACTTTACCTTTGCTTGTCGCTAACTACATTTTGTGAGCAGCTAAATGGCCTTTGTAGATTTCATAGCAGTGTTGTTTACTCTTCAGACTGGGCTCTAAGTTGCCGGTGTAACGCTAAATGAAGCAGACCTGAGCAAGCTAGTTGTCTGCCGTCGGTTAGTTTCCACAAAAGTCGGCACACTCGGAGCTTATTTACCGACATACCAAGACCCAAACAGCTGAGTTCAGTTAAAGTTAGCCAGCTCAGCTAACATTCTCAGCAGACATTGTTTTCCAGACAGCCCCCCTTACCTCCGAGATGTCATTTTTTCGTTCCTCACTTCCTCGCTGGCAGTTAGCAGTAGCTTCAACTAGCTGGCTAACGTCTCCGGCCGTGTCTGCTTCAATCACGGAATAAAGTGCTTCATCGGCTCACACCCGGTCAGAGCGGGCACCGAAATCTACTGTGGCATCCACAGCTAGTTTTAACAGCGTCCGTTACAACAAAAAAAGTCTCTAGGCCTCGGCCCCGGAGACTTCACAGCCAGTCGATTATTGGACGTCACCAAACATGCGACAAAATAGAGGGTGCGCGGATTTTTTCACCCTGCGCGACCGTTTGTAGCCGAAGCTTCGCCTCCCGTTCAGTCACAGAACTGGGCCCGTCCGGCAAACGGCGTGACATAAATTAAAGAGCCCGATCACTTTCACCCTGCGCATGCTCATTAGAAGCTATTTTATGATACGGCGGCAGAAGCAGCACAGAGCGTCCACCAATAGCATTCGGAGCATTCGGCTGCTCGAACAGTTCGCCGCAGCCGCATCTGCGCATTAGTGTAAAAGAAAAACATCTCAAAAGAGAACATTGCTCATGCTACTATTCCTATTATTACTGGTACTACTACTACTACCAGTGCTACTATTAATAAGACTACTACAAAGATAATAATAAAAATATCATCATGATCATTGTTGTTGCTGTTGCTGTTATTATTACACTTTCTAAAAATGTAATCTTACTTGCATATGTTTTTCCTATTAAAAAGTTTTAATTGCAGTTAATACTAATTTGCATTCATTGATTATATTTATGGAAAATTTACCAATAAATACAGAATTACATCAATATACATGTCTTTATTAGATAGACAGACAGACAGACAGACAGACAGCAAACAATCATGTCTTTTGTTTCTTACATGGATTTATTAAAGGTCTTCTGGAAAATGTCAAAATGTGTTGGGTCAAAATACATATACAGCAATCATAATACACTCAACAAAAATATAAATGCAACACTTTTGTTTTTGCTCCCATTTTTTATGAGATGAACTCAAAGATCTAAAACTTTTTCCACACACAATATCACCATTTCTCTCAAATATTGTTCACAAATCTGTCTAAATCTGTGATAGTGAGCACTTCTCCTTTGCTGAGATAATCCATCCTACCTCACAGGTGTGCCATATCAAGATGCTGATTAGACACCATGACTTGTGCACAGGTGTGCCTTAGACTGCCCACAATAAAAGGCCACTCTGAAAGGTGCAGTTTCGTTTTGGTGTGTGTGTGTGTGTGTGTGTGTGTGTGTGTGTGTGTGTGTGTGTGTGTGTGTGTGTGTGTGTGTGTGTGTGTGTGTGTGTGTGTGTGTGTGTGTGTGTGTGTGTGTGTGTGTGTGTGTGTGTGTGTGTGTGTGTGTGTGTGTGTGTGATCAGGTGGTGGCTATAGTTGTGGGTCCCTATTGTCCCCACAACCATAGGAAAACCAAAAGAAATGTCATTTGTGGGGACCTCATTTGGGTCCCCATGAGGGGAAACAGTGTTTTCTTGGCCATGTTGTTGTTACTGAATAAAGTAAAAGTGCAAAAACGTTTCTTTAGGGTTAGGCATTGTTTTGGTCTGGGTTAAGGTTAGGGTTAGGGGTTAGATATGAATGGGAGTCAATGGTAGATCCCCACAAGGATAGGAAAACACAGTGTGTGTGTGTGTGGCGGGGGGGGTCATAAAAAATGGAAGCAAAAACAAAAGTGTTGTGTTATATTTTTGTTGAGTGTATGTATAACTTATACCTTATTTTAGCGCTTTTGGTAGCCATCCACAAGTTTCTGGCAAGCTTTTGGTTGTATCCTTGACAGAATTGGTGCAACTGAACTAAATTGTTCAGCACAGTGGACGAGACCAATGGAGAGACCAGTCTAAAACCTTAATTCCAGCCTGATCAAGCCAATTCTTACCGCTTTTGATGTAAGTTTGGGGCCATTGTCTTGTTGATTTTCATTGCGTCCAAGACCCAACCTTCTGGATGATGATTGTAGATTTTTTTTTCAGCAGAGCGTCCAAGAAATCCTCCTTAATTATTCCTTTTGCAATGCCATATTTGTATTTGTCCCCCAACAGGTATCTTCTATTTTTACATATTTATCACATTTAATTTTTTCAGAGCATCAAGCAATATTTATTATTAGACAAATACAACAAACAAAAACACAAAATGCAGTTTTTAAATGATTTCATTTATTGAAGAAAAAATGTTGTCTAGCCCCACCTTGTCCTATGTGAAAAAGTAGTTGCTCCCTTAGCTACTAATTTACCAAATGAGCAAATTAATTTGGCAATCGGGTTCAGTTTCACCATTCACACTCACATATGAGCCTGGCAAGTTGAATCTAAACATCACTAAATAGAACCTTTCTAGCACTGTGAAGTAGCTACAGGGTCTCGAAAAGCAACACGATGCCACATTCTAGAGAGATTCAAGAACTGATGTGAAACAATGTTGCTAAAAAAAATCGCAAAAAAGAACATAAAGGCTCATCTGGCATTTGCAAAACAAAACAAAAAATAATCAAGATGAGCCCAAAGACTTTTGGAGTCTGTGGACTGATGAGTCAAAGGTGGAAGTTTTGGGAAGACATGGATCCATTACATCTAGTATAAAGCTAATACTGCATTCCACAAGAAGATCATCATACCAAAAATGAAACGCAGCGGTAGTGTGATGGTTTGGGGTTGCTTTGCTTCCAGAGGACCTGGACGACTTGTCTTAATTGAGCCATGATTTCTGCTCTCTATCAGGAAATGCTCCTGGAGAATAGCCACCCATCAGTTTATGACTTAAAGTTCAAGCACAGATATGTTCTACAGCATGACAAAGACCCAAAGCACACAAGCAAGTCCACCTCTGAGTGGCTCAAAAAGAACAAAATGAAGGTTTTGGAGTGGCTGAGTTAAAGTCCGGACTTGAATCTAATTGAGATGCTGTGGCAAGACCTTTGAAGACAGTTCATGGTCGAGAACCATCTATTGTGGCAAAATGAAAACAATTCTGCAGAGAAGAGTAGGCTAAATTTCTTCCATGACGAGGTTAAACCTGATCACAAGTTAATACAGTTTTTCTCAATTGCTAAAACACTAAACTCTATTGTCTGATCCAAATTCTCAGTTGCCTGAACCCACTTATTGAATCAGTCACTCTTTTGGCAAAACCATAAGCCCTTTTCACCTTTTTAGACACATCTTGTCAGCACATTGTCATTGTGATGCACCTGTAGCATAATGGTGAGCACACTTGGCAAAAAGTCAAACCCAATTAAAGCTCAGGTGTCACTGGTTGAACACAACAACTCAAAATTGATCACACTTGTGGCTAATGTTGTGAGGGTATATATACACACGTGGACAAAATTGTTGGTACCCCTCAGTTAAAGAAGGAAAAACCCACAATTCTCACTGAAATCACTTGAAACTCACAAAAGTAACAATAAATAAAAATTTATTGAAAATTAAATAATCAAAAACAGCCATTATTTTGAATTGTTGATTAACATAATTATTTAAAAAAACAAACTAATGAAACAGGCCTGGACAAAAATGATGGTACCTCTATAAAAGATTGAAAACTATTTGACCAGAGTGACATGATTAACTCAGGTGTGTCATTTAATTGACATCACAGGTGTTTCCAAACTCATAATCAGTCAGTCTGCCTATTTAAAGGGAGACAAGTAGTCACCCTGCTGTTTGGTGAAAAGGTGTGTACCACACTGAACATGGACAACAGAAAGCGAAGGAGAGAATTGTCCCAGGACATCCGAAAAAAAATTATAGACAAACATCTTAAAGGTAAAGGCTATAAGACCATCTCTAAACAGCTTGAAGTTCCTGTGACAACAGTGGCTCATATTATTCAGAAGTTCAAGACCCACGGGACAGTAGCCAATCTCCCTGGACGTGGCCGCAAGAGGAAAATTGATGACAAATTGAAGAGACGGATCGTTGGAATTGTATCCAAAGAGCCCAGAGCAACCTCCAAAGAAATTAAAGGTGAACTCCAAGGCCAAGGTACATCAGTGTCAGATCGCACCATTCGTCGTTGTTTGAGCCAAAGTGGACTTCATGGGAGACGACCAAGGAGGACACCACTGCTGAAAAAAAGTCATAAAAAAGCGAGACTGGAATTTGCAAAAATGCATGTTGACAAGCCACAAAGCTTCTGGGAGAATGTCCTTTGGACAGATGAGACCAAACTGGAGCTTTTTGGTAAGGCACATCAACTCTATGTTCATAGACTCAAAAACCAAGCATACGAAGAAAAGAACACTGTCCCTACGGTGAAACATGGAGGAGGCTCAGTAATGTTTTGGGGCTGCTTTGCTGCATCTGGCACAGGGTGTCTTGAAAGTGTGCAAGGTACGATGAAATCTGAAGACTATCAAGGCATTCTGGAGAGAAATGTGCTGCCTAGTGTCAGAAAGCTTGGTCTCAGTCGCAGGTCATGGGTCTTCCAACAGGACAACGATCCAAAACACACAGCTAAAAACACCCAAGAATGGCTGAGAGAAAAGCGTTGGACTATTCTAAAGTGGCCTTCTATGAGCCCAGATCTGAATCCCATTGAACATATGTGGAAGGAGCTGAAACATGCCATTTGGAGAAGACACCCATCAAACCTGAGACAACTGGAGCTGTTTGCTCATGAGGAGTGGGCCAAAATACCTGTTGACAGCTGCAGAACGCTCATTGACAAATACAGAAATCGTTTAATTGCAGTGATTGCCTCAAAAAGTTGTGCAACAAAATATTAAGTTATGGGTACCATCATTTTTGTCCAGCCCTATTTCATTAGTTTGTTTTTTTAAATAATTATGTTAATCAACAATTCAAAAGTGATGGCTGATTTTGATTATTTAATTTTCAATAAATTTTTATTTATTGTTACTTTTGTGAGTTTCAAGTGATTTCAGTGAGAATTGTGGGTTTTTCCTTCTTTAACTGAGGGGTACCAACAATTTTGTCCACGTGTGTAAGTCAGAGCACTGGTTTGTGAGGCACTACAATGGACAGAAATCTAACAAGAGGAGCATGCATACGGCATGTCAGGGTTTTTTTCCCCCTGTTGCCTGGCCAGAGAAAATGTGGCCTGTGATGTAGATGAAGTCCTGTGGCCTGACCCAGTACGGAGAAATGATGCTGTGGCAGAGTAATGCACTTCTTTTCTTTGTACGTCATTTGTATATTTTTGTGCTTTATTTTTACGTACAAGTGCTACATGTAAATGGAATGTAAATGCACAGAATTTCTATTTTTTCAGATTCTTTTTTCTATGTACAAGTGTTACAAATCCCCAGGTATTTTGTTTTGCAACATGCATTTAGTCTAAATAAACATTTATTTCTACCACTTCATGTCCTAAGCATTGTGTTTTCCTTTTTTCTATGTAGCGTTTAGTGACTGCTCAGAGTATTTAATTTAGATTGATTTAGGCATGATTTGACAGCATAGTTCAGTTTTAAGCACAGATTGAAGTGTTATGGGGTGAAAGTTTGGTTTTGCAAGAAGTGTCAGAGGTTTTGTGAATGTAGCTTGAAAATTGTGTTTTGTGTTCACAGTTTAGGGAAAAGGAGAGCAGCTTTCCAGGAATGTGTCATAGCAATCGAAAAAAAAAAAACTAACACTGTAGTGTCAAATAAGAAATATTAGTCTGATGATCTGGAATATTTAAGTGAGAAATATGCAAAAATGGAAGACATTTGGAGGGGGCCGAATACTTTTTCACAGCAATGTACCTTGTGTAAAGCACCAGTTCCACTGGCACCAAAACAGCCTCACAGCAAAACACCACCACTGCTATGCTTGACGGTAGGTTTGGTGTAAAAGGCCTCATCTTCTCTCCTCCAAGCACATTCCTGGTCACTATGGCCAATAAGCTTAATTTTTGTTCATCTGACCACAGAATTGTCTTTCAGAAGGCCTTTCTTTGTTCACATGATCAGCAACAAATTTCAGTCAGGCATAAAAGTGCTGTTTCTGGAGAAAGTGCTTCCTTCTCACATGGCAGCTTCTCAGTAAATGGGGATGTAAAACACACTTGACTGTGGACACAAACAGAAGTGTTACAGCAGCTTCTAATTCATTGCAGAGCTGCATTTTGGTGATTCTTGGTTGACTCTTGACCATCCTGACCAATTGTCTCAGCACCAGGTGACATCTTGTGTTTGTGTTCTGGCCATAACACCGATTAAACTGTCCCATGCACTTTGTACTTAATTTTTTGCAGCCGACTGTGGGTTCTGGAGTGTCTTTGAAATGGCTCCAAGTGGCATTCCTGTTCCAGTCAATGATTTGCTTCTTCAGATCTGTGCTCAGCTCCTTTAGACGTTCCCATTTTAGTGTGTATGACTGAGCCTAATAAGTATCAAATGGGCTCTGTTTAAATTGGTTCAGAGAAGTCAGCAGCTAATTGTAATCACTTACAACAAAGCAACAGGTCATATAACGTAAAAAAAGAAAAAGTTAACACAGCTAGCTTTCCATAACACCAAAATTGATAATGCAAGTTTCTCTATGTATATTTCTGATCCTGCAGACTTTGTCATAGTTCCAGAACCTGTATACCAACATAAATACATTAATAAGTCAAAATGCATGGTTCTTGTTTGTGACGATGCGTTTGTTCTTCTAACAAAACAGAGTTGTAGGAGTTCTTAGAAACTCAAAACTCAAGTGTATGTAAACTTCATTTTCAGATCTTAATGAACTGCTGCTACCTGTTTAGAAAGACATCCAAATAATTGTATAGAATATTGGCTTTATTATGAAACCTGGGGCATTTTCCACAGACAACCATTCTACATTTATACAGATTGATTTAGCAGATTTTCTTGTAATCGCAAAAAAGGACAGACTGTACACAGAGCAGCTTACCTGCCTGAGCTCATCAAAAATTGTTTTTAATACAAAGCTGGAGCATATTCCGTCCCATGCAACACTTGCTAGATGTGAAGCTACTGCCTTGGATGTCTGTTTTTACCTTGTCTGTGTAAATAAGAGTGTAAAGGCATCATCCAAGGAAATGCATGTTACTGAATATTCTCCAGAAGAAAAAAAACAGTCCAAAATTGTATACAATTGTATAATTTAAAATCCCCGACCTCAACAAAATAGTAAAAGCAACCAAAGCACACAGCAGTCATTAGGTGTCAGACCCCACCCACTAATCCAGCCAGTCAGCTTCAACCAACATGTAATTTGTATTTTCTCTGCACTTCACTTTGGAGTTGTACTCCAAATAGTTCAGGTAAAATCCCACTTTGCCTCAGCATTTCAATACCTTGCAGCCAATTTGTAAAATCGAAGCGTTTCAAAATTAAACTAAGTGAGGCAAAAAAAAAAAAAAAAAAAAAAAAAAAAAATCACTCCCCTGTTGCCGTTTTCTGACCTACATGGGGAGTAGCTGCACCATTTCCCTGGAAAAGATGTCCGCTGAAGCCCCAACCCTGATGGCATGAATCGCTATGAATCAACAGATAGTGCTAAAAGCTGTACAGTTTCCCTTAAAGACCAGCTGCAATGTGAATCCTTCAGATATTTATTCAACAGGAGTGCAATTTGTAGTTTGAGAGCATTAACACAATGGGCAGATATCACAAATCGGCCAGCATATTGTCTGACTTGGTTTTGACACTGGAAACACAACCCTCTGCATCTCAGACAACAGGATAATGCATTCTATTTGCCATTTTTTCATTTGAAAAGGTTCCAAGGTTTCCACTTAAAACTCAGTTACACTCCTGTGGTGACAGCACACATCTATCCAGTGATTTTATTCATCTGACTGCAGGTACAGATATTTTAAATTAGTAAGCCCACAGTCATGTAATTAACTGCAATCAATCAATATTGGACAAAAGAGCAAAAAAAAAAAAAAGTAAAACTATTGAAAACTGCCATCTATCCCAGAACCTTTTGGCCATTTGTTCCAAACATACATAACATTTATAAAGAAGGAACCAAACGGGTAACAGGAGAACAAAACATCTGAGAATCGATCAAATGTAGGCTTTTACTCAAAACTGCCAGTCTCATTTCCAGAGTGTAAATAACTGTCTTGGTGTTGAAGAAAACAGTGAAGGACACAGAGGGGTCATTAAATCGGACTACACCACTCGCCGTACTTCAAAAAATCTCTTAAGGTAGTAAATCTGTCCAAGTGTCATCGCCACCAGAACCAGAGCTTCAAAGAACGACCACAGCACCACTCGGCTGTTTGTGTTGTCGTTGACTGGAGGGTAAAGAAGAAGAAGAGGGAAAAAGAGACAATTAGTGAACATGCGTTTACAATTAACATGGCAAGCTGACTACTGTGTATGTTCTTACTTGCTCTGTGTATCCTCTCGCGGACCTCCATGTACTCCTGCTCATGCTTTACGGCTGTCATAGCGACTGCCAGCTCGTTGATCATCTCCTCCAGTTTGTTTTGGTGGGCTGAAAAAGGCTAAAGTTAATCAGTGACCAGTAAATCATGACACAGTGGCTGTGCACCAAAACATGCGTCGGGTTTAGAAATACATGCATGACATTTTTACACTTGTGACGTGTGGAGGAGGCAAAGCCGTCACAATACCGAAGACATTCATACTTCATACATGTTCTCACTGTGCAATAGGACTGCAACTAATGATTGTTAAGTAATCAATTATTTTCTCGATTAATCGAGTAGTTGTTTAGTCTACAAAATGTCAGAAAATAGTGAAAAATGTTGATCAGTGTTTTCCAAAGAACAAAATGATGTCTCAAATGTGTTGTCAACAACCCAGCAAGGCTCAACAGTTTATCGATTTCAAATATAAATTTGAAACAATGCAATTAGTAAATCGCAAAGTCTGCAATTTAAGGTATAAATTATGCAGCACATCTGACCCAGGGTTTATTTAATTTTTATTATTACTTTAACATTACTGCAGAATGAGCAATACTTAGATCCTGCTCCTGTGTCATGAATGATACCTGTTTCAATGTCAGAGATCATTTATATAAAGGTCCTATTATTTTTATTGGAATTATTTGTTGTTATTATTATTTTACTTAACACTGCGCTGTCTCCCATTTAATAAATCCATATTTGAAGCAAATTACATCTTTAAGTTCTCATCCTTGCACTATAACACAGAGCAGTTAATATTTTGACCCATGTTAAATCTACTACCATGAATACTGACCTGAAGCATTCAAAAAAATAATACTGCAAATCACAATATTTGTTTGAAGAACTGTAATTAAATATCCCCCCCAATAGCGCTGCACTATGCCCTAAAGACATTAAAAGAATTGAATTTTCTTTTCCTATAAAGTTCTTTACACTGACAAATCCATGATCAAAATAGATGGTCATTAATTTAATAGTTGACAACTAATCGAGTAATCGCTGCAGCGCCACTGTGCAAATAGTCAAACCATTCACAAACATCACACCTTCTCATTTATGTATATGCTCAGTATTAGTTTATACTATGGAAACAACACTGGTTAGAGAAAACTCTGTGGTGCATCACAAACTGAAAAGTCTATTTCACAAAAGCAGCTTTGCAATAGCCTTCCCTGTGCCCTACCATCCCAGCTGTCACCACCTACAAAGAGGAAAAATGTGTCCAGAGAAAGACAAAAAGAAGAAACTGATAGAAGCAATGACAGAATGAACTAGCAATCACAGAATATATGAGAAAAATTGGAGTGCACTAAGCATAATCGATCAGGGGAAAGGCTGAAGCATGCTTTGTTGTGTACCTTCCGTCTCCATGTCTTGGCCTTTAGGTGCCTCTCCAATATCGATTGTGAACATGACAATCTTGGGTGTCATGGTGGACATCTTGTTGCTGAAGCAGAACTTGTAGGTTCCGTCCATGTGTGCTGCCACTGAATATTTCCCACTGGACTCTCTATCCCCTTTGTAAATCTGCTTGCCATCAGGTCCTGTTATCTGGAAGAGGAAAAGTAAATGAGTACTAGCCTTTGAGACACGCAATCTGTTCTGGTAATCTGATGACATTTGAATTCATCAGCTTCATGTCTGAACGAGCACCCTGGTAACTTTTTCATAAAGTTGTAACAGAGACATCTTACTAGACCAGATGAATGACTCCATGTTACTTTCAACACAGCACAAGTCTGAACTGCACGCTGTTCAGTAAACAGACATGGTACTTCAGTTGTGTGAAGTAATTTAGGGCTTTTCCCAATTTTCCAAAATCACCACAGAGGACAAAAGACACAGCCTGTGTGGATAAGTAACATTCATTAGTGCGTGAAAGTGACAACTTTCTGGTACTCAGACAGAAGTTACAACTAGGGATGGGAATTTTGACTAATTTCCCCACCAACTAGTCTCAAATTTTATTTGTGACTAGTCTATAAAGCCAGAAAACTTGCAATTTAATACACATATTAAATTAAAAGTTTAAAATGCAAATGTTTTTTTTTTTTGTTTTTTTATTTTCGAAGCCTTTGCCTTCAACAAAAGACAGTGGCAGCATATCGCGGGCAGTCATTTCACATATCAGTTGTGTAATCTTTGCTGTGTGGTGACCATCACAGCATCTGGCCGGAACAAAAGCTCTCATGCTTGTCTCCCTTGCCCCACCGCCCTGCCTGGCCTCGCCATCTTCGCCCTTCAGGTCTACATCGAAGTGTCTACTATGGATGTGGTTTCTCATCGCTCTGGTAGAGTGGTTATAAGCGAGTTTCTGCTTACACAGCCGACCTTGTTGTCATCTGCTGCATCAAAATACTGCCAAACGGTGCTGATTTTCTTACGCGGGAGTGTCGCCATCTTCCCACTTTACCTTTCCGAACTTTCTTCCCCAAACTGTGTGGCCCTGCCCCCTGCTACATGTGCGTGTGAGGGGAGGGAGGAGGAGCAATTCTCTCCCTGGCTGCTCAGCCTGTTTACAAAGAAGCTGAGGCGCGAAGATTAAGGTGCACGATGCTTAATGCAGCATTTAACCGGCTCGTAAAATACTAAACGTTTAAAAAATGAGTGGGCGGTTAAATGATTAAACGACTAGTCGCGCACATCCCTAGTTTTCTTAATATTTTAATTTCTGTCTATGTGTGATGAGATTTTAACTGCTACTTCATCAGCAGTAAAATTAACACCTGTGACAGAGCTCAAGACTCGATCCAAAGATGTAAAAAAATTAGTCAAACACAGCTTATAACTGTGCCCTTATCACAGCTGTTGTCTCTCATATGCATAGCTCTCTCTCTCTTTAGAGACACTTAAATGGATCCTGCTGCTGTGTAATACTACAGGTGTGGAAATGCTGGGCAGAGTAAATGCCAAAGATGTCTTGTGACTTTGACAGCAAACTGTGCCTTTTGCTCTTTGTGATGTTTGTTAAATAGTACTTGTGCTGGAAAAACAACCCCAAAGGTCTTCCAGAAACAACTTCAATTAACTCAAAAGTACATTGGTGCCCATTTGTTAATACATGCACTTCCGACTTGTTGATCCATGTGAAACGTTAGCAGGTCAGACTTATTAGGATTGCCCTTGCAACTGTTAAAGTGAGCAGGATGTTCATTCAGAAAAGAAGCCAACATGTTCAGCAGCCCTCAAATTAATGGAATGGTGCCTGACAGAGATATTTATGCAGTCACTTTCACAGACTGATGACGCCAGCAATCGAAAAGGGCTATTTACCATCATGAACATGAAGGTGCTGATGGCTTTGGGAAACATATGGTAGCAAATGAGACCGAAACAAATAATTACGCAGTTGTATTTTTTGACATTTTAAAGGTGCAACATGTCCACAGAAAAAGGCAAGTCAACATAAGCTCAGACTTAAATACATTAAATGTCCTACTAACGAACGATATACAAAAACAAGTAGACTACTTAGACAGATATTGAAAGACAAGTTGCAAGTTTTATTAGAATGGTGATGTTATTGATTTATTTCCCACTAATCAATATAAAAAAATGTGATTTTTGCTACAATCTGTGCCAAACAAGCATGCTCACTTATATCTGGAGAATATGATGATTTATGGGCAGGTGCATCTGTATAGCACCACGGTGCTTTATTTAGAATTGGTATATACTGACACATTTTGCCTTCATCAAAAAAATGCAGCTCCTGCTTTCGACAATATGTTTCGAATATTTGTTAAGCTCTGCTACAGTTAGCAGCTTAGACACAACAATGCTAACGTTGCACTTCCTGTATCATTATGAATAATTCAACCATTAGTGTCAAACCAATTGACCAGAAAAACAAATCACAACAATGTCTCTGTAATACCTTTGGTCCATAAATTAATACACCTTGCACCCAGCAGCGAGGTAAACGCCATAAACCGGTACCGTAGCTAACTCGTTTTATCGGGCGCTACGCAGACAGACGGCTAACAGCTAACATGGTTAGCACAGGCCTTGTGTAGCCACATCGGTGCTAATGTGATAAAAAAAAAAAAAACACAGACTTCTCAAGCGATGCATCTAACTTATGGTCTCTGTGAAACCTCTCACCTCGACATCGATGTCCAGGAAGCCTCCTTCGGCCACCTCGAACATGAGGCCCATCTTGGTGCCGGAGTTGACCCGCTCGTAGAAGCACTCCTCGGCATGGGCGTCTATGCTAACGAAGTAGCCGGACGCGGTGGCAGACAGGACGGCCAGCAAGACAACCAGCTCTGACACGGTGAACATGATTCAAATGGTGCGTGGCGACAGTTCCACCGAGTTTAAAGGTACAAAGCTTCAGTAGAACCTGCAGGGTGCCAGCTAGTAGTAGAGAATCGCTGCAGGAAGAAGCCGCAACAGGCTCAGCTGCTGTGTACTGCTCTGCGACTGCCACGTACGGGCTTATTAAACGGCGAGCTGTGAGGGACAAACATCAAACAACGGGTAAGCCTGTAAAGCGACTCCTCACCCGTTCCTATGAGTAGAGGAAGCACTGTTGGCATTCATAGAGTGTATTTACATGCCATAGTCAACTCAGTGTATTACACTAGCCTCACAGATGTAAATTCAGTTTTATTTATTCTTCGCCAATTCACAACATTTCACTGCACTTCACATAGTTAGGTCAAGATAGTACAAACATAAAAAATATATCTAAAAGTACCTGTGAGCAGCGCCTTTAGAAAACTGAAAAACAACTCTTAACGGGAAGAAATTTCCAACAGATTCAGGAATGTTGGACATCTGCTTCTACTGTTTTGGTGAAGGTGAAGGGGAGATAGAGTACGGGTCAACTGATATGTTTTTTTCAAGCCCTATCCATTCTGATTATTAGAAATCAAAGAGAACGATCACTGATATGTGGAACTGAGATATACTTGCAGGAAAAATTAAAATCTTGGTATCACCTCCAACACAAATATTTATTGGATTGTTTGTTACTCTGTCAAGGAACGCAGCAAAGTTATGTAATAATCAGCATACATTTGTCGGTCTGTTTTTCGGATTGGGATTACATTTTCAGAGGTCAAAAATGACACAAGGACCACCTGATTAGATTTTGACAGTGATGCGGCTTATAGTTTGGATCTACGGATTTGTGAAAGATTTCTGTATCATTGCGAGATAGCAGCACAGTGTCACTATAACTATGACAACAAGTGAACACTGTGTCAGCTGCCTGCTGATGATTACATGATTGTGATCCTACCCCAAATCCACTACTGCGGACTTATCAGGACTTATCTGTCGGAAATCATACGACTGAGCAGCCTTGGCGAAGTACTGTGCTCTCTAAGTGCTTTTCTTGTTTTTCTATGTTTCAGACATGTTCAATTAAAAGAGAACTTGTCAACATTTATTCTGCTGCAACAACAGGTTATTACCTAACACGGAACAAATTAGATACACCATTCGGAGCAATGATGTCTGTTGGTGGCCATGCACAATTTGAAGTCATAGTCAGAGTTCTTGGTGCAATCAAAGGAAAAATGTAAGTAAATTGTGTAAATGAAGGCATGTTCAAACTCTCATTAAAAAATATCTGACAAGGTTTGGATAAAACTTAAGAAAAAGTCCAAATTGTTGTGGAAATGGATGCATAATTGAACTAGCACTATTTTCCATGGTAACAGAGTGGAATGAATGGAGATGATTACGAAACTGCGAAGATTTCTAACCTTAATTAAACTCTCATGCTTTGTTATACTTGAAAACCTGAGTAGTTTACAAAAAGAGGGCACATAGGGGGCAATTACTACATTTCAGGTGCCATCTGAGATGATCTATGAAATAATTAAATGCCGTACTAGTGGCCCTCTGGTTGCATGTCCCTCAGAGAACGGAGCCCAGCACAATGGAAGATGACTGCAGTTAGAGATCTGATCTGCAGGTTAAGGCAGAGATGTATGTATACAGAACTTTCAGTCTCTCTGTGCAGCTGCTGTTGTTGCTGTAATGTCTGTGGCCATCAACAGTTCTAAGGATCATCTGTCACCACATTTATCTGGTACATCTGGGGAGCACAGTGTCTCTGAGGTTTTACAGGTTCAGTAGCAGACATGCATTTTCAAATTGCCTGATGCTGCTGGCTACTAAAGAGGTGTTTTGTGCTCTCAATACACAATTTAAAAAACTAAGCATAAAAACTAAGCACGGGAGCCAAACACTACGCAAAAAAACAATAAAATACTGTAGCATTTAAAAAACTGTAAAAAGGTGAAACGGCAACTATCTGTAAAATAATGACATTTTTAGCTAATTTAAATGCCGTAAAACTGTGAAATTTTATTGTCACATATTGTTAAAAAAAACTCATTACTCTCTGTTAAAATACATTTAGATTTTTGATGTGGACAGTATTTACAGCTTTGGCCGGTAATACTTTTTTAAATGTGATTTCACCAGTTATTGTCTTTAACAAAACACAGTTAACAACTGTTAAAAATTCCTGCTTCAACCTCACATGAGCCAGTTTTTTTAAATCAGCTCCATATCATATACAAACACTGTTGATGATATGGGGCTTTGTGCTGCCAGAACACTGAACAGATACTTTGCTGGGAGAAGGAGCAGACTACACATATGTTGGAAAGAGTTTGCCAGGACAAATTTGGGGACAATCCAGAACCTAACTCAAGCAGCTTCACAGAAGGAGCTGGAGGTAGCTGAATCTCGTTATACATCAGTTTCACTGATGAATCTCGCAGAAGTAATTTTTCTAGACAAAGCACCAGCTGTCTCACATTCAGATCCAGAACCACAAGAGCCGACTTTCGATAGATAGTTGTTGCTGTTATTATTACACTTTTTTAAAAATTAAATCTCACTTGCAGATATTTTTCCTATTAAAAAGCAATAAATGCAGTTAATACTAATTTGCATTTATTGATTATATTTATGGCGAATTTACCGATAAATACTGAATTACATCACTAAACTTGTCTTTATTAGCTAGATAGATAGATAGATAATGGCAACTACAAGATCAGTATTTTACGGTAATTTGGCAGGAAAAACTGCTACAAAACGCCTGTCAAATTACAGTATTCCACTGTATATTAAGACTCCCACAGTTATTTTAAGTGTTTTTCCAATATAATGCCAAATTAGCTGTATTTTTTAACAGAAAATGTATTGTATTATTTCTTTAGCATTTTTCATGCTTTGTCAAATTACATTCAAATTTATATGAAATAACACTTAAATATGTAGTTTTTTAGAGACAACATTTTCAAAAAGATAACCTCCATAGACTTATAAAGAGTAGACGCCACATCGACCGCGACTGCCTATTGGCGCTGACGAGCTGTGGGGCCGCCATCTTGGAGCGGTCACCTGCTCCACTCAGCGCTGTTTGGCAGTGCATTTAATCCATCCTAACTCTGAATATTAAACTGATTTTCACGCGTTTTTTTTTTTTTTGCTGCAGAGATCATACATGTAGCTATGATACAAGACAAAAGGTTCGGTGTATTTTAATATTCACAGCTGCATTAAGAGTAATAGAATATTCTGATACATGGAGTATCAATATAATCAATACATCAGAGAAAATTATTATATAAATCAGAGTATCAATATAATTCATACATATATATTAAAAAAGTTATAGATCAGAAAATGATAATAAATATATATATATATAAATCACATAGAGTATTAATATACTTCATATCAGGTCAGAGAGCCAGAGTTCCAAGGCTGTGCAAAGCAGAGAGAATAAAATGTAATGTACATGTAAATTCTCAAGTTAAAACAAGAACATGACATCCCTGCCCCAAACCATATTCACACATGTACAAACTTGCTCATGAATATTTTACAGCTAAAATCCCTGAAAGAGGACTGTTTTGCAGAGCTTCTTTCTCGTGCTCCCTTTCTGCAGGTCAAGAGAGGCAAGTTTGGCAATATGGTGCAGCCTTATCTTGAGAAACACAGACACAACCAAGGACAACAAGCTGGAATGATGGTTGTCGATACCAAACTGTGCTTCTTCAATGTGTTCCCCAAGCAGAAAAACATCCTCCATTCCAATCTCCTCCCGGACGATGTGTGTGACTGTTGACACCTTTGGAGCTTGCTTTGTTGAAGCCTGGTGAATCACCTTCTCTGCAACTCTCAGCACCTTATAATAATAATAATAATTGTTATTAATATTATAATAATACATTATATTTACATAGCACTTTACACAGTGCTAAAAGACACTTTACAGTCCAGAGAAAATAACAAAGAACAAAGCAACTTTAACATACAACATAAATAAATAAACAAGATTATAAAATCAAACCTTCACTGTGCCTTGTGATGGAATCAGTAGGCCGCCATTGTTTTCCAGAGCTAGAAGATGGTAGCTCTCGTCAAATGATGATGGTACATCATCTCTGACCAAGCTTGCACAGCACACATCACAGGACAGCTTTCGTAGAGTCTGCCGGACTACAAATCCTTTTTACTTTTTTCCATCAAATCCCCCAAAAGACTCTCTACTGTGGTCTTTGCCCTCTTTTCTCTGGCCATGGCGTTTTTCTTCTCTCGCTCCAGACTTTCCACTCTTGCTAGGGCTTCATTGAGTCTGATCTTAAGAGCGGTAGGAGAAGCAGGCAAAGCATAGCCATGATCCTAGAGAGAGGGATGAACATGGTTTGAGTGATGTTTCACTTCACACACATCACTTTGACACCACTAGGTTGATGGCTCACATTCTTTCTTATAGTCATCACCTGTCAAAGCGCCTGCAAGCAGTGTGTGTGTGTGTGTGTGTGTGTGTGTGTGTGTGTGTGTGTGTGTGTGTGAGTGAGTGAGTGAGTGAGTGAGTGAGTGAGTGAGTGAGTGAGTGAGTGAGTGAGTGAGTGAGTGAGTGAGTGAGAGAGAGAGAGAGAGAGAGAGAGTCAGGAATGCATGTTCAACATGTCTTCAATTGTGTGTGAATGGGTTGATGTATGAGTCTGTTTAATATGAGTGGCAGAAAACAAGTGAGATTTGAATATGTCCAGGTCCATTATGATATGATGTTTACAGTAGAAATAATACTCACATCATTAGGTTGAGGTTGTGGGTTTGAGGTTCCAGTTTTTGGATCATCCTGAGAGGCCACGGACAGGCTCTCTTCAGCTCTTCTGGAGGTAATTGTACTCCTGCTCTTTACCGGCTAAAATGAAAAAGAATATACAGGGCTAAGTATCTCACCCTGCTTTGTGATTGATAATATAATATTTACATTTATGAATGCTAATAGCCTTATGATGCTACACCTACTTTTTGGAGGTGAGCTGGGAAGCTGAAGATGGATGGAATAACACCATCTCTGAGTCGGACAATCTGACCTGTCATATCAAAATCGCCCTGCTTAAAATGTCCACAGCAAAGCACTGAAGAATCACTTGCAGTGAATCCTTCCCTCCTCAAAGCCACCTCCCACTTCTTCCTCATAGCTTTGTCTTTGGGAAACCTTCAAAATGAAAACGGAAGATTTGGGAGAGTCTATACAAAAACATATTACAAAAGAGGTCAAGCTTGTTTTCTTCCTTCGAATTTCTTACAACCTGACTTCAACAAAACTCCTATTTTGATGCATATCTGTTGATAATGAACCAAAACTTCTTAGAACTGTGAATAACCTTGTTTGCAAACTATTCTACAGTCAGATGTTCAGTTGTCTGTATTTTTAAGTAAGTGGGTGGGTATGAGACATTAGACGTAGCTTACTGTTGTTAGGGTGAATTACATGTGAATAATACAGTCTGTGCCACCAGTGTAAAATTCGCTGGTCAATGTTATACCAGTAATATTTGTTTTAGCATTCCTGTGTCAGTAGTAATCTAAGTCAGTGTTATGGAATATGACTTATAAAGTCTCAGTTCACAGACGGGTCAACACCGCCACTAAACAAAGCCTAGCTAGCTGGCCACGATTTCGCTGGTGGGCATAAATACAGTACAGTAATATAAAATTCACAAAATACAACCAATAGTAATGTTCAATCTTACTTGTGAAAAGTAATCCCTCGTGCCCTGGTTTCGACGGTCCGCCGATTTGAACATGAATATGCGGCACAGTGCTCTGGCATCTTCTTCTTTCTGCGGCTTAACTGTAAGTACGATGACCAGTCCAAGATGGCGGCCGTATTTCTTTCTCTCTTTTTTTGGCGGCCGAATTTCTTAAGCGGCAGCAACCAATGCGATCTCTGTAAAACAAAGGAAATGACGTTGAATAAAAGCTAAAATCTAAATAACATGGTGATGCGGAACCATACTTGGGGCAGTAGCGCTTCAGTTCCCACCCGGACTGTAAACATCAGCGCACAGGGAAATAAGAGCAGCGTGCAGTTGGTTAGCTACCAGCCAGCTAACACCTTTAGTTGTATGCTGTGTTTCATGCTTTCTCTGCAGGATGGCCAACACGACAGACGGGACGTGGGACCGTTTACCGGTTAAACTCAACGAGAAGATTCTCGAAACGCTCGATGAGCTCAAGTTCACGCACATGACACCTGTACAGGTGAGCCCTAACTTTAAAACAGCTTGTCTACTCTGTGCTGTAAACACGCCTTCTGATCTCATGTTGTTCTCTCTATAGTCCGCCTGTATTCCGCTGTTTATGAGCAACAAAGATGTGGCTGCTGAGGCGGTAAGTGTTTAACCAGTTAACCAGAACTTCTAGTTAATTTGTTGAACTCAGTAAGGACATGATGTAGGACATATTTCAGACCTACAGTGTGTCCAGTTGACTGAGTGACCAAAAAAGTCTGGAATCTGCCTGGAAACCTCACGATTATTATTATTTTTAAATCAGAAATTTAGATTTAAAAAGACATATTTTTCAGTAGCAAAGCTCTCTAAGTAGTACCGTTCTCTGAGGCCTGCTGTTCTCTTAATGTCAAGATGTACAGAGTGGTTATCTGACTCATTTCACTGTAGGTGACTGGGAGTGGAAAGACACTGGCCTTCGTCATTCCTATTATAGAACTGCTCCTGAACCGAGAAGAGAAACTAAAGAAGATGCAGGTGAGGATGGAGGCTCTTTCCTGGATGCTGGAGTGTTGCTGTCTAACACGCAGAGTTGGAAAAATCCAAAGCTTAATGATAACGTCTCATAAAAATGAAGCCTTGAAAACGCGTTTAATGGTGTTCTCTGCAGGTTGGTGCCTTGGTGGTGACTCCCACCAGAGAACTGGCCCTCCAGATCAGTGAAGTAATGGAGCAGTTTATTCAGAAATTTCCCCAGTTTACGTAAGTAGAAGGTCACTTGCAGGGTATGTTCTTGTTTTTGAGCTGAAATGATCTGCTGCTTACCTAATAACGGCCATTTAGTATAATGGCAAAACCAACATTACCTCTCAGCTTTAGTCCGTCATCTATACACCGCTTAATCCTCATTATGGTCACATGGGCTGGAGTCTATCCCAGCTGACTGAGAGTGAAGGCAGGGGACACCAGTCTATCACAGGGCTACATATAGAGACAAACAATCACACTCACATTCACACGTACGGACAGTTTAGAATTACCAGTTAACCTCAGCATGTTTTTGGACTGTGGGAGAAATCTGGAGTAACTGGAGGGAGAACATGCAAACTCGACGCCGGGAAGGCTGGGATGCAAACCGGGGATCTTGCTGCAAGGCGAAAGTTCTAACAATCGAGCCACTGTACAGCCATCTAAAAACCACAGTTGTGTCAGTGTTGGAAATGGCATCATTTCTCATAAACCTGTTCATCTGTTTTTGTGTTTTCTACATTTGTGTGTTTCAGGCAGATTTTGCTCATTGGTGGCAGCAACCCAATAGAAGATGTGGAGAAGTTCAAGGATCAGGGGTATGTCAGTCAAACCTATCAATGAAAATGTTATTTGTGTAGCAGCTTTTAAACAACTTAGTTCAAAGTGCTTCATAGATGGAGGAGGGAAAAGCTGATAATGACGTAGCCCTAACCCAAACATAGAGCACAATAAAGCTAGACAGTAAAACAATCAAAACTAGACATGACAATGGTATTTAATGGTGTCATTCTGGAGCTTTTTTGAGCTCTTTCACAAAATGAAATTGGTTCATATACAAGCAGGTTCTTGTTGGATACCCAAAAGTACCTGGGGCCTCATTTATAAAACATTGCGTAGGATTCATACTAAAGTTTGCGTACGCCTATAATACGAAAAGGGCGTATGCCCTTCACTCCTGATTTATAAAACTTTGCGTAAGCACAGCTGCATGCAATTTCTTGATAAATCAGACACCAGCTGGAAGATTGCACAGGTGGATCCACCTCACATTCCGCCCACAACACACCCACATTTTACCATGAATGGTCAATGCAAAGTAACTCATGAATGTATCTGTATATAAATAAGCTGCTGATCCACGGCATTTCACGCAGCGCCGGCCGGCAGTCTTTTCACTGCTGTGCGTCAGGATGAATGAATCATGTGTTGACCCAGGCCACCCTGCCACTAAATTTGTTATGATCATGTCCGATGTACAAATAATTTGTAAACTGATTGAATGTACATTTTTTCGGTTCACATAGACACATTCATTTTCACTCGGGGGTTGTGGTGTGAAGCATGTGTGCCTGCGTGCCTGTACAGGGCTGATTAATGTTTGGACGCTCATCCCATTCGGCCGCATATGGATAAATAAACAAAAGTCTTTACTTTTTTTTTTTTGCCTTTTTACTGTGATAGTTGCAGTGAAGAGTGACAGGAAATGGGGAGAAGAGTAGGGGAAAGACATACATAAAAGTGCCGCGGGCAGGAATCGAAGCCGGGCCACTGCGTCGGAGACCACCCCTGCAAATGGGTCTTCTGCTTTCCCCGATGAGCCATACCGGCGCCGG
The DNA here is from genome assembly GCF_021347895.1 of Acanthochromis polyacanthus. NCBI lineage: Eukaryota > Metazoa > Chordata > Actinopteri > Pomacentridae > Acanthochromis > Acanthochromis polyacanthus. Next base: position 22,101,792 of record NC_067130.1, read on the forward strand.
GTGATTAGTAAACAAAATTATTTAATAAAGATCACCGCACCGGCCCCAGATGTGGACCGGCCCTTCGGTCAAACGACCGAATGAAGTAACGTTCAATCCGCCCCTGTTGATATATGAACATAGTTCTGCAAATACAGTCGTCGGCCGAATGACGCACTATATGAACATCTACAACAATGAGGGTTTATGATTATCCGGCTCTACAAGTCTAATATGTGATAACAATAAAGGTTTGAGATCAGTCTGGTTTTAATTCGCCACTTCACCCTCCGGCACTGCCGTTCCCTCTGTCTCCAAAATGTGCTTAAGCAAGCATCAAAGTTGGCGCACCGGTGCGCACATTCTCACGCCAAGTTTGTTTTAGAAATCACAACGAACACAGCGTACGCCACTTTCTACGTAAAGTTTGTGATTTTACGCCCTGTTTTGTGCGTAAGCAAGCATCAAGAATCAAGGTTGGCGAACCGGTGCGCACATTCTCACGCCAAGTTTGTTTTTATAAATCACAACCTTTGTTTTGTGCGTACGCAAGCTTTATAAATGAGGCCCCTGGGCCTTCAGATGATAGGTGTTTCTTATTTGAAAGGAAGAAAATGGAGAACATCTGCAGAAAATGAATTTAATCACACTTGTTGTCTATGTCTGCACAATATCTGGACTTGGCTAATGTAACTTAGTTTGATTGAAGCAAATATGCACATAAACAATATGATTCACTATCTCTTGCTGTTTAAGTAAAGTCTGCTATTCCACGGTCAAATAGTTAATAAGAGAAAACAGACACAATTATTGTCTTTCTTGCCGACTTACATTTGTGCGTCTTTGTTTTTTAGGGCCAACATTGTGATTGCAACACCAGGCCGTCTGGAGGACATGTTCAGGAGGAAGTCTGACGGTCTGGACCTGGCCAGCTCAGTAAAGAGTCTGGATGTACTGGTGCTGGACGAGGCTGACAGACTGCTCGACATGGGCTTTGAGGCCAGGTATAGCATCTACATGAATATTTACTTATTAAAAAATTCTTATTTACAATAGCTTGTTTTTTTTAATGTTCTTCAGGCTCTGTTTTTCACCACATTCAGGTTAAATTAAAATAATCGATACTGCATTTAAAATGTGAGCTTTAAGTTTAGTAAATGTACACTACTAACTGTGACAGGTTCAACCTTTTTAAAACACAGTGCTCAAGGATAACGGTGCAAAAGTAGTTAGACATTAGGTAACTAAATGTTAAACTGTCTGAACCCCAAATAGTTTTACTCCTGTCACCTATTCACTCACTGTGGGCTCAGTTTTCACAGCACAACCATGGCTAGAAGTACAGAATGGCACCTATAATGCCATGAGAAAAATGAATTTCAATTTGAATTTCATTATATTAATAAACGCATACAGCCTTCTGCAGGTACTCACGGGTGTTACAAGTTCTGGGGAAAAATGTGTTCTACGGACTATAGATACTTGACTTTTGTGTCTTGTCTCTTTCTGTTTTTTACTAAATCTGGTAAGAGTAGTTTATTTTTACTCAGCCAAGGAGGCAGAACCTAGGCGGAGTTATGTGATGATTGGCATACGTTTGTCTGTTAATCTGTGAATCTGTCTGTCTGTCCGTGTGCAACATTACTCAAAAATGGACTTACGGATTTGGATGAAATTTTCAGGGAAGGTCAGAAATGACATAAGGACCACGTGATTAGATTTTGGCAGTGATGCAGCTTATAGTCTGGATCCACAGATTTGTTAAAGATTTCTGTATCATTGCTAAATAGCGTCACAGCGGCACTGTAACTATGACAACAAGTGAACACCATGTCAGCTGCATGATGACGATCACATGATTTCGATTCTACTACAATTCGACCGCTGTGGACTTATTGGGATTTATCCGTCGGAAATCATAAGACTGAGCAGCCTTGGTAGAGTACTGCGCTCTCAGAGTGCTTTTCTTTATCGCAATTTTTTTTTAAAAAAGAGATTTTGAGGTAATTTTTTTGATTTGATTCATTTTGCCAGTGAACTTAAAGTTAAAAATCTGATGATTCTTTCAGTGTATACAGTTTATGGCTGAAAAATTATGACATTTTTGGTTTTGTGGTTGAGAATGTTATTGTAATATCTGTTCTTTATTTCCAAACTTAGTGTGCTGAGTTTGAAGTGCAAAACATATGCAGCTGTCCAGATCCTGAGTCTGAAGTGTATTAAAGTCATATTACCACTAACAGAGTGTTTGTGTGTCCAGTCTGAACACCATCCTGAGCTACCTGCCCAAACAGAGGCGTACAGGCCTGTTTTCAGCCACGCAGACTCAGGAGCTGGAGAAGCTGGTGAGGGCCGGCCTCAGGAACCCTGTACGCATCACGGTCAAAGAGAAAGGCCTGGCTGCTACTGCCGCCACCCAGAAAACTCCCTCCAGACTCTCCAACTACTACACTGTGAGTGTGGGAGTGATGTTGTTTTGGTCAGCCTCATATTTAAGTGTAGAGGCGACACAAACACTCTGGTGTTGTCATTTCAGATTTGCAGATCAGAGGACAAGTTCAACAACCTGGTAGCTTTTCTGAGGCAGCACAAGCACGAGAAGCACCTGGTCTTCTTTAGGTATGTGGTAGAAACTTTATTATGTCACATTCCACGTTTTAATCTGTCTTTGTGTGTTGCTAAAGCATACAACTTCTATCTGTAGTAAAAGAGATAATAGAGCCATAACACATTAACTGACTCTAATTTATAAGGCTCTTTTAGGCCTAATTCCTCCCTATTTGTGCACTTTATTACAAAGAACAAACAGCTGCTATGCCTTATGTTCCTGCACTACTCTTTTTTCTACCTTCTCCTTGTGTACGGACTGAATTCAGAAAAAGAGATTTCAGCTTTGCTGTGACATGGAATTCTTAATACAGGCTGAACTCAAACTCTCTGAATTTATTCCACTTGGAACTTTCCGTTTTATCCTGACGGATAGACAGGGTGAGGGTGACAGCACTTGTGTTTTTAAATTTTAAATCGTTGTTTGTTGTTTGTGTTACAGCTCCTGCACTTTTTTATTGTAGAACACTTTTGCACCTTCAAAATTGTATGTTTTAAGTTATACTGTCACCTTCTCGTAATTGTTTTATGATGTGTGCTGCTGACGTCTTGGCCAGGTGGGTTTTTATCTGGTTTTATTTTAAAAAAACAGCAACTAGGAAACATCATAGTTTTTACTTTTCTAATGGTGGTTATTTGGAAATGCTGATCAAGTCACATGAGTTTAAGTGACAAAAGTGCGATTCAGTCTGCAGTTACTGACTGGTGTGATTTGTTTCTATCTCACTACCAGCACCTGTGCATGTGTAGAGTACTATGGTCGAGCTCTGGAGGTGTTGGTCAAGAAGGTCACCGTCCACTGCATCCACGGAAAGATGAAAAACAAGCGCAACAGCATCTTTGCTGACTTTCGCACCCTGAAAAGGTAAAAATCACTTTGTGTTGTCATTTTGTGGTTCAGTTAATCTGGCTGTGTTGTTTATACACTACATCTTGTTGTGCTGCAGTGGGATCTTGGTGTGTACAGACGTCATGGCCAGAGGCATTGATATCCCTGACGTTAACTGGGTGCTGCAGTACGATCCTCCCAGCAGCGCCAGGTGAGGAAACAACCACTGGGGCTAAATTTTTTTCACTGCAGATCAAGTTGTGCACCTCTGTGGAAGCAGCACAACCATGACTAGAATAGAGAGAATTCAAATTTATTCTGTGCAGTATGACACAGAAGGCCACTAATCTTAAAAAGGAGGAAAAAGTTGCATGTCTTTATCTGTTACGCAAAAAATCTGTAAAGGTGGTATTAGCATGTACAACATGATCTTCCAATAGCCCACCGGCGCTACCAATACTGGAAAAACAGTACACATCATGGATGTTTTTACTAATTATGTGGCGACCGGCGTTGGTTTGTCTGTCTGTTCGCAACATTGCTCGAAAACAGACAAACGGATTTGGACTGTGACGACAAGTGAATATTCCATCAGCTGCCTGCTGGCGATCACTTGATTGTGATCCTACGTCAAATCCACCGTTGCTGACCACAAATTTTTTTAAAAGATTTCATCTGTCGGAAATGATACAATGACTGAGCAGCCTTGGCAGAGTACTGCACTCTGAGCTTTCCTTGTCTTATTTAATTTGTGTCCATGTTTGTCTCCACTCTGCAGTTCAGCTGAAAAGTCACTGAATTTTTGTCATGTGACTGTTGGTCACATGGTTTCATTGTTGCACTAAGGAGTGCAGATTTTTTTTTTTTTTTTTTTTTTTTTACAAAATCAAGTTAGAGCAGATGGTCAATTTTTAAATTAGACATGTAGAGTGATTGCTAAAATATCACAATTTTAAGCTTGGATTTGTTTTTTTACTAACTGAACCGCATGTCACAAATGAGAAGTTCGAGGGCTGAAAATTCAGTGTCTCTTTTTGCTTTTACACTTTCTGACCAATAACTGTAATTTTGGCCATTTTTGGAAAAACATCCATCCATTCGTCCATCCACTATCTATACACCACTCAATCCTCATATTGGTCCTGGGGGGCTGGAGTCTATTCCAGCTGACTTATGGTGAAGGCAGGAGACACCCTGGACAGGTCACCAGTCTATCACAGGGCCACATATAGAGACAAACAATCTCACTCATGTTCACATCTATGGACAATTTTGAATCACCAATTTACCTCAGCATGTTTTGAACTGTGGGAGGAAGCCAGAGTACACAGAGAAAACCCACACCTGCACAGGGAGAACATGCAAACTCCATGCAGAAAGATCCCAGGAAAACCGGGACGCAAACAGAGTTCTTCTAGCTGCAAGGTGACATTGCTAACCACTGAGCCCCTTTGAAAAATATAGCATGCATCGTTTCATTTCTTAAAAAGGGATTTTTGTCTCAAACTGGAAGAAGTAGTGCTCTAGTGAGCATTTGTGGCAGCAGAAACGCAACCAAAATGGAGTCTTCATTTGTTAAAACACATCTTTTAGATGTTTACTTCTTTTGTGTGTTTCAGTGCCTTCGTACATCGATGTGGACGGACAGCACGTATCGGTAATTATGGCAATGCCCTCGTCTTTCTGTTGCCAATGGAGGAATCCTACGTCAACTTCTTGTCCATCAACCAGAAGGTGAATCCAGTGAAATCACTCACTTTTGGTGTTGCTCTTGTTTTTTTACTTTAACTGACCCACAAAACTGACAGAGGGAAATTTCATGCAGTGGAAAGACAAAATGTGATTCTAAAAATGAAACTGATCGCTGAAATGAGCAAAAACTAGCATTCAAGTGAAGTAAACCTCTTAGTAAAAATTAGAGCTGGGGAAGATTATAATTTCCACTCAGCGAGTGAAAGCACAGATGAATAACTGTCAGATAAGGTATAGTACTTGCTAAATAGTTAATCCATCATTTTACATATGATAATAAAGTACAAGCATATATTGATCCAAATTTTACAATCAAAGTAGTTGTCCAAAATCTAACATTGTGATTATTTTCAGTCTATAATCTAGGCTATTATATGTATATCATAAACCTGTCAATACATGACTTAAAAAAGTTTTCTAAACAATTATCATGTCCTGTTTTATTCATGAGGTTTTACTACTGTTATTGTAAATTCCCCCTTAGCTCTTTATTTCCATCCTAATATAGCTTGATAAGAGTACTTTAAAGACACAGGATTGTTGGCCACAATCCTGGTTGATTGAAATCGTTCACACTCAACCGTTTGGTCATGAAGGAACAAAAAAAAAGCTCATGTTTTCTGGAGATGAACTATGTTGAACAGTACACTGAGTGCTCTCTGCATGCTAGCCTTATGAGCCTGAATAAATGAGTCAATGTTCAAAGTTTTGTTGTCTCGCCTTAATAGCTTCATATGAAGCGTCCAGACCACTCAGGTCATCAGGGACCGGTTTACTGTGTGTTCCCTGAACAGAACCAAAAATAGTGAAGCAGCATTCAGCTTTTATGCTCCTTACCTGTGGAACAAACTTCCTGAAAAGGCCTGAAACCATGTTGTTTACTGTGGCTTTCTCTTAGATGCTCAATCTGTTTTCTCTCTGCACGTTTATGTATTAATCCTATGATGCTCATTTCTTAATGTCTACCTTGAATTGCCTTGTGCATGAATTGTGCTGTACAAATAACCGTGCCTTGCCTGGAAATCCTGGAAACATACCTCATATTTTCCTGGAAACAATACCTGGTATTTAACTGTAAATTCAAAACATACTTGCAGAAAATACAACATGTTTATAATAAGAATATCTGCTTGTTATTATAATTGAGTTGTAATGGAGAAAGTAGTCAGGTAACTGGCAGGCAAAGGAAAAACATTTATTTCAAGTTCACTGATGAGATCATGTAGACAAATGTTTGTAGTATAACTGCCGAGTCTGTGACATTGCCCAGTGGGGCCTTTGTTTTGTTCTTCTTTTTTTTTTTTAGTTTGAAGCCCAAAATAAATTAATTTAAAAGCAGCTGGAAAATGCTGTTCAACCAATGCGCGACATGTTAGATTGATATTTACTGATTCCCCAACAGGTCTATAAATGTAAGGCAAAATTCATGTGTGTATTGTTCAACTGCATATTTTCCTTTGTTCTCCTTAAAAACTCACATAATTATTGCAACTAATTCTTTCTCCTTTACCCCTTATAATAGAAATCAAATTGTAAAAGACTTTTCTTGGAAATATTTTTGTAAGTTGCAGCAGATATTTTTTAATTATGAGGAAAATTTAAAGGAAACTAGTTGTGGTTGATGTTGCTGTAAAACAAGTGTGCTACCAACATCTTTTTCAGTGTCCGCTGCAGAAGATGAACCCCATCAGTGATGTCGTGGACGTGCTGCCCAAAGTGAAAGCCATGGCTGTGGCCGACCGCGCCATGTTTGACAGAGGCATGAGGGCCTTTGTCTCTTATGTCCAGGCGTACGCCAAACATGAATGCAGCCTCATCTTTAGAATCAAAGGTAAAAAGAAGAGAACTTAACCCTTTGAACTTAAAGCTTATTGTGGGTGCTTGTCACATTTTGACTTACTGTTGGCTCATTTTTCAGTGTCATATTTCAATGTGTGAAATAAAAACTAATCCAATGTTTAATGCTATAAACATTCCAGGCAACTCAGAGATGGTGAAATAGGAGTTGGTGTAAAAAATGTTGATAATTTGGGTGCCCCAGTAGCTCAACTGGCTGAACAGGCGGCCCATAAACAGAAGCTATTGTCCTGACACAGCGGTCATGGGTTCAAATCCAGCCCATAGCCATTTACTGCGTCTTTCCAATTCTACAATTTCATTTAGCAGACGCTTTTGTCCAAAGCGACGTACAACACAAGCAAGAATTCAGACATAAGGAAAAACCTGTAGTAAGTGCAAAAGTGCGATTGGTCAAAGGTGTTGCCATCAAGTTGCAGAAGAATTGCTAACCCCCCCCCCCTTTTTTTCATCTTTGTCAGTGCTAAGTAAATGCTAGGTTTTGGGCCACCTGACTTATTCTACCCTTAAGGTGGAGTCGGATTAAGTGCCTAGGTGTTCTCTGAACAATTGAGTCTTCAATTGTCTCTTAAAAGTAGAAAGGGACTCAGCAGAATGCACAGAGTTTGGTAGTTTGTTCCACCATTTGGGAACAACAGAGGAAAAGAGTCTGGTTAGAGATATCGAGCCGTGCTGGAAGCACCAGGTGTCTCTCACATGCTTTCCCCCACACTTCTCCTTTCCACTGTCATCTATTATAAAACCTAAAAAGGTCCAAAACCTAACTTTGAAGTTAATTTGAGATGGATTAACCCAGTTGTCTTATATGAAATAAAACAAAGTTCTAATGACATAAATCATGAAAAACAATGAATTTATTCGATTTTTTTATTTTACAGAAATTGAAAAAAAAAACAGCAATCAGCATGTCTCCAGTGTGTCTATGTAAACACAGCCTGCAGTTCACCTGAAAAGTCTCTGAACAAACTGTCACGTGACTGCTGGTTGCAGCTCAATCATTAATGGCTTCTGGTTACACTGAGGAATGCATTATTTAGTTTCTCTCAGAATCTGGATAGAGCATACTTTTTGTTTTTTGCAACTTCTTAAAGATTTGTCAAAGTGTCCAGACAGAGCCACAGATAAGTAGTTGGAGGATTATTGGAAAGTCAAATCTGATAAATAGTCTGGCACTGATAAATAGTGGAATTTCAGCAATTCTTTAAAAAACATGTCTCCCAAACTCGCCAGGCAGCTTTTGATGCTCAGATATGTCTTTAACCCTCCTCTAACATTTTGTCCCATGTTTTCTTTAAGATCTGGACTTTGCCTCCTTGGCCCGTGGCTTTGCACTCCTTCGCCTGCCAAAGATGCCAGAACTGAGGGGGAAAACCTTTCCTGATTTCACTGAGATGACGGTGGATACAGACACCATTCGCTACAAGGACAAGAACCGGGAGAAGCAGAGGCAGAAGATGCTGGCTGAGCAGAAAGACAAGATGATCCTTCCCAAAAAGAACTTTCAGAAGAACAAAGCCTGGTCCAAACAGAAGACCAAGAAGGAACGCAGGAAAAAGAAGGACGCCAAGAGGAAGCATGACGAGGTATTTTCATTAACTGCTGCTGATAAAGTCATCACACAACTAGATTTTAGTATTTATGGCTCCTTTTAACCTGTTTCTCTGCAGGGCTCTGATGTGGAAGATGAAGACATGAAGGAGCTTTTAAATGACACTCGCCTTCTCAAGAAACTAAAGAAAGGTCAAATCAGTGAGGAGGACTTTGAGACACAGCTAACCAGTGGACCAAAATCAAAGCACAAAACAGATGAACAATAACAAAGCAGCTGTATTCAAGTGGAAACCAATTAAATCTCTTGACATTTGACTACCTTTTGAAAAGGGCTTTTATTGGAGGATGGTTATAAATAAAGTTTGATGAGTTCATCACTGACGGCAGACGGAGTGAGGACTCCCAGGTCGGTGAAGAGGAGGGTGATGAGGGAGGGAGGGGTGTAATCGATCACTGGATGCTCCTCTGAAAAGTTCTCTACAGTCTTCAGGGTGTCTGCTTTGTACTGTGAAGGCAAAGACAATACGTTTCAGATCAATCCTCTGACTAAGTTTGGGGGGGAAAAAAAGTGTCAAGTGTAGACTAGATATTTAAAATAGATGTAGCCTCCAGGTCTGAAAAGTAAAGTCTCAAACCTGCATTATTTCTGACAGCCAGCAGGGGGTAACTGATCTGGCTGCAAAAAGAAGTCCAATTGTACAGAATCTATAATAAAAAATGACCTTAATTCTCACTTCATCTGTTACCACAGTTAACCTTTTCCCCAATATGTTTACGGTCTCAATCACTAGTGCCAAGTCTTCTTCAATACAGCGTAGTGTCCATTTAGTAAATTATGGTTTCATTTAAAGAAAAAGTGATTGTAAAGAAGGGTATGCTAAGGTTGCATAAGCCACCGATTCATTTATTTTTCAGATTCCATCTGAAAGAATTGTGGAGTGAGTTTTATTTGCTTAGCATCAGTTACAAAGCAGTTGGAGACTGCAGTTTGAGCTAGCAGTTCAAATTAAATGCAACAGAAACATCAACTAAAATAAGTGTTTACTAATTACCAAGTCAAACTGTGATGTATAGCAGAAGTTGTCTTTCTAGAAGGTGTGACATCAGTTTATTTTTGACTTGCCTTCAAGAGAATTTTTAATTTTTCTAAAAATATCTTCTATATAAGTGTATCAACTAATACTATGTCCATTTAGTATGTATTTGCAAAAGATTTTCTTTGAAAGCAGGATTTATTTTTGTCACTGCTGTTCAAGGTGCAATCACAGCGTTCTGGGACTAAAATGTGGTTTCAAAACAGCCGGTCACAAACCAGTGGGTGATGTCACCCTCGCTACATCCACCTTTTATATAAAGCTGCAACAATTAAGCAATTTTACGCTAATAAATTAACTATTTGGAGAACTGGTTAATTGATTTGAGTTATTTAGAAAACAAGCCTCTTGTATGTGAATGTTTTCAGTTCTGTTCTTCCTATGACAGTAAACTGAATATCTTTGGGTTGGCTGATCAACACTTTTCACAAGTTTCTAGCATGTTACAAAGAAAATAGTCGACAATGGAAATAATGGTTGCCTGCAGCCCTACTTTTATATCCAGTCTGTAGTACAAATTCATACCTTAAATTTATCTGGCACGTCTTGTTGGTTGAGTGGATACAGACGTACGAATTTGAAACTCTCTGCCACAACATAGAAGGGCTTGTTGTGAGCTTTGGAGCACAGCGCCATCTGATAAGTGCCGATCTGCAAGAATAAAAACAAAACATCGAGGCCTCTTTTTGTATCACAAACATCATGTCTAACTCATATCCGTTACCTGTAACACAAAGCAAGTTTAGGGGGTTATGTAGGGGCCTGGATCACCAATTAAGTTTTGGGTGTTTGTTTAAAATAAGCTTTTGTTTGTTTCCCCAGTTGTTATTTGGGCTGGTGAGAAAACTTGTCATCAAACCATGACAGTTGCACCACGAAGCAAAACTAATGTGTTGGTGAGGTGTGTTGAACTTAAATCTTTTTTTTTTCCAATGTCATGAAGGTTACTTTCTTATAACCTGATCATACTGCTGCTACTTTACATATCCAATTTATTAATGGTGAGCTCACTTTATGAAAGATACACAAACACACCAAAACATTTTTTCCCTATACGAATGATAGTGGAGTGAAGCTAAACATTTTGTTTGACAGAATGAACTGGCTACGTGTGACTAAGTTGAACAGGCCTCTGAGTATTTATTTACCTTATTGATGATCCCTCCACTCTCCACAACTCCCTCTGCACCAACAATAACTAGATCCACTTTCTCCAGGACATACCTGCAAAATATTTTTAAAAATATGGGATTAATGCAGGTTCCTAATGATGACACTTAGTCCTTTTAACTCCAAACAGTTTTTTGGACGTTCTTCCTCACACTGAGCTCCTCTATGGAAACACCAAAGTCATATTTACAAGTACAGAACTCCGAAATGTCCTCTGTGCACTATAACTTCCCTTTCAAACTGACTGTCGAGTTTTAGGTTCAAAGTGTTCAAACAAAATGATGACAACAACTATGTTTACCCCACAGCTGCATCCAGGACGACTGTTACTGGAACTTTGAGTTCCCTCAGAGCTTCTGCCATCTGCCGCCTGAATAAAGAACAAACAAGCTGAACAAGTGTTCGTCCCTCAGAATAAAAGCAGAGTGCAGTTTACAGACACTCACCCAGCTGCATCAGGCTGCGATTCAGTCACATAGACAGAGAAGCGCTTCTTCTCGCCGGCAGCTTTTTCCAGAACTCTGAGGACGACTCTGGAATACGAGTGGGTCAGGATTTTCTGCCAGAGAGGAAAAACGAGTCAGTGTACCGACTGCATGTAAAGAGCAAGAAATAAGATGTGGCGTGTACTTACAGCGCCGTCTTTGATGAAGGTGTGACACAGCTTCGCAACCTTTGCTCTGGACATGGAAATCTTCTCCAGAAACAGTTCTCCTCTCTCCTCCATCACCTTCTTACAGCGAGACAGATCCTGATGAGGTGAAGAACAAAGACTTAAACAGAGACAGACTTTGTTTCTCTAGCCATTAACAACCAAAAACAGAAACACTGAAAAGAAAGATTTAAATGAGAATAATAGTTTTATGGAAATATTACAGCCACAGAACGGACGATGTTGACTTAAAACAAATATTCTGCCTGCAGAGAGTTTTTTTTATTTCAGTTTTCTGATGTTTTTTTTTTTTTAAAAGCACAAAATGCTGCTTAAAACACTGCTCCACGTGGACATGCATCTAATTCTAATTGAGAATACGAATCCATTTTAGTGATATGCTAAAAAACTGATCTAACATATTTAAATGGCCCTAAATGGTAATAGAGCTCAATCAGTATCTCTTTCATTTTGGTCTATTACTGATGTGTGTGGAATGATTTGATTCTTGCCATTTTTTTTACAACCTATTACATAAAAAGATGCTTGAGGTCATTTAGAAATGCTGTCATCACATATATAGTTTGTCCAGTAGAGCAGTTCTGACTCCAGTGTTTACAACATTCCCAGCACTGTCTGCAGCACATGTAGCAGAGTATGTATCGCAGCTGATCGGACTGGGATGCAGAATCAATGGCTATGTTCAAAGTAAGTTGCTAACTGATTCTTTTACTCCCGAAAATTGCTGTCAGTCACAAAAATCCACAATCAGCCAGTGTTACAGCCACAGGTGATTGTATGCCATCTTCTTTCTGTGGTGGATTTTTTAGGCCTTTGTATGGGGAGATGGTCTGTGTAGGCCCAGCTGTGGCTGGTTTGAGAGCCTCTCCAGAACCCCAGCTGCCGGTCATCTCAGCTAATGAGTCTGGAGCTGAAGACCTGCACTGCAGCCTTTGTTCTCGCCACCTCCTGACCGGTCTGATTGGGCCAACACTCAGTTCCCTCCACCTTTAGTCAACTGGTCACAGCCGTCATCACACCTGGAGAGAATAAATCCTACAACCAAACTCTCAGTCAGGGTGCCTGGGATGTAGTACGACCAGTTCACCCTGGTGTCTCTTTGTGTTTTGTGTGTTCTGTAGCCACTGAGATGTGACTACCTGGAAGTCAAGCTTCTGTTGTCAGCTGCCAATTCAGTGAGAGGTTCTAAAGCCTTGGTGAAGACTGAAACCTCTGTTAGCAGCTGACTGGCTACTTGTGTCTTGTGTGTGTTTCGTAGCCACTGAGGGGTGGTGATTTGTGTTTTGTTGGAAACGTGAGTTTTCAGGAACCAGTTTGATTTAGTTAATTCTGTGCATTAGTCAGTATTAGTTTCTGATGTTTGTGGTGGGTGTTGCTATTGTGTTTAAGTTTCACAAAAGGAGTTCAGTCGTTTTGTTTGGTTCTTTGATTTAGCAACACCAACCAGTCTTGCTTTTCTTTGTTTTATGTTAAATTTGTCACTGAGCAATAAATTGCTTTACCTAAACCATCTGGTTGTTTTTGATACACTCTGCTGACCCTATTGGTGGGTCATAACAGCCAGCCTCTAAATAAAACCAGATTTTGTCATGGTAGTAAGGCTGCTTATGGTGCAGTAGATACTGGTGTAACCTGCTAAATAACAATACCACTGTGCTACACTAACTTGCTGCCTAATATAGCCAATCCACTCACAAAAACCATTGTAACCAGATAAGTAATTCTCTTGTCAGTAGTTTAACGTTGTAGCTGATTGGTGTATGATTTTCATGTTTCAAAAAAGTTATTTGGAAAACAGCATCAGCTGTTCTGCATAAGTCATTTTTTGATCTGCACAGCAGACCTGGTGGAGACTGACCATCTCACTCAGAATATTGAACATGAAGTTGTCTTTTCTCACCTGATGCTCCAGTGATGTGAGGCTAATGAAGCGCAAAAAGAGCTCCCCTCCTGAAGAGACAGCCACAGAGGAGTCCACTCCTGTCAGACAGGTAGTGGCTGATGTCAGACTCTCTCTCAGGCCCAGGAGGGTCTCTCCTAAAGTGGCAGAGAGAGTTTGTTGGAATATGTGCAGATGATGCTGAATTTCCCCCAATATTCAAACATAACACATCCCCCTTGTGTTTCAGTAGTTGTTCAGAACACACTTTCAGACTACTGAAAACATCACATATGCTTCCTCAAAGCTTGACCCACTTCAGACCAGGTCAGAATCATAAACACCTACATTTAGACTTGTCAAATCCGGACTTGATTATCCCAGAGAAGCTAAACATGTTGTTTTTCTATTTGTAAAAAGAGCAAAAAGGGGCAATTTCACTGCTATTTTCCCACATCTAGATCACATTATACCATTTCTAGATCAAAATTCACTATGCTTAGACTTCTCATCTATACTAGATTAACAGGTAGTGTATAAGACCGTGTAAAAGACTATTTTGTGGGTGAAAACAATGTAAAAAGGGCAATTTCACCAATTTGTTTCACATCTGCATATTATATCACGTCTACATCAAAAATCACTTAACTTAGACTTCGTAGGCCTAGACTAGCTTAACTAGGGGGAATATAAAGACTGTTTGTGTGACTATGTACTTTGTAAAAACAGTTTAAAAATGACAATTTCCCATTTTTTTACATCTTGACCACATTATTCTCGGTCTACATCAAAAACCACTACCTAAAGTTGTCACATCTATACTAGGTATGGAGGGAAGATATAAAAACTGTTTAAAACATCTGTCTTTGTGAAAACAGTAACAAATTGGCATTTCTTCACATCTAGATGGCAATACACCATGTGTAGATCAAAAAATGCTAAACATGGACTTGTCAAGTCTCGACTATCTTTATATACAGTCTATGGTCTAGACCAGGGTAAAAGGGAGGGTATAAAGGCGGTCTAAAACACTGCTTTACTAGTGAAAAGACAGTTAATTTCACAGTATTGTTCAGTGTACACCACAGTACACGAGGTCTGGATCAAATACTACTTTACCTAGACTTCTCAAGTCTAGACTGGGTTAACAGGGACTGGAAGACTATTTTATTTGAGAAAATAGTTACAAAAAACTCTCACTGCTTTTTCGCTATCGACAAGATGTTACCCCTTGTCTAGAGTAAATTCCACTTCACATAGACTTGGCATATCTATACTGGTTTTATAGGAAGGGTATGACAACTGTTTAAAGCCCACCTTTGTCTCTCTTGAGGAACTCCAGCAGAGTGCGGATCGCAGCCACAGCAGAGGCCATGTCCGGGTCTTTCCTCATCTGATCCCTGAAATACTCTACCAGCTCTGACGGAGACAGGATGACAGACTGAGGTTAATATTGCCGAACACAAAACATGGTAGGAAAAACGATACATGGGCCAGCATACCTTCTTCATTCATTCTGAAAGGAGCCTCCGTCTGTAATGTGAAAATAAACCACAGGTGAATTCTACGGGATTTAATGAGTCCACAGTTTCAGACACATGCCAGAGCCGCCAGGTCCGTCTCAGTCCCAACACTCACAAGACTTGAAATAAAACTTTACAATTAACAACAGCAGTCGCACTTCTCAGAAAATAGCAGGTAAAGACTCTAAATTCAATCTGAAAAGTTTGGTTGTCACTAACTGCTGAGTTACACAGTGTTAGCTCATCCTGCACAGAAGTGCGTGTTGACGTGTCGCACAGTGATGACGCAGCACGTTCCTTCTGTCCAGCAGCGTGTCGTCTTGTGGTGCTGTCGGAAATGTCGATGTGAAGTTAATATTCAGGGCTGAGATGGATTTGTTGGAAATGTGTAGTATAAAAACAGTGAATCACTGGGAGTTTTGTAAATATTTGTGTTTAATTGACTACAACGAGATGTAAATGTGCCCCAAAGAGACACAAAACAACCTCAAGACGCAAAAAGACGACGCAAGCATGAAAACTAACTCAGAAACAGAACTACTGTAAAAAGACACAAGATATTAAAATAGCTGAGACGATCTCTTTAAAAATACAAAAGAACCACAAAGACACAAATTGCCTCAAAATTTGCAAAATGGCCACAGCATGCTGCAGTGACAAAGAAAACCACCAGAAAAGGCTAAATGAATAGACTGTCATGTAAAATGACCATAAAAAAAAGCCACAATTGGTTTCTAAAACATCATCACTTAGTTAAAAGTAAATGTACGTGTTTCAAATGTAAGTGACTCTTACTGTGGGTACCTAGAATTAAAGTTTGCTGCATTAACTGACAGTTTATGACAATATACAGTAATAAAACTCAGCTGTAGTAACATAAAATATGTCTTCCACTGAGAAGTTAAATTTGCTGATAAATAATGCACATTGATAAACACTTAAATGTTCTTCTACCTACTTCGAGTAATATTATATTGTGCTAGAAACCAGTTATTAACTTAAGCATGCTGCTAACGCATTCCAAAGTATCGAAAATTTTCTATATACTTCAACTGAAGATCATTCCTGTTCTTGGATGATTATTGTTACATGTTTATGTTGTAATTACATTTTTAATATAGTCTTTTTTAATAGTTCCTCACTAAGACCAACTACTTTTGTGTAGTTTTGAATTAAACCGCGAGAGGGCAACATGTTCCTTTTGAATTTTTTTATCAACATCACTTAAGGTTCAGTCAAGTGATCCTGAAGGGACTAGGTGGACCACAATGTAATATTATCTACTTTAATATATCAATAGTTTGTGTACACTGAAAAAGTGAGATCAAGGAGTCCCCAGATATATTTGGCTGTGTGGTGCTTTTGTGTCTTCGTGGTTGTTTTCTGTCTTTTCTGGGATTTTGAAATTTTCTGAGGTTATTTAGTGTCTTTTTATGGTTATTTTGATTATATTTGTGAGGATTTGTATCTTTTGAAGTTGATGTGCCTCTTTAGTGAGGCCTTTGTCGAGGGTTTTGTGTCTCTGGTGAAAATTTGTGTCTCTTTAATTGTGTTTTGTGTCTTTTGTATGACTATTGTATTTTTTTTGGGGGGGGGGGTTAGTTGTTTTGTGACTTCTGATGGAGATTCTGTGTCTTTGTGGTCGTTTTTTTGTCTCTAGAGGGGGCTCTTTCATCTCTTTGTGGGAATTTGGTCTCTGATGTTTTTGTGTGAACATTTTGCTAAAATCAGCTTTTTAGTGGAATCATTAAATGATTCTCTTGCTGGGCAAGATTGAACAACACACTACATAACTGGTCACATAAATTTATTCAGGCCTAAATGCCAAACAATAAAAACACTTTTTAAAGGAGGATGTATGAAGAGGAGACAGGTTGCGAGGATACCAACAGACTAACATGAAACGTATGCGTGTGTTATGTATGTGTACATTATGTGTTTCATTGTGTACTGAAAACCTCAATTATGCATCAGGATGAAAATCCATTTCAAAACAAAATGTTGCTTGTGATGACAGAATATGACAATAAAAATGTACACACAGGACCAGAAGCCACAGTTTCTGCACTGTACTGCTGTTCATGAAGCAGCTAAGCTATTGCACCTGACTGCAGCTGAAACTCACATTTATCTGGTGACATTCTAAACAGGTTCCCAATGTTGTGAAGCAGATGACATGAAAACACACCAACCGACACAGTCATTGTTTACTGGTTTCTGATTAAATTTTCTACCATCTCTGAATGTCCCTCAGTGTTACAGTTTCCACAGAACTCTGGTTTTTAGACATCTGATAAAAGATAATGGTAGCCACAAAAAATAAAAGGAATCCACTTGATCGTAAGTTCTACAGATGCTGCGAGTGCATGAGGACTCTGGCGGTCACTCTTGCAGCCAACAGCAGAACATTTGAGCAGCTTTGCTTGTGGCTGTGACATGTCTGGTTGTAAAACTGGAATGTCATCTAGTTAAGGGGTGCTTGAGGAATGGCAATGATGTCTTTACATTCTCACAGCTTTTACTTTACACCTCCAAGTTTTCAAAACATACAAAACAAGAAACAAAAATTAGGGATGTCCCAAAGCCAGACTCAAGGATCGAGATCATGGCATTTTTTAAAAATTTTTAAATTCAGTAGTATAATTTTATTCAGCACCCAATCCTTTGGTTGCATTTACTGTCACACATGTCACAAAGGGAGAGCACAATTTGTGGCAGGACACTTGGCATGCAAATTCTAAATAATCTTTCTGTAGTGATCAACAGTTTTATTAATCAATAATTGATTTTAAAGTTTGGCTTATCTATGAAAATAATACATCCATCCATTATCTATACACCACTAAATCGTCATTATGGTCACGGGGTCACTGGAGTCTATCCCAGCTGATTTAGAGTGAAGTCAGGGGACACCCTGGACAGGTCACCAGTCTATCACAGGGCTACATATAGAGACAAACAATCACACTCACATTCACTCCTACGGACAGTTTAGAATCACTAATTATCCTGAGCATGTTTTTGGACTGTGGAAGCCGCAGTACCCAGAGAAAACCCACACAGACACAGGGAGAACATGCAAACTCCATGCAAAAGAATCCCAGGAAGGCTGGAACACAAAGTGGGGATCTCCTAGCTGCAAGACGAAAGCGATAACCACCAAGCCACTGTGCAGCCCATGAAAATAATGTTCACAATTTAATTTACACAGCACCTTTTGAAAACAGAGCTTATATGACGACAATGTCACAGCAGAAAGCCAGTCAGGTCAAACAGGATGAAAAAAGATTGGAGAAACTAAATACAGGATTTTAATCTATATAACTGGATCAAACACTAATTGATACAAATGAAATAATAAAAGCACCAAAAAGCCATCACACGAGCGAAACTGAGTAATAAGGAGTAAAAATGGTGTTGATGTGGGAATCTAGATCACCAGATGCAGTCTTGGATGGGTTCAGGTGCACCTGGAGTTGGCTGGACAGGCTACTAAGAGTTTACCCACTTCTCCAGGCAGCACACCAAAGGCCTGTTACTTGGGGAGTTTAGAAGATGTGCAGATTCACACGTTGTTTTCACTGTGACAACATCCCATAGGGAATTCAGTAAAATTACAATTTGGAAGTGAAACAACTAGTCAACTTGACCAGAAAAGTAAATTAGCAGCCATTTTTAAGCAAAATTGCCCACAAGTGCCTGTAGGTTGTTATGTGCCACTGATCAAACACAGTGAGATATCTGAGAATGTCAAGAGTGGAAAAAATTAGCAGTTTTTTTCTGTTGGCTAACTTTTTCTACAGCAAATAATACTTTGATTAGTCAAGAAAAAAAGTAGCTCTGTTTATAAGCATCACATTGATTTGATACATTTTCACTTTAACAGCATCTTATAGTTTGTTCTGTATTTTTAACTTTTTAATTTTGGAGTCGATACCATTAATCGACTTGATAATAAAATGTCATTTCTGTAACTGGTATCAGCTTCACAAATGTAAGTTTTTTAGGTTGTCCAGCAATGAGACAGCAGGTCATGGAAAATTGTGACTTAAAAGAATTTCCTAACTTCAAAATAATCATCGATATTGAAAATATTTGTTAGTTGAAAAAATAGGCCACTGAATGTTGACAGTTCTATATTTTTTATTATAATTTGGAATTCAGAAGATTGGTCAACTTGGGCAGAAAAAGTTAACCATTTTGTGAAATGATTAATCTAAATAATTTTAAAAGAATTAAACAGAGGCTACTTTTAGAGTCTATCCTGTTTTCCAAATGGCTCCACTGCCTGTGAGGCCTGCTGCCCACCGTGAGCAGAAACAGGGATCGTACAGGTGTGTGAGAGCAGTTGGAGTGTGATCAGTGAGGTTCCAGCTGAAAGTTGTAGGATGCAGGTCTGTGTGTGGTTCAGTTTGCAGCCTCTTTGTTCTCCTCCCAGCAGGCTCTCTGCTTCACTCTGTTCTTCAGTGCAGCTGCAACCGGTCCCCTCCTCCCCCTCCCCCTGCTCCAGCAGCCCGCGCAGGCGCACTGGCTCCTCTGTGCGCTCTACTGTTTGCATTGTGTCTGAACTGCCGGCGAGCTTTAAAAATATTATACCACCGCGGCAATGTCGGGCAGGTCGGTCCGAGCTGAGACCCGGAGCAGGGCGAAAGATGACATCAAGAGGGTCATGGCCGCTATTGAGAAAGTACGAAAATGGTAAGAAGAGAACGAGAAAACAGCAGGCTTCGTTATCTAACACGAGAAAGGCTCGCTTGTTGGGGGAGGAGAGGGAAGGAGCAGACGGAGTGAGGAGAGATGAAATGGAAAGAAAAGGACAGTTTTTGAACGGGATTCACGGCAGATGTACTCAGGTGCACCGGGGCGCAGCAGAGCGCTGCTCCGCTCCGTCGGCTCGCTGCCCGGTCAGACATACGGCATGTTCCCGGTGTTTTTTTCCGCTGATTTTAACGGCTAGGGTTGAACCCAGAAGCCATTTCGATGCAGTCACATGAAGCCATTGCTGCCCGCTGCCGAGCTCGCAGCTCAGGCGGCGGTTTTAGCACCGAAACGAGCGATAAGTCCGGACTTGGAAACAATTTGACGACGGCGCTCTTGAGTCGGAGCAGTTTAGTCCGTGTGGAGTTTTAAATTAAGCGCTTTGAGTCGCCCTTTAGGTCCGATAGAGAACAAGGCTCGGTGGGGGTTGGGAGAGGGAAGTCGCTGTAGTGCATGGCTGAACACGTATCGACTCAGTCTGAACGTTTTACACACTAAAAACACATTTTAGCCACTTTTAGCGGCTCAAACATTCACATGTTCACCAGGTGAACGGACCGTCCTCATATTTACACGTGTAGCCCCACACGGTGGCAGGATTTATTGTGCTTTTTGTTTATCAGGTGGATTAATCAAACGTCCCCAGGTCAAAGTCAGCGCAAGTTACAGGTTTAACAGTAATTTAACTTTAATATTTTCAAGTGATGAAGGAAGAATAATTATTAAACCGAAACATGCTTCAGGGTGAATGTAGAGTATAACGCCGGGATGCTTTATCTTTTTAAGTTTGTTACAGTAATTTTTTTCTGTGGTGTAAACTGGTGGCAATAACTTAAAGATGAAACTATACATTAGCGGAGCCACAACATGATTTAACATCAGTTTTAGTAATCGATATGCGTCTTTTTTAAACTTTCCCTTGAGAAAATAATGTGATTAATCAAAGAGATTATCTGTAATTGGCAGTTTGTTGTTATTATTATAATGTAATCATTTTTTACCACTCATATAACAAACTAAAACATCTGACTATGTAAGAAGTCACCAAGAATTCAATTGTAACATCTTCACGGTTGGAAATTGACATATTTCTTTTTTTCTGACTTTTTATATTGCAAATAATGATTTTGTTACAGATCTATATTGAGTTTTGTGTTAGTTGCCGCCCCAATCATAACTGCTGATTTTAAAACAAACACTCTTCAGTATTGTCCATCCTGTATTTTTTCCTTTCATTTTAGATATTAGCACCCCTTTGTTGGTTAATTGGTAGAGTCATCTTTTAGACGCAAAAATGCCAATAATTATTTGGAATCATGGAACTAAACAAGATATCTGAATGTGTCAACAGTTGGAAGTTGAGAATCTTTTTTTCTACAGTCACATTTTGCAGAACAAATAGTAATTTGACTGGTCAAAAAAAAAACAATCAAGGATGTAAATATAATGAAAAACATAATTCTATGTTTATTGTATATGTGCTTGACAGTAAGATGTCGTCCTGTATTTCTAATTGTGGAGCTTCACCTGTTGCTCAGAAAATTAAATTGATGACTATTTTGGGAAGAGATTCATAATTGAAATGATTTTCAAGGCAAAATGCCAAAAAATGTACTGGGATCAGCATCACAAATGTTTTCTGGTTTTGTTCTTCATAGTACCGTATTTTTCTTACAGTTAGTGAAATAAGTAAATATACTAGCAGTTGAAAAAACTACTTTTTTCCTATTTTTATAGATCAAATAATGATTTTATTAATCAAGAAATTGGTTGATTTTAAATCAGTTTTTCCCCTAACTATTGCCTGTTCTGTATTTCCAAATTCAAATTTTAAAAGGAAATGTTTAAGGCTGTTAAATCAACAATCATTTTGCTAATCATTCAAGTATTTTTAAGCAAAACAGACAGCTTCACAAAGGTTAGTATTCTCAGTTTCTTACTAATAGTTTCTAACCACTGATCAAACAAAAAAGATGTGTGAATATTCCAAAACCCCAGGGAATTCAGCAGTACCAGCTTCACAAATGTAAACATTTCCTGGTTTTCTGATTTTGAGTTTTTCTTTTACAGTAATTTTATTTTTAACCACAGATCAAACAGAATAAGATGGCTTAATATGTAAGCAGTGTGATTTATTTATTTTTTTTACTATTTTCCCTCTATTTTCTAACCTTTTCTCTAGCAAATAGTTTGATTATTCAAGAAGCTAATAATGTACTTGTTCATAAGCTCCACATTGGTTTTTTGTGCATTCAATGTTTACACTACCCAAACCAGTTCCGTGTTTCTACAATTTTGGGGGGCTGTTAGGGATAATTTCAGTATTTTTTTAAATCAAAACTATAGGTAATTCAGTCAGCTCCACAAATACAGATTTTTTTCCCCAGGTTTTCTTCATAGGACAGTTGTTTTAAAGTCTGATTTAACAAAAAAGAGGACACTTGAATGTGTGAACAGCTGGATTTTCCGTACATATTGCAAACATTCGTTAGTTGCAGTACCATTAATAATTCTTTTGACAATTTTATATCTTTTCACTTTAACAGTATCCTATTGTCAATTCTGTATTTCTGAATTATTGGAAATGAAATGATTGAGCAACTTAAGCAGGACATTTGGGCAACAACAAAACAGCCCTCTTCATAATTCTGACCTTTTTAAGTAAAAAGGTTGAAAATTAGTTGAAATCACTTTTCAGGCTTTCTCACTAATTGTAGTTTTGTTTAGCCACTGATCAAAACCAAATAATATATTTCAGTAAGTCAACAGTGGGAAATTGTACTATTTTCTCTATTTTCTGACATTTTATAATGTAAACGCTAGTTAAGAAAAAACAAGCATTATAACCATTCATTAGTTGTTTCCCAATTTATAATTTTTATGTTGATTTTACATTAGTTTTCACTTTACCGGTAACCTAAAAACATTTCGGTTTTCTAAATATTACCTTGAAACAATAACACAGCTTGAACAGAAAATTACATCATTTTTAATATTGTTTCATTCAAATTATTTGCTTATTGTTTACAGCGACAAATGTCCATCAGACCTTTCCTGTTAACGTAATCGTATCAGTTTACTGTCATAGACGATGCAGAAAACAGGCAGATATTCATTAGAGAAGCAGGATTTTGTGTTTGTGTTTCTAAATGTTTTTTACATGTTAGTCTAATAATCAGTTACTCAACAGATCATTCTGTATCTAAAATTCTGATTTAGAGACACAGGCCGACTAGAATAATAATAGAATATTGCTTAAGCATCCACATACAGTACATTATGAGTTGATTAACTAAAAATATAAATATGTATAAAAATATTTAGTTGCAGCCTTAATGATAAACTTTGAATACTCAGGATTTATTGGATTATAGTTTCCCTTCAGGAAGCATTGGCTTTGATATGGCTACAGTGCAAGGTATAGAATGGCTACAGGTCTAGCTACGTTGCTTTCCATTGTTATCACAGTGTTAAAATGTACGGATTGCCTCTGTTACTCTCACAGGGAGAAGAAATGGGTGACCGTTGGAGACACATCCCTTCGCATCTACAAGTGGGTGCCGGTGACAGAGCCCAAATCAGATGATGTGAGTTCATCAGCAGCAGTAAACACACAGCCTAACTACATGTTTTCAGCAGATGTTTCTCTGTCTTGGAGTTGCCACACCTTGGAGCTTTTCTTTGTGATTTTTTTTTTCCTGTTGCAGAAGAACAAGAATAAAAAGAAAGGCAAAGACGAGAAATATGGCTCAGAGGTGACGACTCCAGAGAACAGCTCCTCTCCAGGGATGATGGACATGCATGGTGGGGTACCAAAAATACAGATTCAAACAAATCCAAACATGTGTTTAGAGTCACTAAAACACAAAAACTATTTTCGTCATAATTATTATTGTCATTGTTTAGTGTGTGCTATTGCATTTCTTTATTCAGTATTCTCTGAAGTATCAACCGATTGGTTCCTACTAAAGATGTAAATCTTAAGAAACTTTAGTGTCAGGTGTGATGTGTGATAGAAGAGTTTCAGCTAAAATGAAAGGAAAGTTTTACAAAACTGTGGTGAGACCAGCCATGTTGTTTGGTCTGGAGACAGTGTCCCTGAGGAAAAGACAGGAGGCAGAGCTGGAGGTAGCAGAACTGAAGATGCTGAGGTTCTCTTTGGGAGTGACCAGGATGGATAGGATCAGGAATGAGTACATCAGAGGGACAGCACATGTTAGAGGCTTTGGAGATAAAGTCAGAGAGGCCAGACTGAGATGGTTCGGACATGTCCAGAGGAGAGAGAGAGTGAATATATTGGTAGAAGGATGCTGAGTTTCCCACTGGGAGGTAGGAGGCCTAGAGGAAGACCAAAGAGGAGGTTTATGGATGTGGTTAAAGAGGACATGAAGGTAGTTTGTGTGAGAGAAGAGGACGCAGAAGACAGGGTGAGATGGAGGCAATTGATTCTCTGTGGCAACCCCTGAAGGGAAAAGCCGAAAGGAAAAGAAGATTCCCATGTATTGCTTTATTTAAAAAAAATGCTTATAACATTGTATTTTCTAATCCCTAAATGCCTGGTGGGTTTAAAAAGCTATTTTTGGTTAATTTTCAAAAAACATTAATCAGCCCAAAACTGTTAAAGAAATGAACCGACACTAAGCTCAAAATTTTGATATTTTATCTAAATCATTCTATTACTCTGCCAAGGAATGCAGCAGAATTATGTGACTATCGGTTGGTTTGGCCATCTGTATGTCTGTTCACAATATTATTCAAAAATGGACTGCCAGATTTGGATGAAATTTTCAGGGAAGGTCAGAAATGACACAAGGACCAGCTGATTAGATTTTGGCAGTGATGCAGCTAGTAGTCTGGATTCACGGATTTGCTAAACATTTCTGTATCATTGTGAGATAGCAGCACTGCATCACTGTAACTATGACAACAAGTGAACACCATGTCAGCTGCCTGCTGACGATCACGTATCGATCCTACTACAAATCCAACGCTGCTCAGGACTTATCCATCAGAAATCATAGAACTACTGAGCATTCTTGGTGGAATACCGTGCTCTCTGAGTGCTTCACTTGTTGTACATGTCTTAGTTACACAGGTGCCAAAAATAAACCATTTGGAGTAAAAAGATTAGGTAAAATCTAAAAATTCTCTACTCATTGGCGCAGGCAAGAACCTATGCCTGATTCTGATGCACCCAACAGTCAAGTGACAGATATTCTGTGACTGTTTGGCTGAACTACAGGCTGTGTTTGTACAGAGCAGAAAGGAGACAAATATGGAAACAAATTAGATAGATTGGGAGCAAAATAACTTACTGCATCACTAAAGGAAATACAGCATGACTTAGAAACAGTAGAGGAGCGAGTTGTTGGAGACTACATTCAGCATGGTGAAATATCTTTCTAAAGTAGAACTAAAGACAATATTTGTGGAGGTTGTAAAAGGCAAATAGTTAATTATCCTGTATGTGAAGGTACCATTTTTTTCCCAGTATTGATGACACCTGTGTCCACAAATATTGAACATGTTGAATCCAGGTTTTGTCCATTTTTATAAAGAAATTCAACTTTTTATCTTTTTAATGATTGATGTCATAACTGTGTCACGTGGCACAAAAGACATTTCTGAGTTCTTTCTGCTACTAGTCATGATTGTGCTGTTTCCTAAGAAGTGAATAAGAGCCCACTGTGAGGAAAAATGTGACAGAAGCCAAAAGTAGAAATCTGGGGTTCAGAGTGTGAACAAATGTTATTCAAACAGAAGGAAATGGTGCATTTATTGGGGACTGCTGTCAGTGGGGAGTTAGCCTGATTGGTGGTGTTGTGCGTATTTCCAGCAGCAGGATGGCATTAAGACAAACTACAGTGGGTGTTTTCATGGTAGTGGACAGTGTGGCTTGTTGGTGTGCTTTTAATAATTTGTAATCAAAACTGGAGCTCTTCGACAGAGAGGAGTAAGATATGAGGGTTTGGGTTGTGGACAGATTTGGGTAGACACTTTTTCAGAGAGGAACTGTTTAGGGACTTTTTCTTTTGGCTGCCACCGTCCTCCACTCTAGTTTGTTGTATTTACCGATCCCCCCCCGATACAGCTGCATCCCTTTATATTCAATTTATAGACTGACACTTTTTAGCTGTTTTCCCTTCTCATCACACTGTGTAAATCACTGTGGGCTTTTTTCCCCACGTCCTGCACCTGTATGGAAACAGAACAACCATGACTAGAAGAAGATAGAAGTCAGAAATGTCTGTTGTGTAGTATGACAGAATGCCATGTAAGCGATGAAGTAAAAATTGAATTTCTTCTTCTTTTTTAAATTCAAAAAACCTGGAATGAGCATATACATAATTTCCCCAAGTGTCCACGGGTGTTCCTAATACTGGAAACACATGGTGACCGTACATACTGTAGATATTTAACGATAGTCTTTTTTTCCAACTTCTACTCTGCTCATCACTTTCAGAAAGATGTTTCACCATGCTGAATGTGTCTTCCAACAACTCCCTCCTCTGTGTACAGTTTTGGAGCCATACTGCATTTAATTTCTATTTTATTTATTTTTCCTGTCAGTTCCTGTAATTTGCAGAGCTTTTGCTGAGTGTCACTGTTGTCTTCTCTGTTGCTTTGAGTAGTGCAGATTTTTTTTACTGAACAGAATTGGTTTTTTTAAGATTTATTTGTACTGAATTTTTAAATGAGACATGTAAATTGATTTTGGTTACAACTAATTTGATTAGCTTTCCAGAGGTTACTTTCAAGGGCTGTCGGTACCAGTCGGTACTGGATCTAAAATGGTGCCATTTCAGTGTTTGTTTTTTTTGTTTTGTTTTTGTTTTAAGACAACATTCCTTGTAAACCTGCCTGCTTGTTCTGGCTTTTAGACAATTTAAATGTGACATTATTAAGTGTTAAATTTGGCTTTAGTTGCTTAAAATAATTCTGTTCTGATTAGTTAGCTTTTTTCTTGATTCACTTTCTTTCAGAAAAACCTACCAGTTCTAATAATTTAACACAGAACTATACAAATAAATATAATTTGTTCTGCCTCTCTCTGTCTATTTGCTAGATGACAACAGCAACCAGAGTTCCATTGCCGACTCATCCCCGGTGAAACAGGAAAACAGTTGTAGCACCAGCCCCGCCCCAGAGAACACCACCGCATCGCACCGCGACAGCAGCGAGGCCAAGACTGACCAGAGCCCAGACAGCAAGAGGGGTCAGACACACACACACACACACACACACACACACACACACACACACACACACACACACACACACACACACCAGCAGGCTTTTAAATGATAACTTCATCTAAAGCAGCTATCACTGACCTTCATTTGAACCTGTTGAGCAGCGAGCAGGTGGTAGACATGGAGAACGAGCCTCTTCCTCATTCTGTCTTTGGGACAAACACTATCAGACTGAGAGAAAATCAAAATGACTGCTTTCCCACAGTGAAAGACTCATAACAGATAGACACAGCGTAGCTGAGGCAATGCAGTTCCCCTTGCGACTTCAACTGTCAACCTTCTATGCCAAGATACCTGAACATTTACGTTTGACTGTCCAGAATTCAAGTGAGAACATCATTCTCGTCTCTCGTCTCGTCCCGTCTCACTGTGACCAGTCAGAACTTTTATTCCAGATATCTGTAACTTCAATTTGACCAGTCAGAACAACAGTTGGAGATCTTTGTAATTCGTTTTGGAGCTGACAGAACAACAGGTACAGATCTCTGAAGCATCATCAGATCTAGTCTGAGTTGTTGTGAATGATGCTGCTCAGTAGTATCAGTGGTAACGGCGGCTGCAAGTGGTTGATGAGGTGGTTTAGTAAAATGCTGTAAAATAGAAAGCGTTTGACAGCAAGACTTTTATGGAAAAGAGCTCCATTTGTTAGAGATTTGTAGTTGAGGGTTACTAGAACTTGGGACTCAGGCTGCTCTGACATGGTGGTAACAGCTGCAGTATCAGTGTCACATTTCACTGATTCAGAACTCTTTCTCAAGGGATCTACAATTACATTTTTGACAATTCATCAATAGAAAATGCATCTGTAATGTTTTTATTTCTGAAGTAAAAATACAGAGAAGTCGCTGGCTTCTTTAATGGGAGGCTATGCTGCTTGACGACTTTATAATGATGTGAAATGATGAAACCGAGGAGCCGCTGTGGAAAGAAGCACCTTGACTAATGACGGTCAATCATTATGAATTGAGCGGTTTTACAAATCAATCAGAGAATGCAGCCTGTCGGAAAACAAACACTCTTCTTACTAACGTGAAGCTGTGAGAACAATTTACAAAAACCCGTCAGCTTTTATAATACTTTCATAATACAGAAGAGAATGATTTTATGTTTTCATGTGTTTAATCATTTTTTTCATTCATTGTATTGTCAGCAAAATGTCAGAAAGTAGTAGCAAAATATTACTATCATAGAAGACTGAGAAGAAGACCTGAATTATTTTATTTAAGAAAAAGGGAACTTTAGATTTGAAAGCATTTATGCATTTGACAAAAAGCAGTCGAAAGTGAGTCCATGTGGATTCAGTGATGTGAACACCTGCTGCCATCAAACTGTGCAGTTACTTCTAACAACCACACAGTGTCATTAATGTGTCAGAAAACACAGGACCTCCAGTGTACAGTCCTCCTCTGTGTTTGCTGCCATATGAAGTAGTGAGCTCCTGTCCTGATGTGTTGCTCTATTACCATCTTCAGGTAAGACCATCCCTTCATCAGAGACCTCAGAGAGAGCACAAAGTGCCAAGAGAGAAAGTCTGTCCTCAGGGGAGAAGGACTCTTCAGACAGCAAAGCCACTCAGGTACCAACACATCTACATTAAACTACAAAAGTTTTTTTTTTTTTTTTTATCTGTGTAGAGATGAATGTAAATAATCTAAAGTTAGGTTCAGCCAAATTAGACAATACCACATTTTCTTAATAACCCATGTTTGATGTGTTCAGATTCTGACATGTCAGCTTGAGATTTCCAGTAAACTAAAGTAGCTTTCTCTGGGGAGGGGGGAAAGGCAGATGAGAACTTTGAATTAGCTCCTTTACACAACCAATAAGCCATGACTGACTCCACTGTGACCAGCAGTTACAAAATTCAGGAAGTTTTCTGCTGAACCACAGTCTATAGAAGACACATGTGGAAACACAATATCTATAGTATGGAGTCACCATTGTTTCTGGTTTTGGTAAATTGTAATATTGTTGTACATGATGATTTCAGATTTTTTCTATTTTATCTCTTGTTCATGATGTATGAAACTCTAACTGTGTCATACTGCACAGGAGACATGTCTGAGATGTCTCTGCTGCTATCAGTGGTTGTGCTGTTTCCATAGAGGAGCACAACTTTACATTGCAGAGAAAAATGAGGCGACAGTGAGGAAGACTATGACAGGAGCAAACTAGAAAAGCAGTCAAAGAGTGCAATACTCAGCCAAGGCTGCTCAGTCGTATCATTTCAGACGGCTGAAATCTTTAAAAACTTGTAGCAGAAATCACGGCACGATAGAAACAAAATGATCTTGCTCTGCGCACAGGTGTGTGTTATGCATGTATACGTTATGTACGGATAACAAATGCTAAATATGTAGCAGGCGGCAGGAATTGATAGGACTCGGAAACATCCCCACAATTTAATCAATTGTTCCTTGTATCATTTCTAATGGATAAGTCCACAGTGGTGGATTTATAGTAGGATCACACTCGTATGTTTGTCAGCTGTCTGCTGACGTAGTGCTCATGTGGAGCCTAAGCCAATGCTTGAAGCCTGGGAGGTGCTTCACCAGGACTTAAGTAATTGACGTGCCAATAAATTTAACCGCATCTGATGAAGAGAGCCCGAGACAATAGCTTGCATTTCAATAATCTGTGCATTTATTGCTCCAAAGCAGTTGTAGTCCAACATTCTTCATCTGAAACTAGGGCTGGACCCGAATATCCCAATATTTGTTTGCTACGGCGGTATCCAGAAATTAATTTTGGTATCTGAGTATTCGGCCCGCCCCCCGGTCGGACGTTACCTGGCGGAATGAATATTCGGCATTGCTGTCTTCCCTCCGCCTTCAGCCCACATCTGCTCATATCGGCTCATCCCGTCGTGTGATCACATAAACATATACACATAGGTCTATGACATATACACGCGTCTATGTGATCACCCCCTCCTCCCCCCAGACGAAAATAAGAATATTCGGAGCTCGTCTGTTCCCTTCGCCTTCAGCCCACTTCGGCTCATCCCGCCGTGTTCGGCTCATCTATTCATGTTTGTTACCACCACCTGAATGGCCGGGTGGCTGCCGACTCTGACGTCACGTTTCACTTCATTGCATAAACACAAGACAAGATGCTGAAGACCTCTGCTGTTTGGGAATTCTTTAGTTTAACTGAGGACAAAATGAAGGCAGTGTGCAAAATTTGTGTCCGGCAGACCAGAGGAATGGATCCGAATATTCGGGCCGTCTCCGCCACAGGCGTAGTGGTTAGCACTTTGGCCTTGCAGCAAGTAGATCCCTGGTTCAAATCCCATCCTGGGCCTGGGATCTTTCTGCATGGAGTTTGCATGTTCTCCTTGTGCATGCGTGGGTTTTCTCCGGGCACTCCGGCTTCCTCCCACAGTCCAAAAATATGCTGAGGTTAATTGGTTACTCTAAATTGTCTGTAATTGTGAATGTGTGTGTGATTGTGTGTCTGTCTATGTAGCCCTGCGACAGACTGGCGACCTGTCCAGGGTGTCCCCTGCCTTCGCCCGAGTCAGCTGAGATAGGCTCCAGCCACCCCCAACCCACCCCCAACCCACCCCCCAGGATCCTCGTGAGGATAAAGCGGTGTATAGAGAATGGATGGATGGATGTTGCAGTAGATCAGAGCTGTGTTTTGTTGCACACATGACTCTGGTTTTGTGTCTCCCTACAGGACCTGGAGGAGGAGGCCCCACCCAGCAAGAAAAGCAAACTGGAGTCCTCATCTCAGGACTTTGAGGAGAGTTAAATGTTTGGGGCTGAGTGATTCTCTCCTTCCCCCACCTACCCCCTCTCTGTACCTCCTCCATTAACTCTAGATGATTTAGGGCTAATGGACCACCGGCTCTCCTCTCACTCCTCTTTTTTTACCCTCCCCTTCTCTACCCAAACTCTTCAATACCAAAGGGAGAACGGACATCTCCCTGCTGCCCTCCCTCCCCCTCTAACACTCCCCCGCCACAGAGGGAGAATGGATATTACCTCTGGTCCCCTCCGTGCTTCCTTCCAATCCTCCACACTCTTCACTAATGCCAAGAGAAGTGCTGACCCCCTGGCTGCAACCCCCTCTGTGACCAGGGGTGGCACTGTCAGCCCAGCCACCGCCAGGCCAGACTACAAACCCTGACCTGCATCTGTGACTAAAAGAGTAAACACTGGGGATCTGAGATGAGGACGAGGTCGGCCGCAGACGCTGCTCTGAGACCGCTTTCTAATCACTGCTAACGGTTTAGCTCAGGAGGCTAACCCGGTCTCAGATCAGCGGCCGCGGGGGGAAACCTCCACCCTAAGACCACGTCGCTTCAATCCTCCCGATTCGCCTCCTGTTAGACTAATGTTCTATATTTGTTTAGGAAACGTTTAGGGTTTTTTTCTCAGGAGGGTCAATGCACTGTTATGGTATGTCACAATCGATCACAGATAGATTTGCTGCTGTAGTGGATGTCTTTTTTCTCCATTCACGTGTTTTTTAAAGTGAATTAGTTTGTGGTTTGTAGAGGAAGAAGGCGACGGTACTGAACGAGATAAACTCTTGGATAAGTAGTGAAGACAGGTAGCGTAGGTCCTGGAGGTGTGCCTTGAGTTGCTACGATTTTAAATACACGTTTTAGGTCAAGCAGGTTTTGAATTACAGTTTTGGTGCCATGTTTTTATTTTATTTTTGCCTTATAATTGTCACTAATTAGTTACATCCAATATTTATACTCAACCACAACAGTAATAGTTTAACATTTTGGGAAACATTTGCTTTCTTGCAGAGAGCAGCTGAAGTTTGACACAGCCAGGAGATGCTTAGCTTAGCTTAGCTGATATTCTGTAGAATATATTCGTGATTAATCGATTAGCAGTTTGGTCTCTAAAATGAGTAACAGAAAAAATAATAATAATATCAGGAGCTGGATTAGGAGAATTTTGATTTTTAAAAAGAAAAGACTCCATCTGATGAATCGAATACCAAAACTGTTGGAGATGAGTAGTTGACATTGCTGCAGCTCTAAAGCACAGTCTCATTATTTGACAGCCACACCTCACATGTTTTCTGCCAGAGTTTGAAATGTTCTGTGTTTTTTTTAAATTCACGTCCTACTTGTGACAGGTGCACTTTTGATGATGTCTCCTAGAAAGCACATGATTTGAATCTGAGTGTCAAACTACAGTTTGACTTTACAACTGTGTCGCTAAATATTTCCCCCAAATCAATCATACGTTAATTGTGATTTTTCTGAGAGATACTGTGATTATATTTTTGATACAGTTATTATATGATGGAGGATTCTAACTTGAGACGCCATCTAAAGTGTGACTGTCGCCAAGACGACAACATAGCTATAACACCACAGACACAAACAGCTTACAGTCTTTGGAGTTTGCTAATCGCATCACTTCAAATTCTGATTAGTTTAGCCAACTTTGGCATTCTCCAGAAAGTCGCTGTTTCTGTCTCAGAGGTAGTCTGGCACACAACTAACCGTAACACCACCACTTCTCTTTTTTACACTTTGTTTTTGTATAAATAAAATGAGATTTCTTATGTTAATTTGTGAGCTTTAGGAGTGCTGGTAGGTGGATTGAACTCACTAATTAGCACATTTTTTCTGACTTATGTGCCAGATTACTTCTTGACACGTGACCTGACCTGGAGGGAAACTAACAGCCAACTGTATCATGTTCATTTGTGAGCGTTAGGGGTTCTGTGGGTGGCCTTTTTTTTTTTTTTTTTTTTTTTTTTTTTTTAACTTTTGTAGTAATGATCACTTTCACTATTGATTTAGTCTGTCAGTTATGTTCCCAATTAGCCATTTGGTCTAAAAGAAATCCAAAAATATTGATGTTTCCCAAAGTCAACAATGACAAATGCCTTGTAATATTCAAACCCCAAAGACATTCAGTTTACTGCCCGAGATTAGGGACTAAACCAGAAAATACACACATAAATTGATTATCATAGTTGTTGACGACTAGTTGAATAAGTAATGGTTGCTACGCTAACTGCCTCCTGGCACATGCAGCTCTCGGCAAGGAAGCTCGTAAGCACATTATTCCTTTCAAAGTGGAAATTGAACACTACTCAGAAGTTAATTTGACCATCTGCACACCTCATAAGTCAGATCTCCTGGTTGTTGATCTGTGTCTCCTTCTGGTGGTGTTTTTGTGCACCTGAAGCAGAAACGGAGCAGTTTCTGGTTTTCCCGTCTCATTTCTCCTCTGTCAGTGTTCTGTGTATCACTACTTATCTTCAGCCTGCAGGTGTTTTGTGTAGCTCCCCACACAAGGGTCCAGTCTTTTAGCTCAAACATTGGTTCTGATCCTAATTCAAGGTGCTGTCTGTCGGCTGAATCCACGCACGTGTGGCGTCCAGCTCTCGGTTTTGTGCAGATTTGTGCAAATTTACTTGAACTTTCTCGTATGGATTCAGACCTATGACCTCTAATGTGCAAACCTCACACGTGTCACACTTATGAGTCAATATTGTGAGTATGGATTGAGATGAATTGAATCACTGCAAACCAATGACTTCATAACCTAACAGGGGCTACAGATTACTGATTTCAACAAATCAGCATTCACATGGATGGAGAGAAAAGAAACTCAAAATGATAATTGTGTCAGTTTAGAGGATGGATTAGCATATACCTCATTCCCAGTCCAGCAGCGCTGGAACTTAAAATGCTATTGTATTGACATTAACAGTTATAGACAGCATTATGTACACTCAGTTTAAGAAAAAAAATCTCACTTATGTTGTAGCTTTCACCTGATCGAGCCAATTGCTTATAGTTTGCTCATAACTGTGTGTTTTAAAAAAAACAACAAAAAAAAGATGAGCTGTGAGATATAAAATCTTGTATGTTGTTTTTTTTTTTTTTCCTTGGGACCATTTTGTTTTTTCTTTTGATCTTGTACAGATTTATGGTTTGGTTTGACTTATTTATTCCATCAGTAGTGCTTGGTTTTTATCATGTCCAATGGTTTTGTTTTCTTAATAAAAGTCACAAAACAGCTGTTTTTTCTTTGTTTCACCTCAAAGGAAAACTTCTAACGTACTGATCTTATCATCATGCATCTGAACATATCTGCTTTTAAAAACTACAAGGTATTCACATCTCTTTATTATTTGGACATTTTAAATAGTTGTAGATTTGATTTTAAACCATTTGAAGTGCTGCCTCATTAGTCCACATTCAATAACTCATGAAATACAAAAATTCTACTTCAAAATGAGGGGGAAAAGTACAAACAGGTCATAGAAACTTTTAAAATTTAATAAAAATTGTTAACTGAAATCTTAACCTTACAAAACCTTGCTTTACTTTTTTGGCTTTAAAGTTTTTAGTGGTTTAGATTTCATTTTAAATAACCAAAATTGCTATTTTCCCCTCATTATTTTACACATAAACTATAACAAATTAAAAATATGCATTTTTAGAAGCTTTTCAAATTGATTCAAAACAAAAATCTTGCAAGTGTTTGAGGTTGTGTTGTGGCTCCGAACCGTGTCCAGGTTCATGTGCTGGTTGCTGATTTCCCCTGTAGCACACTGGGCTGACTTACAGTGGGTATGGAAAGTATTCAGACCCCTTGAAATTTTTCCCTCTGTGTCATTGCAGCCATTTGCCAAAATCAAAAAAGTTTATTTTATTTGTCATTAATGTACACTCAGAGACCTCAAAATGACTGTCCACCAACGTTCACCGTCCAACCTGACAGAACTGGAGAGGATCTGCAAGGAAGAATGGCAGAGGATCCCCAAATCCAGGTGTGAAAAACTTGTTGCGTCATTCCCAAGAAGACTCATGGCTGTACTAGCTGAAAAGGGTGCTTCTACTCAATACTGAGCCCAGGGTCTGAATACTTATGACCATGTGATATTTCAGTTTTTCTTTTTTAATAAATTTGCAAAAATTTCTAAATTTCAGTTTTTTTCTGTCAAGATGGGGTGCTGAGTGTACATTAATGAGAAATAAAATGAACTATTTTGATTTTGGCAAATGGCTGCATGACACAGAGAGTGAAAAATTTCAAGGGGTCTGAATACTTTCCGTACCCACTGTATCTGTGTGTTCGCTCTGAGCCCCAAGTTTAAAGTTTAGAAATGAAACGTCTGTTAGGATAGACTACAAGTAACTTAGAGATTTGAAATCAGCCTTTTTGTGAGTGATCACAAGAAAAACAGTGTAAAATCCAGGCCTAAAACTCCTAACAGCTGTCAGACAAATGGAGTGGAGTAAAAGTTTACATAAGGAGCAAATGTGAGCATTTAGTTTGTGTAGTCAGATGCTTACAGTGTTGCATTTAATTTATTTCAGTCACAGGGAAGGGTAAAATGCTGTGTGACGGTGTTTACTGTCACTGCTCACAGCAGCATTGTTATGATAAAAATACATTTAAATCCCTCCAGACTGTCTGCTGGCCCTTTATAGTGGTTCATACACAGATTTGTGGGTGTCAAAATTATTCTAAACGGCATTCAAAGAGAGCAAACAGTAAAAATCTTACTATGAAACTACAGCCAGGGCAATATCTGCATTATTTTACCTTCAGTGCATTTATTGGACTAAAGTTTCACTAAAACTCTTACAATTAAGAACAAATGGTGAGAAGTTCCTCATCATGCCACTATTCTTGTTTATTTTAGGCTGTTGGATGCTTCAGTGAGCCCTCTAATGGACAACTTTTGGTTTGGAAAAATGTTGCAGGACAAAAATGGATAAAAATACATTTGTTAAGTGAAGTCATCCATCCATTATCTGTACACTGTTTAATCCTCTGCAGAGTCACAAGGGGCTGCAGTCCATCCCAGCAGACTTAGAGTGAAGGCAGGGGACACCCTGGACAGGTCACCAGTCTGTCACAGGACTACATATAGAGACAAACGAGAACACACACATTCACACCTACAGACAATTTAGAATCACAAATTAACCTCAGCATATTTTTGGATCATGGGAGGAAGCTGGAGAACCCAGACAAAACCACTGTATGCACAGGAAGAACATGCAAACTCCATGCAGAAAGATCCCAGGCTGGGATGCAAACCGGGGATCTTCTAGCTGTGAGGCACCAGTGTTATCCTCTGGGTCACTGTGCCACCATGTTGCACATAGAATTTTAATATTATGTTGAAATTTCAGTTACTATTGGTCCTTGTCTGTACTGTATTTTGTTTGAGTCCTATTGTTCTGAGGTAGTCATAAATTTACACGAATGGAGCTCCACATTCCGGAACAATGTTTGTGTAGAACGATGCCGAGTTAACTTATTGAACCCAGCGCAGAAGTATTTGTGAAGCTTGTTCTGATAACAATTAACCTCAGCATGTTTTTGGCCTGTGGGAGGAAGCTGGAGTAACTGGACAAAACTCACGCATGCACAGGGAGAACATGCAAACTCCATGCAGAAAGATCCCAGGATCTTCAAGCTGTGAGGCAACAGTGCTAACCACCATCCACTGTGCAGCCCTAAGTGAAGCCAACTCAATGTTTGGTTGATTTTTATGTGAATATTCTTAAAGAAAATATTAGAAGTTTTACTGATCTATATGTAACCATTTTAGATATTTTTAGGATTTTTTTTAGAAGACTTTCCCTCATTTTTTGAAAATGTTTAAAAGAATTTTCTTGCCAAATTTGGGGGATTTTTTGAAAATAAAACTTTTAAGGGAAACTTTGAAGGAATTATTGAAATTTTCTTCCTGAATTTTTGCAAATTTTCTGAAATTTGGGGAAATTTTTTGCTGAGTTTTGGATTTTTTTTAAGACAAGGAAACAGTATTTTTTAGTGCCTGTAAATGAGGACAACAGGAGGGTTAAAAGCACATACAGTGACCAGAAGACTGCATCTTTTATTTCATGATTTATGTTTATTTCATTTTTAATTAATTAGCATTTCTTTGTACAAATCTGTTTTCACTCTTCTTTTTTTGTAATTATTTTGTCAAAGTAGCTAAATTTAAACGACAATCATTCAATGTTGAAAAGAAATGAAATGTTAAAAAAATCCACAGTGGGTAAATACTTTTTAAAGGAACCGTATATAAAGCAGAACATCCTGAAATTAAGATGTCTGTAAGCTTGAATTACTGAAGTCAGGCTTTATTTAACAGATTATTTCTCTCATGAAGGCTGGAGCAGTGAAGCGGCTTCAACACTGGTGTCACTGCAGTCTGAGTGTTGGTCTGGTGAAAAAAAAGCTGCTGAAGTGAAGAGAGAACAACAAAACGGTGTTTTTCTTTCTAATTTTACTGCTCAGGAGTATACAGTACATAGAAAACAGTGACAGTTCACACCACATCCACATCTGTAGAACGGTCCTGAAACCACTGATACATGGTGCCTGAAATCATTACATATAAAACAACAATAATTAGACTCATCACTTATAAAGTACACAATGTTTTAAAGTCTATACAAACGGGCTGTTTTCCCCACTGGAGCAGAAACCTCCTCATACAACGCTATGAACAGGGCAGAAAAATAACATGTAGTACACATAAAAGCTATCTTTAGTTCATGGCACTGTGTACACGTCTGTCAGAAGGAGGCTTCTGATCAGTATTTACAGAGAAAGTGTCCCTTCCTGTGCTATCTGCACTGTTACACCACAAGATTCAATATGATCCAGAATTGTGCTTTAGAACAAGAGAAGTCAAATACACGTCACTAAACAGGGTTCTTTTAAAGAGCAGCTCGGCATTTTAGGAAAAACTTATTTGCTTTCTGGCATAAATTACTGACAATAACTTGATCTTCTTTCTTTATGTGGTGCAAAATCCACAGTATAAAAAGGACAATTTGCTGTTTCATGGAAGGCGATGTGCAGGGCAGAGCAGGCTGGCTGTTTCCAGTCTTTGTGCTGAGCTAAACTAACCATGTAGACTTACAGTTTCACTCATTTGTACTTTAAAAATGCATGAAAATACATCTCAGCGGACATTTAGCGCTACCACAAGCTTTTCTTTACTCAAAAGTGCTCTCATGATGTATTTTGAGCTTGCAGAGCCCAGAAGGACTTGAAAATCTACACACTACCATTCAAAGGTTTAAGGTCACCCAGGCAATTTCATGTTGTCCATGAAAACTCACATTTTTATTCATGTGCTAACAAAACTGCACAAGGGTTTTCTAATCATCAGTTAGCCTTTCAACACCATTAGCTAACACAATGTAGCATTAGAACACAGGAGTGATGGTTGCTGGAAATGTTCCCCTATACCCCTATGGTAATATTCCATTAAAAATCAGACGTTTCCAGCTAGAATAGTCATTTACCACATTA
The DNA here is from genome assembly GCF_021347895.1 of Acanthochromis polyacanthus. Lineage (NCBI taxonomy): Eukaryota > Metazoa > Chordata > Actinopteri > Pomacentridae > Acanthochromis > Acanthochromis polyacanthus. The sequence goes on from NC_067130.1 coordinate 22,139,999, forward strand.
ACAATGTCTAGACTGGATTTATGATTCATTAAATGTTATCTTCATTGAAAAACATGATGTTCTTTCCAAAATAAGGACATTTCTAAGTGACTGTAAACGTTTGAACGGGAGTGTAAATCAACAAATACAAATCTATTGTTGCTTCTATTTGAGTACATTTGTAGTTGAAATCAAAGATATCGATATTGATAAGAGAATTAAAATGAAATGTTAGCACTGACAGGCAGATAATGAAAATCCTAAAAGAAGAACACAATAAAAGCATACAGTTCAAATAAAAAAATAAATGTGGCATGTAATTTAATGTTGGTTATATTAATTTTGTTATATTATTATCGCTATATTATTTTTCTTATTTTCTTTGTTCTTATTTTGCCCAAGAGTATTGCATTTAAAGCCTCTGCTACATAATAACAGTTGGAATAATCTGTTCAGTGGACTACAGGAGGGATTTAATGTTCTCAGCAAGTGGGTTTAAAGTATGTGCATTTATCAGTATCGGCCTAAATGAGTTGGAAAATGCATCTGTGCTGCTAATTTTTAGAGATAAATTGTAACTTTCAATATGCTAATTTTATTCCTTAATTGTTTTCTTTAGTTTCCATTTTTGATTTGAAATCAGTTCATTTTTCAGCCCTTGTGCAAACACTTTGACTAAAATCTGCAAAGAAATCTGCTCCTTCTACCCCTCCAGAGTCTGTAGTTATTCCAGGTTTTCTCAAGACAATAACATTTCAGTAAGAGAGTCCAAAATCCACATTTAAACAGCAGGACAGATTGTGTTAATCATCTCATCTAACTGCCAAAAAGCAAATAGGCAAATTAACCAAAATGTCAAAGCTGAAGAACCTGCACCGTCCATCTTCATAAAATAACTTTTAAATAACTTTAGAAGCATAAAGTATATTTCTGAGTTCTGAATCGTTAAAGTGAACAGTGCAAAACTAAGTTAATCGAGGCTTCTATAGTTAAATCTGTGTTGTGTCATCTGTACAGACTACATACCTTTTATCAGTGCAAGCTTATTTCTCTGTAGAAAAATCACTGGCAAGTAGAAGATCAGACAATAAATAACAAAACTTTTTAGCAAATTCAACAAAACCTCAGTGACTTTCAGTGGCATCCTGTAAGGATATCAACCCACGGGAGGGAGATAAATGTTCATCCTGACTTTGGAAATAGCAGCTAAAGCCTATTTAGTGGACGTTCTGGAGATTTTGACTAAGCTGTCATCAATCAGTGGCCAAAGATTTATTTGCTATTTTTAATCCAGTACAAGTGAGCAGTCCTCAGCTGCTGAAGAAAAACGTATGATTTTGATCAAAAGCTCCAGAGCGTTACTAAATGGACCTGCCAGTAAAGTTGTTTTGTCAAGCAGAGAACCACTTTAGACAAATAATTAAGAAAATCCATCTTTATGTGAAGAATCTACACAGTGGCTCTTCTACTCAAGGCCCACTTTTAAGATTTTTATTCAGCCTTCATTTGCACCTCACCTTCATTCATTGTAGATTAATGCTGAATATTCACACTTTTTGTTTACAACATAGTTCCACATGTATTCTTTTATAGTTCTGATGTCTTCAGTATTAATCTACAATGTAGAAAACATTTAAATAAAAATCACTGAATGAGGAGGTGTGTCCAAACTTTTGACTGTTGGTGTATATTTTTGTCAATTTCCAAAGTTAAGATTGAACTTTTCTCATTTTTTTTACAATATTTCCCACTAGTTAACATTTAAATTACAATAGAATATTAAGGCCACTAAAAAGTTGTATTATTTTAAGATGAAATTTGTAACATTTATTAGAAAAATATGAAATACTACAAGAAATAAGTCCAAACAATAATCAATGATATAACTAGTTTTGAGAGTAAACGAGTGACGTATATCATGAAAACATTAAAAGGGAAAAAGTTGTAATATTATAATATAATACGAAGAGAGTAAAGCTGTCAGAATAAAATTTTACTATTTTGATTTTAAAAAAGTTCACAACTCAATGTTAAACAATAAAGTATTGATATTTCTCTGACAGAGCAGTATTATTGTGAGAATGAAGTTGTAATATTTAAGAAATGCATGATGCATAATTACCCCAACAAGGAACACGGCAGAGTAATGTGACGATCGGCGTACGTTTGTCTGTCTGTCTGCAACATTATTAAAAAACGGAACAACGGATTTGGATGAAATTTTCAGGGAAGGTCAAAAATGAAACAAGCACCAATTGATTAGATTTTGGCAGTGATGTGGCTTATAATTCGGATCCACGGATTTAGTAAATACTTGTACGTTATTGCGAGATAGTGGCACAGCGTCACTGTAACTATGACAACAAGAGAACACTACGTCAGCTGACTGCTGACAATCACATGACTGCAATCCTACCACAAATCGACCGCTGCAGACTTATTGGGACTTATCCATCAGAAATGACATGAGGAACAATTCCCACCACCCGCTTCATGTGATTCGATATCCGTACATGAGGTACACATGCATAACACATGCCTGTGTTCAGTGCAAGGTCATTTTGTTTGTGGGTACATCTATATTAAATGACCACTTTCTATAGTGCCGTGATTTCTGCCACAATTTTTTAAAATATTTTAACTGGCGGAAATTAAATAACGACTGAGAAGCTTTGGTGGAGTACTGCGCTCTCTGAGTACTTTTCTTGTTTTAAAATAGTAACAATTTTATGAAAATGAAAACATATTTGAAGTATAAATCATATAACAAGATTTTAGTATGTGACCTTGTAATACACAGGTCAGATGTTATTATCAGCTTTGGACATAAAAAGAGAAGTTTCACCAATAAGTCCCTAAATATCAGAGCTTTTAACGTTCTGAAATGAAACCAGTTAGACGCTGTATGAGGAATCTTTTGTTTGTATTGTCTTTGTCCTCAAAATATTACGACTTCTTTTGCTAAAAATTGAGTGACCATTTCTCTAAAGGTTACTACTTTTTAGCTCAGCCTGTGACAACTTTCACCTCAAAATATTACAACTTCTTTCCTCAAAATGCCATGAATTTTAGCTTTTTGTTTCAAATAAGTTTGTTTCCATAACATTTTAGTCAATATGTTGCAACTTGTTTTCTCAAAGTATTAAGACTTTTTATTCTCAAAATACAGCAACTTTTTCCCTAAAACATTAAGACTTTTTTAGCTAAATATTTAACGTCATTTTCTGCTCAAAATGTTACAACTTTTTTATTTTTGTTTAAAAATCTTAAGTCTTATGGCAACATTTCTCTTCAATATTGTGCCCTTGTCTTATAAAATTCTGACTTTACTCTGAAGGTTTCTATTTGTTTTCCTCGTAAATGCCCAAATACTCCTTTGTCAGTAGATGCACTGGAAGAGAGGCTTTTAAAAATATTACTAAACATAAAACATCAGTGTAATTTGGCAGTATCACTCTGTGATTGGTTTAAAGCCTTCCAGACTGAGGAAAGTGATGCAGAATAAAGGAGTGTTGAGGCTGATAGAGGTGCTTCATTTTCCCTTCAGCTTGAACTGTGCTTTGCTCGGTTGCATCACTGTGTTGCCAATCAACAAATAAAGCATAAAAAACAACAGATGTGAAATGTCACCGCTAGCTATTTAAGAAAGAAACAGAAACGCAAAAAACACATTAGAAATGATGAGTGCAGAGGACGGATTCCTTTTGTTATAAACATCAATATTGCACCAAAGCAGCATATTTGGACGAGCATTCTGCATTAGAGTCAGAACAGTACATCTTCCAAGGAGAGGATTTAGATCAAGACTGTAGCTACTAGTGTTATGCATAAATACAGTATAAAAATACATTATGGAAAATCTGCAGGGGCTTTAGTTGGGCATATTGGGTTGTGGGAAATGTAGTGGGAGAGGAGAAGGAGTTTGAAGGGAGGAGGAAAGAGGTAAGAGGAGAGGAAGGGGCTGAGATGCTCAGCACCTCTAGAAGGTCTGATCATCGTTGCAGGACTCGGTGGCATGTCCGAAGGCCTCGCAGATGTCGCAGTAGGGCCTCTCATCGGCCGGGTTGCCGTGGTAGGTGGTGTGAGGTACGGAGTCAGGGCTCTGAGCCTGAGTAGGACAGTCCTCAGTGTCATGGAGGTCGAAGCAGTCGCAGATGTCACAGAACAGACGAGGGGTCGCCTTCTTTTCACGCTTCGACACACCTTCATCAAAACTACAGGACGGAGACAATTGAAAGTGTATTACAATGAGTGTTGGCTAAAGAGACAGATGATGATCTGTATTTTTCTGGACCTGTAGTCCACAAATCTTTTGAAAAGATACAAACCAAAAGTGTTTCCTGTTCCCTAACCAATTTACATGCTCAACATGACTCATACCAGAAGCCACATTTAACCTCAGAGTAAATTTTGATTTGACCAGTGGGTCTCTTCTGTCTGGAAATTACATTAACAAGTGGCAAAAGACAGGAAGAAAGTCTGTTAGAGATGTTAATAATGGGCCTGCACAGTGGAGTAGTGGTTAGCACTTTCGTCCTGCAGCTAGAAGATCCCCAGTTCACCTCCTGGCCTGGACCTGGGATCTTTCTGCATGGAGTTTGCATGTTCTCCCTGTGCATGCGTGGGTTTTCTTCAGGTTCTCCAGCTTCCTTCCACAGTCTAAAAACATGCTCAGGCTAATTGGTGATTCTAAATTGCCCGTATGTGTGAATGTGAGTATGATTGTTTGCCTGTATATGTAGCCCTGTGACAGACTGGTGACCTGTCCAGGGTGTCCCCTTCCTTCACCTTAAGTCAGCTGGGACAGACTCCAGCCCCCCGTGGCCCTAATGAGGATTAAGCGGTGTATAGAGAATGGATGGATCACTGTTAATAATGCATTTGAACCTTAAACTTCTATGTTTTTTGATTATATTTGTATGATTAATGAAACACCCAGTGGGCTGTACCACAAAGCAAGTTCAACATATCTAGCCTTTCTTTGTGTCAGCTAGCTGTTGTAAGGCTGCTGATGTGTCACTTTTCTCCTTATGAAAGGAACACCAACAATCATCTGTTCAATGAAAATTTAGTCTGATGAAAGCAAACCAACCCACATATTGATCAACTCACCAACATGATTCTGGCCTGACAAAGGCAGCATCTTAAAAATTTCATCCTGTAGGTAAACAACGCATCCACCCCAATCAGATATTATTATCATTATATGCTGCATCAGACCAGTCAGTGAACGAGATGACTCAACAGCTCTCAGCCCTGCGTGGCCTACTTCTCACCTTGAATTTATTCTGAAAGAAGTTTTGATGGATAATCTGAGGGATGACATTTGATGTTTCCAAAACAGAAGGAGAAAACATAAACAGTGACACACAAATGTCAAAGTGTGGAGAGACGCTAAGGGCTGGTTTTCATCAGCCCACAGTCTAAAACCTGAAAAAATTTAATTTACAAGAATATAATAAAACTTAAAAAAGCTGTCAAAGTTCAGATGATGGAAACAGGAACTGTTTTGATTTTTTTTTCAATATACATGTTAAAATAATCACCAAAACGGCTGCTGATCAAATGGAGTTGTTTGAGCTCCTCTTGTGAAGCTGCAGTTTTCAGTCATTTTCATTTTTATTTACATTTATTTCTTACCCATCAGTGTTGCCATTGAACTCAGCTAGAGCGAGCTTCTTCAGTTTGACTTTCAGCTCCTCGTTCTTCCGCTGCAGGTCCACAATTACACTGTTCAAGAAGTTGATCTGAGGGAGACAAACAAACATCACCACCTGAACAGTGCTGCATTTTACATGGCACAAGCAGGAACTGAAAACTAAGGATGTCCTGATCTGATCTCAGAGGTTGGGGTAGGGGCCGGTCGAGGCATTTTTTAATTCATCAGTGTTAGCACAAACCTAAGCCTGATCCTTTGTTTTTCTGCTATCACACCGGTATTGTAAAGAGAATGCAGAAGTTGCAGCAGGATGCCAGGGAGACAAATTTTGAAAAGCTTTCAAGATCAATAATCAGAAGTGGTTTCAATCAAAAACACAAACTGAACAAATTGGACATTTGTTCTGTGTTGGAATGAAGTTCTCATCAGAGGACATCAAGCGTCACAAAAGTCTCTGTCATGGTGCTCATTGCTAGCTAAACTCCCAAAATGCTCTCTTCTTGCCAACATAGATCTGGATGCAGTGATGCCTCCTCAGGTTGCTATGGCATTAAACAATAAGAGGCTCCACCTGGTGGAACAACGAGCTGCTACAGCTAATCTACAACACATTTTCACACATGCATGCAGAGAATACAGGTTTTAACTGTCTTTTGGAGCTTGTGGAGCCACAGTTCACCCCACCATCCACACTACATTGCAGACAGTGTTTAACAACATACCTACATACATCAATCAGCCACAACATTATGACCACTGACAGGTGAGAGTGACAGGTGAGAGTGAATAACATCAGTGATCTTGTTATAATGAGTCAGAGTGCTGACATTCATGTGGATGTTTGATATGTACACCCACCTAAACATTGCAGGTCAACCAACCCCCCACTCCTCATGGCAACAGCAGGCCTTGATGCACCCCGACACACCACAAAAACTGCTTGGGAGTGGCCCAGGGAACAACAGAGCTAAGGTGTTCACTCGGGTTCCACACTCCTCAGATCCAGATCTTTTGAGCATCTGTGGGATGCGCCAGGTTAAGCCTGATCTAGGCAGGTAGCACCCTGAAACCCACAGGACCCACAGAATTTACTGCCACCACCTTGGTGACACAGGACATCCCCAGAGGTCCTGTGTCCATGCCCCACTGGGTCAGAGGAGTTTTAGCAGCATAAAGTGGACCAACACAATATTAGGTAGGTGGTCGTACTGTCATGCCTGATCGGTGTACATTCAGTCACAATCTAGATGCAGAAATGCATTTTCTTTATGTGTTGGAGAGCTATTCAGTTGTAAAATATATGCTTTGCATTGATTTCAAGAATCTTTATGTAGTTCAAGTATGTGTAAAATCATGGAAAATGCTGTCAGATTGGGGCTCAGATCAGATTGGGAGCAAAAAAACATCCGTACACATCCCTACCAAAAACCCTTGAAGGCAGTGTAAAAGGCATTTACGGATGTCTCACCTGTCCCTCAGCAAACTCCTTCTCTTCCCTCAGCTGCTCCAGAGCTGCTTCGCCTGTGGAAGAGCACCGAGGTTCAGAAAACACGTCAACAAACACAAGTTTCATCTCAGATGCAGAACTAATGGGAAATATCTCCTCACCTGAGGGTGGAGCTTCTCTGTCTTCTCCCTCTGAGGCCTGTGTTCCCATGAGACTTTGCTCTAAACTGTGAACTCGGCTTTGCAGCTGGGCTTTGTCTCTCTCCAGTGTCTCTACGGCCGACTGCAGGGTCTTGGCCATGGCATTTTCTCCTCGCAGCACTGCGATCTGCAGTGACACAGCAAACAGATAAACATTTTACAAACCTGAGATTACACTGGATCAATATAGAGTAGGTCATGCTTTAGTACCTCATTCCTCAGTGTTTCCAGCTCCCGGTCTTTGTCGGAGATTAAGGCTCCAGTAGATTTCTGGAAGTTGACATCTCCCTCTGTTTCCTGATTAGAGACGGTTTCTCTGCAGGAGATTTAGTGAATATAAAAATGATGAAACTGAACCTGAGTAACCCAAAAGTGTAGGATGAATGAAATCACAGACAGACAGAGAACCAGACAGGCAGACATCGCTGATTCTTTTTTGTTGCTTTTCCTTTGTTAATTTGCTTTCTAAAATGTCTCTCAACAGTGTTCTCTGACTGTCCAATTGCCAAAATTCAGATACAAGAAGAGATGCACGTATAGAAATGCTGATGGATTTTTCCAGGTCACCTTCAATAATTACCGGAGACTCCGTGATATTTTAAGCTTTGTGTGTTTCGGGACAGTTTTGGCCCTCTAAAGGACTATTAAAGTGACTGTACTTGATTTTATGGACTAAAAAAACCCCTGTGTTGTGCTGTAGAAGGACTCTACTATGTGCTTAAAAACCTGACATTTCATTACTTTTTTCTGCATGTTTTGAATTATTAAAGACTGTGTAAAATAAATTGTTTGTATTTAAGCAGAATATTAAGAAAAAATATAAATTCAGCACTTCTTGGCACGACTGAGATACCATTAGTGAGTCAAAATGTCAAACAAAGACTTTTCGGCTGAACTGCAGGTAGTGTTTACACAGAGCAGGTATTAGACAAGCACACAAATGATAACTGTATGTAGTAAAATGTAATTTGGTGACATGTTTGTGCTCCAATGCACTGTGCTGATGACAGCTCAGTTATTACATAGTTTATTTTTTTGCCACAATGGCACAATTTCCCCTCTCCACTTGCTCTACCAGGCTCCCCACTTCTTCATTTTCCGAAAAAAGGGATCTGAGTTAAAGGGTTTTGGCACAGTTTAGGAAATTCAGCTCATCACAGATGGTGCTTGACATGTTTACATAATAGCACTTTCAGGGAGAGTTACAGGAGTAGTACAGCATTGAGAGCTTTGAGGCACAAAGAGGTGATGCAGAACTTAGCTCCCTATTTTTCATATTTTCATAACTTTGTAAGATTGAATGTCTCACTCTACTTCATATTATCAGGATAAGAAGTTCTTTTGACACCAGTAAGTTTGTCCTCTTGGCCTGCAGTAACAGCTAGCTAAATATCTAGCTTCTGCTCCTGAGAAAAACATTAGCATGGATTAGCATCCCTGTTACTGTGATTAGAGTAGGGTTACAAATAACAAATAAAAATGGTAGCATTGATGTGTAAGCTGAGCAAATCAAGCTTTGATAGTTTATTAGCTATTATTGATGAGTATGGAGAAGAAAACTGTAAAAAGAGAACTTTTTTTCCAGATATTTCGAACCCCAAATGTCCTCCAATTCTGGAATAACCCATATATCTATTCTATAATAGATATATAAATTAACACTCCACCTAATATAGCATCAGTTTGAAAGCAAAAACACAATTTTTTTTACATATATAATTGTAAATAAATTCAGGTGGAGGAATTAAACCAGTTATGGTTTTTGACTTTCATAGGGCCAGATTGTTAAGTTTTTGATGGCACCTTGTATGTATCCCACCACCTACATGCTTGTATCTTGCAGGAGATACAAACAAGACTCTAAATAAAACATGACTCTGTTACACTACTAGTAGTCCAAAACGCCACAGGATACCTTGATCCTAAAGTTTGCTCAAGTTACAGCATCAATACAGTTTTAACACATAAACCAAGTAAGACAATAAGAAGCAAGAAAATGCCTCCAAAATCAACCATAACAGACCACAGCTGACAACAACTTCTCTGCTACAGACATCTTAAAGAGTCAAAGTGAAGTGAAGCAGTCTGTTTCACTGCAACACACCTCCCATCTTTCCTAATGTTCACTTGAAATTTTTCTCTCCCTCCACATCTATTATTTCTGCTCTAATTGAACAACCTCTTCGTTTCCTTCCAGCCGACACCACACAGCTGCCAGCTCATTTCTCATCCTTCTGCCTACACTCCTGTCGTTCTGATCTTACACCACATACTTTGATACATGGCTGTCATCCTGTTTCAGTCATCCGTCACACCCTCTTTATTGAACATTCAACTTCAGTCACTGTTCTGTGCAGACACCTAGGTGTTTTAATCTTCTCATTATTGAGAGTGAAGTTTCTGTTTCTGGCGTGTACAAGTACAGAAGAGTTATATTCACGGCTTCTTTTGTTTCCAGACTTAGAAAGACCTTAAAATAAGACCAAGAGCGCGATGAATAGATGTAAAAGCAAAAAACAGATTTAGAAATGCAATGGCCATCTTCAACACAGTGCACACCTGGCTGTTTTGCAGAGAAAACTGATCTGATCAACATTAGCCAGGCGAGCTAACACGGGCTAGCTAGCTTCGTTGGAGAACCGCGGGGAGGGGATAGAGGAAGGAGGACTTGGGGCAGGCCGCTCCAGCCTTTTTTTTTTCGTCTGCAACTAATTATTTTATTAACCCTATGAGCGCTGGAATACTTCCAAGGTGCTGGAAAGGAGGTGCTACCTTCACTTTTAACATCTTACTGGTCATTGTAAGGACTACTTATACATGCAGTATCTTGCTTTTTCAAGGGGTGTCAAACATAAGGCCCGTCAGAGGGTCCAATCTGGTGCTCAGGATGACTTTGCAAAGTGTAAAAATTACAGAGGTGAAAATGAATACTTACTGTGAAAATATTTAAAGACATGGAACATTGTGCAATATAATGTCAGTCAGCAGCTTCAGTTTGACCGAGTTTGATTGGGGGAACCCTATTGTTGATAATAGGGATAATAGGCATAATATTGTTGAAATTTCATTTATTTTGCTACAGAAATTTCAGGTTGTTCGTAATATTCTGGAAAAAGAAAGTTCATTAAATGTGAACAAAGTCAGAATGTCATTTTTTCACTAAAACAAAGGGAAATATTTGGAGTTGTGGTTATTTATAGGTTACTACGTTATGATTTCATTGGTTCTGGCCCACTTGAGATCAAATTGGGCTGAATGTGGCCCCTGAACTAAAATGACTTTGACACCCCTGATCTAGATCCAGAACTTCCATCATTTTATATGATAACACTAAAGATTTCTTGTGTTATTATGAAATTGTTTTTTGTATGGTAACTGGCAACATCAGAACCATGATGGTAGGATACTATAAAAAAAAAAAGAGAGCTTAGTGCTTAACAAGAATATTCATTATATTATTCACTGAAATGTACACATACAGTAATCTACTTGAAGAGGTAGAAAACTAGGCAAATGTTTAAGAAAATGGCTCTGTTCAAAAGTAATGAAAGCTCATTTTGTATTTTAGAACAGTCGCAAGCACTCCATTAGGCCACTAGTCAGTTGACAGCAAGTCAATTGGTTACTCTTTCAGTAATTAAACAATGGTTTGGTGGTCATTTTTTAAGGAATAAAAGCTATATTTTTCTGTTTCCAGTTTGTCATAAGTGAATATTTGTACAGTTTGTTAGTTTTTCAATAAATCAACAAAAATCTGCTAAATAAAGCTGACAATCAAAAGATTCCTCTCTGACAATTAAAATGAAAATAATCATTAGCTGCTGCCCTATATAAGTGTATATACACAAGGTATGGACGCTTTGTCAGCTTTTGAGACAAACATCAGCAAACACTAAACCAACGTCCTTAAATCTGCACATTCAACATCACAGTGTGTATGAGCACACTGTGATGAGCACAGGTTACAAAGGCTAAGTAAGGGGTTAAAATAAAGTCCAAAACTGGAGAAAAGTTACAAAATGTCCTCACACACAAAGTAGATTCTAATGTAGACATGGTAACCATGGTTATGATGCAACAGCAATCTAATCACAAATTTTTTGAAATATTTTTAAAAGGCCAACAAATAATATTTTTGAAGTGCCTGCAACTAAAGTTAGATTTTCAAAGTGTGATATAAATGCAGAGAATCAACAGACGTCTTACCTGCTCTTCATGTCTGCCTGCTGACTGTCTCGGTCGTCATTATGCTGAGAGGCAAACACACACAAACACAGAGAATTTAAATAGAACCTAAAGCCATCTGAGCTTAAAGAGTTTACTCTCCGCAGGAGGGCAAACTCACAACGCCAAATCCTATCTCTAGAAATCATCGATTCTGGACTAACAACAACTGTATCTCGAACAGGATAAAGGAAATCCTTTCCATAATATGAACTGTGATTGTGTCTCTACGTGTAGCTCTGTGATAGTCTAGTGACCTGTACAGGATGCCCCCACCTCCACCCTAAGTCAGCTGGGATAGATTCTAGCCCCACATGACCCTAATGAGGATTAAGTGGTGTATAGATAATGGATGGATGGATTTCCATAATATGAAATGATAAAGGCCAGTACCTCATCAAGATGTTGTGACTTCTGGGAGGCCAGCTTCAGCTCCTCACTGAGAATGAAAACAGAGAAAAAGGAGATGACATATATAAGGATTGAGCTGAAGGCCGTACAGTCAGATATTTGTGTCTCGATGACTGCTCTTTGTTTAAATCTGGTGGTGACAGATGTTCACATCTGTTAGCATCACTGAGACACACACGCTTGCACAGAGTATGTACAATAAACATCAAGCTACATTTTTGCTGTGGTTCTTTTTGTGCACTGATACGTGATCCAAATGCAATGTGTGTATATATATCAATGCTTATGCCTTATTTATTTAGTCAGCAATTGTAAAAACCTTCCAACAGTTGTTGAACTAATCATGTGTGATAGCAGTTCAATTGAAAAAATTATTAAATCTAAGCTTAAATCCTGATATTTCATTAAAATCGCTTTAGTCTACAGACGTCATTAAAAAAACACAGTAAAATTTCTGCACTTTTCTGTACAACTGAGAAGCCATGAGTGAGTCAACTGTGACCAAAAGCTGTGATTAAAATTAAGAGAGTTTCCAGGTGAACTGCAGGCAGTGTTTCCACAGAGCAAACAGGAGACGACAAGAAAGACTGAGAGGAAAATAAAACACACTGCAGCAATTAGAGAAATGCAGCATGGCTCAAAAACGGTACTTAAAGGAACAAGTTGTTGGAAGATACATTTATGGTGAAATATCTTCCATGAGCTGATGAGCAAATGCTGAGTTTGTATATTGCAATAAAATAGCTGCAGCACATGGGGCCACTATTTCTTCTCAGTACTGGGAGCAACTGTGGCCACTGGGAAAATGCTGGACATGCTGATCCTATTTTAAAAACACTTGTAAAATAATTCAAAAATAGAAAATTCAACTTGGCCTGAAAAGGTGGTGATGAGTGCTGGTATCCTATCTCCCGAAGGCTGCTGTATGATCATCCAGCATGTGTGTTTTCTATTTTATGGATTTTAGATATAGTGGTCTATATGTTCTGCCTTTTTCCTTTTAAGTTCCCAAGGAGTTGGATTAGCCAGCCAATTGAATGGTATGATGTTAAAGCCAATGCAAATGTACTTTATAGTTACTAGATGCTGGTTCCAACTGATTGAAATTCAAAGAGAATCCGCTTTTCTACAACATTACTGTAAAATACTTTTTCAACAAATCATTACAGTCTCAACATAAACTGTATATAAAGCATAGATGTAGCTGCAGCCAATTACTTTGAGAGCTACAGTTTTGAAACCTCAAGTTTCGAATTTAGCCATCTTGGACTTTTGAAACCAAACAAAACCTTCCCTAAAACAGACCTTGCTTTGTTGTCTGTTTTCCTACAATGGGGACCGTAATTTACCATGCTTTACTGAAGGAAATTTGAAATTAGCGATTGAGGTTATAAACTCATTACGAAAATGTTTACCGAGGTAACAGATCAAGTAAGAAACAGGGTCGTTTTCTGATAGAATTTTGTACAAACAGACTTGTTTTTGCCACTAGAGGAGTCGCCCTCTGTTGGCTGTTAGACAGAATGCAGGTTTAAGACACTTCTGCATTCTCATCATTTTTCAGACCCGAAGGCTTCGTCCATCATTTATATACAGTCTATAGATTTCCGTTACTAAATTTAGGCCACCTAATACAAACTTCATTTTTAACATTGCATGTGAGGACTGACTCTGGAGCACACAGAAAATGTATGCCTTTTTTTTAAAAGATTCAACAACAACAAAATTTCTGACAGGACACTTGAACTATAAACAAGGTCAATCGCTGCTCGTAATGCAATATGTTAAAGCATAAAGTATGACTGTCCCGATCCTGATTGAGCCAATCAGGGAAACTTCTAACTGATCAGTGGACCAGCAGAGAAAACAGCAAGTACCAGAGACATTTACTTTTACACTACCATTCAAAAATAAGAACAATTCTAAATGGCCTCAAACTTTTGAACGGTAGTGTATCTGTACAAAAACCACAACTAAAGCCTGAGACAAAAGGGTTGAAAGCTGCATTGGTTTCCACAAGAAGTGACTCATATAACTAAAAACAAAAACTTCATAAAGAAAATGATCAAAATCAATTAAAAGATGCTATAATCACACAGAAATTCTGCACAACTTATTTTTTGTATTATTCTTGACATTTAATTCAGCATGGGCTTTAAAAAAAGCAGTCAAATGTTCAAAGACTTTGGACTAAAAGCATCCTGAGTTGAGTGAAGACCAACACTAATGAGTAAATATACAGTGCTGAAATGCAATGATTTCTAATCTGCAGACTAATTCTCATTATCCAGGAAACCATCTGTTGGCCCATCTCTGCTGCTACACCCTCTCATTTTAAACATCTTAAAGGATTTGCTGTGTTTTTTTATACAGTAATGATATCCGAGACAATGTGTACCGCAGTGACTGTAAACAGCATCAGACATGCTAAAGCTGATACTGTAATCTGTGCAATGGATCAAATGTGGACCCAGACACAGCTAAATAAATGGTCCTGTCTGGGAGTTTATGAATCTGGATATTCTTGGATGCTGGAACTAAATGATTTCCTGGAGAACTTGAGTTTAGCCCCATGTGGGTCATTCATAGGATTTGTGTCAAATGAAGAACTCTGAGCGCTATGTGTGACTAATAGCCGGGTCTGAGCACCATCTGGGGGAAATATTTAGCGGCCTGCTGTATAATTACATCCACCAAGCTTTTAAAACGTACTGCACTCTGACACAATAAGAGCTGGCTAGCAGAAAGAAGAACAGGACTGGCTAACAGAAAGAAGAACAGGACTATTAGAAATCCAGGCTATTGATATATTCATCACTGTTTTTGTTGGTACACAGATTCACATGGATAAATGCTCTGTTGCAGTAGAGCCAAAGATGTAGCAGAGAGAACCAGGTGGGATCAGCTTCTCCAATCTTACTCATGAAATAGTTTGATACATTATGTATAATTTAATGCTGCTGGTTTAAAACTGTGGGCCTGGGATCTTTCTGCATGGAGTTTGCATGTTCTCCCTGTGCATGCGTGGGTTTTCTCCGGGCACTCCGGCTTCCTCCCACAGTCCAAAAATATGCTGAGGTTAATTGATGACCCTAAATTGTCCGTAGGTGTGAATGTGAGTGTGATTGTTTGTCTGTATATGTAGTCCTGTGACAGACGGGCGACCTGTCCAGGGTGTCCCCTGCCTTCGCCCGAGTCAGCTGAGATAGGCTCCAGCACCCCCTGCGATCCTAGTGAGGATAAAGCGGTGTATAGAGAATGGATGGATGGATGGCTTAAAACTGAAGAGAAACAGGGTGGTTTTCTGATAGAATTTTGTATAAACAGACATGGTTTTGCAACTAGAGGAGTCGCCCTCTGCTGGCTGTTAGACAGAATGCAGGTTTAAGAAACTTCTGCATTCACATCATTTTTCAGACCCGAAGGCTTCGTCCATCATTTATATATAGTCTATAGATTTCCGTTGCTAAATTTAGGCCACCTAAAATAAACTCCATTTTTAACATTGCATGTGAGGACTGACTCTGGAGCACACAGAAAATATATGCTTTTTCTTTTTCAAAGATTCAACAACAACAAAACTTCTGACAGGGCACTTGAACTTTAAACAAGGTGCAATATGTTAAAGCATAAAGTATGACTGTCCCGATCCTGATTGAGCCAATCAGGGAAATTTTTAACTGATCAGTAGACCAGCAGAGAAAACAGCAAGTACCAGAGACATTTACTTTTACACTACCATTCAAATGTTTGGGATCACCCAGACAATTTCACGCTTTCCATGAAAACTCATACTTTTATTCATGTGCTAACATAACTGCACAAGGGTTTCTTTAATCATCAATTAGCCTTTCAACACCATTAGCTAATGCATTGTACCATTAGAACACAGGAGTGACTGTAGGTTTGTGCTGCAAGTATCTTCAGTTTCTGCCCCCATAAACACAAAACTAAATCTTAACGCTGCTCTAATCTTGTTTAATTTCAGCAACACTGGATGCATTTCCATTAAATTTTGTACAAACTTTTAGGGTCACCCTGTGGACTCTGATGATTGGATAACTCTTCCTCTCACATCCTCACAAGACTTATTTCTGTGCTTGAGCCCTCTGAATCACAAAACATAACAGCAGGTATAAAAGGCCTGTTTTCTTTTTTAAAAAGTAAATTAAATTTAAAAAAAAAAAATCGCTAAATTCTATCACTTATCGGTGCAAAGAATGCACCATCAGCTGCATATCTCTCCAAAATAACAACATGTTGACTGAAGTCAAAGAAGAGTCACATGGCATGTTAAACATGTCCTTTTATGTGAAGAAGGCCTATTAAACAAAGGAAGGCTGATAACCACTGTTGTTATTCCCTATAGGTTTTGTTGAGCCAGAGAGCCTGGTTATGTCAAATTTGCTTCATAGTACACCTCTCGGGTCCATTTTTCTGCATTTTGCACAATAATTGTGTGTTGATCTCTGAGTATTTACAAAACACGGGTGAATTTACAGCTCAGTGCTACACCTGAACACCTCCCATGGAACAAACAAAGCAGCTGCTCTGCTAACAATGCTCCTTCCATGGGGTAAAACATGTTTTGATTGCATAATTTGTAAATGAGGAGTCTTTCTGAACAAAATCAGCAGCAAATCAATACTGTACATGAATGTTTCGGCATCAGCTGTTGAGTTTAACAGACAAACTAATCTGGATTTGACCTGCAGTGGCACAAAAAAAGTATACAAGCACTAAGTGAGATGCCACAAAGCCACATTGTTTCCAAATGCACAAGCTTGAAAACACATTCACACAGACACACTCTGTGATGTCACAGTTCCATGTTGGAGCCAGGCGGTCCTAGGAGGAGAGGAGTGATTACATAACAGCATCAGAGAGAGGAAGGAGGAGCTCGGAGAGGATGGAGGAACACACTGCTGGGACGAGGAAGGATGAAAGCGGAGGCTGGGACAATGTAATCTAGGGTTTAACATGAATTGTGCATTTAGAGGTATTTTAAACTATTCAGGCATACACAGAAAAGGACAAACTTGTTTGACTGTAACTGAGGTCATTTGTTGACACATTGTATTTCCATCTGCTGCTCCTCCTACAGGACTCTACACATTGATGACTTGACTGCAGCCAGTTACATCCATCTGGAGCTGTGACGTCACAGCTCGGGGCTCTGATGACTCAGGGTAGGTGTGGCAGGATGATGTAAACACACCAAAACATACTGCACACACACACACAGACACACAACAGCTCCACACAAGCACAAAGTCTAAAAATAGATCTCAGCATCAGGCTGGAGATCCACCGTCAACATAACGGAAGGCAATTAAAAGATGGAGTATTTTCACCGCATCATGTTTGTGCTGCACAATCAGTCAAAGATCTGCAGCTAATTAGTTCTTCAATCAAAGAAATTGTTTCCATGCCAACACTGTGCAAGACTTGGAGGAAGTCAATTATCCATCTTGATTTGCCGTGTTATTAATCTCATCTATCAACGGTGGGGATCTTAAAGGATTTTTCATGCTTTGGCCAAGAGATTTCTGACACTGACAATCTGAGAATGTTAATAAAGTCAAGCTTTGAGTGGCAGGTTTCCTAATATTTCTGCAAATTGGTGCCATTAAAAGCAGCTGAATTAGCTATTATCACGCCCTATTTAAATGTTTTCATGGATGCATAGACAACTAATAAGAGATTTTAATAATACTGAAGAAAACTTAAAAATTTGACAATACTCAGGGGAGTATTTGACAATGAACATGATGCTGTTCTGAATGTAGAAATGTGTGTCTGTGTGTTCACATTAGAGATGGAATGACAAATTCATTAATTGACTCATCAGCTATAAAACTAATCATCTACTATTGTGATAATCGATTAATCAGTTGAACTAATTACAAAAATGGTGTAAGTTCTTCAAATGCAGCTACCGAAATGTGAAAACTTTTTGGTATCTTTTCTCCTGTACGGTGGTAAACAAACATGTTTAACCATTTTATTGACCAATAACTAATCAATTAATTGAGAAAATAATCAGCGAAGAAAATCCTTCATTGCAGTCTCATTTCAGATTTGACTAAGTTGACTCAAACCTCATGTTTCTTCTCCTCCCTTCAACTCTCCAGCGCCCCCTAAGGAGGTTTGCCTCAGTTTAAAAGCTTCTGCTTCAGTCAATCATGCATCTTTTTCTTCTGCTTGATGCATCTACTGATTATCAATACTTTCTACTCCACACAACAAATAATCAGTTAAATTACATAATTCCATTATATAATCCATTTCATTTAGTCAGCGTTAACGTTTGTCAAAGTTACATTATCATTATGAGGTATTGTACTGAAGACTTTGCACAGATTATCTACAGCTGATTGAATGCTGAGATACAGCTTCGGACAACTTGAGTGACATTGATTACCTTATTTACAAAACAGCAGAGTATTTGCTAATATAATAAACATAAAGGCAGCATATGCTACGGTTCAACAGTTTAGAATCACTTAGAAATTATTTTTGAAAGAAAAGCAGTTTTTTCAATGAAGATCACATAAAATGAATCATAAATACAGTGTAGACATTGTTCATGTGGTAAATGACTGTTCTAGCTGGAAACAGCTGATTTTTAATGGAATATCTACAAAGGGGGGTACAGAGGAACATTTCCAGCAACCATCACTCTTGTGTTCTAATGCTACATTGTGTTAGCTAATGGTGTTGAAAGGTTAATTGATGATTAGAAAACCCTTGTGCAGTTATGTTAGCACATGAATAAAAGTGTGAGTTTTCATGGAAAACATGAAATTGCCTGGGCGACCCCACATCTTTGACTGGTACTGTATATATGAAAACTAGGAATACTGTTTTGCATTAATATTCCTGCACTACCAAGTAACACTGGATTTTACACTCATTTTTGTCCAGACTTAGACGATATCTTTCATAAAGACTTTGCATAGATGAAGATCCAAGATTATTGGAACAGTATCTGACCAACACTGAAATATGGTGACAATCTCTACTTCTTTTCCTGAGTTATGGTGTTCATTAACCTGAAGTGTTTCTGCAGAACATTTTGATAACATCTTATGTCTTTGTTCTCCATAATTGTCGTATATTGATTTTTTAAAAAATGTCTGTTTCTTTAGGTTGAAGCACATTTTCTTGATGAATCTACAGATCCAACTAACCACAGAGATAGGCAATTGGATTACTGGTGGTGCAACAGACTGTAGCTGATTGTTGTAAAATCTGGTTTTACTGCTGCTATTTACTTTTTTTGAGCAGCTAGGAACACTTGGAGTGCACAGTTCTCCAAAAAAGCAGACTACTAATCTTGCAAATCTGAAGAAAACTTAATAGCTCTACATCTCCAAAAAGATTCATGAATTTCAACTTGGTAGTTTAGCGTAATCCTGTTTACACACAAACAGACAGACATACAAATGGTACTGAAAACATTCCTGCGCTTCAACGAGGGATAATTCCCTAAATTCTGATGTAGAGTTTCAGTGGCAGGATGCAAAAGAGTTGTGCCTTCACACAAACGGCACATGCTGACAGCAGTTTACAGTGACAGTCATGCCAGTATTTGTCTCCCATTTTAGTGATATGAAAAATGACCTAATCTGTGATTCAGAGGCCATGATATGATCTGAAACCATTGCTTCTCTATGGAAAGCTGGTGAATAATTTTCTTACAGGAGCAGAAAATGCACATCTGAAAATCTCAATACTCTAAGGTGGTGGAAACTTTATATTTTGCTGCTATTCCTTTATTTCCTTTATTTATTTACTTATGTCAACCGTGTGCTTGCTAATGTGAAGGTTTGTCTGTCATACACTCTTGGTCCAAAAAGACACTTTTTCTTTGTGATTTGCTTTTGTGGAATTTCCACAACACATAACATGGATTATGCTCATGATGTACAGTCAAGGATACTAAACTTGGCTGTACATCATTTTAAACAAACATTTCCAGTGAGTGTTCATAGTTTAGAAATGTTTTATAGAGAAGCCATAATACCCAGGAGGGGTTCTTTATAGTGATTATGAGCATTGTGCATTGTACTCCACTCCATCATCACATCCATAATCACATAATAGCATGCTCAGGCTAATTATGTGCTTTACACAACACTTTATAGCATATTTACAAGTGGGAGCTGGTCTCTAGAGAGTTATAGATGGAGCCACTTTAATAACATTTGACATTTTAGTTAGACCAATAATTTTGCATGTTTTCTCAATGCAATTCAGTCGAGTTGCAGCATTAGAGCCTGGCAGACTGGCTGTTTAATCATGAGTGTGGACCCCCAGGACAGCAGCAGTAATGAACTGGCTGGCTGGGGTCACCTTTACAGGAGAGACAAGGCAGGAAAAAACACATCACTTATCCTGAGTACTCACATTTCCTTGCATAGGACGCCGATGCGCTGGTTTTCTGAGCTACTTCGCTCATTGGAGAGACTGAGCTCCTCCTGGTATTTGGAGTTCTGCTGTTTCAGCGCCTCAAGCTGGAAGGAGAGGAGACACAGATGGAGGCACCAAGTTATTACATACACACTTACAACCTTGTTACACTCAAGCCCCATTTAGACTGGATTTATTTCTCCAGGGGAACTGGGCTGATTTTAACTTCCCCCATGTTGGTCAGTGATTTTCCCTTCTGAAGCACTCATGAGCAGATTTCATCTGAGATATAATTACTTCGCCAAGGAAAGCGGCGTAGTTATGTGACCATCGGCAATGGTTTGTCTGTCTGTCTGTCCATCTGTCTGTATGTCTGTCTGTTCTCAACATTACTCAAAAATGGACCAACAGATTTGGATGAAATTTTCAGGGAAGGTCAGAAATGACACAAGGACCAAGTGCTTAGAATTTGGCAGCGATGCAACTCATGGTCTGGAACCACGGATTGGTTAAAGATTTCTTTATCATTATGAGATAGCAGCACGGCGTCTCCGTAGCTATGACTGATAAATGTGAACACTCCATGAACTGCCTGCTGACGATCACATGATTGCGATCCTACAACAAATCCACCGCTGCAGACCACAAACAGTTTAGAATTTCATCCTTTGGAAATCCTATAACTGAGCAGCCTTGACAGAGTACTGCACTCTGCATACTTTTCTTGATACAACTACAGTTACCTGACACTTATTACAGTTTTGTTTGGTCCTCATGGACTTTGAATGCCATCCGCAGTGAAATTCTTCACATCATAAAGTGGCTGACTGAGCTGTTTCTGCAGGAACATCAGTTTATCGTTATACTTTATTGATAAGCTACATATGAAATTACATTTTGCAAGAAAATTTGATATTTTTTCACAAATCTGGAAACATGCCAAGACTAATATACAGGAAAAGATGCTAAAAATTAAAGCCATCAGTAGAAATCGACCTCAAGAGCTGATACCCTCATTAAAGACCTGTGTGTTTATGTGTATATTTATTTGCATTTATTTGTTTGTGTTTTGGTGCCACTATTAACAGCCTCTGTTTGCTGTGCATTCGTAGATGTACAGACAACTATCACTGCATTGCTCTGACACTGAAGAAAACTTCAAGATGTAAAGACTCCCGGGCAATTTCTGAAGCATACTGCGGCATGATTTCAATATAGATTTACAGACATTTATTCCCAACATACATTACAAGTAATGAGGGCGGTGTAAGTCACACTGAATGATAGAAATATGTTCGGTGTCTGTGTGCTAAGAATTGGAAGAAAATACAACAGAATGCTATTTCGGATTGATGCATTAAGGCACACACAGAGAGCAACCCGAAAAACAAAGTGATTAGTGATTAGATTAGATTATGAAAAGGATTGTGGTTTTTACATTTTTCAGAGGACTATTGGTTTTGTGCAGCACAGTAGAGACAGACAGAAAATGGAAGTGCGTCCGAACCATTTGGATGTGTTGACCTCAACTCTCTCTCTCGGCGTTCTGTTGAATGTGCATGTCTATTATCTAGGGTTAAAATGCAACTTAGAAGAATGAAACTCCTGAGAAGCACAGCAGAAATTTCTTTTGCCTCCTCCCCTTATTAATAGTAATCCTGTTACAGCTTTGTGAAGCTTCACTTATGCTACACACGTGGACAAAATTGTTGGTACCCCTCAGTTAAAGAAGGAAAAACCCACAATTCTCACTGAAATCACTTGAAACTCACAAAAGTAACAATAAATAAAAATGTATTGAAAATTAAATAATCAAAATCAGCCATCACTTTTGAATTGTTGATTAACATAATTATTTAAAAAAACAAACTAATGAAATAGGGCTGGACAAAAATGATGGTACCCATAACTTAATATTTTGTTGCACAACCTTTTGAGGCAATCACTGCAATTAAACGATTTCTGTATTTGTCAATGAGCGTTCTGCAGCTGTCAACAGGTATTTTGGCCCACTCCTCATGAGCAAACAGCTCCAGTTGTCTCAGGTTTGATGGGTGTCTTCTCCAAATGGCATGTTTCAGCTCCTTCCACATATGTTCAATGGGATTCAGATCTGGGCTCATAGAAGGCCACTTTAGAATAGTCCAACGCTTTTCTCTCAGCCATTCTTGGGTGTTTTTGGCTGTGTGTTTTGGATCGTTGTCCTGTTGGAAGACCCATGACCTGCGACTGAGACCAAGCTTTCTGACACAAGGCAGCACATTTCTCTCCAGAATGCCTTGATAGTCTTCAGATTTCATCGTACCTTGCACACTTTCAAGACACCCTGTGCCAGATGCAGCAAAGCAGCCCCAAAACATTACTGAGCCTCCTCCATGTTTCACCGTAGGGACAGTGTTCTTTTCTTCGTATGCTTGGTTTTTGAGTCTATGAACATAGAGTTGATGTGCCTTACCAAAAAGCTCCAGTTTGGTCTCATCTGTCCAAAGGACATTCTCACAGAAGCTTTGTGGCTTGTCAACATGCATTTTTGCAAATTCCAGTCTCGCTTTTTTATGAGTTTTTTTCAGCAGTGGTGTCCTCCTTGGTCGTCTCCCATGAAGTCCACTTTGGCTCAAACAACGACGAATGGTGCGATCTGACACTGATGTACCTTGGCCTTGGAGTTCACCTTTAATTTCTTTGGAGGTTGCTCTGGGCTCTTTGGATACAATTCCAACGATCCGTCTCTTCAATTTGTCATCAATTTTCCTATTGCGGCCACGTCCAGGGAGGTTGGCTACTGTCCCGTGGGTCTTGAACTTCTGAATAATATGAGCCACTGTTGTCACAGGAACTTCAAGCTGTTTAGAGATGGTCTTATAGCCTTTACCTTTAAGATGTTTGTCTATCATTTTTTTTCGGATGTTCTGGGACAATTCTCTCCTTCGCTTTCTGTTGTCCATGTTCAGTGTGGTACACACCTTTTCACCAAACAGCAGGGTGACTACTTGTCTCCCTTTAAATAGGCAGACTGACTGATTATGAGTTTGGAAACACCTGTGATGTCAATTAAATGACACACCTGAGTTAATCATGTCACTCTGGTCAAATAGTTTTCAATCTTTTATAGAGGTACCATCATTTTTGTCCAGGCCTGTTTCATTAGTTTGTTTTTTTAAATAATTATGTTAATCAACAATTCAAAAGTAATGGCTGTTTTTGATTATTTAATTTTCAATAAATTTTTATTTATTGTTACTTTTGTGAGTTTCAAGTGATTTCAGTGAGAATTGTGGGTTTTTCCTTCTTTAACTGAGGGGTACCAACAATTTTGTCCACGTGTGTATATACTAAAAGTCAGCACATTGTAACCTCTGCTGCTTTGACTTTGATAGTTCTTTATGTTCATTTTAAAATCAAATTCATATACCCTCCAACTCAGCTGTAGTCCACCTTTAAACAGTGTCAGGTTAGCATAATTTTTGTAATTGTTTTATTCATTAGCTAATCACCAGATTATGAAATGTCAGACATCGTCAGTAAATTGCTAATTTTGACTGACCAATGTTCCAAAATCCTACTGTGATCCAACTGTATATGTGCACATTAACAACAGCTTCACTTGTCCCTCAACAACAAAAATATTTTACCTGAAATTTGTCTCTACTTCACATAAATAAAGACATTTCCTCCACAATTTGCGGCAGAAAAGGAACAAATTGGTGCACAAAAAAATCCCAACAATGCAGGAAACTCTTGAGAAAGTTCAAATCTCCTACCTGATGTGCCAAACCCAGCTCAGTGTTCAGCCTAAATATACACCCATGGCAGTTTAAATTCACTGGGGACCTTTTCCACACCTCTTTCTGCCTCATTTCAACTAATTGTTTGAGCTCTGCAGCACAACAATGTATTCACCACACTGTTTCCAATACAAGCATCTGCCTCCAACCGCCATTAAAGAAGAGAAATTCTGGGTCATTAGGAGTGAAACCGAGGGTGATACTTAAAATACACAACGCTTAGATATTCCTGACGAGCCTGAAGACAGCAGCATGAGTTAAGTCCACGTGAAACTAAAAATAAAAGCCCCAGAAACAGCTGCTCTTTTAACTTCACCTCAAGCAAACTTTCTACTTCTCATCTGAGTCGGACATCTGGGATTCTGAACGCGTCTGAAATCACTCATGACACTTCAAAGTGCTTGTCAGACACGTGCAGCATCGTGATATGAGCAGCCTTAGGATGGCTATGGTCAATAATTAATTAACAACAGTGAAATCAGTGCCCTAGCTGCAGCTGGCATCACAGACGCCATGTGTAGCATGTTTATGTTTGCACATTAACACATGTCAACTGTGAGCATCGGATGAGATTTTTTAATGTTCAATGTGAGATCTAATCTGCAAAGCATGCACACGGCAACACATAAACATACATGAATGCAGAGTATTTATTTCTGCAAGTTCAATTATGTGGGGGGTCGCAGACAGAGGCTTTGATATGAATCAACCATAATTTACAACAATAAAAAGCACTACGACTCTTTAATTCACCTGCTTACAGTAACAACGAAGTGCTACTGTCATGTGACTGCAACACTGACCACCTCTCAGTGTGAGTCCTGTGCTAAATAACAAAACAGACATCCTACCTGGTAGTGAGGCGAGTAGATGTTGCTGGAGTAACCCTGATGCAGAGCAGCTATGTCCATATCTACACAGCTATGCACTGCTGGATTTGTCAGCTCTGTCTACCTGCTAAACGGCAGCAGTGTTGTTACTTTGCCTCCGCTCTCGCTCTCTCTGTAACACGCAGAGTCGAACGCCAGCTGGGCATCAATAAACCATCAGCTCTCGTCCCCCACTGTGTACGGCTGTGAGAGGGAAATGGAGAGCATGTCGCCCGAGCAGCCTCACTCTCTCTCTCTCACAGCCAAGCACTGCCATTATGTAAGCTGGAGTAAGCTCCTCCCCAACCTCACCCCCACCACCTTCCTGCAGCTCACAATGTTGTTTGCTCACAACATATCTACACTCACTCCTCAGAAAGCTTCGCTGTTCATTCATAGTGCAGCTCAAACTGAAGAATCAGCCAGTTCCTGCAGCAAGGTCTGATAAAAAAAACAACCTAACATTTCCAGCAGCCACTATTTTTAAGATCAATGAATTTATGATCATGGTAGCGATTCGTAATTAATCTAAACAGAAATATAATTTTTATCCAAAAAAGCCCAGTGACTACATTTCTGTTCAAACGTTTGGGGTCACCCAGGCATTTCAGGATTTCCATGAAAACTCACACTATTATTTATGTGCTAACATAACTGCACAAGGGTTTTCTAATCATAAGTTAGCCTTTCAATACCATCAGCTAACACAATGTAGCATCAGTTTTTAATTGTGTTTTTGCTCTTGTCATATTTTTACTCACTGTGAACTTAAAAATTTAAACAAATGGAAAAAAAACCTTAAAAATCCATATCTGAAATTATCTGTAAACTGCAATTTGTTTTTAAAATTTAAAAACCGTAATACAATTGTGGTCAAACATTGTAAAGGAACAAATCTCACTTTTTGTAAAACTACAGATTTTGATGTGGACATTATTTACAGTTTTGGTCTGCAGTTCAACAAATGGACGAATGCCAATTAAATTTTTTCTGTGATTTTTACTAATTATCTCTAATTTCAAAAAACTGTGAAAATCTTTAAAAAAAAAGTAAATTGTAAAAAAAAAAATGTCTAGAAGCAGCGGGCACTTACACATTCATTAATTAAATCGAATAAACATATAAGCTAATGAAACAGCAGATGAAGGACATGCATCTCAAAAAATGTATTGTAGATTAACTGCAGTATCTAGTTGTTTTACCAGATGGAGCCTCTTATTGTTTAATACTAGAGACTCAAGGGGCTGCTTGTCGGACTACAGGTAACTGATGTTGGCAACCAAGAGAGCATTGTGGAGGTTTAGCTAGCAATGGGACAACATGATAAAGACTGCATAATTAATGGTCTACAGCTAGTGGTCCTTCTTTGAAAACAAGCTGAAGGTTACTAGAATTGTGTCCTTGGAGCTAAATGACCAAAATAAGAATCAATTATGATTGTTAAAAATGACTGCATCAACATAGAGAAAAAAATGTCCACTGAACTTCATTTGTTGCAACAAATCCTGGGTACAGTATGACAATTATAATGCTATGCATCATGATAAAAGAAAAAAAAAAAGACAAAGTTAAATTTCTTTGATTATTTTGTGAAAACTACACAGAGACAGACAATCGCACTCACATTCACACCTACAGACAATTTAGAGTTACCAATTAACCTCAGCATTTTTTTGGACAGAGGAAGGAAGCTGGAGAACCCAGAAAAAGCTCACGCAGGGAGAACATACAAACTCCATGCAGAAAGATCCCGGGAAGGTGATGATGCAAACCAGGCTACGAAACCAGGCTTCTTCAAACTGCGAAGCAAAACTGCTAAACCCCAAGCCACTGTGTAGCCTATAAGATATTTATGATTTTTAAAAATTCATTTTCATATGCGTCTCTTTTTTTTTGACAAGCTGCATGTCATTGTATAATGTAGCGCAGTGCAAATGTAAACAAAAGTTTACATATTAAAGTGCAATGTGTAAATATATAAACAACAAGGCTTACTATTTAGGTCAACAGTGCAACTCCAAAAGAAATACAAAATTTTAATGGAAAAATGTAAATGAGAACAGCTTTATTGGGAATTTAGCTGTATTAAAATACATTATGTGTGAGCACAGAGAGTAGCCAACAGATGTAAAGTGCCTCCTGTGGGGTTCTCTTTAGATGTTTGTACATTGTATTGTGCTGCAGTGGTTTGCCACCGAAACTCAGCATAGTGTACAAACCACCTTCATGTTCTGTGATCACTTGAAATATTCCCAGACCTTCAAAGCCTTCAGGTCTTTTTAAACTTTTACTCTGAACAGAGCCACTCTGTGCAGCTGTCATTGTGTGAAACTGTAGTGCACCTGACTGTAACCAAAAACAACTGATGCCATAATACTGCAATTACACAGTGACACTGCAGAAAAACATTTGTTATCGTGAATTAAAGCCCTTCAGAAAGATATTCTACAACCATGCGTTCGGTTAATATATTGATGTTAACACATTTTCAGCATCGTTTATTGTGCCCACTGCACTGATTGTGCCTTTTTTTGTTGTTTCAGCATGTCTTGCACTTCTTTCTCTCATGTCAACATCTTTCCTGATGGTTCGTTCTCACTGCTGAACTTCATTGTCAGCATTCAGCAGCTGTTCCTTGACGTCAAAGAGCTTTGCAGAGTGACTCCCGTTGATGCCACCGAGTCGACGGACTTCCTGCTCCCTCATGGAAATCTGTTCTTGCAGGAAATCGATGCTTTTCACCGTCTGCTGACGGATCCAGACTTCTTCCACAACTTCTTCTCCAGACTCCTGATCTGGTGGAAGTTCTTCTGATCCTGGTCACTCAGCTGCGTCTTTTCTTGTCTTGTCTGGAGCTTTACAGTGCGTTTGTTCATGCGATTGTTGATGCGCTCCTGCAGAGGGTTGCTGCTCTTTTGCATCTGTTGCATCTTCAACCCAAGCTCTTTAGTCATTTCTACCATCTTACTGTTGTCCAACCACAGGTTAGCATTTTCCTCTTGCAGGTTTTTATTCCTGTGCCCCATTACTTGGTCTTCTTCTGTGTGGAGGTTTTTGGATTCCTGCAGCATTGCAAAAGAGGCCTTTGTTCTCCAGTTTATGCGGAGAGACTTCAGTTTCTCTGAGGATGAGCTGCTCCTTGACGTCATCCTCAGCCTCCATGATGTCAACCCAAGTCATGGTCTGTGAGGAGGCCTGGTCCTGTCTCTGGATGGCCTTGTAGTTACTTTTAACGAGGTTGGCCCATGTCATGATTGACGTCTGGCTCTGTGAGGCCTGGTCTTGCTGGGAGGTGTTGTTTTTATGGCTCCCACCCACCTGCTTTTCTTGCAGCTCTTTAAGCTGCTAGCTCTGATCCATCAGCCGTCCCTCCAGCCTGCAGGTTTTAGCCTTGCTGGTCTGAGCCCAGCAGAGAAAATGCTCCTTCTATGTGATGAGCTGTTGAAGGCGGCAGCCCATGGTGGTAACTCGCTCCTTCAGGTGTTCATTTTCTTCTGTGATAGCAAACACCCTGTGAGATCCAGGTTACTCTTTGCCATTGAGGAAGCAGCCTGTTCAGGGGTAAGGGCAAACCTGACTTTCCATTCAGTTTGACTTTTCTGAGCCATCGTTGTGGAAACTGAAGCAGTGAATACAGAAATACACAAGTAATGAGGGACACTAGTCTGTGGTAGTCAGTTGAGTCTACATGGGACTTGCAGAACATGGTCTGTGGTTTGTAGATGTTGGCTGTCGTTTGTCATCTGTTGTAGATGGTTTAAAAAAGACAGTTGCTGCTCTGACTGTCAGAAAGTACAAAAAATGATAAGACCTGTCCTGTTTTTCTAAACTTTGTGACATCATCAGTGTGTGTGCTTGTGTGTGTGTGTTGCTAGGTAACAG
Organism: Acanthochromis polyacanthus; assembly: GCF_021347895.1. NCBI lineage: Eukaryota > Metazoa > Chordata > Actinopteri > Pomacentridae > Acanthochromis > Acanthochromis polyacanthus. The sequence goes on from NC_067130.1 coordinate 22,168,870, forward strand.
GGAACAAACACACACAGGCGCACACACATGTGCTGTATTACATCACAACCTATATCATCATCATGGCTGAGCAGAGAGGCAGATGTAAGAGCATCCCTGCTGAATCATTGCTCGACATGTGTTCCTCCGAGAGTCACAAGTCCTGCTTGCTCTATCTTGTAGCTACGAAAACATTTTCAATTTTTGATTACAGTCGTGTTCTTCTGAGCAGTCTTGCTGTCTTGATGCTGCTAGATTTAAGACAGACTGTACAGTTGAATGTACATCATCTCTCTTTATCCTGTGTTTGTCAGAATGATTATGCATGAAGGCACCCTCCAAACACATGTGCAGGTAGATGCACTACCAGTCTTGATCATAATGTATTTATTAATAATGATTTTTAAAATCACTGCACTTAAGCTGTATGAAAAATAATTAACTAAAAGCTTTAAAAATGTACACAAATAGTACCTGAGTAAATTTGTGGTTGTGCAGAAGATATTCAGCTTGGGTGCATATTTGCACAATAATAGCGCTCCAAAACTATGGAACTCCAAAATGACTCATGTAAAATATATGAATAACTAAAACGGCATGAAACACATGTAATTTAAAATATTAAAACACTACTCCATTGCATCATCATAGTCTCAGCAAAACAGAGCATTGTCAGATTTGTAACTTTCCAACAGTTTTTAAGTAATTATGTGTGATGTAAAGTTCTGTTTAAAAACTTAAAAGTGTGATATTTTATCAAAATTACTCATTCATTTTCTGTATGTCTAATTAATGAAATTACCCAAAAAATAAACAGTTTACACAAGAGTCTGTAAAAAGCAAAAAAAAAAAAAAAAATGCATTCCTTTTTAACTATAGTCAAGAGTGGTTCTGAAACTACTGCTTATTTTAACTACAAAATAATTCAAATTTCTTTTCAAAAATTAATTTTTTAATCTCTCAAAGTTTCTAAAAGTAAGAGCAATATTCCTCATTGAATCTTGACCAAAAAGAGCAGCAGAGCAGGGTTTTAAACGTGCATGAAAGAGACTGCTGCTATGGAATGACAAATATAATTACTATCAAACAGAAAGCATGTTTATGTCTAATCTCTGATCCATTTCTCTTGCTATTATGAGACTGACCATCTGGAGCTCACTGGCAGCTGCAGTCAGAGCAGAGATGAATGTAGAATAGGTGAGTAAGAGGGCACCAGAGACTGAACCATCTACAGCAGGTTGGACCATAGTTATACTGAGTGGCATGGACTGAGTATGAAATGATAAAAATATCAAGTTACAGATGGCAGTGAGAGCCAGTAAGACATGGAGGCTGAGAGGGATGAGACACATGCAGAGATGGGCCGTGGTATTTCATGCATGACTGATCTTGATGTGGATGAGCAACAAAAAAACGCTGCAGGCAAAAGATGCTGCGCTGCTCTATGTGCATGTGCAAATTCTGACATCAGGTGTACACGATGCTCACTGCACATGCTGGAAATATTGGTATGTTTGCATTAAAAGAGCACAAGTGGATGGATTGGACAGTGTATTCATCTGCTTTGATGTGAGCTGCCATGGTTAGCAGGTCTAGCTCACAAGGAAAATTTCATCTGTTTGTAGAATTGCAGATTACATTAAAAGATGTTTGCAGTTCACTGAGTAGTCTGTCCTGGATGCTACTACATCAGTTAACAGAAGTATAAATATGTCAACAATACATATTGTACAAATCTGTCATTAATTTAAACACTAAGGTTTAAAACACAGGTTTTACAACACTACATCTAATACAAATTAACATGACTAACTTCAATATTAACAAAGATTGAAAGCTGAAACATACTGTTTATACAATAAAGCAAAAGTTTAACTTCTGCCTTTCTTCTCTGTATCTGTGCTAAACAGCCAAACGGGGATATACTGAAAGAAATAGCTTACATTGCATTCAGCATATTGCACTTTACACTAATTTGCTCTAAACTGTAATAAAAGAAGATCAACAGCTTATCGGACTCATCTGCCGGACTGTAAAGCTGAAAGCTCGGTCATCCATCCACTCGCCATCCGTGCGATTTTCAGATGCGGTGTGTTGCCGTGCGGGAAAATCACATCGAGTGGACACACACCTGTAGTGTGTCTGGCAGGCTTGTATACATTGCACACTGCATCCAGTTGTTAAACTGTGGATGTCCTCTGAACCACAGCACTGGCTGTGACTCATATGTTAAAAACTCAATGTTTAAGAATTTTGAAAGTGCAATAGTGACATTTAGAATGCCATAATTTTATAGTTTTTGGATCTGTAGCATCTGGCAACAGTGATGCTACCTTAAATCCACTCTGTATCTATCAAATGAGCTGTCATCTGTCTATACTCTACTCACGCTCAAGCATGTGGAATTGTGACATTTGTGATGGATTTGGGGTCAGAATGGCGAGAAGAACATGCTGGATTGAATGCTGCACTGCAACCGGATGTACGAAGACATCTTGGTATTTATAGCACTGATAACATAACTCATATATTTGGGTGACTAAAACATTTTACAAAGCAATATGTCAAGGTAAGGTGAAAAGGTTGACAGCCATTTGTGCAATTAATATACTGGAATACTATATGGTAAAGTAATATAAGCGTGAAAACGTCCAGAAGCCTTCACGTACCTTTCTAATAACCCTTTACAAAAGTCAGCTTGAAACATAAATGTAAGCCTGACACAGTGTTTGTCCCAACTTCCTCATGCAGCTAACTTAACTTGTCAAGTAGCTACAGCTAGTAAAATCTACCAGTGAGAGTCATTTCAGCCAGAAAAACGACTCAAAATAAGAAGCTGCTTTGGTCTGAACTGCCAGTCCCAGTTCTGCCACCAACATCAATGTAAACTAAAAGCAGCATAGCAATCAGAAATAAGTCAGGGAAACAGGACCCTGGTGATTTTGGTATTCACCAAATTCTGTAGATAAATATGACTCCACATATTTTCTTTGAAAACCTGTGCTCACCTGCATCTCCAGTGTCTTCTTCTCACTGGTGAGCTGGCCCAACAATAGCGCCGTCCTCTCCGACTTCTCAGAAGACTGGAAAACAGAATGTGGACATATCAAACAGAATGTTTCACAGAGCACAATCAGTGTATTTGAATATACACACAAACACAATGTGTGTCTCTAGGAAAAACAGCAGAAAAGGCAAAAATCATTTGTGTTTGTGAAAAACTGTATATTTTCATTTGTGAGCTGTCAGAACAATATTTCTTTTAACTTAAAGTGAGCGGGTTAGAACCACAGTGGTCTAACCCACAAAAAAAAAAAATCTGAAGTGACTTAGCTATTATTCTATCAAATTTTGTCAAGTGGTCTAGATTTTAGTCGTAAAGTGGTCTAACCAACAACCTAAATATAGTGTTACAGTGGCAGTTCGAATCATAGACCATCCTTGAAAACACTAAACTTGGTTTGGACCACTCCAAACTCCTTAAGTGCATTCAATAATTTTCTGTCATTCAGAACATAATGTGTGTGTGTGTGTGTGTGTATACACACAGTGCCACTGTAACACTGCATAACACATGTTACACTGTAATATGCACACAATTTTTTTGTATTCTTCCTTTAAAGAAAGAAAAAATGACAATTGACCAAAGTAATAAATAAAAAATGTGCTGAAAATTTTGAATTGTGGTTCAAGAGGATCATTAGTTTGTTCTAAAAAAAAAAACTAATGAAATTGGCCTGGACAAAAATCATGGTACCCTTAACTTAACATTTTGTTGCAGAACCTTCTGAGGCAATCACTGCAATCACGTGATTTCTGGAACTCTTAATGAGACATTTGCACCTGTCAACAGGTGTTCTGGCCCACTCCTCGTGGCCTTGTAAACTCTTCCAGCTGTTTCAGGTTTGAAGGATGTCTTCTCCAGACTGCATGTTTCAGCTGTTTCTACAGATGTTCAATAGAATTTAGATCAGGGCTCATAGGAGGCCACTTTAGAATAGTCCAGTGTTTTGCTTTCAGCTATTCTTGAATGTTTTCGCTGTGCTTTGGGTCATTAACTTGTTGGAGGACCGATGACCTGTGATTGAGACAAAGCTTTCTAACAATGGATCGCACATTTCACTCCAGAATGCCTTGATAGTCCTGAGATTTCATTGAACCCTGCACAGATTCAAGACACCCTGTGGCAGATGCAGAAAAGTAACTCCAGTACAAAAGCGAGCCTCCTCCATGTTTCACAGTCGTACAGTGTTCTTTTCTTTGTATGCTTCATTATTGCCTCTGTGAACATAGAGCTGATGCGACTTGTCAAGAAGCTCCAGTTTTGTCTCGTCTGTCCACAGGACATCCTCCCAGAAGCTTTGTGGCTTGTCAACATGCATCGTAGCAAATTCCAGTCTTGCTTTTTAATGATTTGCTTTCAACAGTGGTGTCCTCCTCAGTCATCTTCCATTAAGTCCACTTTGGCTCAAACAAGTGACGGATGGTGCAATCTGACACTGATGTACCTTGAAGTTCACCTCTAATCTGTCTGGAAGTTGTTCTGGGCTCTTTGGCTACCACTTGTATTATACATCTCTTCAATGCGTCATCAAATTTCCTCTGGCAGCCACGTCCAGGGAGGTTGGCTACAGTCCTGTGGACCTTAAATCTCTGAATAATATGTGCAACTGTAGTCACAAGAACATCAAGCTGCTTGGAGATGGTTTTATAGCCTTTACCTTTACCATGCTTGCCTATAATTTTCTTTCTAATCCCCTGAGACAACTCTCTCCTTAGCTTTCTGTTGTCCATGTTCAGTGTGGTACACACCTTTTCACCAGACACCCTTTAAATAGGCAGACTGACTGATTACAAGTTTGAAGACACCTGTGATGCTAATTACAGGACACACCTTAGTTTAACATGTCCCTATGGTCAAATTATTTTCAATCTTTTCTAGGCGTACCACAATTTTTGTTCAGGCCAGTTTCATTGGTTTGTTTTATAAAATGCATTTGTTGAATCACAATTCAAAAGCAATGTCTGATTTCATTCATTCATTTTCAGTAAATTTTTACTTTTGCCATTTTCAAGTTATTTCAGTGACCATTGTGGGTTATTCTTTCTTTAACAGAAGGATATCAACAATTGTTAGAACAAATATATGTACATGTAATAAAGGACATTCTTCCACGCATAAAATCTCAAAAACAACATTCTATTAATACACTCTAGCGATCAGAGGTGATTAAGAACTGCAGCTATAAAAGGAGAGTTGGCTCTTAACTCTAGTCAGCCTCAAGATTCTGGTGCTGATTCACTTTTTACATTCATCTCTAATGAGTTTCATGAGGCAGAAATATGAAGACTCTGGCTGTAGGGAAAGAACAAAATACTCTCTTGTAACTCCAAACTGCACTTTCAACTGGGGCCTTTTTTAGAAACATGAAAGCAGCAGAAAGAAACTCCCTGCATCCATAGCTATGGCAATTGAGTAACTAGGCTTTCAGCCTGTGAATGCCCTCTTTCGGTTGTTTACCACTGCATTTATGCACCTGCACATATATATATATGTATATATATATATATATATATATATACACAGCGTCTTACATGTGCAAAAACTACTGAAAGATGTGTAACGGCATAAATACTAAATGAGAAGATTCAGAGTGTTCTTGTAGTTAGAATTTGTTTAAAGGTACAGAACGAATGAAAGGTGAAAAGGAATTCAACAACATTCAAGAAGGAAATATCTGGAACTAGTGCTAAAGAGAAAACCTGCAGAGCAAAGGTTCTCAACCTGGCAGCCAGTCTGAGTCATTGTGAAATGACATTGTGGCTTCTCTATTCTTTGTTTCATTACCATAAACTACTGAACAGTTTTACCTCATCAGAGATCTAAAATCTAAACAATTATAATTGATCTTTCGTTGATCTGCACATAACTCCTTCACATGTGCAATGTGTGACGAAGGGTATGAGACAGTGCTTATAGCTAATTTATTCCTAAGTCTCCTTCTTAATAAGTCATGAGGTGGTACAAGAAAATTAAATCTTGTACCAAATTGATATGTTTTCTTTATATAAAGGGTGTACAGCTTGGTTTGAAATGAGTGTGCTCAGATAGAAATATGTCACAAATCTCTGTGTACCACACACAGGTGAACAACAAAAACATTTGCATCAGAATCTTACAACAACTGTCAGGTTGTTTGCTCAGGTTAACAAATCACACCACCTATCAAACCACAACCACACCATCTGATGAAGCTGAATTTTTAACCTTTTGGGGCTTCTACATACTACTGATACTTTACTACATAGATCTTCATTTGTTTCCATACTTGTCTCCTCTCTGCTGTGTGTAAACACAGCCAGCAGAAAAGTATTTTCTTTTACAAGATCTTGTGCAAATGGTTTATTTTTGGCAAATGTTGTACATGAGACAAGTAGAGTAAAACGATTTTGATGAAATATCCTAATTTTAAGCTTAGATTTGGTTAATTTTCTTGAACTGCACACACAAGTAGTTCAATGACTGTTGGAAAGTTGAAAATCTGATAAGCCTCCATATAACAATCTCGGGCTTTGATAAATAGTGTAATTTTGTCAATTTTTAAAGATAACATGCTTTTCAACCCTGCTTGAGAGAGTTAATTGTTAAACTCTTAGTAAATATCACCAAAAACCATTTTCTACTTGATAAAACATGTTGAAAATTCTTTTTCTTTAAAAAATATCTAAAAGCTGCACCGTTTCTGTCATCTTGTTCTTTTATAGGCCCTTTGGTCATTACTACATCCATTCTGTACATGAGTATTACTTAGTTTACAGCTCAGCACGACAATGCCAGTTTAGTCGAAGAAAATTTAAATTTCCATCTGCAGCAATGTGTTAGCTGGTGTGGCTCAGTGCCTTCCCATGCATGCGGGGGGCACGAGGTAGGGAGGGAAGCAGCAAAGACCCCCCAGGGTATAGAACAGAGCAGGCATCAGTGACAGCACATATGCATTGATGAAGTCAGCATGATGGCAGGAGGCAGGCTGCCAGGTGACTTGCAGAGGAAGCAGCAGGCAAAAAAGCAGCGTAAAACGGGCGCCATGTATTAGATTCACCAACAGGATGGCCAGATGGGAATCAGCTGACATGCTGGGATTGTGGGCTGAGTTTGACTTTGAGTTTGACACCCAGGTTGCTTTTGAACACTGGCAGACCTGCATGTTTAACCATCTGAATGCCAAGCAGTTTCTTGACATTTTTTGTTCCTATCACATTTTTTCTCTCTGTAGGTTGATTTTTCACTGCAATATAAAGTCCTGTACCTCTATGGAAACAGCATAAGCACAGTTTGAGTCTTTTGCAAAGTATGACACAGACTGCCATAGATCATTAAAAAGAAAAAAAAAAAGATTAAATTCCTGTGATTATTTATTTTACAAAAAATGAACACAATCAGCTCATCCTTCAGTCCACGTGAAAATATCTGAAGAAATTCTCTAAGGGCGCTCAAAAGAACGTGATTGACAGCTCAAAACATAATCCATCCATCCACAACTATAGCAAGCACAGAGACCTGAAAAATCCCACTAGATATTTTTTTACATAATTCAACTATTATATAATACAATATATAGAACATTTACAGGCCGCATCGCTGGATTGTGGCAACATTGCTAATTACACTTAAACTGTATTGACAAGCAGCCACAGCTGATAAGTTCTACAAGACTGTACAACTTGAATAAAAAAAGACTGGCCGCCTCTGTAGACTTATTAAACTCAAATGGGGGTGAGAGTAATGTGTGCATGTGTGTGTTAGTAATGTTCTAACAACACTGCATTAGCCTGAGGCCTCAGTCAGCTTTAGAGTAGGAGAGCTTCGACGAGTGAATGCAGCTACAGTGGAAAGAAGGATTACTTAAGGACATATTCTATCAGGACATGCTGCTGCAAGCTCCCAAAACTAAACTAAAACTGATTTAGTTGGGAAATCAAGTAAGCTATTTTCCCCACTTTCTGTCTAGAAAATCCCCCATAATTTGTCAGAAGCAAACTGAACAATCTTAGTAAAAAACAGCAAATGGCAACACTTTGATTCATTGTCTGCATATAGAGCTTTTCTGTCTGAAGCTTCAGTCAGAAGCTAACAGTCAAATAATGCTCCAAGTTGTTTTTGAGATAAAAAAAAAAAAACAAACAAAACTGAATTGCTTTATATTATCATGGACAATGTGAAATGGCTGGATAATAAGACGCCCTGGTGAGGACTCAAGCAAGGGACTACTGTGAGTGTAATGCTATGTGTTTCTCAGAGACACGGCAACAGAAATTATTCTGGACCTCCTTGTTCTGACAGCTGGCTTTCAGAGCATACAGGAAAAAGAATGACACGTCTGAGAACGGCAAGAAAAAAGGGGGAAAGGTTTACTGCTCGGGCTGCACAGTGTTTGGAAAACTGGCATTGCGATATTTTGTTTGTGTGTGATGCATAATGTTATATGAAAAACACAGGAATTTGTACCAGATATCTTTAATAACTTGATTGTCCTAGAATGATTGTTGTGATTTTGTTGGGCAGTGCCTTTGCAGTGAAAATAAAAGAAATATTTTGAAAAAAAATGAAAAAAAAAGCTGCTGGGAACCTTACACATACAAAAAATTGGTTTCTGCTTTGAATGTCACTCAGATCTGACTTTTGCACTCGTCATACAGAGCTTTGCGGTTCTGATTTAATTGGTCAAACAAATTAGCCATGTTGCTTCATGTGGTGGAGACACTGCTGACAGGGAAGCTTTGGGAAGATTTGTTCAATATTGTTAACCACGCCTGACGTACATCAGCGGGGTTACTGCATTCGCTTCGGTATCTGGCTGGGTAAGTACACACGTGGACAAAATTGTTGGTACCCCTCAGTTAAAGAAGGAAAAACCCACAATTCTCACTGAAATCACTTGAAACTCACAAAAGTAACAATAAATAAAAATTTATTGAAAATTAAATAATCAAAAACAGCCATTACTTTTGAATTGTTGATTAACATAATTATTTAAAAAAACAAACTAATGAAACAGGCCTGGACAAAAATGATGGTACCTCTATAAAAGATTGAAAACTATTTGACCAGAGTGACATGATTAACTCAGGTGTGTCATTTAATTGACATCACAGGTGTTTCCAAACTCATAATCAGTCAGTCTGCCTATTTAAAGGGAGACAAGTAGTCACCCTGCTGTTTGGTGAAAAGGTGTGTACCACACTGAACATGGACAACAGAAAGCGAAGGAGAGAATTGTCCCAGAACATCCGAAAAAAAATGATAGACAAACATCTTAAAGGTAAAGGCTATAAGACCATCTCTAAACAGCTTGAAGTTCCTGTGACAACAGTGGCTCATATTATTCAGAAGTTCAAGACCCACGGGACAGTAGCCAACCTCCCTGGACGTGGCCGCAAGAGGAAAATTGATGACAAATTGAAGAGACGGATCGTTGGAATTGTATCCAAAGAGCCCAGAGCAACCTCCAAAGAAATTAAAGGTGAACTCCAAGGCCAAGGTACATCAGTGTCAGATCGCACCATTCGTCGTTGTTTGAGCCAAAGTGGACTTCATGGGAGACGACCAAGGAGGACACCACTGCTGAAAAAAACTCATAAAAAAGCGAGACTGGAATTTGCAAAAATGCATGTTGACAAGCCACAAAGCTTCTGTGAGAATGTCCTTTGGACAGATGAGACCAAACTGGAGCTTTTTGGTAAGGCACATCAACTCTATGTTCATAGACTCAAAAACCAAGCATACGAAGAAAAGAACACTGTCCCTACGGTGAAACATGGAGGAGGCTCAGTAATGTTTTGGGGCTGCTTTGCTGCATCTGGCACAGGGTGTCTTGAAAGTGTGCAAGGTACGATGAAATCTGAAGACTATCAAGGCATTCTGGAGAGAAATGTGCTGCCTATAGTGTCAGAAAGCTTGGTCTCAGTCGCAGGTCACGGGTCTTCCAACAGGACAACGATCCAAAACACACAGTCAAAAACACCCAAGAATGGCTGAGAGAAAAGCGTTGGACTATTCTAAAGTGGCCTTCTATGAGCCCAGTTCTGAATCCCATTGAACATATGTGGAAGGAGCTGAAACATGCCATTTGGAGAAGACACCCATCAAACCTGAGACAACTGGAGCTGTTTGCTCATGAGGAGTGGGCCAAAATACCTGTTGACAGCTGCAGAACGCTCATTGACAAATACAGAAATCGTTTAATTGCAGTGATTGCCTCAAAAGGTTGTGCAACAAAATATTAAGTTATGGGTACCATCATTTTTGTCCAGCCCTATTTCATTAGTTTGTTTTTTTAAATAATTATGTTAATCAACAATTCAAAAGTGATGGCTGATTTTGATTATTTAATTTTCAATACATTTTTATTTATTGTTACTTTTGTGAGTTTCAAGTGATTTCAGTGAGAATTGTGGGTTTTTCCTTCTTTAACTGAGGGGTACCAACAATTTTGTCCACGTGTGTATGTATGTGGGTATGTATGTGGGTATGTTCGGTCAGATATCTCTGCAAGTGCTGAAGTCAGGATAATCAAACTTGGCACTGAAGATCAGTCTAAGGTCCCCTGCTCAGTTGTGGAGTTACAGGTCAGCAGATCAAGTAGGGAGGGATATACATAGGATGATCAAAATTGATACAGAGTATCATGCATGGGCGTGGTTCTGCCCTCTACTGGGGGCTCGTCTAGTTCTTTCTGTAGTCTGTTTTGTGGTTACAAAAATTGGTATTTTTTGTGTGCCATACAGGGGAGTTTCCTTCTCTGTGCCTCAAATAGTTATTTAGACAAATCCACATTTAAAACAAGCAACCCAACAACATTCTGCTTTTCTAGCAGCCATCGTAAGCCAGAAAGATAATGTTTTCATGTACAGTCCGCCTTTAATGCAGAACAGCGAAAAGTATAAGGATCATTCCAGAATTGGAGAACATTTGGGCTTCAAAATTTTTGAAAAATAAACCTTCTTTTTTAGTTTCCTGCTCCATATTCATCAATAATAGGTAATAAACTATCAAAGGCTTAATTAGCTCAGCTTACACATCAATGGTACCATTTTTATTCCATGTTTTTTTGTTGTTTGGTAACCCTACTCTAATTACAGTAACAAGGTTGCTAATCCATGCTAATGTTAGCTATTTCTCAGGAGTAGAAGCTAGATATTTAGCTAGCTGTTACTGCTGATCAAGAGGTCAAATTCACTGATGTAAAAAAGTAAAAAGAATTTGTCTTAACCTGATAATATGAGGTAGAGTGAGATATTCAATCAAGGCTGACAATGTTATGAAAATATGAAAAATCTAAGAGAAAACATAGCTTTGCTCAACTCATTCTTTAGAAAAACTGTTTGATGATGTCAATTGGTCTGTATTTATATAGCGCTTTACTATACCTGGAAAGTACCCAAAACGCTTTACAAGATACGTCACATTCACCCATTCACACACACATTCACACACTGATGGCGGAAGCTGCCATGCAAGGCGCTAACCACAACCCACCAGGAGCAATTAGGGGTTTGGTATCTTGCTCAGGGACACCTCGACATGAGCATGACGAGGATCGAACCGGCAACCCTTCGGTTGCAAGACGGCCACTCTACCAACTGAGCCATGCCACCCCCAGCGTATCATGTGATTCACTATGCTAACATGTTGTGGGGCACACATTCCATGAATAATAATCATTATTTAAAATATTATATTGATGAAAAAAATAATACCATAAACAGAAGATTCAAATTTCATTTTAACTGTTTTATTTGAGATTCAATTTGGTCATCTTCGGCGTGGGACGAGAAAAATGGTATTTTAGGGGGAACTCCAGACTTATTTGGTATTTTCAAAAATATTTTCAAACATCTTTTCTCCAGTGGTTTTTAGATTTGGTCTCAGAACAAGAACATTTACACAACAACTGCATGTTTTAGTATTTTGTACATGGATTATTTGAAGATTGATGGGTGGGACGAAAAATGTCCTCCAATGCTGGAATGACCCATAAAGATGCATCAAATTAAAATACGGGAAACTTAAATTTACAATGCAGAGCCTGAGTAAATGTACTCAGCTGCTGTCTACCATTGACTACATGGGTAAACTTACCTGTGCCAGCTGTGCTCTCAGATCTTTCTCTCTGCTCTGACTCTCGTCTGTCAGGGTTTGGTAATCTTTCTTTGAACGCTCCACGCTTTGCTCCAACTCTGAGAGAAAACACAAGGACAACATCAGCTACAACCACAAAGACGAAGTAAACATAAAGCCAGTAGAAACACATCAGATGTGTCTACCTTGCATGGTTTTTGCCGTCCTTCTGCTGTCCTCTTCAGTTGTCTCGAGCTGTTGTCTCTGCAGTGAAGAAACATTTGAATCAGCGTGACTGCCAGTTAATCACTTTCATAGCAACATTCCTGTACCTTGAGCTAACCGGGGAATAATGACTATGTCCAGAAAACATGCGAGGTTCGTGGATGAAATGCCTCTCTTAATGAGGCCACTTTTACAATGCCCATGAGCAAAACACCTCACAATGAAAGAGTAAAATTGGACAAATCCACAGTTACAGATAAGACCCTGACGAATGTACTTCATTGGAATAATATGCTTCATGCAATTTTCAGCAGGCTTCATGTTTCAGTCACTTTTGACTACAATGGCAATATGGCCATGTCTTGGCTTTGTAATGTGGCATTTGTAGAGATGACACAGTTATGTGCTATTAAATTTGTTGATAAACAGCATGTTTATCTGCAGCTCTTTTTATGATGGATGAATGTTTAAGTCACTTTAATTCAAAAATACCCAGGATGCAGTTTTTAAAAAAAAAAATATATAAACACAGGAAATAACTAGCTTAGTGTTTCAATGCCAGGCCAATTTTTTACTACATTATTTCTTTATATGTGTATTTCGATGTTCTAGTCATGATTGTTTTTTTTTTTTTTTTTTTGCAAAATCCATTATCGAAAGCTTAAAGTACAGTTGTAAGCAAAACTATTCAACCCCCAGTCCCAATTTGGTTTTTAAGTACTATCTACAACTTTTAAGTTGTTTGGCATAAATTTAACATACAAGTGGATTTTAAACAGCTGAATGTATCCAATAATACAAGAGTTTTCTCTAAATTCTAAACAAAATGTTAATTTTAATAACTAGTGCAGTTTCAAAATTATTCAACCCCCTAATGACAAGTGTCTTTAAAACTTGCTGGAGCATTTTATGACTGTTATAACCTTTTGCAAATAAGATATTTAACCAAACAATACCTTCTGGCAATCCAAACGAAGAATCTGAGTTCCTTCCTCATGGGAAAGTGTCCTAGTTCAACATAATTCTTGAGTATGTCTGCTGCAACTGTCTTCACCAAATCCCAATAAAGATTTCCTGTGAGATTTAAATCCTTCAACTACCAATATCACTCTAGAATATTCTAGGATGTCTTGGGAAACCCAGCCTTAGTAGACAATGTGATAAGCATGGTCTTGTTGCTGGAAAGCCAAATGTCGTCCCCAAGCATCATCTTATTCAATGTCAGCATGAAATTAGCTTCTGAGATTTCCTGATATTTGATCAAATTCATCTTGTTTTCTACTTATTACAGTTTTGCAGTACCAGATGAAGCCAATCAGGCCAAGAACAGCATTCGGCCACCGACATGCCTTACTGTAGATAGGGTGTATTGTCATCTTCCATCTCCAGCCATATGTACTGATAAATCACAGGCCTACAGAAGTTCTTATTTTCTTTCAACGCTTTGGAAAATATGATTACAAAACAGCTATGGATTATATAAATGGTTTTAAGAAATTTTGAGCTGATTTTTATGTGTTTGCTGTGGGTCAATAGAGGTTTCCATCTTTGAGTACCTGAAGAAGCCCTTTGGTGTGAAGTTGTATCTTACTGTACCAACTAAATATCAGTTACTGATTAGTTCCTGATGTCAGAATATCTTATTGTAGCTTTTTTTATAGTCACTCAAGCTATTTTGCCACTCGTCTCCATAGAAATCTGGTGGTAGTGGTGGTTAAGGTATTCTTTCTCCCTGGTCAGGTAGTGTGGCCACTTTATGTAAATCTATTAACTAGCGAACTGCGCTTTCAAAAATATCCTTAGAACAATTTAGTACACATGCTACCTATTTGGATCCATTTCATTGCTTATGTACGGACATTGCCATTTTTCTTAATTTTTTAGGGTAGTGTTCTTGACTTTGATACAATATTAAACTATAAGATGCAAATCTAAGCATGTAGAAAAGAGAATTTGCAACTGTAGTACTAATGTTAGCTTTCACATGTTATAAAAGCTTGGGGCATTATTAACCACACTTGATTTGCAATTGTGTGTCTTTATAAGGAATGCTCCTTAGGGGGTTGAATAATTTTGAAACTGCACTAGTTATTAAAATTAACATTTTGTGTGGAATTTAGAGAAAACCCTTGTACCATTGGTTGCATTCAGCTGTTTAAAATCCACTTGTATGTTAAATTTATTCCAAACAACTCAAAAGTTGTAGATAGTACTTAAAACCCAAATTGGCACTGGAGGTTGAATAATTTTGGTTGCAACTGTATGAAGCCATTACATCTGGAATAGTTTTTATTGTAGAGCTGCAGACAGGCAAGTGCAGGAATACTAACTAGAAAATTAGCCTTAGAAAACTGTCGATTTAGACTTGTTCTGCATTCACAACTGTAGAACATTTATCACCACAACATTTTATTTGGCTTCATGACTGAAAAATTAAATGAATTTAAAAACTGAGGATTTCTGAATGTAAGAAGACTGTTTGCAATAAGAATCTCTATCATGTACTGACCCGTCATTACCAACTGCAAGCACTGAAATAAACTAAATAAAGTGAAATTTTCAGGTACTTCTGAGATTCCAACATTTCCTAGAAGACAAGACATCATTAAAAAAAAAAAATACCGGTTTTACATATTTAACAGGGAAATTTAGCTTTAGCTTTATCATTTAGCTTTGACTATGTATGATGTTTCTTTTAATGATATGGGTCATTCCAGAATTGAAGGACATTTGGGCTTCATAATTTTTGAAGAGTTACCCTTTTCTTTTACAATTTTTAGATTAGATTAAAAAAATTATTCGTCACACACTTACAGCATTTTCTGCTCCATATTCACCAATAATAGGTAATAAATTATAAAAGGCTTGATTGGCTCAGCTTACACATCAATGGTACCATTTTTATTCCATTTTTTGGTTGTTTGCTAACCCGACTCTAATCACAGTAACAGGGTTGCAAATCTACACTAATGTTAGCGTTTTCTCAGCAGTAGAAGCTAGCTAATTAGCTAGCTGTTACTGCTGACCAAGAGGACAAACTTACTGAAGTAAAAAAGTAAAAAAAAATAGTCTTATCCTGATAATGAGGTAGAGTGAAATATTCAATCAAGGCTGACAATGTTATAAAAATATGAAAAATGTAAGAGAATACATAGCTTTGCTCTACCCATTCTTTTGGAAAACTGTTTGATGATGTTAATTCCAGCATATTATGTGTTTCACTGTTTTGTTCTTTTTCTACCAGTTAAAAAGGTTATGCTAACGTGTTGTGGGACACACGCTCCATGCATGACAATTATTATTTAATATATTATGTTCTTAAAAAATAGTTTCCTAGAATTACAAGACATCAATGAAAAAAATAATACCAAGAAAAGGAGATTTAAACTTAATTTGAACTGGTTTACTTGAGATTCAGTTTGGTCATCGGAGGGTGGGACAAGAGAAAAATGGCATTGTAGGGAGAATTCTAGACATGTTTGGTATTTTTAAAAATATTTTCAAACATTCTTTTCACTGGATTTTTTAGATTTGGTCTCAGGACAAGTACATTTCCACAACAACTACATGTTTTAGTATTTTGTACATGGATTATTTGAAATTTGATGGGTGGGACGTAAAATGTCCTCCAATTGTGGAATGGCCATATATAGTTATATTTGCTGTGACAGAATATCATGTGTTACATGAAAGTGGCATCCAGAACTTATCCATCCTGTGAGAAACAGCTGAGTGCAGGCATTCAAAAGGTCTCCACCACCACTCCCTCCTCTTGTTCTCATGAAGGCAGGCTTTGTGTGGAAATTTTAGTTGCAGCCTCCTTTCAAAGCTCGTTGTACTAGGGCTTCTTTTCAAATCCTCACACAGTCATTTTATCTTTTGATGCAACAATTGTGACTTTAACCGTAGAAATACTCTGCTGACTATGTGCTTGCAGCACCATAACTACCTGCATTGCAGCAAAAGTGGAGCGTTTCTTGCAGGACACCTCCGACTTGTTGTCACAAAGTCCTCTGTCCCCCCGACAGACTCAGTCCATTTTATGTCACACTAAATATGACTGTTGTTTTAACTTAAAAAAATATCAGTTTTACGTGTACATTTGAATTCCATGTATTGATTATATCAAGAAACAAAACGTCTGAGCCCCCTATAATTTGTGTTTGTTGATTTATGTGTCTCTCTCAAGTGTTACTAAGTACAATAATTCCAGATACAGGCTACTTATGCATGAATATGTGGAAAGATTAGTTCATCTACTTTCAAAATCTGACATTACAATAAAATTTTAAAATGTTTTGACTGATTAGTGTAACTGTGATGGAGAGAGATCTAAAAGCGATGGAAAACAGCTGAAATGATAAAGCTAAAAGTAACAGATAAATGGTTGAAATACTTATGCAAATATAGCTGATACAATCAATATAGAGAGCTGAAATAACTTTCATGTAAAAAGTAAGATGAGCTTACAGTCAACCAAAGCAATGAATCAAAAAGTTTCATAACGCTGGAATGATTTGCAAATTAAGGGAAAACAAAAAATAATAATAATAAAAAAAAAATATATATATATATATATATATATATACACACACGTGGACAAAATTGTTGGTACCCCTCAGTTAAAGAAGGAAAAACCCACAATTCTCACTGAAATCACTTGAAACTCACAAAAGTAACAATAAATAAAAATTTATTGAAAATTAAATAATCAAAAACAGCCATTACTTTTGAATTGTTGATTAACATAATTATTTAAAAAAACAAATTAATGAAACAGGCCTGGACAAAAATGATGGTACCTCTATAAAAGATTGAAAACTATTTGACCAGAGTGACATGATTAACTCAGGTGTGTCATTTAATTGACATCACAGGTGTTTCCAAACTCATAATCAGTCAGTCTGCCTATTTAAAGGGAGACAAGTAGTCACCCTGCTGTTTGGTGAAAAGGTGTGTACCACACTGAACATGGACAACAGAAAGCGAAGGAGAGAATTGTCCCAGGACATCTGAAAAAAAATTATAGACAAACATCTTAAAGGTAAAGGCTATAAGACCATCTCTAAACAGCTTGAAGTTCCTGTGACAACAGTGGCTCATATTATTCAGAAGTTCAAGACCCACGGGACAGTAGCCAACCTCCCTGGACGTGGCCGCAAGAGGAAAATTGATGACAAATTGAAGAGACGGATCGTTGGAATTGTATCCAAAGAGCCCAGAGCAACCTCCAAAGAAATTAAAGGTGAACTCCAAGGCCAAGGTACATCAGTGTCAGATCGCACCATTCGTCGTTGTTTGAGCCAAAGTGGACTTCATGGGAGACGACCAAGGAGGACACCACTGCTGAAAAAAACTCATAAAAAAGCCAGACTGGAATTTGCAAAAATGCATGTTGACAAGCCACAAAGCTTCTGGGAGAATGTCCTTTGGACAGATGAGACCAAACTGGAGCTTTTTGGTAAGGCACATCAACTCTATGTTCATAGACTCAAAAACCAAGCATACGAAGAAAAGAACACTGTCCCTACGGTGAAACATGGAGGAGGCTCAGTAATGTTTTGGGGCTGCTTTGCTGCATCTGGCACAGGGTGTCTTGAAAGTGTGCAAGGTACGATGAAATCTGAAGACTATCAAGGCATTCTGGAGAGAAATGTGCTGCCTCGTGTCAGAAAGCTTGGTCTCAGTCGCAGGTCACGGGTCTTCCAACAGGACAACGATCCAAAACACACAGCCAAAAACACCCAAGAATGGCTGAGAGAAAAGCGTTGGACTATTCTAAAGTGGCCTTCTATGAGCCCAGTTCTGAATCCCATTGAACATATGTGGAAGGAGCTGAAACATGCCATTTGGAGAAGACACCCATCAAACCTGAGACAACTGGAGCTGTTTGCTCATGAGGAGTGGGCCAAAATACCTGTTGACAGCTGCAGAACGCTCATTGACAAATACAGAAATCGTTTAATTGCAGTGATTGCCTCAAAAGGTTGTGCAACAAAATATTAAGTTATGGGTACCATCATTTTTGTCCAGCCCTATTTCATTAGTTTGTTTTTTTAAATAATTATGTTAATCAACAATTCAAAAGTGATGGCTGATTTTGATTATTTCATTTTCAATAAATTTTTATTTAATGTTACTTTTGTGAATTTCAAGTGATTTCAGTGAGAATTGTGGGTTTTTCCTTCTTTAACTGAGGGGTACCAACAATTTTGTCCACGTGTGTATATAAAATTTTAAATGTTTAAAATGGTTACATATATGAAGTAGCAGTTATAACAGTAATGTAAATTTTACAATGCTCATTTACACAATGACTGTTAATTACCAGTGACAGCACTCAGTTTAAAGTCAAATCGGGTGAACATTTATGAAACAAATGTGTTGATGAAGGGCTGTATCTGACAGGCCTCTAAAGGGACATCTGACAAAAAAGGTTTATGAATAACCTTCTTAATACGCAGTTTACTAAAATTACATTTTGAATCCAAGTCATTATATATCCATGGCTGATATTTACATTAAGACTGAAGATAATTATTTGCTACGCTAGAGTTTTATGTGTTTGGTTTGTTTATCATTTGTACCATATGTGTCTCAAAAGTTCTAAAATAAAAAATAAACGTTGATTGCAGCCATGTGTAAACTTGCCCAAGATCCCTGTCTGAAAGAGGCTTTGCATGACAGTAAAACCCCAAAAACCAGTATTATTATTATCCTTATCCTCTTTAAGAATGTCATGGAACAATTTTTCTCTACTGTGTTCATTTCTGATGAGTTTTTTTCCCCCCCTTCTTACCAGGCTGGTCAGCTGCTGTTCCACAGAGGTCTTATCTTGTTGTACAGACTGAAGCTCTTTCTGTTTACTCTCCACATCAACACTCAGCTCACTGATCTGATGGGAACACACAATATAGAATGTACAGTATGCACGTGTACATCCGAGTAGGGCCATGAATTATTTACTGTCACAGCAGCAACAACAAACCACACATAGGAATAATCGAAAGGCAGACTGTAAACGGAAATTACATGAATTCTACATCATGCCATAAATTAAGTGGACTGTGTTATGTACACAACCGTTCAGAAGTTTAAGGTCATCCATGCAATTACATGTTTTCCATGAAAACTCACACTTTTATTCATGTGCTAACATAACTGCACAAGGGTTTTCTAATCATCAATTAGTCTTTCAACACCATTAGCTAACACAATGTAGCATCAGAACACAGGAGTGATGGTTGCTGGAAATGTTCCTCTGTACCTCTATATAGATATTCCATTAAAAATCAGTCGTTTCCAGCTTGAATAGTCATTTACCAAATTAACAATGTCTACACTGTATTTCTGATTCATTTAATGTTATCTTCATTAAAAAAGTGCTTTTCTTTCTAACTGTTGAACGGTAGTGTATATAGTTGGTGCAGCTGAACAGAAGATCAGTGCTTGGAATCCTCTGGTGCTTTCTACAAACCTTTTTCTCCTGAGACTGAACCTGAGCCTTGAGGCTGCTGATCTGCTGCTGCGACAGAGACACAGCGTCCTCTTTCTGCTGGGATGCCCGGAGCCTCAGCTGGAGATCTGCCACCTCTCTCTCCAGTTCCATGATCCTGGAACGCTCCGACACTGTAGCCACCTGCAGCACAAAATGGAAAGAGATAGGATGAGGGCAAAGAGGAGGCAAGAGATTAGCAGTGGTTGCATATAATCAACAGTCCGAAGCCCAAATATATGTACATTACAGTTATATAACAAAGGGAAAACCAGTATTGGAGAAGCTGGAATCAGTCACTGACACCCTGAACAACAGAACTTGTGGAACTCAGTGAGTTTCAAACGCATGCTGACAGCATTTATCAAAACTAGAATTTTCTGAACTTCTCATCTGCGATGCACTGTAAGGCTAGTTGTTTTCCTGGTGATGTAAGCTAACTGGCTGCTGGACACAGCTATAATGCTACAAATCATTAAAAAGGAAAACAACCAAAGTTGATTTTCTGTGAATATTTATTTTACAGAAATTGAAAATAAAAAACAGAATCAACACAAGCAATACTTGTCCAAGTACCCAGAGGGTGATAGGTTAACACTTGAAAACTGGACCCTACTTACATTTTTATTTGTTTCCATACTTGTATTTGCTCTGTTCCATGTAAACACAGCCTACAGTTCACCTGAAAAATGACAGAATTTTTGTCACATGACTGTTGTTCCAGCTATTCATAGCTTCACGGTTGCAGCAAGGAGAGCTGCTTCTTCTTTTCCTTTCCGCTTTTCCCCTCAGGGGTCGCCACAGCGAATCAATTGCCTCCATCTAACCCCGTCTTCTGCATCCTCTTCTCTCACACCAGCTACCTTCATGTCCTCTTTAACCACATCCATAAACCTCCTCTTTGGTCTTCCTCTAGGCCTCCTGCCTAGCAGTGGGAAACTCAGCATCTTTCTACCAATATATTCACTCTCTCTCCTCTGAACATGTCTGAACCATCTCAGTCTGGCCTCTCTGACGTTATCTCCAAAGCCTCTAACATGTGCCGTCCCTCTGATGTACTCATTCCTGATCCTATCCATCCTGGTCACTCCCAAAGAGAACCTCAACATCTTCGGTTCTGCTACCTCCAGCCTTTTCCTCAGGGACACTGTCTCCAGACCAAACAACATGGCTGGTCTCACCACAGTTTTGTAAACCTTTCCTTTCATTTTAGCTGAAACTCTTCTATCTCACATCACACCTGACATTTTTCTCCAGCCGTTCCAGCCTGCCTGTACACGCTTTTTCATCTCTTTTCCACACTCTCCATTGCTCTGGACCGTTGACTCTAAGTACTTAAAATCCTCCACCTTCTTGATCTCTTCTCCCTGTAACCTCACTCTTCCACTTGGGTCCCTCTCATTCACACACAGATACTCCGTCTTACTGGGGCTAACCTTCATTCTTCTCCTTTCCAGGGCAAACCTCCACGCCTCTAGCTTCTCCTCCACCTGTTCCCTGCTCTCACTACAGATCACAATATCATCTGCAAACATCATAGTCCATGGAGACTCCTGTCTAACCTCGTCTGTCATCCTGTCCATCACCATAGCAAACAAGAAGGGGCTCAGAGCTGATCCCTGATGTAGTCCCACCTCCACCTTGAACTCCTCTGTCACACCTACAGCACACCTCACCACTGTCTTACAGTCCTCATACATGTCCTGCACCACTCTAACATACTTCTCTGCCACTCCAGACTTCTTCATATAAAACCACAGTTCCTCTCTGGGCACCCTGTCATAAGCTTTCTCCAGATCTACAAAGACACAATGCAGCTCCTTCTGACCTTCTCTGTACTTCTCTATCAACATCCTCAAAGCAAATATTGCATCTCTTTCTTGGCATGAAACCATACTGCTGCTCCAAATGTAGGAAGCAAGGAGAGCAGAATTGTTAATTTTTTTCAGAATCTAGTTGATTTGTGAATACTGATAAGTGACGAATTAAATGAGAAATGGAAACAAGTAATTTTGATGAAATACTATGATTTTAAACTTAGATTTGGCTCAGTTTCCAAATGGAACAGTGCGTCACAGATGAGTTGTTCAAGGACCACTGGAAAATTAAAAATTCGACAGTTCTTTCAGTTTTCAGTTTCTGGTTCTGATGAACGATGTAATTTTGATTATTGATTGTGATGATTCTTTTCAAGATAACATGCCTTTCAAACCTGCTGGGACATTTTGGGATTCAGAGAGTTTACTTTTCTTTCGAAATGACATACTGTGGGTTTTGGTTTTTGTTTTTTTTTTGGACTTGCTGACAAGGCAAAAAATGTCAACTGATGCCAAAAGCACAGGCATCTCCAAACTATATCTTTCCATAAAATGAGATGTGCACATGCATGTTGTTCAGTGTGATAAACCTGGGTTACTCAGGAAGCTCAAGGCAGATGAGATTTTTATGTCCCTATGTAGGATCTATAGACCATCTGCAGTGTTCCTGCCCTGCAGTTTCTTCAGTATAAGCTGTGTAGCAATATTAAACTTTGTGGAGAAAAGCGCATCACTCAGTCCTGTGGACTGCGAATGCCAGCATTACCCTAGTGTCCTCTAAATCCCTCTGGAGTTTTTCAGCTTTGGTCTTTTCAAAGAGCAGGCTCTGCTCAAGCTCCTTTATGTGGGCATGCTCCAGCCTGGTCTGCGTCTGTTAGTAAGAGAAAGCAGGAAGAGAAGGAGAACAAACACCAATGCAACACTGACATGCCAGCCATGTGCCACAGACAGACAGAAGACGGGACTTTTAAGAGAAGAGCAGTAAGTAAGAAAGCACTGATGGTTCCCAGCATTTCAGTTGCATCAGCTCAGTCTGTTGTTTGAAATGTTCTGATCATCTCTCAGATTCCTCAGATCCTTCTGTTTGTGCACTTGAAGGAGTCTGATTCAGCCAGTAATTCCTTTCAAGAGTGGGAAAGAGGCACATGCAGAGGAGTGGAAGATGAAGGCTTTCAAAAACAGGCATGTGGATGAAAAGATGACAAGAGGATAGAAAGTGCTGCAGATGAGTAGAAAAATCTGAGTAGAAGCGCAAGTGAATTAAGCATGAATGAATAAAAAGAAGCAGGAAGGAAGATGAGCATGAACAAGAAGGTAACTGAATGATTTAAAGAGTGCAGGAAAAGGAAAAAGCTCAGGCAGAATGATTGATTTAATCAACTCTTCTTTTTTTATGCGGAAATGAAAAGCAGTGCTTCATAAAAGAGAAGCAAAAATAGCCAGAAATTATGGAGAGATGAAGGAGATTGAACTAAAATGACTAATAGAAACTTGCAAATAGGACTGGTTTGATAGTAGATGTGCTAATAAAGTCTAACTATTCATCTAGTTTGTCAATAATTTAGACAAGACTTTCATTAAACAAGCCAGATAAGCGAGAGACTGAAAGCTCAGGTTGACAGGAGAGAGGGACGATTTTTAATTGACAGTCAGATTATGTAACGACAGGTTACCTCCAGGTCTCCTTTGGTGATGCATGCCTCCTCGACACGAAACTGCAAATCCTCCACTTTTCTGTCAAACAGGGACAACAATGAACCTCTTTCACCTTACGACTAGCAAACATATGTGTATCAACAGCTTGTTCAAATCCATCAGAGCAACAAAGTTATACAGATTCAATGCAGGGCTTAAATGAGGAATTAGATGATTTTAACAACCTTAAAGCAACTTAACGAGAAACAAATGCAGAAAAGTGTATGTTAACGGATTGGAATCAGTTGCCAAATTGCCAAAATCTTAACACTCAGAACCCCATAACCTGCTGGCAGGTTTTTAAAGGCAATTAAAAAAAAAAATCAAGATAATTAGATCATTTATCGGAGCCAGAAAGCGTAAAAAAAGGAACGAATCATCCGATTTTTAACTTTTAGAAGTACATGTTATGACTGACTTACAGTAGCCCTGCTTGACTATCATCATCATAATCTTTATGTAGACCTAATTAAAATTATTTAATGTCTGTGACCTGTAACTTGTGCTGCCCACAGTGTCATCTGCTGTAGCTGATGATACTGTGGGCTTTAACAGTGTCCATAAACAGCATCCTGTGTAAGCTACAGGTGAAGTCAGAGCACCCACCTCTTCTCCTCCTCCAGCTGATTGAGCAGCTCCACTTTGTCTCGATCTGCTGCTTCCACCAGCGAGCGTAGCTGATCCAACTTGGCCTCCATCTCCAGTGCATACTGTAACACACAGAAAGAGCAGAGCCGACTTGGTCAGTGCACATGCATGTACATTGATCATGTGGTTTTTTTCCAGCACTTTCCTATGTTTTTCTGAAAAAGGATCTGAGTCAGACTTATAACAATATACATGTAAAAATCAAAATAAAGACTAATTGTAATCTCATAAATATCTAATAGCTTTAAAATTCATTTCTTTCAAAATTTATTTTAATCAGCAAGACTGTAAAGACACATGCTCGACTGCCTTCTATTGTTATGGGATACCTTGCATGGGTGATACAAAAATACAAAGAGACAAAACTGCAAACTGTGACTAATGCAGAAATTACTATTTATTACAATACAGTATTTAAGAAATTGTCAGATCATTAAATTCAAGGCATCTGTACATGCTTTGGAAATAAATGTTCATGCTTTTTGGGAGTTTTTTTAACACATGAACACAGAAAATGCCATAAGTTTTTCGGAACAAATGCATGTTAAAGCTGGATAATCGATTTTTCAATACTGAATATGGTGTCATATTTTATCATATTTGAAAATATAATAACGCTAAATGATCTGTTTCAATGTTTCTTGAGACTGCTGTGCCTGTCAAATATTTGTTTTAGCAATTAATGTAAGCCAAAATATAATTCCAGAACATTCACCATGTCTTTAAACCATTTCTGAGCAGCTTTGACTGTATGCTTCAGGTCATTGTCTCCATGGAAAACAAATCTTCTCCCAATTCACAGTTTTCTTGCAAACTAAATCCAGGTGTCTTCCTTCGTCTCTCATACTTTGCTGCAGTTTCTTGTCAAAAATGGCAAATTAAATGAACCATTATTTAATGTGAAAAAGCAATAAAACAAGAGAACCTGAAAGGGAGGTGGATACTTTTATTAGGCACTGTATGCTTCTGACCTGGTCTCGTCCTTTTCTTAGCAGGACCAGCTCCTGTTGTACCTCTCCCGCATGGCTGGTTGCTTTCGCGACTTCACACCTCTCCAGGTCTCTCTCTGCCAGCAGCTGCTCAATGTGTTGCTGCTTCTCCTTCAGAGCCTCCTGCAGCGCCGTGGTGCCCGATATCTTACGGGCGTACCGAGCAGATGTCTCTGTCAGCTGGAAAATGACGCAAACACTCATGTTTCAGTCTGTAGGATGTCAGATGATCCACAGAAACCAAAAACTGTGTCAGAAGCCTGTCAGGACTTGGGCAGATAATAGCACAGAGTCTTACCAGTCCTGCTCGGCTGGGTTTGCCACTGATGGAGGATGTGGCAGAGCTGAGGGAGCTGATGGAGGAGGCGCTGGGGCTCCTCTTGAGAGTAGACCTTCTCCGTGAGCTCTTCGCCTTGGTCGGGGTGGTGCAGGGGAAGCCGATCCGCGTCACTTTGTGGACCGGAGCAAACAGACCATACCTAGGCATGCACTGGAAGTATCTGAGAAGGAGCATTCACAAATGTCAGCAAGCAACATTATAAAATTGAAAGGCAGGGAAAACGAGACAAACAATGATCTCATTGATGGAGATGGAGCGTCAGTAACAAAATCACTCTTTTAAAGTATACAAGGAGGTGATAACGTGGTTCTATAGTGACTCTTCAAGAAGTTCTTAGAAGGTTCGCCAGTAGAAACATCGCCAAACCAGCACCAACCCAGGACTTGCATCCAGTAAGCATTAGCAGACATTAACAGTATTGTTTACCTGGTTCCAGCTACAGCTCCATCATTCTTCCCAAGAGGTTCATCTAGTTCCACTCCACACCACTCTCCTTTGGCAAAGTCCGTCTCTCCAAGAAACCGCACAACTCCGGCCTTGGTACCACCAACCTGCACACCAAACAAATTAATTAAAATTCAGCATTCATCAAGTTCAGTTCATCCAAAATGGAACACTTACACTTTGCAAAAACAAAAAGTGAAACTTAGCACAAAGCACAACTTTCATATTAGAGATCCAGCAGTCTCAGTTAGTTCAGCTTCTTACCAACACTCGGTCTCCCAGCCTCAGCTCCCTTCTGATCTTCTTCATGGAATCTGGGTCTGACAGGTTCGACACCGACTCACTGGATGCCGCCATTCGGTTAAGCGCACTGCTCATCTTTATGCCGGTGCCATGAGCTGAATACAGGAAATCAGTTTGAGTTTGGTGACATGAGAAAATACACTTAGGAGGGCAGTGGTGGTGCAACGGTTAAGTTACTGGACTGTTGATCCGAAGGTCAGAGGTTCAAACCCCTGATGTGGCCCCAGTTGGGCCTTTGAGCAAGGCCCTTAACCCCTCCTGCTCCAGGGGCACTACACCGTGGCTGAACCTGCACTCTCACGCCCCCAATTGGGAGGATATGCAAAAATTCGAATTTCCCCTCAAGTGATTAATAAGAGATAACAAAAAAATAAAACAAGATGACATGGTCATCAATATCCCCTGCCACATGTGATGTCTATGAGTCTATATCCAAAATAGTGATAAAGGGCCATAACTCTGTTAAATATTATCGCACAGGTCTCATTTTCGAACTTGATCAAGGTGTCCATGGTGTGAAGTTACACACTAAATTGTTAGCTGTAAAATTAAATGTTCACTCACATAGTGTGCATCTCCTGGGAGGCTAAGCCCCCCCTGTCCTGAAAACCTAGTGCCGCCCCTGCAGCAGTTTACAGCTTGTCAGCTGCAGTCGCGTTCTGTCGCTAATTACGGGCTAATCGTGAATGCTAGCTCAAAAATAACCAGATGGTGAGTGGCAGGATGAGTCACGGAAGAGGTCGGTATGTTTAATGTTGCTGCAGAGTGAAAAATGACCGAGAAACGGCAGTTTTAAAATCGCTGTGTGTGAAGCAGCACAAGGCATAAATTTGCATTGAGCCTTATGGAGGGCGATTCAGGTTCCCACGTCAATTAAGGGCTGGCACGTGACGTATCAATGTGCCAGGTGAACAATGTCGGACTCAAATGAATGTAGAGAGTCTTTACTATAGTCTGTGAAAGGATTGTCCTTGTAGTATGTACCGTTTGGCCAGGATGGCGATTTAAGTTAAAAAAAAAAAAAAACGGACAGATTTTGTCCCTCTCCACACTCTAGCACCAGAGGAGCACATGCTCTAACATAGGATTTTTTGCTCAATCTAGGGGTTTTTGGAGGCTCCTGTATGGAAAATCATAAATCCCACCATCACAATATGTACATGCCTGAAAAGAAGAGAGTTGGGGCTTTTTTTAAGACTAAAATGAAGTCTGTAGGTGAAAGTATGGCGAAGCAGTAGCGTTTGGAAAACAGTGCATGACATGGTCATCAATATCCCCCACCACATGTGATGTCTATGAGTCTATATCCAAAATAGTGATAAAGGGCCATAACTCTGTTAAATACTATCGCACAGGTCTCATTTTCGAACTCGATCAAGGTGTCCATGGTGTGAAGCTACACCCTAAATTTTGAAATCCTAGCTGTAATAGTTTCCGAGAAAAGCTGTCCCCTTCATCTCGGACGCACGGACGGACGGAGGCCAAACCTATATGCCCCTTTTCCACTTCGTGGAGGCAGGGGATAATAAACTATTAAGTGTAACAAAGATCTTGCTTAAAGTGAACCTAAACTCTGCTGTATCAGAAAATTTGAGATTTAACAATGCTAAACAAGCTATTCAAATTTCTTCTGCTGATACAGGAAACTAACATAGACAAATCTTAATACTCGACATGTTATGTACCAATAAACCTTTCACAACAATCTGTAAATAAAGTCTGGAAAGAAACCTGCTATGCTTAAAGAGAAAATAATTTTTGTCATGTGACTGTGGGTTGCAGTTGAGTCACTACTGGTTTCCAGCAGAATTTAAATTCTGTTCATTTTGTCCTTTTTTAATGAAACATGTAGAATTTAGTGATGTAAATGAAACATGATTATTTTAACCTTAGATTTGGTTTGTTTTTAGAGAGTAGTTATAAGTCCTTTTGAAAGTGCAAAATCCAACAATTTGTTCTTTCTTTACAGTTCCTCTCTCTCATAAATGGTGTAATTTGGGCTGTTAAACAAATAACATGCCTCTAAAATCTTCATTTATGCAAAAACGACAGATTTTCTTCTCTGAGATGCTTGAGAAATACAGCTGCACATCTTTCAAACAGAATTTTTGCTGTAAAGCTTTCTAGAAGTTACCAGTGGAGGTAGTGCCAGCAGGTGCAGACTCGCTGGTTGCTGGGGCTGCTGGTGCTGGGCTGGCCTGACCTCCGTTTGCCTCCTTCTCTGGCAGTGCAGTCCTTGACAACTTTGATGGCCGTGTGAATATCCCCCGGCCGTCCTCACACTGGAAGTAGCGAACTCCTGCTACTGACCCATCGTTCTTCCCGATGGGCTCGTCCAGCACGATGCCGGCCCACTGCCCGGGAGCAAACTGTGTCCCTCCAACAAACTGCACATAGCCGGGCTTGTTGCCGTTGACCCAGACCTTCTCACCAATCTGGAAGTCTGTGTTTCCATCCTGGGTGGGGGAGGTCACACCCCCGGAGGACTTCTCGGGAGGAACTGGCTTTGGAGTACCTGCAATCAGAATCATATTTTACTGAATTTGCACAACTCCAACTGAGATTTGATTACATTTGCTACAAAGGATTATCATTGCTAATTAAATATCTGATTTAATTTCATGATGAATGAATTAACTGTTCAGCCTGTAAAACGTCAGAAAGTCATTAAAACCCCAATGTGTTGTTTGGTCTAAAAAAACAGCAAAATGGTATCAGATTTATACTGTTAACCCTTTAAGCTTCAGTCAATTCCAGCCATTTTCAGTACAAAAAAAAAAAATCGCTAATATTCTATTTTTAAATAAAAAAAATTACGAAAAATACAGGGAATATTGGACGCACATCGCGAGGTGCATTTCCTTGAAAACGACCGATTCGTGGATTTTATACCGACTTCAGGACATGTTTTGGACAAAATAGTTTACTGGCTTGTGTTGCCTGGATGTAAAAGGTTGGATTATGGCCGTTTTTTGTGGAATCTTTTTTCTGTGTGTAATAATGAACCCGGAAATGTGAGTCGCGCTGTGTGCGTTGAAGCCGTGTATAGAGAACGGATGGATGAATATTTGTTTTTGTCGGACAAATGTGTTTTTCTCACCCGCTGTGGTAATCACATCTGAAAGTGGTTTATACCGGCGGATTCATGAGAATCTAAGCTTTCCATCGGCGTATAGTGTTTGTATAATCGTGTTTGCAGCCGTCGGACATTCTTGAAATTCCTATGCAAATTAGTAGGTGTACCGCCGGCGGTACACCTACGACGCACTGAAGCGTAAAGGGTTAAACAAATACAAGCAGCAAATCTTCACATGAGAAATGACATTTTATTAAAGAGTCAAAATAAAATCCTGATTTTAAACAATACAATTAACAAATCACAAAGGCTGCAATTACATAGTGTGTCTAAAGGTTTAAATTGTTGCATCAATGATTTCAGTGAATTACTTTCACTCATTTTGCACTTCACTCTTAAACATCATATAAAGACAGATGAAGGTTCGTCTATGGTTCCTTCCAGGGTCAAGTTCTACCTCTTCTTCTCCAGTTAAACAAAACACCAACTCTACACGGTTCAATGCAAAACACAATAAGTAATATGTGAATTTCGGTTTGCAGTCGGACACTGTTGGGTTGCAGTCACCTAAAGTGTGGAACGAAAAACTGTTTACTGCTACTTTTGAAAGGTGCATTTCTGCTGCATTGTGTCTCCACTGGAGGAATTGGCGTATAAATAATTAAGTTCCATTGACATGATCTCTGCTGTGGGCCAGAGTAGGAGTCTGAAGTGCTGAATTCAGTGCTGATTAGGTAAATATGCTATCATATTATGTAGCAGAAAGAGACAACTGCTCTACAGCCATGCAAAAAAATTACCATAGTCTAAACGAGTAGTGAAACAGACATGAATGTTTTTTAAATTCCTAGGGAGATAGTAAGATTTTCAAAACAGTTAATGTCTAAACTGATTAAAGCTGGTTTTGATCACAGCTGCACAGTGGATTAGTGGTTAGCACTTTTCCCTTGCAGCTAGAAGATCCCCAGTTTGCGTCCTGCATTCCTGGGATCTTTCTGCATGGAGTTTCCATGTTCTCCCTGTACATGCGTGGGTTTTCTCTGGGTACTCCAGCTTCCTCTCACAGTCCAAAAACATGCTAATATTAATTAGTAACTCTAAGTTGTGCAAAGGAGCAGTTGAAGGTCACTCTAAAGTTTTACACAAAACATCGACTGTATAAAGCCAAAGGGCTAAGAGTACCGTCAGAGTCATTCAAAAGATCCTTTTCAAACAAACTGACCACTTCGGTCTAATTTTTATTACACAGCTTAGATGCACAGCCAGTGTGCTCAAAGACCCGCAACCACCCACTTGTAGTTAGATTGTAGTTTGTGACCAACAGCAATCAGGGTGGAGCAGCTCAAGAGATTTTACAACAGATGGACTGAAACAAAGTCCAGGCTTTGTTGTCCGTACTTTTGATACATCGGTGGACTAAGCTGCTTACTCTTCCAGGGTTTTGACCTGGCTGTAGAAACCGAAATAACACTGTGCTGGAGAAGCCCTGGGAAAGTTTTTGGAAAATTAAAGTTCCTGGAAGTTTCAGTGGAGAAAAATCATAAGTATTTTGCTTTTAACAAGCACACTGGCTTTTGACAGACATGAATATTCAAATAGATTCTATTGAATATTAAAGTATTATATGTAATATTTCATCTAATATATTGTTTTTTTTACTTATCACAAACTGTATTAAAGTATTGCTATGTCTAATGATCAAAGTAAATATGTCAAGAAAAAGCAATATATAAGTTATTATAATAACATTATCCAGACCAGTGCTAGAGCTAGAGATCACTGGGAATGTTTATGTATTACAGCAGAACAATCCGTTTCCTTGGTTGTTATTTAAATAGAAGACAACAACAACAGTATCTATTTATGTTTTGATGAAGTACTAGACAAATACTATAGGTTTGAGTTTAACTAATGATATGTGCATTTTCAGTGAAGCAGACGATGCCCATCACAAGCTTCCAGCGTCCATGTTGACATCTTTAAAAGACAGTCCAAAACACATTCAGTTTGTATTTTCAACTAAGAAACTGGAACCAATACATTTTGTAAATCTTTCTTTTATAAAACAAACGTAGATAAATCTCCTGTTGTTTGTGAGAGATACATTTATTAATCATCTCTGAATTAGAAAAGAATACTGTGAAATAGTAGCTACTGTAGGAAATTCAGTAAATCCGTAAATACAACCTCCTCAATAACAAGTGTTTCCCCACCTCATAAAAGATGAAAGAAGTAAAGGACCACTATGACATTTCAGTCTGAATGTTGTTTTCCTTTACACAAACATTTCCACTATAAAATGATGCAGAAAATAAACAAACTGGTGTATAAAAATTCACTAGAAAGCAGAAAATGAAGCGTTTGATGCTCACATTCAACAACTCAGTTCAACGGTCAACAAACTCTACGCCCATGCCTCTGTCACATGGAGGTCGCTGCCTTGTTGAAGCAGTTCAACAGGGCAGCAGCTCACTGCTTAAAGGATGGACTGTGTAATCAGATTGACTCCCTGCTGGGGCCTAAATGGTTAACTGGGACAAAAAAGCACATCCTGTTTTTAACAAGGGTGCATGACCTTCCCTGATACTTACAAGGTCAAATTTATTTATTGATTTTACACAAACACGCTCTCTTGTACTTTGTTTTCATGAGAACTAATCACATCTTTAACTTTATTCCACTGCATCTTACCAGATGACGGGGACGTCCTTGTGGGCGCCCCTGAAGGACGGACTATTTTGCTGGGAGGTTTCAGCCCGCTGGTCTTGGCCGGTGCACTCGTGGCTCCGTGTTTGTCCATGGTTGGGGGGATGTGTGGGGTGTCTGGCCTGATCAAGGTGGGGGACTAGGCCTTCCCCACCACCCAACACAGTCCCAATGTGACAGAAGGGAGCTGGGAAACCAAAAACAAACATTTCATTAGAGTTGTACAAAAACATCACACTTGTTAAAGAGACAATGAAGGAATATCAGGGTTGTTTCCTATTCTAACCTTTGATCTTTAAGCTATGTTTGTCTGCTTTAGATATTAAACTCATCACAGTCAAAGTTTACTCAGATGTTTTCTTTGTCACAAATGCTTAATTCATGCTGGTTAAGACATACACAAAGCTTATAAAATCAAACACAGATGTTGTGAAAAAGAGTAATATGAAGTAGGGCCTATACACTTGGACTGCTGACAATACCAACAGATTCCAATAATAACAAATGGGACAGTCATCATTATTCTATTTATCTTTACTTTAATATAACTTTAGTATATCGGTATTGTTGCAAACTATAATTCACTCCTGACTGTTAAATTACACTACTTTTTATTACATTTACCTCACCAAAAAATATGATTATTGTACAGGTATTTGCAGTTATTTAAAACAAAAAAAAGTCAGCGTATTCTGTCTAGAAAATGGTAAATTTTTTTACGCTGTCATTTTACAGATTTTTTATATTTAATTACAAGTCATACCCAGGGTTCTCGCCAGCGCATTTCAGCGTAACGGGCCGTTACGCTGTCAGTTTAAAAGATTACACTGTGATTAGGGCCGCTACGCTGCCTTTCAAGTTGTGGTATTGTGTTTTGAGCACATTCGCTTGCGTAATATTTCCATATTTATGCGAGAAATATTTTAAATATAAAATTTTATTTGGGGCAGTTGGCGCTGTGAAAGAGAGTTATTTTGACAGATAACGTTTGTTTTTATCGACTGGGTGCCTATCCAGGTTAATTTATGTCTCCCCACCTCAGCTGTACTTTCCTGTCGATTGACCCGTTCCCGTCTAAAATTAAGAGTCGCTTCCAATCTCGGGGTTACAATTAGCACGTCTCGGTTGTTTCCGTGATGCCATGTATGGTGAAAAGTGACCTAAATCACGAGCATTTGGAGCATCTGCATGACGCTCATTGGCTGACATCTGGGCCGTCCGCTCGCGAGATTTAATGAAGGCTCGTGCGTGTGCGCATAGCAGGGTTCTCGGGACCTGCCATTACGCTGTAAAAAAATCCTGGTGAGAACCCTGATACCTAGTAAGCCCACAGAGAAAATATTAATTTAAATGCTAACTGTAAAAAAAATAGGTCAAAACTGTAAATAATACAGAAACCTGTATTTTTAAGAATAGTAAATCTTTCATGATTTACTTTTTTTCAAACAGTTTTTGAATGTTACTGTATTCCACCACTTTAAACTAGCTTTTTTGGCAACTTTGCTGCCAGATTTTCACCATTACGTTTTACAGATTTTTTTTTTTTACAGTGTAGCATTGACTTTAGATGTTGGTATCATCTAAAAATTGCTGTTTGGTTTCTGGATCGAGCACACGTCTGCACAAGTTGAGGCATATTCTCCCTCAAAAACATCAACTTCAAAAAAGAAGTTCTCCTCCTATAATATTGTGTAAACAAATGTGTCAGGCAGAAAACCTTTGCAATCCAGTGGGCCTGAGGTGGGAACACTTTAACATTTGCTCAAAACATCCTCACATTCTTCAGCGGAAAAAAAGCAAGCTACAATTTTTTTTTAAAGGTAAACTTTTCCAGGACGATTTATCTAGGTGTGTGTTTATGTGTCTAAATTCTAAACAAATTTTCATCAAGAATAACAAAAATAAAACAAAAGACATATAAAATATAGCAGTGCTTGGAAAGATAATTTATAAAACAGAAACAAGCATCAAATCTTCAGATGTTAGAAACTGAACCGTCCTCCCTGTTTGATGCTAGTGGTGCTACCACATGTTGTAATGCTCATGTTATAAATCTCAAGAATCACATACACACGTGGACAAAATTGTTGGTACCCCTCAGTTAAAGAAGGAAAAACCCACAATTCTCACTGAAATCACTTGAAACTCACAAAAGTAACAATAAATTAAAATTTATTGAAAATGAAATAATCAAAATCAGCCATCACTTTTGAATTGTTGATTAACATAATTATTTAAAAAAACAAACTAATGAAATAGGGCTGGACAAAAATGATGGTACCCATAACTTAATATTTTGTTGCACAACCTTTTGAGGCAATCACTGCAATTAAACGATTTCTGTATTTGTCAGTGAGCGTTCTGCAGCTGTCAACAGGTATTTTGGCCCACTCCTCATGAGCAAACAGCTCCAGTTGTCTCAGGTTTGATGGGTGTCTTCTCCAAATGGCATGTTTCAGCTCCTTCCACATATGTTCAATGGGATTCAGAACTGGGCTCATAGAAGGCCACTTTAGAATAGTCCAACGCTTTTCTCTCAGCCATTCTTGGGTGTTTTTGGCTGTGTGTTTTGGATCGTTGTCCTGTTGGAAGACCCATGACCTGCGACTGAGACCAAGCTTTCTGACACTAGGCAGCACATTTCTCTCCAGAATGCCTTGATAGTCTTCAGATTTCATCGTACCTTGCACACTTTCAAGACACCCTGTGCCAGATGCAGCAAAGCAGCCCCAAAACATTACTGAGCCTCCTCCATGTTTCACCGTAGGGACAGTGTTCTTTTCTTCGTATGCTTGGTTTTTGAGTCTATGAACATAGAGTTGATGTGCCTTACCAAAAAGCTCCAGTTTGGTCTCATCTGTCCAAAGGACATTCTCCCAGAAGCTTTGTGGCTTGTCAACATGCATTTTTGCAAATTCCAGTCTGGCTTTTTTATGAGTTTTTTTCAGCAGTGGTGTCCTCCTTGGTCGTCTCCCATGAAGTCCACTTTGGCTCAAACAACGACGAATTGTGCGATCTGACACTGATGTACCTTGGCCTTGGAGTTCACCTTTAATTTCTTTGGAGGTTGCTCTGGGCTCTTTGGATACAATTCCAACGTTCCGTCTCTTCAATTTGTCATCAATTTTCCTCTTGCGGCCACGTCCAGGGAGGTTGGCTACTGTCCCGTGGGTCTTGAACTTCTGAATAATATGAGCCACTGTTGTCACAGGAACTTCAAGCTGTTTAGAGATGGTCTTATAGCCTTTACCTTTAAGATGTTTGTCTGTCATTTTTTTTCGGATGTCCTGGGACAATTCTCTCCTTCGCTTTCTGTTGTCCATGTTCAGTGTGGTACACACCTTTTCACCAAACAGCAGGGTGACTACTTGTCTCCCTTTAAATAGGCAGACTGACTGATTATGAGTTTGGAAACACCTGTGATGTCAATTGAATGACACACCTGAGTTAATCATGTCACTCTGGTCAAATAGTTTTCAATCTTTTATAGAGGTACCATCATTTTTGTCCAGACCTGTTTCATTAGTTTGTTTTTTTAAATAATTATGTTAATCAACAATTCAAAAGTAATGGCTGTTTTTGATTATTTAATTTTCAATAAATTTTTATTTATTGTTACTTTTGTGAGTTTCAAGTGATTTCAGTGAGAATTGTGGGTTTTTCCTTCTTTAACTGAGGGGTACCAACAATTTTGTCCACGTGTGTAGTTAACATCAAACTGACACTTGATTGTAATATATATATATATATATATATATATATATATATATATATTGCAAATCCAATCTTAATAATCTGTCACAAAAATTACAGATTTTTTTGTAGAAATGTTTTACATATTTTGCAATATCATTTCAAAATTGCAGAAATAAGCACCATTACAGAAGAAAAATACAATTTTTGCATCTTAAATCAATAATAAATTTCTTCATTAGCTCATCGGTGCAGCGCAGTAAAAAAAAAAAATCATTGGCACAGCACTTGATTAGTGGAGACCTGCAGCACCCACCACTGCACCAGTGTCTCCGAGAGAGCTGCTTCACCGCTCAGCAAAGCCTCAGATCACCGTCAACACCTCCTACTGGATGTAACCCAGTCACAGCACGTTTATTAAAAAATGATTTAGGATCACCAGCTGATCTTTATTGGAGTAAACGTGTTTTGCTTATCTCGCATTTACTAAATAAAATGTGGTGCATTTTCCCTGTCAAACACTAAAATAAGAGCCGAGTTAAAACAAACACGACTGGATTGTTTTCCTGTAAATCTCTGCTGTGGTGGATTGTAGCCCGACACAGCTGCAATGCTGTTCATGGAGTTTCTGATTCAACATGACTTGAACAGACAGTCACTATGTTTCACACAAAAGAGACTGTGTTCAAAACGAAAACATTAAACTTAAACCACTGCAGAGAGGTGTCAAGCCAATATTACTGTAGGACCGATTTTAGTTTTGTTTTTTAAAAGAATAATTTATTTGGTTGGTTATTTCATTTGCTTGTTAATTTGCCTACAATATTTATAATAATAATCTGCAGTGCAATCAACAGAAAATAAGATTAAATCTGTTTGTGCTTTGTCACAACATAATGTCATTTTTGAATCAAATAACAAAAAGTGACAACTAATGTAAATTACAGGGATATGTAAGTATCAATAAAACCTTTTGGGGGCCTTTGAGGATTCCAGAAATGCTTACCAAACAGAGCCCGATGTTGCTTGTCAACAATTAAATTCGTCACCATTTATTTTGATAATCAATTAGTTAGATTTGAGATTTACTTATTTTTTAATCCTCTAATTGCAGGTTATGAAATGTGAATATTTCTTGCTTTCTGTCCTTTATGCCAATAAACTGAATATCTTTCTGATGTGGAAAAAGACAACATTTGTCATATTAGCCTTTAAGAAACACTAATACACATTTTTCTGGCATTTTACAGAACAAATAACTAACCAGTTAATTAAGACAAAAATGACAGATTATTCAAAAACTAATAGAATAATCTGTTGCATCCATTTTAAACATACCTTTCCTGTTTTCTGAAAACTTTTTTTTCTCCAAATTTCAAAGTTGTGTAGATTTAAAATGTGTAGAGTATTTGCTTTTTTGTATGACAGGACAGACAGAAACAATCAGTGTATCAATTTAGACAAATATAATTCATAATAAAACTTTTTGGGATCTTACAGAACTATGGAAATATTTCCAAAAAAAAAGCATCTGTTCTTAAGTGCCTTAATAGAAAAGTGCTATATAAATCTAATCCATTATCATTATTATTATTATTATTATTATTATTATTATTAAGAACAGAATAGAGTATTTATCTTTTCAAAATCAGATCCTCAGGGGCCCCATCTTTGCCACTGGGGCCACTCAGTACATTGATCCACCCATGGTGTCTTCCACAGGGTGTGTACAAACCTTAGCAACCAACACAGTGATTTAGGAGATCCTGACAAAAGCATTTTGATGAATGAGGAGGAGACTCAGTTTGACTTACTGCACTTTATCTCTGCACTGAAATCCTTCTAACTGCATAGAGGGAGAGTCTGATGTAACGAGCAGGTAACAGGAGGAGGTTGTCAGTGGTAACATCATCTCAGCATCATATCACCCCGCCCAGGTGGTGCCACCACACCAAAACAACCAGCACACCTACAGCTGTCAAAGCTAATTCAGGCAGCACCTCAGGGACCAACATTGCAGCTCTACATCACCCATAAATACATGTAGGAATCTGCACAGTACAGGACACACACGAGCAGACTGGCCCGTGTTGTTTATGTCTGGGCTGGGCATCTGTGGAGTCACTGGGAGAACTTAACCGCCTCGACACTTCTCTCTCAACACGTTACACATTTTAATAAAGCACTTCAACTTGGCTGGGTGTTATGTGGCACGGTGATTTGGTTAAAGACACTCGTTGTTGTCACAGAGTGCCGCTCTGCTCCTTCCCTGCTGGAATGCCACAGCTAGCTAGCTTCAGATTAGCAGTAAAGCACAAACTGAGGGAAAGCAGCTAACGCCCAACACAGGAGCGACTTCAAGCAAATAAAAGCAGACAACGGAGGAGAAAGTTGCTGTGGAGCTTACTTGGTCTCCTCAGGTGAACTGGTTCTCAGTGAGGGATGTCTCGGGAAGGTGCAGCGAGCCTTTCTCCGTTATTCCATGTTTTCCCAGCCCAGCCCCGGACCGACTCAGTCTGACGTCAGCCTGGGAACCCGTACTGCGTTCACGGACACAAACACCAGCTCGGACATCCGAAATCCTCTCGGAAATCTGTATTCCCCGCCTTTTATGTCAAAGCACTTTGAGATGCATGTGCTGCATGAAAGTTGCTTTACAAATAAAATATTCTAAACAGACTGTCAGTATTTCATTATTGCTATAAGGGTCTGATCCGTGATCTGTCCTGTCATCGGTCTGCTGTTTGTGTTATCTTGCTGGTTGTCTGTTATCTCTGGCCTGCACCCTCAGCCAAACCTGTGGAGGCAAATGGATGCCCTGCCTGAGCCTGGTTCTGCTGGAAGTCTCTCTGTTTTAAAGGAGTCAAGCCTCTCCACTATTACAAATAAAATACAATAATCCATCCATCCATTGTCTACATACCACTTACAGTGGGTAAGGAAAGTATTCAGACCCCTTGAAATATTTCACTCTCTGTGTCATTGCAGTCATTTGCCAAAATCAAAAAAGTTCATTTTATTTCTCATTAATGTACACTCAGCACCTCATCTTGACAGAAAAAAACAGAAATGTAGAAATTTTTGCAAATTTATTAAAGAAGAAAAACTGAAATATCACATGGTCAGAAGTATTCAGACCCTTTGCAGCGACATTCATATTTAACTCACATGCTGTCCATTTCTTCTGATCCTCCTCGAGATGGTTCTGCTTCTTTATTGGAGTCCAGCTGTGTTTAATTAAACTGATTGAACTTGATTAGGAAAGGCACACACCTGTCTATATAAGACCTTACAGCTCACAGTGCATGTCAGAGCAAATGAGAATCATGAGGTGGAAGGAACTGCCCAAGGAGCTCAGAGACAGAATTGTGGCAAGGCACAGATCTGGCCAAGGTTACAAAAGAATTTCTGCAGCACTCAAGGTTCCTAAGAGCACAGTGGCCTCCATAATCCTCAAATGGAAGAAGTTTGGGACGACCACAACTCTTCCTAGACCTGGCCGTCCAGCCAAACTGAGCAATGGTGGGAGAAGAGCCTTGGTGAGAGAGGTAAAGAAGAACCCAAAGATCACTGTGGCTGAGCTCCAGAGATGCAGTCGGGAGATAGGAGAAAGTTCCACAAAGTCAACTATCACTGCAGCCCTCCATAGTCGGGGCTTTATGGCAGAGTGGCCCGACGGAAGCCTCTCCTCAGTGCAAGACGCATGAAAGCCCGCATAGAGTTTGCCAAAAAACACATGAAGGACTCCCAGGCTATGAGAAATAAGATTCTTTGGTCTGATGAGACCAAGATTGAACTTTTTGGTGTTAATTCTAAGCGGTATGTGTGGAGAAAACCAGGCACTGCTCATCACCTGCCCAATACAATCCCTACAGTGAAACATGGTGGTGGGAGCATCATGTTGTGGGGGTGTTTTTCAGCTGCAGGGACAGGACGACTGGTTGCAATTGAAGGAAGGATGAATGCGGCAAATTACAGAGATATCCTGGAGGAAAACCTCTTCCAGAGTGGTCAGGACCTCAGACTGGGCCGAAGGTTCACCTTTCACCAGGACAATGACCCTAAGCACACAGCTAAAATAACAAAGGAGTGGCTTCTGAACAACTCTGTGACCGTTCTTGACTGGCCCAGCCAGAGCCCTGACCTAAACCCAATTGAGCATCTCTGGAGAGACCTCAAAATGACTGTCCACCAACGTTCACCGTCCAACCTGACAGAACTGGAGAGGATCTGCAAGGAAGAATGGCAGAGGATCCCCAAATCCAGGTGTAAAAACTTGTTGCATCATTCCCAAGAAGACTCATGGCTGTACTAGCTGAAAAGGGTGCTTCTACTCAATACTGAGCACAGGGTCTGAATACTTATGACCATGTGATATTTCAGTTTTTCTTTTTTAATAAATTTGCAAAAATTTCTTCATTTGTTTTTTTCTGTCAAGATGGGGTGCTGAGTGTACATTAATGAGAAATAAAATGAACTATTTTGATTTTGGCAAATGGCTGCGATGACACAGAGTGAAAAATTTCAAGGGGTCTGAATACTTTCTGTACCCACTGTAATCCTCAAGCTGATATAGGGCAAAGGCAGGGGACACCCTGGACAGGTCACCAGCCTACCACAGGCTGCACACAGAGACAAACAATCACACTCGCATTCTACAGACAATGTTGACCTCAGCATGCTTTTGGGCTGTAGGAGGAACACACAAACACACACACACACATACGTTTGTTTTTCTATACCGGTGGGGACTTACCATTGACTCCCATTCATATCTAACTCCTAACCCTTACCCTTACCCTAACCTTAACCATCACCAAATCAATGCCTAACCCTAAACAAACGTTTTTGCACTTTTACATTTTTTATTAACAACAATATGGCCAAGAAAACGGTGTTGCCACCCGTGGGGACCTCATTTTAGGTCCCCACCGTAAGACAAGTCCCCACCTTTATAGCAAATAGTCAGGTCAAAGTCCCACCGGTATAGCAGACACACACACACA
This sequence comes from Acanthochromis polyacanthus, assembly GCF_021347895.1. Classification (NCBI taxonomy): domain Eukaryota; kingdom Metazoa; phylum Chordata; class Actinopteri; family Pomacentridae; genus Acanthochromis; species Acanthochromis polyacanthus. The sequence goes on from NC_067130.1 coordinate 22,209,404, forward strand.
CACACACACACACACACACACACACACACACACACACACACACACACACACACACACACACACACACACACACACACACACACACACACACACACACACACACACACACACACACACACACAAACTAAATAAATATCTAAAATGTACTTTATGGGATGAAGGATTTCGGAATTTTATGTTTCTATATTGCATGCTAAGGACCTTATTTATTTTTATGACATTTGTTTTTTTCAAACACTTGGCAACTTTTCTGAAAGTGGCATACAAATGATCATCAAAAGTTAAAAAAAAAACATTCTAACTTTCAATCTGTTTGGTAGACCGTTTTTTTCATATGAATCATCTCACGTGACTGTACAAATTAGACAGAACTGGCTCCACGTTAACATGATCTCATAATAACAATGCATCAGGTTTGACAAATAAATAATACATAAAACAATGCATCAGTCACTGGGGACCCTTTCCTCAAAAACAAATACATAGTGCTAAATTGTATCCTCACTGCTTTTACCTTCTGCTGATTGCATTTTGTTGACTTATGAGAAAGGATAGAACTTTAAAAGAATATTACATCATTATTTTTAATGGTCAACAGGTGTCTGACTATATAAATTTGTTTTTTCAGATGTAACAAAAAAGGATACTTCAGTGTTTGCAGATGTTGCAGGTCCAGTAGAGGCAGTGCATCTCTCCCATGACAAAAACCGCAGACACAGAAAGATGACGTGTATTTTATCTCATTTTATCTGATGACATGAAGTGTCAGCTTTACAATGAAGTGGAATCTCTTACACACAACATCAAACTGGATCATTTACAGTTAGTAATATTTCCTGAAACATGCTGAGAAGTTAAGAGCACTTGGTATACTATAACAGCATTAGTAATGCTACAGACAGGTGATGCGTTCTTAGGTCGTACATATATAATGTACAGTAAACAGCAACTAAAAAAAGAGAGTGGGATCCAATGATATGTCAGAGACAAATGGACAAGAGACTAAGGAGGTGCCAAAGGTTGGACGACCATCCAGGGATCTCCAGTGCGACCATTTAGCAAACAGTTTGCGGTCATTTGATTAGTTGTGATTTAGTCCACAGATTTAGGAATTTGTGCACCACTAAAGCACAATGTTGCCTGTAATGACAAGAGAATAATGTGGGTCCTGCTTTATTATCAGAGCTGAAAGAGGCTCTCTGCTTAAAAAAATAGTTTCAAAGGGATACTTCACCAATTTAGTAATGCATTTTCACAGGAAGAAGAGCAAATTGTCAAAATGGCAGCAGCAGATATTGGAACCTTTACTTCCTCCTATGAGTCAAGCTCCAAAAACAGCAACGTTTCCCATAATGCCACAAAAGAACATCTCAAACAATCAAATGCACAGTGCGTAGTATGAACATCAACAAATACCAAAAATATGCTCATCATTTATGAAGCTTCCCAGTTATTTACAGCTGTTAGAACCTTTTAAAAGCATTTTCCAGGTCGCATTGATGAGTTACTTCCTGTATCTGTCTTATCTTCTAGAAGTTCTCATACACTGACATCAAATCACAGTTGCATGATGGAGGTTACTGCAGCCCGGATGTTGCACAAAGCACACCCTGCTCCACTGTTTGGTGGTCAGGTGTGGATGAACAACCAAAGCATCTCTAGTGGTTTAGTGGGAGGTTTTCAGCCGAGGGGGTTCTGATCCAAACTGAGGTCTTTTGCAGCATTTGAAAGTTGTTGCTCCTCTGTTTCTTTTAATCCAGCCAAATGCCAAAGTTTACCTGATAAGCTACTTGTCTGGACACACGGCAGGAGCAGGAGTGAGGCAGGTGAGGGAACTAGAAGCTTCCATGAGTCCAAATTTGCCTTGAGACACTTACTGAACATATGTTAGTTGTTGCGATTGTCTGATATGCGTTCTGAATCCCTCCATCATGCTCCGATTTAGCTTTAAAATGACTTTGTTCACGATTGGCATGAACACTCATTTCTCACGTACATTTTATCTGCAGAGCTTTTGTCATCAAAACTCTTTAATATGAAATAAAATGCTTCTCTGAGCTAAACCTGCACCCAGCTGCAGCTCCACCATGTTCCTGTGACAGTCAGTTAGAAATGTGAAACAATACTGTCTCCATCAGGTTAAACTGGAAACTACAATGTTGCCTCTTTCCATTCAGGGTTTCATAACATATTACAAAGCTTTGCATCAGTTTTGATAGTATAACACCAGACTACTGGTAAAGACAGAAGTATCAGTATATGAAGAGTTCATTTGCTAAAACAGATAACTCTGTTTTATAAATTTTCAGAAAACTCATTTTTTTTATTGTTTATTTGAGATAATAATAACACTAATAATTTATTTTTCTCTATTTTGTCATGTATTTTTCTACTGAGTCAAATCCACTCAACTTCAGTCTGATTGATATCTCAAGTAAACAATAAACAAAAAAGTTTTCTGAAAATTTATCAAAACGGAGTTATCTGTTTTTGCAAATGAACTCTTCATATTCTGCTTAACTGTAGATAAAAAATAAAATGACACGATGTTAAGAATAATTGAATCTTGTCCATCGGGTAAGCACATCTTAAAAAAAGCTACACGCAAGAAGAGTCTGAGTAGAACTGAAACGAAATGGTAACAATTGGTGGAGCTCAACTTTATGATGTTCATTACATCAAGTGACATTGTGCTTTGATGGTGCAAATGAAAATATTTGTTTCAGATTACCAGAGTGTGAGAAAGTGAGGATTAAAATAGGGGACCAGCAGCTGGTTTCTACTCTGATCAGAATTTGGTGTCCTATTAAATGGTCTCGATATGCATTAGTATATAATTTACTCATATAAAGACAAGATAAGTGATTGCATCAGACCCAGACAGCCCAGGAAGGGAAGTGAAAGAGGTCACTGACAGTGAGGTCACAATGACTTGAGAAATGGATTGAAGTGCAACAGCATTAGATTGCATTAGTGATAGCAACCAGCAATGGCAGCAAACAGCAACAATCAATAGATTATATTTTTGTCAACTTATAGAAATGTTGGAGTTATGCTATTTTTGAATGACAACAGAGACAAACTCAATTGTTTAAAAAAAAGAGATTTCCAGAAAAAGGCACACATCAATTGAGAAGGTATGCTAAGGCAAAGAACAGTCGGTCTTCAACCAGTGAGTGGTGTAATCCACTCAGCTCTTAATATATAATACAAATAAAACATTAAAAAAGAACGCAAAAATAAACCAGGCTCATACATCACAGACAACTAGAAATACAACCTAATTAAAAAGATTATTACTCAAAGTTGTTGCTGCATTTACATCACAAAGTACTATTTGGTTAATACAGAAAAGTGGCTCAGCGCTTTAAAAACCTGCTATAAGCTTTTTTTATACATGACAAAGTTTCCTCACAGCAGCTTTATGATCATGCATAAATAGAGAAAGTGGTGGTCGGTGAAGGAGGAGCACAGTGATGCGGTCGGCTCTAGTTGTGGTAGAGGCGTATGCGTTGGGATATGTTGCTGCGACACAGAGGGCAGTTCTGCAGCGCCTCGCTACAGACCTGACAACAGCATACATGACCGCATGGCAGGAAGATGACCTGAGACTGCAGAGAGGGAGAGACAAGACAGTCAGCCATCTTTATCACGCATATATGTATGGTTTAACTCTCTGAATTCCAAAACATGCCAGTAGTTTTCAAGTGATGCTATTTTTAAAAACTAATCAGTTATCACATTAACCCTGTAAAAACCACTGTATATATATTCTGCTTTATTTATTGCTCAAAAAACAAACATTTTTTTGCTAATGTTTTTCTATATTTGACTTTTATAAATTAAAAAAAAAAATATATATATATATATATATATATATATATATATATATATATATATAAACATGTACACACCCCCAAATATAGAAAAAAATTTGCAAAAAAATATTTATTTCTTTTTCTATATTTAGCTTTATGTGCAATATTTATTATCTTGTTCTTGCACTTTCGTGACTTTTGCACTCCTCTGTTTTTTTGTTTCTAAGAGCCCTGTAATGGTAAATTTCTCCTTTGTGAGATAAATAAAGTCTATCTTAATCTTAATTCATCCATATATACATATAAACACACACACACACACACACACACACACGTGTGTGTCTTGCTATCATTGTGGGGACATACCAATGACTCCCATTCATATCTAACCCCTAACCCTAACCAAACCCTAACCAAAACAATGGCTAACCCTAAAGAAACGTTTTTGCACTTTTACTTTTTTCAGTAACAACAACATGGGCAAGAAAACACTGTTTAAACTTGTGGGGCCCAAAATGAGGTCCCCACAAGTGACATAGTTTTCGGTTTTCCTACAGTTGTGGGGACATTTGATCCCCACAATATAGCAAAAACATGGGCACACACACACACACACACACACACACACACACACACACACACACACACACACACACACACACACACACACACACACACACACACACACACACACACACACACACTTTTTCTTAGTTTAATTAATTTATTAGTTAATAGTTAATTTTATTTTTATTTGTGTCCTACATTGGAGCAAGGAAGAACATTAGGTTTTCAACTTTCCAACAGTCCATGAACTCATCTGTGACACACCAATGTGTAGGAAAAATAAACCAAATTTAAGTTTTATGATATTTGGTTCAAATCATTCTATATGCATCATTCAGAGCTGTTACAAAAATAAACCATCTACTCAAGATTCTGTTTTAAGAGATAAAATTTAACAGTCACATGACAAAAAATTCCAGGACTTTTCAGTTGAAGTGCAGACACACCTGTGGGCACTTCTCAAAATAGAGACATTTTATGATTTATGGGATTATAACCTAATTATACTATATAAAAGACATGTCCGAGTTCTCTCTGCTTCTAGCCGTGGTTGTGCTATTCCCATAGAGAGATAATGACATGTTCAGAAAGTTTAAAAAAGTACTCAGACACAGTTACTATCAAAGTCAAGATGCCCGTAGCTAAATGTGTTTTGTGAAATAGTAATCATATTAATGCTAAACGTGTATAAATTTCCTGCTTTCTGTAGGCTTCTGTTGATCTGTTTGTGTTGATTAAAGGAGGTCATCTAATCATTTGGCAAAGAAAGAAAGCAGGACCCACGACAGAACTTTGGGACAAGGTACTGCATTTACATAATACATATTATACACTAGAAATTCTGAGTAATGGAAATATTATACCTGATCTGAGCTTTGGTTTTTTTACATCTAATATTTATTAATAGTAGAACTACAGTGACTACTTCCTGGTTTTGCTGCTGTTCTTACCCCAGTCTCCATGCAGACCACACATTCAGAGCTCCCTGGTCCCTCGACAGGAGTGGGTGCAGAGGGGGTGACGGGAGTCCCTGGAGTGAGCGGCGGGCTGGGCATCTGGACGCTCGAGGTGGTGGGAAGAGGAGGAGATATGGATGGGGAAGGAGCTGAAGGAGCTGAAGGAACTGTGACTTCTGCTTCCTCCTCCATTTCGACAGCCTTACAAGCTCCTGCAGGAAGAGGACAGCAAGAGGTTAGACAAAACAAGACAACACAAGATAAGCCTTTATTAATGGTGCAGTGGGGAAATTTGCAATGCTACAGCAGCAAAAGATAGTACAAACATATAGGAAATGTAGTACAAAAATAAACATAAACCAACATACACATAAGTGCTAGCTAAAGAAATAACAGCATTGCACATATCAGTGGTACAGATTCTTTCACGAACAGAAATACTGAGAAGTTAGTCAGGAACACAATTTTTAAAAAATCATTGACTTGCATGAGTTTCATTACTCCAAAGATAACCAAAGATAATCTTCCACACTTAACACATCAAATAAATTTTTATGTAAGCCATTCTTAGAGCTGACAAATTTTCTGTCTTCACTCTTCCTTCTTGGATTCCAGCTTTGGAGGGAACCTTTCATTCACAAGGAAGACATATTTTTTTGCTTACAATTTGCTTTTTTGTATGTTCTGTTTTGAGGGTAACTGTATTTATTACAAACATAAAAAGAAATGGAAAACATTAGGTATGTCTCCGTGTGTTGGCCAGTTCGAGACAAAAACTTACTAAGCCAAACAACCCACAATAAAAAAAGAACATTTAATAATTTCTTAAAATATAAACAGGCTTTATTTACATTTTAAATGGGCACAAAGTCAGTCTGCTATTAAGTGCTGCTGGCTGAAAGCTTAAGGATGCCATGTCCTGACCTTGCCCAGTCGCTTGTGGGCTGGGAAAGAACCCCATCCGTTTTGCTTTACTTGCATAAGGGTGAAGCACGCCAAGACATCGCTGGAAAATTCAGATTCCTGCAAGCACTGATGCATGATACCAGTTCGAATTTGGAAGCATTGTTTGCCAGTGTTGGCCCATTCTAAAGACAACCTCTGTCTCTCTGGCACTACAGCAAAGCCCAGGTTGAGCCTGGCTCAGTCTGTGGATGCTGGAGGCACACTGTCAACAATCAAGGCACAGCATTTTCTGCCTCTATGCATTAAGCTCCTCGAACTCAGGACAGAATAATATTAACCTGGATCTCTTCGACAATGTTAACAATGGGGATGATTAGGATGTCTTTTTTTTTTCTCCAACGCAAGTGCTGTAGCCTGGCAGTTTTATGGCAGCAAGGCTCAGTCCTTTCTTGTGCTCTGTGAGGCCAACTTGCAGCCAGTTTGGCTATCGACTGGCCCACATCGCAGGATGACAAAGGGGAAGAGAGAAATTTAAACAGCGAAAAACCATGCCTTTTCACCAGGGCCCTGCCAAGCCACTAATACTAGCTGCTTGACGTTATTGCGACAGATCCTTACACAGAGTCCCTGTTAAGAGGTATTTTGACCTGGATCTCCCCAACAGTGAAGTTCTGGGGCTCACTGATCCACCTAAAGCGGAGCAGCCAGTGACATACCATCCCCATCCTCAGTGCAGTCTCATACTAAAACATGCAATTGCCAAGTTTGTCCATGAAGCAAAGCGTAGTGGCACGTGGCTTCATTGTAAAAATGTGGGATGCCAACATTTGTTTTGGCTTATTGCTTTTATTTGGTCTGCGTGAACACTTTTCTGCATAATATATTTTAAAAAGTAGCTGATTGTCCTTTACTTGCCTCGATATCAACTAAAATTAGCTATGTGATGTGATAACTTAGATTGTATTAATAGAGCACAGCAGAATGACAGAGCACTGTCTTTTCAATGAATGCAGATGTGCTTCCAGATCAATCCAACCATCTTTGATAAACCGTAGAAGGCAGATGCCAGCATGTAGAGATCATATTTACCAGACAGCAGCCAAGAGTTGGATTTAGTTATCTAGTGAAAAACATTCTGACCGGCTTGCCGTTTTGTGGTGAGGTCCAAGATGCAGCATTGATTATTATCCACTACGAACACTACATAAGATCAATTACCAAACTTGACACCCATATCCAGCATTAAAAGGGCTTAGTATCAAATTGTCTCACTGCATCTTTGAATTGTCTTTCACTATCAGTTGTTCAGCTGACTGTAAACATCACTAGCCTGTAGGAATGGTTCCAGACAAACACATTTCAATTTGACTAGCAGACTGCCAAATCAAACTCCAGGCTTCCAAACTGGTCCTCAGTCTGGTGCAGTTTGTGTTTGGCATGCGGCATGCTATTACGTTTGCTGAGATGCATGGAAAGAGGGGATTTCTATGCTTTGAAACTTTATACACCAGAATACAGATGGCCCAACAAGTAGTAGCTCTATGTACAATATATCTGTCCAGTACACAGTAATATAGTTTGTGTGTGATTTACCTTCAGGTTGGCGTTCCCGGGCCCAGTTCAGGAGAGCTTTCTGGATTCCTATCTCACTAATGCCAAGCTGAAAACAGAGAAATGAATAAAAATCGTGATTCAGATTCAATAACAGGTAAACCCGCATTAATTATTTTTGGTATAGCAAGCTATATCCACAACACTGACATTTTCTCAGCTTTGATGGAGATATGCTACATATTGTAGCAGATAGTTGCCTATTTACGTATTGGAGCAACAATATTCCCGGTTTAAACTCTGCTTTGGTCCTTAGGTGACCCATGAAGAGGGGATATAGTCCCTGACGCAGTGGGCATGGGTTCGAGTCTGACCCACGGCCATTTGTTGCATGTTCTCCCCATGTTTGCTGTGTCTCTCTCCACTATCCTATATAATAAATGCTAAACAGGCCAGAAAAAATTACTTCAAAAAAACTGCTCTGGTCCTCAATGTCTCATGAGGGAAATATCCGGTTGTTTTCCTGCTAAATGCTCTTCTCTGTACAGCAGCTAGTCTCTAACTGTGTCTATTTGCTGGTTGGTGATGGACAAGTCATATACATTGAGTTTTTAAAACGTTATCATAAAAACACATCTCCCAGCTGCAGCCAGAGACAATGCTGACAGCTGTGAAAGTGAGCAAGAAGAGTAAAGGCACAAGTCAGAAAATCAAAACATTGAGCTGAAAGATGCTCTAAATCCCCACATAGCTGAGAAATGTAGACATTTGATTCACTATTGCTATTAAAAAATGTCTTTGCTGTTTTAAAAACGGTGGCTAATTGTGATTTCAAGAATGGACCTAAAGTTTGGAAATCTGGAATTTCAGCTTTTGTGGGAACATAAAATGGCTGTCTTAGAAATAATGAAATTCTGTCTTGCTATCAGGCTATCAGGCTAGTTTCATAGTGGACATAATCCTGCATTTGAACACTTCAATATGAATGAGTACTGATGATCTGTGTTGATGACAGTGGAGAGTGTGTCTACTCTTCGACAGATGCTGGTGCAGAAATTCAAGCTAACATTACTTCTCAGTGGGCTGGTATGGGCAGGAAGGACAGCTGATGTTAAAAATGAATGTTGCATGGTTAAACAACTAACTGATGGGGTCCAGATACCTCGACTGGTTGAGTGGGCAACCCATGAACAGCGGCTGGCCTGGGTTCGATTCCCGCTCACAGCCCTTTTGAGCACCCCCCCACTCTTCTCCCCACTTTCCTGTCTGCCTCTCAACTGTGCCAAAAAGATTACTTCAAAAACATCTAACTGATGTGATAGTGATGTTTTTGTGAAGAGACCTTCTTGAGGTCAGAGGACTTCATGTGGCGAAGCGCTTCAGTTGTCACTCGATTATGGGCCAGAATGGGCAGGTAGTGCTGCGCCGACAGTCTGCACAGCAGGTTGACTAAATCCTTCTCCACACCAGCCTCCTGTAGTAAGATCACAGTTTTAGAACAACATACTCAGCTTTCAGATGATGTGCGTGTTGATCCTGCTCTGCTCTGTACTGTACCTGCATGCGTAGTGACAGGGGCTTAGCATCCAACAGTCTCTGGTATTGTATCATCCAGTAGTTCTGTTGGTTAGACTCAGACTTCAGCTCCATCTCCGCCTGGAAAAAAACGAAGTGATTCTTACATATTCAGTTGACACGTGAGCAATTTCAACCTCCAGAACAGCATAACTTCATGACATGAAATAAAGGAGTCATTCTCCAAACAGTGACATCAGTGCTTTTTCCCTATCTTATAAGTACTATCAGTTTTTCTGATTTTACAGTGCATGAGGCACTATTTCACAGTGAAAGAAAGAGAAAAAGAAGTAACCACTGATGTGTTTCCTCACCAGAACCTGCCGGAGTTCCTGCTCTCTCTGGTCCCTCTGCTTCAGCAGCTGCTGCAGTAAGTCACTGAGAGCTGTGCGCTGGTCTACCAGAACCTCCTGCACACAGAGGTGAAGTGACAATACAAACTCATCAGTAAATGCTGTCTAAATACTGATAACAACGTAAAGAAAACAGGACTTCTATCGTGCACATGTAGTAAGAAATCAAAATTATCACCTCTCACTCATTTTCCTGTCCAAAAGCAGCTCAAAATGCACACAGTACCATCACCAAAATCCAAGTAGTAAAAACAGAAGAATGTGAAATACATCGTCTGCAGCCATGTTTACCAGTTTTGGTTCATTTTTCTACCATGTAAAATCTAAGTGTACTACTTTACTTTAGTGTGTTTTCATGCTAACATTTGCTATTTACCCTACAAACACAAAGTAAAGCTCAGGCTGATGGAATGCCATTTGTTTTAAAGGTGCTTTTATAATAAACTTCCAACAATTGAGCAATCCAATTATTCAGCATTAAAGCAGCCACATGTGGGTTTCAGGCTTCACAAAGCTGAGCAGAGCCACTTCAGCTATACCTCCAAAAATATAAACACATGTGATGCTTTATAGTGGAGTAGTGGTTAGCACTTTCGCCTTGCAGCAAGAGGATCCCCAGTTCAAATCCCGGCCTGTGCCTGGGATCTTTCTGCATAGAGTTTGCATGTTCTCCCTGTGCATGCGTGGGTTTTCTCCGGGTACTCCTGCTTCCTCCCACAGTCCAAAAATATGCTGAGGTTAATTGGTTACTCTAAATTGTCCATAGGTGTGAATGTGAGTGTGATTGTTTGTCTGTATATGTAGCCCTGTGACAGACTGGCGACCTGTCCAGGGCGTCCCCTGCCTTCGCCCAAGTCACCTGGGATAGGCTCCAGCACCCCCCGCGACCCTCGTGAGGATAAAGCGGTGTATAGAGAATGGATGGATGGTGATGCTTTATTAAATTCTATGTATAGTTTTCAATAATTATTTCTTTCAACACATGGCATCTCTGCAACATAATGGGTGTTAACCAGCCAAGTTTGTAATATGTTGAAAGTTACAGTGGTAAATGCACAGACTAGAAATCATTAACTTCTGTTGGCAGCCCTCCTCCTTCTTTTCATCACCTACCTCCTTCCCCTTGGCAGTATCTTCCGTAAACACAAGATTAATTTTCACTGTTAGACAGGTGACACCCAGCTCTACCTATCCAGCAAACCCAACTCCATACTCCCACCTTCCTTCCTCACCACCTGCCTGTCTAAAATAAAATCCTGGTTCACCTCAAACCTTCTAAAACTAAACAGTGACATTCGTAATATTGACTCTCTGCCTCTCTTTAAATCCAGACTCAAAACTCATCTGTTGAAAACTATTTATTCTTTAGAATTCCCTCTTTCTTGAATGTATAGTTTTTATCTGTTCTTTTGTATTTGTTTTTCTTGTAAATCAACCTTGAGTGTCAAGAAAGGCACTTACAAATAAAATGTATTAGCAAATCATTGTTATTAACAAGTCAACCATGTGTGACATGGAGTTAATGTAGTTGTAATGTTGTCCCACTTTTCCCAAAGGACTTAGCAAATTTGGTGACTTATAAAAATGTACTGTATTCTTATTATGATTTCATGTACATTCTCTGTATTATACTGAACTTGTGGTAAACTACTGAGAACTCCAAGGTCATGCGAACTGATAAGGATCACCAACTGTTTGTGCGACTACAGGAACTCATTCCCACTGAGCTCCATCACACCACAAGTTCTTCTTTGTTCTAAATATTAATATTAGGTGTTCATTTGATGGTGATTGTAACAGCTCATGCAAACAGCTGCCTGTGAAGCTTGTGTGTAACCTACAGTCCATAATCATTTGCTCTGTCCTGTGCATATTGATTCACTTGCTGCAAATAAAGAATTGGACTTGAACAAGAGGAGCATTTAGGACTCCACTAGAGAAGAAATTTCCCAACAGTGACATTTTGGGAGACAACAATATGTTGTCTATCCAGAGCATCACACAGAAGGTTGATGATATGTCTAAAGAATGTGCAGATCGTAGATGGACTGGAACACTTCAGCTGCTGGAGGGACAGTGCATATGTACTCTGGAGACATGGGGTTACTCGTTGAAAAGTCAAGTGATGGCAGAAAATGGACAAGGTAACCATAGGTGTGCAGGTTTCATCTTGATATTGAGGGCCATTGATATTCCCATTAATAGAATGCAGAGATGCTCTTTGTCCATGATAAACAGTATCCCTGGCCACACCATCAGTCTTCTGTCTCTATGGGCCACTGTTCGAACAATCTTGACACCTGCATAGCATTCCCCTGTACGACATCAGTTTCATTGTCTGCCATCTGCTCTGTATAGCTGAAAATGAGCTTCAACAGTGAAAAAGACTCTCCTCTATCTTGCTACTATCCAGTGAATGTGAGCAATGCCTACTGGGGCCACTTAGACTGCTGTTCTACCACTAGATTAAGACCTTGGTGTGGACAAAAAGATCACAAGCGGCTTCGCTCAGGCAGTTCTTCACAGTCTGACCAGATATTCTCTGCTTCAGTACATCAACAACTTCATCAGGGTCTCTGTAGTCAATCTCACACCATTTCACAGATAGATGTGACAGTCTTGGGTTTAGGTGGTGACACATGTTTTGCAGTCATGTGGCAGATGCAGTGCTGGCTGAAACATTTTCTAAGATGACAAATCTTGTGAACACTCAAGTGCATGGCTCCAACTCATTCTCTTCTTTCTTATTTTTTGCTGTACTTGTTTTTACAAAAGGATAAAATAATACATTCAGCCAATTTTGTAGCTGCCATGTTTACCTCAATCTCTCTATTGAATTGATGTATTTGATGCCACTTTACTTCTGAGTATTTCCTCAGAACGCAGTGTGTACAATGTTAAATCGTTACAATGGAGCAATGACATGGAAATAACCAAAAGAAAAAGAACAAAATAAACAAGTCAATGTGGGAAGGCAAAAAAAAGAAGGTGGTGACACCCACCTGCAGGTTCTCAGCATCCAGATTGCGTCTTTTAATCTCCAGTTTAGTCAGCTGCATTAATTCACCCTCTATGAGCTTGATCTGGGGACAGTGGAGAAGCAGACATGAAGCTAGCAGGGAGAGGGGACATGCTGCTGAACGCAAAGTCAGGGTGAAAAACATTGGTAATGAGTAGGTGAGATGAATTTCTGCCTTGTTACAATAGTACACAGGGTTCTGTTGGCACCCAGTGGCTCTACCTTGAAAATAGTAAAGAAAATCAGCAAGAACATTTTTGTTAGTGTGAGTACAAATTAATTAGATTATGAGAAGGCTGCGGGAAAAACAAGAGAAAGAAAAAGGCAATAAAGCTCTGTGGCAGCAGTCTGTGTTTTCATCTTTACCAGGATCATTTTACCAATCCAAACAGTGATTTGCTTAAACCTTCATTAACCGAGTCTTTGGCCACTTAGCAGCAGTGGAAAGAAGCTGTAAACACAGCACTGAGGTATCTATCACCCGTCCATACATACCTGGTTGCGGATGTAGCCATGTACAGCATCTTTCTGCAGCTGCAGGGCCTGGAATGCTGCTTTCTGCATCTCCTCCTGCAGAGGAAAACCCGACAACACAACAGTTCACAGAGTCTGGCTGCTAAAACAAGCTCTTAGGACAATTAAGCCACATCAAAGGACCACCTACCTCCTGTAAGATATGGGCAATGGCTTTAGATTTGTCCAACACTTGGAGGGACAGCATCTTGTCGAATTTCCTGTCCAAATTCTCCATACTGTTACAGGACAAGGGAGAAGCAATTACAATATGTTTCTCAAACCTTTGATCTGTTACGTCCACATCATAGACTGTATAAAAGATGGATGTAGAAATCCTGACAACACCTATTGATTTGACTACTGTTTTCAAGCCTTCAGTTTGGGATTGGCCATCACTATATTATATTTTTGAAACTAGAACTAACAAGTGAGGGATGGATCTGACTGAGAACTCCAGGACCATATGAGACACTGACAGGGTGGTGACGCTTCAATCCTAAGGTAGCCTAGCCACGCTAGACCCAGCTCTGATGACGCAAGGGTCTAGTTACCCTCGGTAAGCCTCGAGGCTGTATGCTCCTAAAACTGGCCGACGAATCACCATGAAGTGTAGAGTCAGAAGGCGGGCATAACTAAGTGACGACAGAGGCGCGACGATTCTGACAGAAACAACCGGAAACAACTAGCCTAGCCGCGCTAGACAACCCACGGCAACGAATTCAATTCTCTGCCAGGGTCGACAACAAAAACGACAACAGTCATTGAGCTCCATTAGCACCCACTCTGAATAATCTTTCTGTTAACATGTCTTTAATATACTTGAGCTTCACCCATTGACTGTATAAATAAGGCTTCACCGAACTCCCACATCCTCTGATTTCCGGCGCTCTAGGAACTACGTCAGTCTATTCGTTGCGCTGATTGGTTGTATACCTACCCAACTGCTGCAGAGTGATTTGAAAGACAACCTTTAAGCCTGCCTCCCTCCCTGCTGAGGGTAACTAGACCCCTGTGTCGTAAGAGCTGGGTCTAGCGCGGCTAGGCTAATCCTAAGGTATCCTGCCCTAAAACATCTTACTTTAACTATACTCTTATTAAAACCGCAATTGACAAAATGAACGCCATGTTTTATTCAAAAAATTTTGTAACTACTGATTGAGACCAGAAACTTATTAGGAAAATGTTCACTGAGGTACCTGATGAAGGTTTCTAATGAATTCCTGTGCTTCTAGCTGCTTTTTTTCTGAAATCAGAGGAGTCGCCTCATGCCAGTTGTTAGAAAATAATGCAGATGTAAATCACTTCCTTGCTGGCTTCTCTTTTCAGATGTAAAGGCTACATCAATCTTTTATATAGCGGTAATGTTCCACATAAGTCTGATCTGTGCGTGCGTTGGTGAGAGTGCATGTTTAACCTCCTGCAGGCCTCAGAGACCAGGCTCTTTCTGCGACAGTCACTGGCCTCTTGGAGCATGCTCATCGCACAGCTGTCCGACAGCATCTTTTGCATGGCCGCTAAAAACAGAGAGGGAAGGGAAGAGAAAAGTGAGAAACAGTTCAGAGGAAAACAAAAATGATTCAAGGCAATGGAAAGACAAGCAGGCTTATGAAGATCGTATGTACTAATCAATGAGCCTGCAAAGTTTCAGGACCTTAGCTGTATTATTTCTCAAGTTATGGTACTTTAAACATTGCTCCAAAGATTTGGAGCAAAGGAAATTGCAAAAATTAAATTTTTATCCCAAAAATTTATATTATCTATGACCCCAGCTTTTCCACATTTTACTTAATCATATATGTATGCACCAAAAAAATTACATGGTTATATATGTTTTACATCCTTCTAAAAGAGAGCTTGCTCTCAGTGGTCCTCAGCGTTCAGAATACAGTAAAAAACTAAATAAATAAATGTGTGCAAATGACCATGTACGCATAGCCCTAACTATAGCACACATAGCAACTTGTGCTTGTCCAGTGTTGCCTATCTATGCGAAAACTACGAATGGGCCTGAAGTGACTATTGGATCATTTACTTCACTCATCTAATTACATTATTACTCCACAAAGGAACATGGTTGGTGTTTGTTTGTCTGTCTGTTAGCAGCATTATTCAAAAACGGACAAACAGAAATTTTCAGGGAAGGTCAGAAATGACACAAGGACCAAGTCATTAGATTTTGGCAGTGAAGCGGGTAATAGTCTGGATCCACGGATTTGTTAAACATTTCTGTATCATTGTGAGATAGCAGCATGGTGTCACAGTAACTATGACTACAAGTGAACACTACGTCAGCTGCCTGTTGACGACCACGATTGCAATCCTACTACAAATCGACCGCTGCGGACCACAAATTTTTTTTAAAGGTTTCATCCACCAGACATCATACATTGACTGAGCAGCTCCCAGAAAACCTGCTTCATAATGGAGGTAGTTCTGCATCGCTCTTGGTGGAGGGCACATCTAAAATGTGTTGTAATTCCTCCATCATTCACCTGATTTGGATGGAAACCTCAAATTAAAGCTGCAAGTCTGCACTTAAAGCACATCTTGATTGTTTCATTTCAAATCCAGTGTGGTGGTTTACAGAACCGAAATGCAGAAAATTTTGTCACTGTCCAAGTATTCATGCACTTGACTGTATTATGTATCTGAGGAAAGAGACACTGTCCCTCTTATCAAATTAAAACAATGCAAAGCATGATGGATGCAGGTCTGTTAGGAGACACTACCTGAACCCTTCTTATGTAAGGCACTTGAGTCAAATATTCAGAATATTTAGGAACAGTGCTGCAGGGCTAATTGTGACTGCCAGCTGTACAGGACTGGCTGTCATGAGAGATGAAGCTTAACAATATAAATGCAATATATACTTTTTTTTAATAAAAAGAACCTTAGCGCAAACCAAGAACAGAAATAAATAGCGTGAGGTGTAATGTACAATATGTCATTCTAAAATGGAGCAAAGCGAAAGTTTGGTCAATTGCTTTGTTTTCTCTGTTGTTTGTTGTTTTACAGTACATAACCATGATTTTTGCTAAAGATGTTTTAAACAAGACACTGTTTTAAAATTACATCAAAGAAGCCTTTGGTGTTTCTGTATTAATATTTTGCATGAGGGACAGTAATGTCATATCAACATGGAAATCCTCTGAGGACCTTTAATACGTAAATGTCATGAATACATTTCTGTATTCTGTACAACTGTGAAAATCATCAGCATCAAAATCATCAACATCATGAAAATCCCCCAAGATCAGTGTATTTCTAATACAGTGTTGAAAAAAAAAACAAACAAGTAGAACATGAGTCAAAAAACAACAATACTGCACATCAAGCATATCTGTAACAACAAATTCCTAATAATAATTACTTCCATACCTGCCACTTCCCTCTTTCTCAGTGAATTGGCCTCTTCTTGTGTGATGGCTGTCAGATGCTCCATACGGATCCTGATGGAGAACAATGACAACATTTTGAAAGTTCTCATTGTGCTAGAGAGCTGAACGTCATGGTAAAACGGAAAAACATCATAGGTACAAACATCTAATAAACTGCAACACAAATTCAGTTATTCTCATTATAATTATTTTAATCTACTTAATGAATTAGTGGTTTGAATACAACAAATAATATTCTATGTATCAGAAAGTGTAGGATTTAAATCGTGTTTACATCAAAAGTCAGAAATGTCCATCATCTGTCAAAAGGTTAATTAGAACGAAACACAGAGCACAGCTGAGGCTGATGGTCACTGCAGTTTTGCAGGTATTTAACCACAAACCAAAGTACATGGAAAAATTAAATTTTTACCAGAGAGATTCTAAAACTTTGACAGGGCTTTGTTTTTACTTGGTGTTGGTGCTAGATGGAATCAAAGCCAATTCATCCTAAAGTAAACAACTGATTGCACCAAATGTCATGGCATTCCATCGAACAGACATTAACTTAATACACTCTTGTCCAGATTGTTAAGCTCGTCTAGATTTTAGCTTTACAATCTTTGCTGCAGTAACTAAACTTTGCATTTTGCTCACAGTATTAAGACTGTAGATTTTGTCTCCACCTCTTACAATAAAGTGGTGCTATGGCAGGATTTGTTGAAATGACTTTAATCAAAATAATAGTTTTTTTTAGTGAATTTTTAAAATGAGAGTTTACAATGCTTGGACAGAAAAGCAGGACACCGAGCAGAGCATGCATGGCAAAATTAGGGTGAAAGTAGCATAAAGTTAAAACAAGAAGAAAAAAAATATGTCAAAATACCAAAAAAATAAATACAAGTAGAATAATAAAAACAGTAAAAACTCTGAATATCATTTCTGATATGATCACTGATTATGACTAAACAGCTAGTATGTATGGGAGGAATGCAGAGAGCAAAATTATTTTCTAACAGTACTTCTAACCTGTGAGCAGAGCGCGAAGATAGACTGTCCTTCAAACTGAATTTGCTATCAATACTCTGGTGTGTTATTCTTCTTTACGGTGATGTTTTTCAGACCTGTTACGTTGTGTTCTTTGGATTATATTTTCCCTCCCCTGAAAGCACATTGTGTATTTCACTTGGAAAGTGTTCTATAAATAGTCTGAGTCTGGTAAGTGGATAACAATTGGTTGAGTGCTGTCATGAGTTGGAGTGACTCGTATCTCTTACGTTAACAGATCTGGAGGATATGGATATGTCATTTATTCACTCACCGATCTTCCTCCATGGATTGGAGAAACTCTGCACTCTTTTTCTGCCTGTAGAGATCCAAATAAACACACTACAGTTAACAGAGATTTATCTGTGGAGACTGTATATTTACAGTGAACAACACAGTTTAGCCTCCGTCTTCAGGTCCTACCTGCTGTTGTCCATCAACATGCTGCTGATGCGACTGGTGATGTTGTTTTCAGCTTGTCGGACTTTCTCCAGCACCAGTAGCCTCTCGGCCTCCTGAGCCCTTTGCTGCTGACTCACGCCCAGCTCCATACGCTCCTGCTCCTAAACATCAGGCACATTTACACAGTAATGTGTGTGAAGCCAAAACAAACAGATAAACAAAACTCCTAAAAAGGTAAGATCTTCACTCACTTACATAAAGATGTAAAGTCAGCACCTTGTAGTTTGATGTGATTCCTTAATCCTATGATTTATTTGAGCTTTCGTATATTTTATAAACACTATTAAAAATGAATTAGATCAGAACAAAAAAAAAAATAGTTTGTGCATAGTGACTGTTTGTGGTAATTCCTGAATTACCAAAATGAAAACATGACTGAGTTTTGGAAGAATAGTATTCCCTACAGGTTGCTGCCAAATGATTCTCACCCGCCTTGCCAAGAATCCAGGCTTTTGATGGTGGTGTAATGTGCAGAATGATTTCTTGGACAATTTGGGTCATTAACTTCTTAAGCAATTTCTCCTTAGGGGTCAATGAAGTATTTCTGATTGTGATTCTTAGTAAGCACAATCATAGTTTGACAGTCTGAGTATTGCTGCTGACCATTTGCATTCCTTTGTGCCACAGGTTGCCATCTTCTAATGCCTGCTTTCAACCAGATAATGCACCATGTCAAAAAGCAAATGTTGCCTTCACTGATTTCATGAACATGACAGTGAATTCAGTCACCAGATCTGAAACCTGTAGAACACCTTTGGGAGGCAGGAAGCGGAAAATGCACAACATGAATACCTACCAAATCAGTCAAATCTCTGGTATCATTCCCTCTCCTGTTAGTCTCCTTATATGCATTCCTCTGTTACTGCCACTGTTATTTCACTGGGATTAATCAATAAAGAGGACTTTCCATCATCCACTATGAAATGGTTCTCACTCACCTCAAGTGTTTGTCCTTGTTTCCCCTACTGAGAAGCCCTTCAGATACTCCTCATACTTGGAGAGCTCTCCTAAATTGCCTTCTTTGACAGGACTGTTGCTGACTGGAGTCTTGTGTTGTTCATTCAGCATATACTGTATGTGACAAAGCAGCTTTTCTATCTGTCTGTGAGGCATAATGTTTCTATCTTCTGATGGTGAGCTCACACAACTGATCCAGTTTCCACAAAGTGTTTAGAGCCCTGTGCACTGCCTCTTAGAAACCTTCAATCTCTATATGATTCGACACTGAGACAGCTGCTCTGTCCTCAAACAACTGATTTCTAACTCTAAACTTTCTGATTATCTCCAGGTTTATGAAAAAACAGGAATTATTTCCAATGTGGTCTTGGATTTACTGTATACTACTGTATAGCGACATATACACACGTGGACAAAATTGTTGGTACCCCTCAGTTAAAGAAGGAAAAACCCACAATTCTCACTGAAATCACTTGAAACTCACAAAAGTAACAATAAATAAAAATGTATTGAAAATTAAATAATCAAAATCAGCCATCACTTTTGAATTGTTGATAACATAATTATTTTAAAAAACAAACTAATGAAATAGGGCTGGACAAAAATGATGGTACCCATAACTTAATATTTTGTTGCACAACCTTTTGAGGCAATCACTGCAATTAAACGATTTCTGTATTTGTCAATGAGCGTTCTGCAGCTGTCAACAGGTATTTTGGCCCAATCCTCACGAGCAAACAGCTCCAGTTGTCTCAGGTTTGATGGGTGTCTTCTCCAAATGGCATGTTTCAGCTCCTTCCACATATGTTCAATGGGATTCAGATCTGGGCTCATAGAAGGCCACTTTAGAATAGTCCAACGCTTTTCTCTCAGCCATTCTTGGGTGTTTTTGGCTGTGTGTTTTGGATCGTTGTCCTGTTGGAAGACCCATGACCTGCGACTGAGACCAAGCTTTCTGACACCAGGCAGCACATTTCTCTCCAGAATGCCTTGATAGTCTTCAGATTTCATCGTACCTTGCACACTTTCAAGACACCCTGTGCCAGATGCAGCAAAGCAGCCCCAAAACATTACTGAGCCTCCTCTATGTTTCACCGTAGGGACAGTGTTCTTTTCTTCGTATGCTTGGTTTTTGAGTCTATGAACATAGAGTTGATGTGCCTTACCAAAAAGCTCCAGTTTGGTCTCATCTGTCCAAAGGACATTCTCCCAGAAGCTTTGTGGCTTGTCAACATGCATTTTTGCAAATTCCAGTCTTGCTTTTTTATGAGTTTTTTTCAGCAGTGGTGTCCTCCTTGGTCGTCTCCCATGAAGTCCACTTTGGCTCAAACAACGACGAATGGTGCGATCTGACACTGATGTACCTTGGCCTTGGAGTTCACCTTTAATTTCTTTGGAGGTTGCTCTGGGCTCTTTGGATACAATTCCAACGATCCGTCTCTTCAATTTGTCATCAATTTTCCTCTTGCGGCCACGTCCAGGGAGGTTGGCTACTGTCCCGTGGGTCTTGAACTTCTGAATAATATGAGCCACTGTTGTCACAGGAACTTCAAGCTGTTTAGAGATGGTCTTATAGCCTTTACCTTTAAGATGTTCGTCTATAATTTTTTTTCAGATGTCCTGAGACAATTCTCTCCTTCGCTTTCTGTTGTCCATGTTCAGTGTGGTACACACCTTTTCACCAAACAGCAGGGTGACTACTTGTCTCCCTTTAAATAGGCAGACTGACTGATTATGAGTTTGGAAACACCTGTGATGTCAATTAAATGACACACCTGAGTTAATCATGTCACTCTGGTCAAATAGTTTTCAATCTTTTATAGAGGTACCATCATTTTTGTCCAGGCCTGTTTCATTAGTTTGTTTTTTTAAATAATTATGTTAATCAACAATTCAAAAGTAATGGCTGTTTTTGATTATTTAATTTTCAATAAATTTTTATTTATTGTTACTTTTGTGAGTTTCAAGTGATTTCAGTGAGAATTGTGGGTTTTTCCTTCTTTAACTGAGGGGTACCAACAATTTTGTCCACGTGTGTAACTCATTTAATTTCAGCTGAAACAAACATTCAATAGGTTCTACTGGAGACTGGTGCATTTACATAAAATAAAAGACCAGGACAAAGTGAGTGAGTGCTTTACCTGTCGTACTGAGTTGAGGATGTTTTCCTTGTGGGAACTATTCATGAGTAGAAGCTGGGTGTGCTCATTTTGCTTTTCCTCCCGGTGACGCTCAAAGGCCAGCTTTTCCTGCTGCTTCTGCACCTGAAGAACAAACACAGCAGTGAGATAGTTTTCATACATAAATGAGTGTGTCTACTGAAAAAATAATAATAAAAAGAACTTATAAAAGAAAGGTGACATGTAGTAACATCTAGTAAAAAGGCTGCAGATTGCAATTAGCTGAATGTCCTTCCTTCACCTTTTCCTTTCCAGGAGAACCTATGGTGGCAGACACCTAAAAATAAACACTTCCCTCTCTGAAGGCAGTGTCTGTGTGTTCTGGGCTACGATAGAAACACGGCAGCGCAAAATGTCAAGCTCTGTGGAAGATGAAAGAGTGGAAGGGGTCGTTCTAAGCTAACAAAAGCACACTGATTCATGGTTACAGGCGGTTCTACATTAGTGACAATATTATTATGACTACCATAGGAGGAACCTGCACCTGTGAAAGTGGCTGCAAAGTTTTGGAACAAAGTTTTCCAGAAGAACCTGGAGTTTATGTGAGAATCATGTTCTTTGATTTTTCAAATGCATTCAACTCCATCCAACCCACCATCCTCAAAGACAAGCTCACGGAGATGGGAGTGGATCCTTCCTGTGTTTCATGGATTACAGATTACCTGACAGGAAGGCCACAGTTTGTCAGGCTGGGGAACTGTGTTTCTGGGACATTAATGAGTAGTACTGGGGCTCCACAAGGAACAGTCCTGGCTCCATTCCTGTTCACTCTGTATACATCTGACTTCAAATGCAGCACTGAGTCCTGCCACATTCAGAAATACTCTGATGACACTGCTATCGTGGCATGTATCAGAAATGGACATGAAGCTGAATACAGAGATCTGATAAATGCCTTCAGTGACTGGAGTCACAAAAACTGCCTGCTACTCAATGCCTCAGAGACAAAGGAAATGATCATAGATTTCCGCAGATCCAAACCCCCTCTTCAGCCAGTCAACACTTGTGGCGTGGACATCGAGATGGTGACATCATATAAATATTTAGGTGTCCACCTTGATAATAAGTTGGATGTAAGTAAGTAAGATGCTGCAGATGTTTTATCAGTCTGTGGTAGCAAGTGTCCTGTTTTATGCTGCAGTCTGCTGGGGAGGCAGCATAAAACAGAAGGATGCAAGGCGTCTGAACAAACTGATTAAAAAAGCTGGCTCTGTGGTTGGAATCGGATTGAACACATTGGAGGATGAGGTGGAGAGACGGGCATTGAGCAAGATGGAGGCCATTCTGACAAACATGGATCATCCACTTCACATCTGTCTCAATGAACAACGAAACATCAGTGGACAGCTCCTATCCCTGTGCTGCAAGACCAAAAGATTTAGGAAATCTTTCTTGCCATTAGCAGTCAGGCTATTCAATTCAAAATTAAACAGATAAGAACCCTGACAACTGAATTTCCCTTCGGGGATGAATAAAGTGATTCTGATTTTCCTTTTCTGCTGTTTGATCCTCTAAATCCTAAACACTGATTCGTTATGGTAAGCGACAAACCTACACTGCATCTGTTCAAAAATTGGTTGCAACTAATCAAAACTAGCATTAAAATTAAATATAATTACATCTCTGTTAAAATTTAAACAATGAGCTGAAAAATGTTGAAAAGCTAAAAAAACAAATCAGATTTTTTATCAGTGTTTGGTCATAGTTGAAAGGGAGCTTGTGTGCTTGAGCTGCAATGAAGGATTATTTACATGGAAAAAAAATTACAAAAACACTCCCCGACCACTTTATTAGGTACATCTGTTTAATTGCTTGTTAACACAAATAGCTAATCAGCCAATTACATGGCTGCAACTCAACACATTTAGGCATGTAGACGTGGCCAAGACAACCTGCTAAAGTTCAAACTGAGCATCAGACAAGGGAAGAAAGGAGATGTAAGTGACTTTGAACATTGCATATTGCTGGTGCCAGATGGAATGGTCTCTGTATTTCAGAAACTGCTGATCTACTGGGATTTTCACACACAACCATCTCTGGGATTTACAGAAAATGGTCCAAAAAAGAGATAATATCCACACCTTGTACTAGCAAGGTGTACCTAATAAAGTGACCAGTGAGTGCGTGTAACTTTGATGCACAAAGATGAGTTTTCCTGGATTTAATCAATGGCTGGAGGGAGACACAAATATAAAAATATGGAATAGTACAGATTTAATTACAAAAATCACTGAAGGTAAAAAAGACATCTCAAATCATCCCCAACACGGTATGCCAGAGAAATGAGAGGAAAGATGAGCTGACACCAACAGTGACTGTGTTAATTATGTGTGGAGTCACAAACCTTTCTCTTCTCATAGTCACTGAATTTGTTCTGCAACAAAGAGTGAGGAAAGGTTGAATGAGACTTTCATAGTGTAAGCAACACATAAGGTCCAAGCAAACAGTGCTACACAGACATAAAACAGACTTTTCACTGCTTAGTATGTCCGTGTGTGTTAGCATGTCATCTGCTGTACCTGCCAGGCCTCCTCCAAGCCGTCCAAACAGTCAGACTGTTTGCAACAGTCACTCTCCAGTACCGGCAGGAGATACTGGGATGGTGGGCAGTACTCTTCTCCCAGCTCTGAAAATCATATCAGCCAAGATAATAAATAATATTCTCCAGTGCTATTAAAGTAAAGTGATACTTTACACTAAAGTAAAGTGATACTTTACTTTAGTGTGGTTGATCCTCAAATTACTCTATGACTGTATCTTCAATCTATTAAGAGTAGTTCAGAGTCATGTTAATGCATAATAGTGCAACAGGCTGTATATTTTAAATTTGATATTAATTAAATAGTACATTTTAATTCACTACAAACATTTACAAAAATCTCACTATTTAATACAGTAAAAATGATTAATTACTCATGTATTCAGAACTAAAATTTCATATTGGTTCCACCAGGACTCTAGGGTAGTATCACCAGTGCTGGATTGTGCGGTTCAGTGGAACAGAAAGAATGTTATTCTATCATCAGATAGGGCTATGCTCATGAAGAAATTAAAAGAGAGATAGACCTAAATGAGATAAAGTGCAGTACCGCTAAATGTGGAGCCAGAAGTGGTGCCAGCTAAATGTGGTGACAGAAGGTCAAGAACAGGCTGCAAACACACCTCTGGGAAATGATTAAAATGCATGGCAATTGTAGCCTGTTTTGTAGGGTAGAATCTCAGGTTCAAATTCAATAAAAGGTGACCTGATATGCCATGCTGATAGCTTGGTTTTCTCACTTTTGCCAGGTGACCACTTTTTTATTTACACAGAAAGCTGGTGGAAAGGGGAGCAGCTATTTGTCAGAAGTCCCTGGAATGTTTGTGTCACATGTTATTGTTCTGCAGTACTAATGTTTATTGAGACTGTTGGAAACTTTGTATTGCAGTACTGACAACACCATATTCTCTTTACTGTATCTTATGAAAATTCTACAAGCTATTTGTGCCCAAATACATGTTTGCTTGATATGTATCTGCACTCCCTGTCTACGGTGTCTCTCCTGCCATCTCTGCATGACCTTGTGGCTTCTTTAGTTCTCGATTGACTAAACCTCTTAGAGAAGAGGTGAAACATGTTCAAGGGCCAGAGAGAGAAGTCCAGCTGATTTGTACTGAAGCCTTAGGATAACCAGGGCTATTGTCTTTGTTGTTTATTTTACACGTTTATAATGCTGATGTCTATGTGCCCCAAAATGCAAGAAAGACAGTGTAGGCACATGTACAGTGGGTACGGAAAGTATTCAGACCCCTTGAAATTTTTCACTCTCTGTGTCATTGCAGCCATTTGCCAAAATCAAAAAAGTTCATTTTATTTCTCATTCATGTACAATCAGCACCCCATCTTGACAGAAAAAAAAAACAGAAATGTAGAAATTTTTGCAAATTTATTAAAGAAGAAAAACTGAAATATCACATGGTCAGAAGTATTCAGAACCTTTGCAGCGACATTCATATTTAACTCACATGCTGTCCATTTCTTCTGATCCTCCTCCAGATGGTTCTGCTTCTTTATTGGAGTCCAGCTGTGTTTAATTAAACTGATTGGACTTGATTAGGAAAGGCACACACCTGTCTATATAAGACCTTACAGCTCACAGTGCATGTCAGAGCAAGTGAGAATCATGAGGCTGAAGGAACTGCCCAAGGAGCTCAGAGACAGAATTGTGGTAAGGCACAGATCTGGCCAAGGTTACAAAAGAATTTCTGCAGCACTCAAGGTTCCTAAGAGCACAGTGGCCTCCATAATCCTCAAATGGAAGAAGTTTGGGACGACCACAACTCTTCCTAGACCTGGCCGTCCAGCCAAACTGAGCAATGGTGGGAGAAGAGCCTTGGTGAGAGAGGTAAAGAAGAACCCAAAGATCACTGTGGCTGAGCTCCAGAGATGCAGTCGGGAGATAGGAGAAAGTTCCACAAAGTCAACTATCACTGCAGTCCTCCAACAGTCGGGACTTTATGGCAGAGTGGCCCGACGGAAGCCTCTCCTCAGTGCAAGACGCATGAAAGCCCGCATAGAGTTTGCCAAAAAACACATGAAGGACTCCCAGACTATGAGAAATAAGATTCTCTGGTCTGATGAGACCAAGATTGAACTTTTTAGTGTTAATTCTAAGCGGTATGTGTGGAGAAAACCAGGCACTGCTCATCACCTGCCCAATACAATCCCTACAGTGAAACATGGTGGTGGGAGCATCATGTTGTGGGGGTGTTTTTCAGCTGCAGGGACAGGACGACTGGTTGCAATTGAAGGAAGGATGAATGCGGCCAATTACAGAGATACCCTGGAGGAAAACCTCTTCCAGAGTGCTCAGGACCTCAGACTGGGCCGAAGGTTCACCTTTCAACAGGACAATGACCCTAAGCACACAGCTAAAATAACAAAGGAGTGGCTTCAGAACAACTCTGTGACCGTTCTTGACTGGCCCAGCCAGAGCCCTGACCTAAACCCAATTGAGCATCTCTGGAGAGACCTCAAAATGACTGTCCACCAACGTTCACCATCCAACCTGACAGAACTGGAGAGGATCTGCAAGGAAGAATGGCAGAGGATCCCCAAATCCAGGTGTGAAAAACTTGTTGTGTCATTCCCAAGAAGACTCATGGCTGTACTAGCTGAAAAGGGTGCTTCTACTCAATACTACGCAAAAATTGCAAGAATTTCTTCATTTCTGTTTTTTTCTGTCAAGATGGGGTGCTGAGTGTACATTAATGAGAAATAAAATTAACTTTTTTGATTTTGGCAAATGGCTGCAATGACACGGAGAGTGAACAATTTCAAGGGGTCTGAATACTTTCCGTACCCACTGTAGCTCCTACTGTCTCCTGGAACAGACTACAACTGACAGTTTTCATAGGAAACTCCTAAGTAGAAAGTAATTTCCAATGAAAACTCTACGCATTGTTCTCTGTGGACGTGTCCTGAGTAATGACAATGTTCCTGGAAGGAAATGTTGCCCTTAATCTTGTAATTTAAACTTTGTGTCGAATCTTCTAAATGTGAGATATCCCAAAAGAACTGTGAGGCATATTGAAATTCTTGCCATGCATTAAATGGACATATGTTTGCAATGAGGCAACTGCAGTATCTACAGTAACATACATGCTAGGAACAACAATTTTTAATAAACTACTGTGATTCGCCAAAGGAAACCATATTTGGATTTCTGCTAAAAATGATGGTCACTTAAAATTCCTAGTGATTTCACAGTAGACACCAAATCTGTGTGCAGTTGTTCATCTACTTGATGTGAAGAAAAACATTCAAATTCAGTTACTTCCAATGATATCAGATTTATTGCAAATACTGAATTATGGTATTGCTGCAGTGCTACATGCCTAAACTGGGGAAACATATGGGGTAAATCCTGCTGCTGTGTGATCTAAAGCATTTTAATAAAGCTAAAGAAAGGGACCTGATATTCTACATTAATTTAGTCAGTGTCAGACACTATACTTTGCTGTAGTTTCATGCTTGATTCTGAGTGTAAGAAGTATGTAACATATAACAGACCCTACCAGTGCATAAGAAGCGTTGGATGCTCTCTGTTCCTTCTGCACACACAGATGCAGGTGGGTAGGACATCATGGCAGCATCAAGAGTAAAGCTCTGTCACAGCACATACATACACATGGTTTACACCAATACTATCGCTACGTCTTTTTCCTTTGTGTATTTGTGGACATTTACCACATACCTCTAATGTGCGGATGTAGGCCAGAGCTTTGGGAAGCTGACCAATGTGGTTGTCACTCAGGTCCAGGGTGCGCAGGCTTCTCAAAGAACCAACTGAGGACGGCAGCTCACTGAGATTGTTCCCTATTAAATACACAGTGATGAGAAAAACACAACAATATCATCTACCTTGTACATGTCGTCTCACTTACATTCAAGCAGACCGTGAGCATCATACCTTTTAAATTGAGTGTCTGCAGGAGCTGCAGATTCCCAATAGATTCCGGTAAGGTTTTCAAACGGTTCTTCTCCACATTAAGAATCTGACAGAAGAAGACCACATGTAGATGATGAGCACCATCTATTCACGCTTATTTTTTTGTGTATTCGGAATGGAATACAATTTGGTTTTACCTGCAGTGCCACCAGCTTCCCAATGTCCTCTGGGAGTGAAGTAAGCTTGTTCTCATGCAGATCCAAAACCTTTGGAAGCAGGCAGATTCTGGTGTTTATATTGTAATAAAGTGGAGGCCAGAAACTTTTCAAATGTAGATTTGTAGTCTCTGTCTTGTCTAGTCTTATGGTTCTAATGATCTGACTGCTCTGGAAGTCTCTGCCCAAGACTCATCATTTGATCTCAACAAAAGTGACAAAAACTGAAGGTGATACAGGAGAAGAATGCGACTTGAAGTGGTTTTACACAACCAACTCAAAGTAAGTGGAACTGCAGTTTTTAAAGTAGCTCTTCATACCTTGGACTCATTGATTTATGTCAGAGAAAAATCCACTCAGGAACATGTGAAACTTGCTCAACATAACAACTATAGTGTGAAACATCTTGGCACTTGGCACTATGAGCTACCATTATTTCATTTCTGGAGGATTTGTGGAGATCTGTAAATCTGTAAATCATGCTGAGGTCACTCAGCCTCGTCATTTAGCTGCCACATCATTCCATTCAGCGGCAGTAGTGTTCGGAAATTCATCAAGCAATATGAATACTTAACAGACAAGGGTGTCACTAAAGCTTGTCATAATTCTGTCAGGTAATGGAAAGTTATTTTGTCAACCTTAAGTGTGGAGGGCACTTTTAACAAAATAGTATATGATGATGAGGGGTTCTAATTACACTTTCTAGACTACAACGGTTGCACCAGATCAATTTCAGGAGGAGAACAGTATACTGAGGAGGAAATGGTGCTGAGATGAGCAGAGAGAAGGAGAGAACGAGAAGGGACACTGATGGTACATCACTGGATCAACCAGAAGTGAAGAACCAACAGCAGCTGCTGATGCAAAAGTAACACAGGCCAGACTATGCACTCCACAACTGCACTACCTGAATGTTTTTGAATGAGATTTCCTCTGTGCTGGAATGTTTTAGACAGAAATGTTGTTTGTTGTCCTCTTTAATGACCCAGAAGGAATGTGTATCTCCACTGTTGAAATCAGTCTTAGTTCAAAACATTCTTTTAAAGACAAAATCATGAATACAGTGAGTGAACATAAATCCATATGTTTGAGTTTTAGGAGTTTTTTGTGAGTATATCACCTTAACATGACTTACTCAATACTAAGTTCTAGTATTAAAGTTGCATGATCAACTAGTGGAGAAAAAAAAAAATCACCAGGTTTACAGGTTAAAAGGCCACTGGGTCTGTTGACCCAAACCTCGTGGAGCTGCTGAGGCAACAATAAAGCAAAAAAAAAAAAAACACAGCTGAACTACTGTTCAACATGGTATTATGGACAAATCAGCCATCCGCATTACATGGGATCCTAGCTGATAATGAAACATAAAGATATATTATCGTGTATTTGTGGTGAAAGCACTTTGAGCCAAACTATCATCTGGCCTGTATATCTTAAAAGTGTCAAAACGTGTTCATTAAATAATAAAACACTGTTATATGAATTCAGGCATATAAGTGCCCCACCATGCTAATGTCTGGTTTACCTTTAAAGTGGAGAGAGCGTTGATGTCACACCCTTTGGGCAGGAGACTCCTCAGTTCATTGCTATGGAGAATAAGAACCTGAAGGAGACAAACAGAGGACATGGGTGAGTGCTGACTGTTCAACTCATGACATGAACACATGCTGGCACATGAGAACTGTATCCACGAGATTTGAAAACATGCAGTCAGACTTTAATTTTTGTCAACTTAGTTGTGTTTTAAAATTAAAGATTATTTTCTATTAAAATCATGTTTTCTTGCACATTATATGGTGTTTTATATGCTGGAAGTCACAACATGAGCAAAATAAACAGCCAATGTCATGGTTGACCATTTTAACTGTGAAAGTCAGTGGATCTATGGCATGGAAAAGCTTGGATTCAGACTCCTGGGGGTTCATACAGTAACCAAAAGTTTGGGGTCACCCAGACAATTTCATATTTTAGACAGAAATTCACATTTTTATTTATTTGCTAACATAATTGCAAAAGGGTTTTCTAATCATAAATCAACCCTTCAACATGATTAGCTGACACAATGTAGCATTAGAACACAGGAGTGATGGTTGCTGGAAATGTTCCTCTGTACCCCTATGCAGATATTCCATTAAAAATCAGTCGTTTCCAGCTAGAACCGTCATTTACCACATTAACAATGTCTAGACTGGTTTTCTGATTGATTTAATGTTATCGTCATTAAAAAAAATGAGAACATTTCTGACCCCAAACTTTTAAACAGTAGCTTACGTAACAAACTACAGGAACCGACGCTGTCAACTTGCAGGAAGGTAACTTTATGTACCACTGTTTCTCTTTTGAAAGCATTTCTAATTCTAACACGTTTAGCTGAGCTATTACTCAATATTACAGCTTGCCATTGTCGAGCAGAGAGTAATTTTACAATGTCTGAGCAAAATTATAGGTGAAGTGGTCTGCTCGACTAGCAGCATGTGTCGAGGGATGCGTGGAGAGAAAAGGACGATATAGATCTGGACATTCTAGAGGAAGCAACAGTGTAGAGTTACATCTAAGCCATTTTAAAGAAGGAAGAGATTATTTTCAAATAATAAATAAAAATGTGTAACTTTCATACACAGAGATGGGTTTTACAGGCTTAATCAATGATGGGAGGTAGACTGATTTTAGAATTGTTTATAAATCTTAAAAAACAAAAAACTGAAGTCTCTCACTTTGAAAAATATTCAGACCCTTAGAAACTACATTGACAGCAATTAGTTTCAAGTCTTCTGGGGTAAATTTCTATAGGCTTTGGACATCTTGATTGAGGCAGTTTACCCCCTTTTTTTCTCACAGATGTTCTCCAGCTCCATCAGATTGGACAGAAAATGCCTGAGCTGCTATTTTCACATTTGTCTCTAGGTGTTCTGTGAGGTTTAAGTTTGACAGTCCTCGCGTGGTGCAGCCAAAGCTCAGAGACTTGTCATGAAGCCACTCCTGTGCTGTTGTGTCCGTTTGTTTCAGTTTTTTGTTTTTCTTTTACACATTTGTTTATAATTATAATTTCAAACTTTATGTTGTGTTCTTACCTTCTTCTGTAGCACCTTGCAAATGGAAAAGGCACTTGAGGGGACCTGTGGCATAACAGATCGCACAGTAGATGTCATTATCTACAGTATTAACCACGTTAATGAATTTTACACATACATCTTTTACACATATTAAACCCTCCCCCACCCCGACAAATTGATTTTCTATTGTAGGGCCAGTAGTTTTAATACAGTATAACTAAACTGTTCGTTTATAATTCCATAAAGGAACAAACACCTTCTGTTATTTTATAATTAATCCAAAAATTGCAAGGAGATGAAATTTTGAATTATTGACAATTAAGTGATATTTCACACTTACTTCTGTTGTATACTGTAATTATAGTTTTACTAAGTATCAAAAAAACCTCCTTAACAGTGTAATGTTAGCAAGCATTTAAAGGAAGATGTAGTTAGACACGTGACACGACCACTGCCCTAGATTTTGTTGGATTCAGCCTGATGAATTAAGTTGCTTCAGGAAAGACTTCAATCATCCATCCACCCATACACCACTTAATTCTTTGTAAGCGGTGGGGTCTGAAGTCTATCCCAGCCGACTCAGGGTGAAGGCAGGTCACACCCTGGACAGGTCGCCAGTTTATCACAGGTACATATTCACCTCTGAGAGCTCACAGGATGAGATGTCTAGGATGTCATCAGCACCTGCTTCCTTAGACTGACGAAAAAAGAAAACAGTTACAGGGTTAGTTTTAGAAGAATTTTCTCTGTTTCACACAATAAAAACAACTTACAGTTGTTCTACCAATAAAAATAATCTCATGATCATAATCACAAAAGCAGCAGTATTATACAGGCTGGTGTTGTCGCTGTCAGCACCAGCACTAGGATGTTCTCAAGCTACGAAGCACTCTTATTACCCGGCACAGCTGATATTCCAGTCTCTTCTGGCAGTCCTCGCTGGGCTTCCTCTTCCTGAAGAACAGAGGCATCCTGTGTCCTACCTGTCTTCCCTCCTGGACCTCCACTACAACAAGACACTTGAGAGGCCTGATGGACAGGACAGAAGATATGGCCACACTACCTGCAAAATGGAAAAGTGTAGATGCTAAGAACTAATCAGATGAAGCAGCATAACTTCAACATGTATTCCAATACAGGGCTCCAGACTGCGACCAAAACAGTGGAATTTGGAACCTTTTTTTTTAAATGTTTGAGTTGAAATTTCAACTGGCTGCATTCGTGCGAGTGAATAAAGATTATTAAGCTGCACTGGTGTCACTGTATTACTTTTATAACTTCACTGGCTCTGTCAGTCTACCCTGCCTGGTGTGTAAAACTAGCTGTTTAGCTGATGTGTGTTAAAAAGATAGAGTTGATTATTTAAAAAGAAAAGGAGGGAAGAGGTGGACAATATGAGGTCCGACACAGACACCTGATGATCAGAGGGCAAGTGGAGGCAGGAAGATACTGAACCGAGAAGGGAAAAAAGCAACACATTCACTTAAAATGGCTAACGCAAAAGTAGATCCGCAAAATTAAACAACCATTAAACACAATTATTTTAGCTTTGCACCTTTAAAGGAACACTATCTACTGTGGTATTTAGGCTTAAAAGTGTGATCTTTTCATGAAATGCAGAGCACACCTACAGTACCAGTCAAAGGTTTGGACACAACTTTTTATTCAATAGTTTAATTTATTATTAAAATTATTTTCTACATTATAGATTAATACTAAAGACATCAAAACTATGGAAGAACACATGGAATTACATAGTAAACAAAAAAGTGCTCAATCAGAATATGTCGTATATTTTATATTCTTCAAAGCTGCCCCCTTTTGCTTTGATGACAGCTCTGCAACTTTTGACTGGTACTGCACATGCAGTGTTTATTTCTGCTCACTGGAATTCAATCTCTTTTCAAGGTCATTTTTGGTCATACACCTGTCTGAACACATTGCAGCTACCAAGTACCTGCTACTGCATCCTGCAATGTGGGGCATTTATGGAACGTCGTTAAAACGGGGTGTCTATTGATAAGAAAATGCAAGTGATGCAGTTTGCCTGTGACAAGATGGGAGGTTCGACCTGATGAGAAAGCTGATCGCACCAGTGCTACCAGTGTATTATTTACTATTGTGTACTATTTGCACATTTATGAGATCCCCATTTACTCATGACTCATGTAAAACATATCCGTCTCTTCAGCCACTTAACTCTCCAGCATGTCCACCAACTACGGTACTTGCTAACTTTCTGTCTGCTGTTTGCTGTTGGGCAAGTAGCACTTTATAAGTGAAAATGTTTGCCTGTTGCCTGCTGGGTCTGGAAACAATGTCGACAAAAGTGAAGTCTGAGACTTTTGTATAGTGGAAAGACGTGTGATGCACTATCCATCTTTATAAACAGCACACATCCTGATTTTCTTTCATCTGTTGACCTTTTAACTACATTTCTACCTGCTCTACTGAAAAAGATGCTAATAAATATGTACACTTACAAGTGGGCCAACTTTTATCATGTTTTAACAGAAGTCTGTTGTAGCTATGCTTGGTAAATACTGAAAGTCAACAGGGCCTGCAGCTGCTATATTGTAAAAGCTTACCCACGTCTCCATTTGTTTGTGGATAATGAGAGAATTATTGGTTTATATGCAGCCAGCAGAAGACCAGCCCTATCAAATATGGTGTGTATAAAGTACACACACATTTCAAAGAAGCAATTAACAAAATTCATAACAACAAAAAAGAAGAGAAAAGCAACACAAGACGAGTGGTGATAAAGTCTACTATTAAAGAGGAGTTATCATGGACACATCTAACATAGTGGATTAAGAAAGTCTTCGAACCACTTCACATTATATTGTGTTGTAATGGTATATTTTAATAGGATAAATCTGCCTGTCAATCTACAATCAGACCCCCTTTAGTGTGGCTCCAAATTGTGGTTGGATGTATCATGTTTGCTTAAAAAATTTTGGAGTTATATCTCACAGTTCACACTGCATTTCAGGACAAAAACCAAGTCATGTAGTCAGAGGAAGTCTCTGGAGACCATGAAACTGTGCTGATGCATAGATCACAGGGCTCCAGACTAACTTTTTTTCCGAGGAGCACAGTGGCCCCTAACTTAAAATTTTAGGAGCGCAACCAGAAAATTTAGAGGCACACACCAAAATCGACTTGCAAAGTAAATATTCACATTTCCTCTCATTTTAACTGTATTACTGATAAATACTTGCTCAGTAAATGCGGAAACTATGTTTTCAATTAACATTTCACTGTGCAGCACTTGACAAAATATAACAAGAAAAGCCCTTATTTTGTGTTCAAAATAAGGCTGAACGTAAATGAAGGCTTTGTGAAACAGCAGGAACTTCTCGCTCGCCTTCTTCTTTGTAGTTCGTCTCCTTTTTCTTCTTTTGGAGTTAATGTCGGTTCGTAAACCAGCTCATTTGCGCATTACTGTCTACTGGGCTGAAGTGTGGAGCAGAAGTTTGTCAGCAACAAAAAATACTCAATAGTAATTTTTTTTTTAAAATCGGCCAATTTACTGGTCGCACCTGCACGACTAGATGAAAAATGTACTCGCACCCGCTCAAATTTTGGTCGCAAAATGCGACCATTTAGTCGCAGTCTGGAGCCCTGGATAAGGGTGAGTGTATGAAGCGATTTCTAAAGCTTTGAACGTTTCCAGCAGCAGAGTGGCCTCAACAACACTGAAGGGAAAAAAGGATTCATAATAGAGTTAATGTCCACTCAGACTAAGAAAGAAAAAAGGTTGTTGATCGTTGGTCTTCCTTGGGAGTTGAGAATGTTTCCCCTTTCAGTACAACCATGATGATGATGCCTGAGATGCTTCATGACAAATCTCTGACTGTCTGTGAGTGGTTCAGCAAAAGCCTAGTCTTAAACTCCACATAGTATGGCTTGCCTGATGTAGGATGAAAAGTTTTTCTGCAGTACCTTATGCATAAAAATAGAAAGAGGTCAGCTGCATCTGTTTAATAGCTCACATTGCGAGCAAAACAAGTCCTGCATCACAACTTATTATGGCCCTGAACAACTGGATGGCTTTAAAACTCCTCTGATTGATTCATTCATTCATTGAGAGTTTTTTCTATGAAAATAAACCTTTCATATCTTAAAATGGTTTAGATGCAAGTCTAACCTTTGCCTCTTTTACCCTGTTCAGATCCATGAATCCACCTCTCTGCTGCTCGGGCGCATACCTGCTTACCATGGGACGCAACGGCACGTTGTAACATTCAGAAGGAATGAACAATGTGAGGAAAACTTTAAGATGATTCCATTGGCAGATATTGCAATTTGATTTGTAATATAGTTTTTGCTTCAGGTTAGTATTTAGTGTAGTAGATCTTAATTATATGAAGTATGGAATGCTGTTTTATTTTAATAGCATAAATGTTGTCATATAATAAATAAATATGGATACTAAATAATTTCTGAAATAAATAATGATGCAATTATTCTATAAATAAATACAATAACATTTATCTATATGTTTAATATTGAAAAACATGCATTCTATAGTGAAGCATGGCCACATGACATCGTCGGAAGCATAACTGTCACACAATGAGGACAGAATGAATTTGGCACAACATTTTAAACCCTGAGTCTGACATGCTACAAAATGAGCATCCTAAATTGCTGCCTTTGCAATTTGCTAATTGCAATGCTTCAAAGTCAAGCACTAAAACACCAAGTCAGACTCCTTGTATATAAAACCTTCTTCGCAATAAAACCTTTCTGATTCTGATCCAAAAATTCTGACTTCAATTTGAAATGCATTACTTATTTGCATTACTTATTTAGCTCTGTGATTCAGTCAGACATGTTCATGCTAGAAACTGATTCTGAAGAGGAGAGAGATACTGATTCAGAAAGCCCCACTTGCAAGCAAGCTGGTAAAATTGAGCTTGGAAAATCCAAACTGAATCTCCATGTAATCTCCTATCTCCATGTTAGGAGATACAGGAGAGTCAGTTTGGCATTGGGCGAATTGAATCGCGTTTCCCTCCCGGTACAGTTTGGTACGACCAATCATAGCACGGGAGGCGGGAGTTAATGCTGCGTCATCTTCAGCGCCTCGAAGATGATGCCGGAGGAGGAGAAGGGGGGACAAAGCGAATCTTTTTGTGGTCTCTTGGCGTTTTGGATGGCGTTAGTCGTTGCCTCTTTTCACTTGACGTTTCCGACGATGAGGAGGCAGTGGATGGCTCGTTACTTTCGGCTTCTTGCCATTGTTTGTACAGAAGAAAATCCCGTTCCAAACGTGCGAGTAAATTTAAGCAACTTTTACACATACGCACCGACTTGGTTTGGCTCCGATTTAAAGTTATTCCTAACACCGCTAATCGTTCGGAAGGAGTCTTTTGTTGCGTAGCCTTTTCAAAAATAAGTGTTGTACTTGAGAGTAACCCATGTATTTGCAGATTTTTGTGACAAAAACGGCAGTAATCATTCACCGCGACGCTTTCTCGGCTGCATGCCATTGTTGTTTGGACTATATGGACTTCAAGGTCGATTTGTTTGTGTGTCACATCAGTATTATATTTGGCACAACACATACTTTACAAGAACAGCCTGATTGAATCTTATTATAAATAATGTGCCTGTTAAACAAGTACAAGAAACAAAATTTCTTGGTGTCGTGTTAGATAATAAATTGTCGTGGACTAAACATATAGATAAGATGGTATCTAAGATGGGAAGTGCTGTTTCTGTTGTGAAAAGGTGTGCAGCTTTCATGTCACTAAGTTTAATTAAACTAGTGTTACAATCTTTAGTTCTGGACTACTGCCCAGTAGTCTGGTCTAATACGTCACAAGAAAATATAAAAAAGTTGCAAAGTGCACAAAATAGAGCAGCAACAATAGCTTTGCATTGCAGTTACAGAACAAACATCATAGCCATGCACAATTGTTTGGACTGGCTATTGGTTAAGGAAAGGTTATTGTATTCATTGCTGGTTTTCTTTAGAAACATTTTAATTACAAAAAAACCATCAATCTTGTATAAAAATGTATATTTTAGTTCAGCTAGACACAGCTATGCCACCAGACATGCTACTAGAGGAAATTTTACACTACCCAAATCAAAAACAAATACAATTAAACGAATGGTTATTTACAGAGCTATGCAAGAATGGAATAAATTACCAGAAAACATTACACAAGAAAATAGCAAAATAATTTTCAAGAAGTTAGTCAAAAAACATTTGTGTACAACAGACTTAATATAGGTCAATTGGAAGTACAAGTATTACTTAAAATTGCACCTTTGCAACAGAAATAGTTCTAGCGAGATGAATAGTAAAAGAATGGGTGACTGTCAAAACTGATTTAAATTTAATTGTTAAACCGGGTAAATTCAGGGTTTGTGCTTCAGTGGCGTTGGGTGTAATATCAAAGGGCAAAAGAAATTTGAGTTTTGTGTGACCAATATACATAATATATGTAGATCTATGTAGATATATGTAAATATTATATATCACTGCTGACCTGGGAGCGGTCTTGTATTGTCTATGTATTGTTGTGTTGTGTATTTTTTGGTGGGTTTTTTTGTGTTTTATGTTGTATTTGTATATGGATTGTATTGTAAGTAATGCAACTGCATTGACACATTGTAAAGATATTGTATGGACCCCAGGAAGAATAGCTTCGGCATTGCCAGAGCTAATGGGGATCCACATAAATCAAATCAAATCATGCTGTTCGGAGATGAATATACTCAGTCACTGTGTTGAGTTGTGTTCTCGCTGTTCTTGGGTGTGAATGAACTGGATGAAGTGTTGATTCTGATATATTGTCTTGACATTTTAAAGCAAAAGTGAAAATCTATTACAACATCATTAAATTCTGTGGGCAGCCCTTGTGGCTATATGGTGAAGTCAGAGCACATGTGACAAGAGATGCATTTCTACTTCTGCTACAAGGAGGTCAGCAGTCAAACATCCAGTTAACAATTTAGTGCCCCACCAGTTAATTTTACATCTCCTTTTCTTTCAGTTGATGGCAGGTGTCTGAGCCTTCCACACAAACCAGCCATTTGTTTGTCCTATCTCAGCATTCTCCTGGCTCTGTCATATGGTCCACATGGTTTTATGTATTTGTAACAACCACAGATACCAGCAAACACTACAAAATTCATGTTCCACGTCCATTTCAAAACCTTTGACTGATATGGCAGTTTTCAGTGGTGACTATTGCAGTATGTAGGAGAAACTACCAAGCATTCTAGTCACCTTTATAAAGATGAGAATAACTAAATGTTGTTTAAGAAAGAGATTGAGAGATAAAGACGAACAATAACACAAACAGGAACGAGATCTCTGGAACTGCTGAACAATAACAAATTAAGTGGAAAGCTTTTTGTTTTCTTATTTACAGTTTAAGGGCAATCATACACGATATATGACTTTCTCACTAATTTAAGCTACTAAAGGTGGAGAATCTGATCATCTCACATCAAGGACAATCTTAATGTGGCATAAAATCTTCCCATCACATTGTGAAAGTTCAGTGCTAACCCTGTCCGTTAGCAGTGACGACTAACGGGGCAGATTCAAGAATAAATACTTCCATATAGCACCTTTAAATAAACAGAGAACAATGTTCAATACTACAATACAATGTTCACTGGACAAATTATGGATTTGAGAGATGTAACTTATTTGGTCAAGAGGAGACAGTATGGAGGATGAAGAAAAGACCAGACCAACATCCCGACAGGAGCTTCAGAGTGGCAAAAATACCACCACTACTGGTCAGACCTTTCAGAACCATACCGGAACAAAAACAGGGTGCACTGATGTGGGAAATAGGCTTTACGCCTTAAGTTGAAGAGAGAAGCTGTTGTCCAGAGACTTAATCAAACCAGAGCCATTCCAAACTGACTCACTTAACCCTACTAGGTCATGTCATAGATTATGTTAACAAAATAAAATCATGTGAAAACGTCTATTAATATCGTTGGATCTAGGTTTGCCCCCAAGTGCTGAATTTAATCATTTTCCTCCTAAGATGCACCAATCACTTCTTTTTCACTGGACTGGGTTGAAACTGTACTGAAACTGCAAACCCAAAGGATAATTTACAACAGTTGTTTCTAAATGTTTAGCACTACCAAATTATAGGTGATAAACATTATTGTTTACAACAAATGTCAGTTTCCAACAGGTAATTTCCAAATTCGAAAATTATGGCTGCATAATTTCAGATAAAATTCGTTTAAATTTCTTGAATCTTTTGTATCAGAAAGTATTATTATTCACTGCAAATACATCTACAGCACTGAAAGATGTTTTTATTAAATTAAAGATATTTAGCGGCTACGGATTATAATTTATGTGATATTAGTCCTTGTGTCTGTTCCCTGCTAGCTGGGAGGCAGCAGGCCTGTGGGTGTGGATGTGGGTAAGGGGAGGGAGGATGACCGTAAACTACGTAGCGGACGTCACACAGTGCAGCAAGCATAGGTGCGGCAAAAGACATGATATTTAAAAAAAAAAAAAAGGCAAAAAACATGATAAACCCAACACTAGTCCTGTAACCACCGCTGTCAGGCTACATGCTAACGTTCATAGCATCAATATCGATGATAGCTCGCTGTATGTGACTCTCCAATTCTGAGTAACGTCAGTGCTTCCCACAAGTAACAAGAAGATGGATAATATAAAGCTTTCTTAATGCACCTTGTCAGTCCGGATAAATTAACTTAGCACATACGTGCTAACAAAGCTAGCATGTCAACCAAAAGACGTAAACAGCAACAACTCTACGTACAGCTAGGAAGTGAAGTTACAGTGATGCTAGGCTTCGTACTCACAGACTGCTGGTGTTGTTTCTCAGCTTTCTCTCCTAAAACGTTTAAAGGACAACTTCCGAGATTCGCTAATTTAGTTCAGTTATTGACTAGTCGAATCAGGCCTCTGTGAATTTATAATATTCTACGTCTCACCACAGTAATACTTCTACTGAGTCCTCTCCAGCTGCCTCCTCCTTTTCTATGAAGGCTGTTTAATCAAATCATAACATGGTGACTTCTTCTGATTATCGTTAGCGGGTTGCAGCTATCTCTATATCTAGAGGTACATCGCCCTCTACAGTATGGAGTGTGTAGTTCAACAACCTACCCATTCCTATATGTTGGGATGTCAAACTCATCTTAGTTCAGCGGCCACATTCAGCCCAGTTTGATTTGATCAGTTATATCGCATCATAGTAGCCTATAAATAACCACAACTCCAATTTTTTTCTTTGTTTTAGTGCAAAAATTTTCACATTTAAGGAATTATGTTTTTTTCAAAAGATTATGAACAACCTGAAATTTCTCAAGAAAAATAAATTCATTCTCAACATCATTATGCCTCAGTTTATCATTTACACCTGCAGATCACAGTGAATTTAAAAAAGCACAAAACATTTAATCACAGGTATCTGAAACTGAATGATATAGTGTTTTACTTTATGATCAAAACAACAAAAGTCAGACAAAAAAGACAAAAAGCAACAAAAACAAGACAAAAATATTAGAAAAATGAGACACAAAACAACAAAAGTAAGCAACACAATGAAAAATGGAGGCAAAAACACAAAGCAAAAAAGAGACAAAAAAGATACAAAAGACAAAAATGAGGCAAAGGATGACAAAAGCCAGAAACAAAATGACAAAAGAATAGACAAATAACATGAGTGAGACAAAAAAAATCACAAAACAACAAAAACAATGCTCAAAACAGCCAATAAAGAAAAACAGAAAATGATTTAAAAAAAATAGGACAAAAACAAAAAGGGACAAAAAAGGAAGCAAAACGACAAAAAAATGAGACAAATGACTAAAGTCAGACAAAAAAAACAACACACACACACACACACACACACACACATATATATATATATATATATATATATATATATATATATACACACACTGACAGTCATTAAAAACTTTGAGACCATATTTTTCAACATAATTTTTATTTTGAAGCCCAAAACTGGATTTTCTTCATATGAATCATTTGTTTAGCATATTGGCATACAGAAACAAAAATCTTAAGTCTCAAGAATGGTTTCAAATAAAGAATTTCACAAAAGAAAACAGCACCTGCCAAACACAAAGTCACAACAGTCAATACCGAGTATGGCCTCCATTTGCTTCCATGCAGGCAGCAATCCGTCGGCGCATGCTTTGGACCAGGCTTCTGATTGTGGGTTGGGAACAGCCCATACGCCTGGCTACATCACTGTAGCTCAAACCGGCCTCCACCATACCCAGTGCCCGGAGACATTGTTCATGTGAGAGACGCAGCGTGATGCTGTTCACTGGACTAACAATGGTGGCCTTTTTTGGGCCTTTATATAGGCCTTCAAAACCCATTGTCAAATTGTGCAGATACTCACAGAGTATTGCTTGGTGTGTATTTGGTTCACTTTTGCAAAGTGACCAACCCATGTGCAATGAATCATGACAAAATGACAACTCATCATTATCTCAACTACCAGGGCACTAGATCATCAGTAAATCCACAATGAATAATTACAACCCCCCTACAAGTAGAATTCTGCGTACATTTCTACCTCAAAATTTCTATTGACTGTCAGTATATATATATATATATATATATATATATATATATATATATGTATATATATATATATATATATATATAGAGAGAGAGAGAGAGAATGACAAAACAATAATGAACAATATGTTATTTTACTTTGTGATCATAATAACTTGTCATGGTCTTGAAATTATTTAAAATTTTATTTTACAAATTTACAATTTGCAGCTAATATCTATTCTGTAATTTTTACACTTTACAAAGTCATCCCACGGGCCAGATTGGACCCTCTGGTGGGCCGGTACTGGCCTGCAGACCTCATGTTTGACACACCGGTGTTACATGGTTCTTTATCAATTGGTTACATAGAGAATACTTGGAAGTGAGTAGCTTAAATGTTAGATGGTTCAGCGTTGTATAGTAATTGTGTCACTTCTAACTTAAATAATACTTGTTCTGATGCAAAATTTAAAAAAATACGATTTACTTCATTAAAAATAAAAAGTTTACAATAGGAACTTAATGCAACAGAGGTCAGTACACATTTCATTACTGAATTTCTAATCAGTTATTTTTTTAAACATTTCACATGTTCACCTCGATAAACACGTGGACAAAATTGTTGGTACTCCTCGATTAATGAAAGAAAAACCCACAATGGTCACAAAAATAATATGAATCTGGCAAAAGTAATAATAAATAATAATTCTGTGACAATTTACCAATGAAAATCAGACATTGCTTTTGAACCGTGGTTCAATGGAATTAAAAAAAATACACTCATAAAGGCAAATACAACAAGGTAACACAAGCGCCCATCTTTGATCTGTAATAAAATCTTAGTTGTGTGGTTGTTCTCAGTTATTGTATAAAAAGTGATTTTTTAAAAAATCTGTATTTTTTCAAATTTCGTTTTGATAATATGTTATGATTATTGGACACCTGGCATAATCATGAATTAACTTGAGCTGATGCACGGATTGCCTCTAGAGATCTCTTTATGCAGCTGGGAGCCTCAATCACTTAAAAACTTTTTTTTTGCTCAGAGAAGTGCAGTTTCAGTATTACTGCAATATTCCCATAGATGAGATTACCACCCTCCCTGTGCATGCGTGGGTTTTCTCCGGGCACTCCCACAGTCCAAAAATATGCTGAGGTTAACTAATTACTCTAATTGCCCATAGGTGTGAATGTGAGTGTGATTGTTCGTCTGTATATATGTAGCCCTGCGACAGACTGGCGACCTGTCCAGGCTGTCCCCTGCCTTAGCCCGAGTCAGCTGGGATAGGCTCCAGCACCCCCCGCGACTCTAGTGAGGATAAAGCGGTGTATAGAGAATGGATGGATGGAGATTACCACCACTTCCATAGAATGCATTTGGTCTTGCATGTGAGCATTTTGTCCACCAGAGGTCAGACTCTACACATTATTGTGCAATCTCATAGGAAAAATGTAACACTATTGCTGCATGTAGTAATGATTACAATTTCAGTATTCGTGTCTCATGAAAAAAAAATCCCCAGTCTCTACCCTTTTATACTAAGTTCATTAATGTGTTTGGACGTGTTGAGCGACACCACATTGTAATGTTTTATAGCCACCTAAGGTGTTTGCTGTTGGAGCAAATAACACAGTTAGTTTCACCTGTGCTTTATTCTTCCTGCCAATCAGTTGAACAGATTAACTCCCCAGCATCTTTACATATAAGCCTGTTCTGGTTAGTAAGAGCATTAATATGACCAGATAACTTCCGAGACTCTGAATCCCTGAGCAGCACTATGTCAGACACTAAACCTCTGTTGTGTTTATTACAGACCTCTGCAGTTGTGATGTATGCCTGTGGTTCAGGCTATAGGCTTCGTTAAGCCACAAGAGGCACTGAGGGCACTATAAATAACCACATAATTAAAGGTGTTGACAGGGAACTGACATTGTGGTTAGAACAGTTTTCCCCTGAGCCCTCCTTTGGTTATAAAAAGCTTCATACAGCACTATAGCCCTAAAAGCGCTTGTGTGTCCCTCGAAGATGCACATATGCTTATCAGTAGATATTTTTTAGAAACTTAATCTCATATAATTACATTTTTATTGTTGTCTTATTGTCCTTCAATAGATGCATAGGGACAACAAATAAAATGTACACAGTTAGCTTCTTTTGCTTTAACACATCCTTTAAAAAAAACAAGTAATATTATTTTTAGAATTCAGTTTATAACTCTGATTCAGAGATTGATCTTTTTAGCACTGTTTTTGTCTATTGTGTCTTTTTTTTAAGTTGCTAAATTCTCTATTGTGTTTAGACAGGTAGTTGCTGACTTGTAATGTGATACCAGTGGTAATTCCAGATATTGATAGTTAAGGATCAAAGTGAATACTAGTTGAAAATATTTTGACATTATTATTGTTCTTGACATGTATAGCGATGCTTTATTATAGATGACTGCGATGTCATGCAGTAACAACTGTAATAATATTACCTTCTTATCAATATCAATAGATGGAAAATTAAATTCAAGTCATTGTGAAATAACCTGCATATACTAGCTCCCCCCTTCTATCAAACATATTTGATAATTTCCTCATTAATATTTGAGATTTGGACATTTTCCTACATATTTTCAGCAGCCTACCTGTCTTTGGTTGGCCAGTACTCGGTAGGGTACAGTGGGTTTATCTGAACTATCTTACTAATGATACATGCCTGCCACATTTGAAACCATCAGCTCACTTTCAACCAAATGTTGAAGGAATTTTTTTTTTTTTTAATTTAGAGAAAATTATCTAGTTTCCATCTGCTGCCATCATGTGAATACTGCTTCATTGAGATAAATGGCTGGTGGAACTAGTTCTCCACTCAAGTGCCATTAAATCATTGTAGAAAAAGGGCACAGTGAGATGATCATTTCAACAGGGTTCTAGACAGCGTTTAAAGTTCAAATGCCCAACAGAAGTGTGAGCAGGGAGATTAGGTGTATAGTTAC
The DNA here is from genome assembly GCF_021347895.1 of Acanthochromis polyacanthus. NCBI lineage: Eukaryota > Metazoa > Chordata > Actinopteri > Pomacentridae > Acanthochromis > Acanthochromis polyacanthus. Next base: position 22,253,941 of record NC_067130.1, read on the forward strand.
ACAGCCAGCTTGTGCTGTTCTCTGATCTGGATAACAAAATACTCTTTCAGTATGTGCCCTGTGTCAGCTACTTATTTCAGCAGCACAACAGTCTCAGAGACCTGTCAAAGCACGGAATAAATAGGAATGAAGAGATTAATACAGAGTAATAATAATACATGAAGGTCTCATAAGTGAATGTTGGTCACATGAAATACATCAGTGCTGATTATAAGATAAGATAAGATTAGATAAGATAAGGTAGGATAAGATAAGATAAGATAAGATAAAGTAAAACAAGATAAGATAAGATAAAACTATCCTTTATTGCTCACCATGCCAGAGGAAATTTACATTGTCACAGCAGCAACAATTTTACAGCAGCAATAAACATATGTATAATAATAATAATATAATAACATGTACAATGTGAAAACATAGTGTGAATACACTGTAGACAAACAGCAATATAAAGTGGCTTGTAAAATAAATGTAAAAGTGCAAGATGCAGCAGTGCAAAAATTGCTGTGCCAATTTTTTTATGCTGATGTTGTATAGTCTTACAGCAGATGGTATGCATGACCTACGATAGCGCTCCTTCTTGCAGGGGGGATATCTTAGTCTGCTGCTGAAGGAGCTGCTTAAAGCCTCCATGGTCAAGCTCACTGCATGGGTGGGAGGGATTGTCCATGATGGATGTGAGCTTGGCCGACATCCTCCTCTCATCCACCTCCTCTATGAAGTCAAAGGAGCAGTCCAGAACAGAATTGACCCTCCTGACCAGTCTCTTCAGTCTCTTTCTGTCCCTGTCTAAGGTCTCCACTCCCACAGCAGACCACTACATAGAAAATGCTAAATACTAAATCAGAGCTGACTGTTAGATAAGCCGCGAAAATGAGTAAATGATGAGCAAAACATGATGATGGATCACTTCTTCTCATCAGTTTGCAGATACTTTGAACCTCCATCACCTTTCCTGACGGCAGACCGGAGCCACGCCCCCTGTGACGTCAGAGGAGGCGTGAGTTCCAGCTGCAGTGCTGAAGAAAAGCTCCACCGAGTGTCCGTAGCGCTGACCTGCAGGATTTAAGTCCCGCTTTGACCAGTGGAGAGGTGAGCGGCTGTCGGAGAGCTGCTATCCGTCCACGGGTCTACAGCCACAGCTAGAAAGCCCTGTAAATGGAAACAGAGAGGAGGAGCGGCTTCGTATTTCTCCGTTTTTTTGCGCTCAGACAAACCGGCGCGGGGAAAATATAGCAGCAGAAAAGTTTCGAATATCTGTGTGTCCTGGACCTGAGCTGAGGGCGACAGCAGTCACCAGCAGCTTTACAAGAATTCAGTCCAAGTTCACAGCCGTGAGGTGAGTCAAATACAACTCCTGTGCTTTATCTTCAGTCAGCAACATGCTGCTTTTGGTTTTTTTGCACTTCTTCTCCAATGTAAAACACACTTTATTGCAACATACAAATGAAAGGAAGTTTTACAAACGCTAACATTAGACGAATGTGTACTTTAAGCTAGTAGTACAGGCGCCATAATGTCTTTCTTCCTTTTTAAAAAAGCGTATTAAAATTGGTAGTTTAGGTTGAATAGTATATATATATATATCCATCCATTATCTAGATCGTTTGATCCTCATTAGGGTCGTGGGGGGCTGGAGCCTATCCCAGCTGACTTGGGCGAAACTAGTTCTACAAAGTCGAAAAGTCGTGAGAAGAAGTAAACAAACACATATTGAATCCCACCCCATTTGCATAAATTACTGGTTGATAATTTCTAGTTTCATAAGTATTTATATAATATGCAATTTATATATATATACATGTAAGATACAGTAAAAATATTATTATTAATATTACTCGAAGGACCCTAGTGAGGATAAAGCGGTGTATAGAGAATGAATGGATGGATTACTAGAAGGAAAGTGAAATTGAAGTCATAGTGAAATAACTTGCTCCCCTCCTTTTATCAATGTTTGATCATTTCCTCATTAATGTTGAAGATATGAACATTTTCATATATACTTTTGGCTCTACTGCACTGAAATGACATCTTTATAATTTGTCTGTAGCAGGTTTCTGCAGGGAACACTTTTACCACATGAACTTGCCCTTGGTGTTAATTAAAAAGAGAGCAGTTTTAATGAAACGGCGTGTCTCTCTCAGGAGAATGAAACTGAATCTGCCTCAGTGTGGCACCAGTCTGACCATCACTCTGCTACTGGAGACTGTGGCTGCCCTCGGTCAGGCTTATTTAGTGGCTTTTCATAGACGTAATTAGCTGAGGTTATTGGTTAATGGCACTTCAGTTGAAGAGTGTGTGTGCTGGTTTTGATGGGGGATCCATGATTTAATTGGTGTATTATATGAAAGAAGGAAGGGGATAGTAATCCTAAAAGCTTAAAAAAAATGCAACTGGACTCCTCTTCTTGATTACTAAAGAGGTTTCACCTCTTAATCAAAGGGCTTCTTCAGTTCTGCATCTTCAACAACCAAAAGAGAAATCCAGTTGCTTTTTACAGAAGTTCATAGAATTGCTATGACCAGAATCTACCCAGATAAGCGGGGAATAACTTCTGAATAAAACAACAAGTTTAATGAAATTGCTCATCTCAGCTTCTAGTGGACTGTAGATTCAGTTGTCAATTGCTACCGAATGTGAAGGAAGCAAAACTGATCACCACACATGTATATGCATTCTTTTTTATAAACGTGATATATCATTTAACATTCTTTGGCTAGTGCTTTCAAATTCAGTCCTCTTACATGTAAAAAATATATTGGTAATTCTGAGAATTGACCTGTCATCATCCTAGGAAACAGCTACACAGTCCTGCAATCCTAACAGGCACGCATACTGCTGCAGTTATTTGGTTAGTGCTTTAAACTGTCCAAAAAGGTCAGAACAAGATCATTCATAACTCATAAAAAGTGTCACACAGTGTCATGGCCTGATTCAACCTCTAATTCAGCAGACCTTCAGTCCAGACACAACCTTGTTGAAGGAATCAGGCAGCACATTATACGCTTTAAGGCTCATCTTTTGTACTAATTAAGACACTGCTGTTGTCATGGAATCTAGTCCATCAGAGCCTGGAACTGTGTCTCTTCATTAGCTCCATTTTTTATTGACCCCTTCATCACTTTCAGAACATGAGTAGCTGTTTATTTGCAAGCCTTTGTGTTGTGTAGGGAGTGTACGAGCACCTAATAAAGACAGAACAATTAGAGTATGTCTCTCTCACAGTAGTGACATAAACCTGCAGTGAAATCAGGGTGTTTGTATCAGCATCACCAGGAAGTCACAGACATCTATCACATCCTAAGTGAATTAAATATTAATAATCCACCTGGCTTTTACTGATTTGTCAATAATTGTTCCTTAACTCAGTGGCTTCATTAGAGCCAATCATTTGGTTTTAGTAAAACTGGTGTTTTAATTTAGCTGAGCTGACCGACTAATAAAACACCACACACGATTTGACGGATGCATGCAGGTTGCTGCTGGCACCATCAGTATTTCAACTGTAAACCATGTCGCTGAGGTAGGTGGCAATAGCAAGGCTCTGCAAAAACACATACTGTTTGCTGCTACTGTTTTGGAGTTGTGAATTAAATGATCACATATTGACACCTGCTTAAAATAAAGGCCGTTGTCATTTTTCAGGTTTTTCGGTAAACGCACAAAACTGAACGACACCACACTGAACCTTGACCTAGGCCATTTTACTACAGGGGTAGAATTGCGTGATCTGTTCAACTGAGGATGTAGGAAATTTTACCAGAAGTGGCCAGCATCATGAGGAGATGATTTAGCCATAAATATCCTTTTTGTCAAAAAATGAATTAGGCTGTTATTTTAGGAAGGTGACTTTATGTATATTTAGACAATTAATTTTGTGAAATCACTTTTATTTTTTTATTTTTCAAAAGGAAAAATAAGTGGAGGACACTGAACAATTCTAAGATCTAAAAGACATACAGTCATAATACTACTCTTTCTTACAGGACCAGGTTCTTATTTCCTTACAGAACAGACAGCAGCGGCAAGTTCTCTTGATTCTCAGGAGAAGTACGTAATCATTAGCTACACATATACATACATAGCATAATAACAATTCAGTGTATTTGATATAGGAGGGACAAAACAAATTTTTCATTTTTATTTTAATAGACAGGGTAGCGGCACCACATATAGTACAAAGGAACAGTGTGTAACAGTCCACAAAATCTATGGCTTTTTTAAGCTCTGTTTTACAGTTGCCATGTAGTTTTTTCATTACAGCTGAGATTTTTTTTATGTTTAAATTAACATTATTGTCATTTCTTAAAAAATGTAAACATTAAATGTCTAATTGGTCGTAGTTCATATTGTCAATAAGAAAAGATTGTTTACTCTCAAGTATAAAATAAATTTTAAAAATGTGCAACATATTTATAATAAACCTAAATTTTCCATTAGATTCAGCAGTGATAATTCGGCTTTAGACTTACATGATGTGAAGCTGCCTTTCTGTTTTTCTGACAACACTGAAGACATAGCCAAATTGTTGAAAAAATGTAGGGACTGAGCAAGTAGGGCTTTACTGTGAGCTTCACATGGTGGCCAGTCGATTGTGTGAGCAGAGAACACACAGGTTCTAGCTGCAGGGAGGCCACAAACCTCCCTGTACTGGATGGTTCAGGATTAATACATGTTCTGTATGCTGTTACATTCAGAAGTGACAGAAATGAAAGCTTGAGAGAAATTCAAACCCTGTTTACTTTCTCACCTCCACACACTGTGTGAAATGATTGCCAGATTGTGTTTCAGAAAGCTACCAAAGCTGTGAGACGCATCCTCCCCATTCCATTGTGACAAGATGCTTGTAGAACAACCAGTGTTGATCCAATAAGCTTTAGGTTTTTTTGTGTTTTATGGATAAGAACGGAAGTAGCCCTGCGATAGAATGGCGACCTGTCCAGGGTGTCCCTTTCAGCTGGGATAGACTCCAGCCCCCCCGCAACCCTTATGAGGATTAAGCAGTGTATAAATAATGGAATAATGTATAGCTAATGGATGGGTAGGAATTAAATACATGCATGAAATGTTAAATTAATGTGTTTTCAGGTTATTTCAAGTGAGATGGATTCACCATGGCCAAGTGCGATGTCGAGTTGAATTATAGATTGAAGCTAGGCTCTTTATACACACAGCAATGTGCTCTACTTGTGTACTGTATATTGTGGTCTTGAATATTTTTTACCTACCACAGTCAAAATCAACAGAGCAGTGCTTTCCAGTCTCTGGATAGCCTTGAACATCTCGAGCTTGAAATATCAACATCACTGCTTCCACTGCCTAAGACTGATGAGACGTTTGTGTTGCAGGAGATGATTAAATCAGGATTTGCATTTTAATTGGATAAAAATTGTATTATAGAGCTAGCTGGCAGCTGTCTTGAATCCTCCTGAATTATCACAGGTGTTTGCATGATGATTACATTGGCTTCTCCTTCGCGCTTAGTTTCACGCTTGGAATATTTAGCTTGTACTGAGATTAAGGACATTTATGAGGTTTAGCTGTTAACATGCCAGTTGTGTTTTCTTTTGAAGGATTGAAAAGGGCTCATTAGCTGAGGACCCTGATCTTCTTTGGTTGAACCTTGACTGCTGGATCTTCCTCTGAACATGACACGATACAGTGCGTCTAAGCGTGAGGCGGTCAGAGTGGTTCTGCCAGCAACCAGCTGTAAAATATTCTGATGAAATGTTTTTCGTCATCGACTATAGATGGCTGTGATACCTCTAAGTGTATGACATAGGAAGACAAACTGCAAGGTTGAAGAAGCCGTCACATTAGTGCATGAGCTGTTTGTTCCATCCAGAAATTGCTCTCACTTTATTTCATGGGGGTGGAAGCTGTTATACTATGCAGCCTCAGCCCACTAATTGATTTCACGGCTGGTGATGTGCCGCCCAAAGGAATCTGGCACTGACGACAGGAAATGAAAGAGGAAGAAAGACATTCAGAAACATGGCCACATAAAGCGTCCCGCAATCTCAGCACAAATTTAGTCAAATATTGTAATAATTATACATAATAACTACTTACAGTCACATTAATGGCAGGGTGAAGTCAGAAGTTGAGCTTCAGGATAAATTCAGTGATATAAGAATGTAACATACTTTGGATCCATGCTGTGTTTTAGTCCTAATTGCAACTAAAAATTCCATGTTCTGAAGAAAAATACCCTGATGGTAGTGTAGTGTTTAATCCAGCTTCAATACAAGCTCAAGTTCAAACATTCATAAAATGTCTAAAATAAATTATATAGTAATATAAATTTATTGTATCTGCATACTATATAACAGAGACTCTCTTCTGGTCGTGTGCTGATAAACACATTGTTTGATTTCTGTCTGAGAGTTAGTTTAGCTTAGCACAAAGACTGTAAAGAAGTAGAAACGGCTAACCTGGCTCTATCAAACATGAACAAAACCCAGAGTTTAGCCACATATTAGGGTGTTACAGAGGGCCGTGGGGTTCTCTTAGTCCAGTGCTGTTGACTTCTCTGAGTCTTGTTGGAAGCGTGAGGTTGCAAGGCAGCCAGCAGAGACTCCAGGGTATTATTGAATCTCATCAAAATGCGTAATTTTTACCCGTTTTTTTTTGTTTTTTTTTACAGATTTAAGAAACAAAATGTAACATGTTAATTAGTGAGATTTAAAGGTGCTGGTAGGCAGATTACTAGTTAGCTTTGGACAGCTCCAGACTGTTTCCCTCTGCTTTGAGTCCTCAATCTAAGGTAAGCTAGTCGACAGCAGGCTGTAGCTTCATGTAAGGAATAAACAGCAAATTTTCTTAATAAAGACCAGCCGAAAAAATGGAGCTCTCGTTCTTCCGCCATGTTTTCCCATAGAATGTGTGTTTTCCATGCATTTCCATCCACATTGTTAGAAAAATGTCGAGGTGCGCAATGCAGAAATTATCAGCTTGAGAAGGGCGGTGTGAGGGGGCATGGCTGCTAAAATGACATAATTCATCCACGTGTAGCCACGTGGACCTCACGGCCACGTCAAGCATAAAACAAGCTTAAAGGTTTGATCACGCAACCAAACTTTTGTTAGCGCTTTCACAGTAGTTTACATCTAGTGCTTTAAAGTAGAACTATCCAACATTTTTTCACATTATTTCTTATTGCGGTTGATGAACTGTCCATCTGCATTACATATTGCTATCGTTTTATCATCCAGGCCTAGCTTCATATTGACTATCTAGACACAAGAGTAGTACAGAGCCTCATCTGATGCTTCAATAGTTCTTTTAGAATACAAACACAGATTCTTAAGCATTACTTTTGCTTTACCAGTCATGAACTTGTTAGGTACAAGTTCATGACTGGATTCACCATGGCCAAGCTGACATTAAATAAATGTTGTGTAATTTTGAGGCCAAGCCAAATGATACAAAAACATGAAAAAGCAAAATAAAGCACAACGATAAACAAATATGTGTCCAGTTTCGTTTCATTTCCAATTGATTCTTTATGTAAACCATAAAATTTAAGATAGAAAGTTTGCAGTAGTGAATATAATCATGATTCTATGTGAATTTGAACTTCAGAATTAGGAAGCTTTGTGCCTGGTGTGATGCTCTCTCTGTGGTGGGAGTGTTGTCCGTGGCCAGCTACTGCAGCTGGTGTCTGAGCTGCCCTCATAAAGGCTTCAGTTGTGATTCCCAGAAAGGCGAATGCCACATTTTTTTTCTTCTTTGACCTTCATAGCCTGACACATACAACCATCACAGGGTTGTTCCTGCAGTATTTTACCCAATACATTTCAGAACAGTTTGATAATTTAACAATGATAGTATAACTGACAGTCTAGCAGTCCATCAATGTCCTTATTCAGCTTAATCCATCACAGTGGTAGGGATCCAACTGTTTTTCTGCTTATACCAACTGCAATACTAAAACTGAGGGAGTATTGTTCTGACAGAATGCACACTCCTAAAATGAAACTCTGTAAACTGTACTGCATACACAATGTGACACTGAAAATGCATCAGCCTTAGTGTATTGTCATAACCAGATCTTGACCAATCCATCGGCTTTCATATTGATGCTAATAAATAGCAGTTATTAATTTTGATCAGTGACATCTGGACATGATATACTTAAAAAGTTTACCATAGGCATTTATTTAGTTAATTACTGGAAATATTTATGTTACATAATGGAGCGGCTTATGAAGACAGTATGCTGCAATTTTCAAAACCGCAAGAAGAAACAGAAAAAGTCAGACATTAAGAGTTAATAACATGCTGATCATCCTACGTGAAAGCTTACATTCATTTTAGGAATGCTTTAAGACTGGATCAACTGGTCTTCCATCACTGCAGGTCACATGTTAGGTTCTGTAAAGCATTTTGAGACAGTTTGACCTGTAATTGGCGCTATATAAATAAAATTGAATTAAACTCAATTGAAGACAAATCCAATGTGGCAACTCTGTTGGTTCAGAAATGACTGAAAGTGACTGAGATGCCAAAACAAAAACACCCCTGGATGTACACAGACACAAATTCTGCTGATTACAACTTTGATTCATAAAGGTCTGCCTGTGTGAATATAAGCATCCCATATGTGTTCTACTGCAATTTAATCATCTTTGATTTGTGCTGATGTGTACAATAAACTGTCATTAATACTGTAGAGCTTTATACAGCATCTTAAATAGAAAATTTAATGATAATATTATAAACAACAGAATTCACATGATTTCACACATTTAATATTGAAAATTTGTTTGTGGTTTAAATGAATGCATTCACTTTTCATTCAAAGGATCAGCTCATTCATGAATGAACCATCACTAATAAGGTTTGCTCCCACTGCATGAGGCTGTTTGTGGTTTTAATGTAGCCTTGGGCTTCTTAACATGGTGTTCCTGTGGCTGATTAGAGCCAGGTGTCTACTCTAGAAAATGAGGGTATTGAGGGCAGCCTGTTTCACTGCAGAGGACCAGCTGCTGCAATCTCAAATAATCTTGTGGGAAGGCTAGTCGTAAAGCTAAACATGCCCTTGCTGAAATTAGACGCTCTAGAGGACAAATTGTGCTGCTGTTGCTCATTTGGAAAATGAAATCTAGCCCTGCAATTATTTTATGTTGTTGTTGGCGCTAATTATAAATCATGGAAGCGGCTGAAAAGGCAGTGTTGCTGACTCATTGCTGAGTAGCACACACAGCTATGGTTGTACTCAAAAGCAATATTATTCCCAGCTGTGCATGAAATCAGTTGAGTTTTGCAATGGAAAAAATGAGAGTAGGAGGAGTACGGTAAATGTTGCTTGATGGTACATCTGTAGCATTGTTTCCAACTACAGTCACAGCTGCTTTACTTACAGTCATTTACATTTTTCAAGTGTTCTGCGATAGTTTTGTTTCTAATATGGGTGAAGGAAGTGTTGAAGAAATGAACAGCTGAATAAAATAAACTACATTTCCTGAGAATGTGAGCCTCTGCATTCAGTCAGAACGCTTGTTTGACCAAATGTTCCACAGATTCAAAGAGCCTCCTCAAGGGACATATTATCAAGTTAAGATGAGAGTTATTTGCAAACCCAGAGAACTGTGTGTGTGTGTGTGTGTGTGTGTGTGTGTGTGTGTGTGTGTGTGTGTGTGTGTGTGTGTGTGTGTGTGTGTGTGTGTGTGTGTGTGTGTGTGTGTGTTTTGAGTTGTACTCCAATTTTGAACTTGTTCGTTGTAAAACAGCATCTCTGTGCTGTGAGCATGCATATGTACGTGTGTGTGCCTTCCTGTTGGGGTTTCACATTCCAATACCCCCACAAGTAAATAGCCCACAGCTTTTTTAGCAGGAAGTTGCAAAAACCAATTGATTGGATCTGGTGCCAAGAGCCACATTTGGGAGGACAGGGCTGTGTTCCTGTCTCATGTACTTCTCTTTACATTCTCAGTCAGTGTTCAGCATGGAATTGATTTACTGAGGATAAGACGTTGACTTAAGCTCCCTTCTGTACTATCCACTGAAAGGAGCTTGTTCATGTGGATGTTGCCACACTGACACACAGCACAGTCAAAGCCTTGGATTTACCCATCATGAGTGCTACCTTGGATGTTACTGGTTAGGGTAGAGAACTCATTTAAGATGTTCATTGAATAACAATCTCTGATATCTCTGATCCCAGCTTTTCACGTGGGAAGATTTGCTGCTTTGTTCTGTTATATATTGCTGTAAACTGAATATCTACTGATCAGAATCACATTGTCCCCTGGGAATTTGTGATGAAAACATTTATTAACTATTTCTTTTTTTCTTGTTTTTTTTTTTTTTAATTTTATTTAATAGACAGTTGTTCAGTTTACTAGGCTGTTCTAAATCAGGATATTCTACCTACAGCCATTGCATTGAGCTATGATCTTGGCATTAAATTAAATGACACTATTGTGAACAGATTTGTTTTCTACCCGGTCACAAAGATGAAAATCTTAATCTATCACAAAATGTCTCTCTTGACAGCTGGATGACAGCAGAAAGGTTGTGGTAGCGTCTCTTTAAGAGCAGCTTAGCCAACTTCACGAGAAAGAGCATTGGAGTAGAGAGCAAAAATGAGTCTGTTGTTTCCATTGCAATCGGTGTTTAAATGAACTGTGAGATAAGACTGGCTTTGTAAAAGTTAACAGACTGTCATGCTGTTGTCTCTGAACTGAAGATCATTTACGTCACAGCCCTTAAGAAATGATTAGGGTTAGTAAAGTAAGTTAATGAAAGAATATGACAATAATACATTTTGAGTTTACATCACTGATGCCAATAACAACAGTTGAACAAAGAAAGAAAAAATGTAAAATAAACAAAATTTACAGTTTTGTCTGAAACTTTTACCGAAAAATCAATAGGACTAGTTTTGCATATGCTGTAAGTTAAAGTAGCTTTGTTATTTTGCCCAGTGAAAACTTAAATTGAAGATATTGTTTTCTATTTCAGCACCTACCATTGAGCTGTCACAATAAAGAGGCATAATAATTGATTGCTTTTTTTATCACTGATTTTTAATATTTTTTTAGATTGTTTTATTTTTGGCCTTTTACGCTTTTCTATTATATAGGACAGTGGAGAGAAAAGTCCCTAAGCAAAGGGCCATGGGCAGGACCCGAACCCATAACCACAGGGACCACACCCCGTTCATGGGTCGCCCACTCAACCAGCCGATCCACCAAGATGTCCATGTCAATGATTATTTAAGATGGATGCAGTTTACACATTTTATCTTCTGAGGAGGCTGAGGTCCTTCGGAGTGTGCAGACCTCTACTAAGGACTTTCTATGACACTGTGGTAGCCTCTGCTTTCCTCTACGCTGTCGTCTGCTGGGCCCCGGGCAGCACAGAGCGGGACATGAAGAGACTGAACAAGCTGACCAAGAGGGCCAGCTCTGTCCTGGGCTGCCCACTGGACTCTGTGATGGATGTGGGTGAGAGGAGGATGTTGACCAAGCTCTCATCCATCATGGACAACAGCTCCCACCCACTGCACCGGACTCTAGTGGAGCTGAGCAGCTCCTTTAGCACGAGACTCAGACACCCTCAGTGCAAGAAGGAGCGCTACCGCAGGTCCTTCATCCCCACTGCCATCAGACTGTATAACACTACTGTGTAGTTGTTATTATGTGCAATATTTATTATCTTGTTCTTGCACTTTCGTGACTTTTGCACTCCTGTTTTTTGTTTTTGTTTCTAAGAGCCCTGTAATGTTAAATTTCTCCTTTGTGAGATTAATAAAGTCTATCTTATCTTATCTTATTTTATCTGCTAATATTCAAACAAAAACTCAGGATCATGGAATTATTTTTTTCTTTGTACATTGTGAACTATCTAATGGAAACTCTTTGTTACAGCATTGAGTAGTCTGCCAACATATATTAAATATAAAAACGTACAAGCTGATTCATTGTTTGTGTCACTGTCCCTCCTCAGCCATCTGATACTGACCAGTGCTCTCTTTTGCTTTCCCTTTTGCCCTGTCTTCAGGTTGCTATGGTGAACAGTAGGGTGGAGGCGCCCACAGTGGCTGTGATGGGCAGTGCTGGAGGGACAGCAGGCAGGTCGTGTGCAGGATGTGGAGGGCGAATCTCAGACCGCTTCCTGCTCTTCTCCATGGAGCGGTACTGGCACACACGGTGCCTCAAGTGCTCCTGCTGCCATGCTCAGCTGGGCGAGTACAGCAGCACCTGCTACAGCAAAGGTGGCTTGATCCTCTGCAAGAACGACTACATCAGGTGAGCCCTGCTGATGGACTGGACATATGGCTTGGCCTTTTCTGTCTGTTTTTGCACAATTCAACAGGACAATTCCACAGTACACAAAATGTGCAGTCGCATAAAATCTCCAGAGTTTCTGAACAATCAGTTTTTATATTGCCAATGAAAACTCTTGCCTTTTCATTACTCACTCCATAACATTGTTAGCAAACCACTAATTACAAACCATGCTTTCATCTTTTGCAGTGACTGACATTTGTTATTGATGGTTACCTTGAAAATAGAACTCTCAGTTTAGAGTTTTTTCTGGGGGCAGGGCTGTGACCTTTTTGACTTTAAAGTAAGTCATGCTTTGCTTCTGTGAAAATGCCCAACCTGCAACAGACTATCTGAGAGCAAAATGAAAACTGCTCCATCACTACAGACCAGCAACTCAAGTTGCATAAGATCAAATGTTGATCAAATGGTAAAAAGGCGCTGCTTAAATATGATGCCTAAAGGAGGGATTGCTACAGGGACCAGGCTGTAGGATAGAAAATAAGAAAATCAGTATTCTATTAAAAGAGTGCATATACCTCACTCACAAAAAACAAAAAACAGTTTAGCCTTAAAGGGGAACTTCGGTTTTATTCAACCTGGGGTCTGTTTTCATATGCTCTTTGTTGTGGTCTGTATCCAAATCTTAGGACGCTAGAAAGCAAATCTTGTTCCGAAATCGCGTGACAGCTCGCGAAATCGCACGATAGCTCGCGCCAAAACCGGTGTTTTGGCGCGAGCTATCGTGCGATTTCGGAACGAGATTTGCTTTCTAGCATCCTGAGATTTGGATACAGACCACAACAAAGAGCGATTGCCAGGTAATGTGGAGGTTTTCGTTCACTTCTCATCTCTCATATGTTGTGGGACACTCATTGAGACTATCCGAGCTGGTCAGTGTGGGGAAAAAAAGCATGTTAGGGCGGACTTTGACGCGGGGGGGGCAAGTTGCCCCATACTTTTCACTAGCTGAGCTGCGAGGCTGCCTGCCTGGCTAAATACTGGAGCTCTGTCGAAAATTCATTTCTCCATCACTCACATGTATGAAATGACATATGAAAACAGACCCCAGGTTGAAAAAAAACGAAGTTCCCCTTTAAGTCCTCACCATATTTACACATCAAAGCGTCATTGCGGGATGTAATTATTCTGCCTGTTCCTATTTTATCTACTTACACTGTGCATTGCAAATACACAAGTTATATTTAGTATGATAACATTTGTCACTGGTCGTTTATTTGGACTGGTAAAATTAATTTCTGTTGGTCTGACAAGAACAAACTCAGCATGGGAGGGAGAGAACCAAAAATCGATTCATCAAAGGGAAAGGCACTTATGAATGAAAGCAAACGATGATGGCTGTACTAAAAAATCTGTAGAACACAAATGTGTGTGTATGAACTTGTGCCAGAGTGACACTGAAAGTGTGTGAGGCGGAATGGTGTAAAACAGATGGGGATTTTGTGGATGCCCACATCTCTGAGGGCAAACAGAGGGCTGGAAGTGGAAACCCACAGTTCAAGGCTTGCTGAGAAGGAAGGGACTTTGTGTATCAGGCCAGTAATAATACAGTGGCTTTGAGGACTTTTCTCATACAATAAATAAAGCTCTTACTGTACACTCAAATTACACAAGGATATGCAATAAGACTGTACAGTCATAAGAGGCCTGCTGTATATTAAAGAAATTCCCTGTTTAGCCCACCAATAAATTGAGTCAGCAATACAGATATTTATTCTGGTGCATATCAAAATACCTCCCACAGTCCAAAAATATGCTGAGGTTAACTGATCACTCTAAATTGCCCGTAGGTATGAATGTGAGTGTGATTGTTTGTCTGTATATGTAGCCCTGCAACAGACTGGTGACCTGTCCAGGGTGTCCCCTCCCTTCACCCGAGTCAGCTGGGATAGGCTCCAGCACCCTCCGCGACCCTAATGAGGATAAAGCGGTGTATAGAGAATGGATGGATGGATATCAAAATACCCCAGATTAATATTCAGGGCATTACAGCAGTGTAATTTCAGATTAGAAATTGAATAATTTTGAGTCTCTACATCCTTGTGACTGGCCCTTAGCTTACACTCCTTCAAATCAAAAACAACACATCTTGAATCTGTCTATGAAGGGACACTAAGAATTGGATGGTCTGGATGTGCTTGAATCACCCATTACTGCTGTTAGAGAGACTACCTGCTGAATCTCTCAGCGGTGTGCCAGTGTTTAGCTGATGCCCCCTCTGCTCTCCGTAACCTTTCGCATCTATCGCAGCATCACCGTATCAATATTCATTGGAAGAGTATAAGAATCAGAATCAGAATCACTTTATTCATCCCCGAAGGGAAATTCAGTTGTCAGGGTTCTTATCTGTTTAATTTTGAATTGAATAGCCTGACTGCTAATGGCAAGAAAGATATCCTAAATCTTTCGGTCTTGCAGCACAGGGATAGGAGCCGTCCACTGATGTTTCGTTGTTCATTGAGGCAGATGTGAAATGGATGATCCATGTTTGTCAGAATGGCCTCCATCTTGCTCAATGCCCGTCTCTCCACCTCATCCTCCAATGTGTTCCATCCGATTCCAACCACAGAGCCAGCTTTTTTAATCAGTTTGTTCAGACGCCTTGCATCCTTCAGGGGAGCATTTTCAACCTGTGGTCCTCAGGAGCCAAATTTCCAATATTGTTGGAGTTGTTTAGTGGACTTGTTATACCATATTTCCTATATACTTTGTTAAACATACTCACGGGAACAACACCGAAAACTATTTCTAATATAGTAGCAATCTCTGTGTTTTTCTACATTAATCATAAATGAGCTGCAAACCTGCTTTCAGTGTGCTTGTACCTAAAAAAATAACACTCTTGTATTAGTGTTTGCTGATAAACTGGTCCAGACTTGCTCTAAACCCACACAGAGGTCTTCTATTTGTTTCTTCATCCAGCCTGAGACCAGCAGGGCAAACCTCTCATTTCAATGAAATGAGCTCCAAATTGGAACATTCTGAACTTCCAGTGTCCACTTCACTTAAGAATTACAGCAGCCTAAGGTTTCTCACTTGGCAGTCATTTGTTCCGTTCTGTGGCAGGAGCGCAAGAAAAGAGCTCACAAATGTGCATAGAAGGCCTTCAGTAGAATTTAGGTGAACTGACTAATTTGTGGAAAAACCTCGGCTGCCTGTGCACTGCTCTCACAGCCACAGGCACAACCTCTAACATGACGAAAACACATTACATGTTTGGATTTTGCTTGGTTGACTAATGTACAGTGTGCGTTGCTCATGTTATAAGACCGTTCTCTATGTTTCTGTAGGATCAGTCACATTTTGCAGACAGGAAGCCAATGCCTCAGCCCAGAGCTGAGGTGGACTAAGAAGTGCTTACCTTCGCCCTGGTTTGAGATTGGGTCCCCTGATTCTCACCCTTCATACCGCTAAAGCAGGATGAGCTGTAACTGAGACTGGGGAGGAGTGTGTGTGTGTGAGTGCAGGTTAATTAAGGAGGATAGAGATCCTCTCAGACGCTGTCATTAAATGACTGTTTGGATTAAGATTAAAAAAAATCATTACTCTGTGCAGTCATTGAAAGAGAGTGAATGGAGAAGAGAGAGAACCCAGACTGGTCAAGTAAGTGTCACAGGGTTTCACAAGATGTTGTAATGATGACAGTGACTTCCTATTAAAAGTTCAATCTGCTGCAGTTCAGGTGCTGACATTCTGTCAGCCTCAGACAGATAAGGACTGACTGCTGTTGTGTGCTGCAATGTTCAGAGACACCAAATCTGACACCTTCTGCTTGGACTTTGTATTAGAATTTGGTAAAGTTCTTTAACTGAGGCTGTTAATCTGGAATTGTGATTTTTTTTTTTTTGAACTGTAAATATGGTATGTACTTTTTTAAGCAACCAGATATGCACAACATACAAAATAAGAGTTAAATATAGCCAGAGCTTTTTTTGCAAAAAAAGGGCCTGATATTCTCTGTTACATGCAAATCTTAAGGGCCATATAATTTGATGGTGGTCTCAAGATGCCACCCGCCATGGCTGGGGTGGTAGAGGCATCAAATGCAAACCTTGACTTACAACAGTGAAGGTAACAGACTGATCCTACAGTCATGAAGTTTTTGTTTGTGCTGAAGGCTGAATATCAGTTAATCTATTTCACTCTTGTGTGTATATTTAAGGCCCAGAATGGCATGTTCAGAGGCATTCAGACTGAAAACAGCTCTGTGTGAATGTTGGAATGTTATTTCAGGTACCTGTGAAATATCCAGGGAGCCTCGTTATAGTAACAGATCCAAGAGTCTGAAGGCTTATCAGATGTCAGAAAACTACACAGAAGTTTGTGCTTTACACACAGGATTTTACAACTAAGGGGATCCTAGATACGACTCTATGTTATGTTAATGCTTATGCAGTGGTTGTAAAATAGTTGAAGTAACAGACTTGTGGCATGATTTTATCTGCAGACTGTTTGGACACAGTGGAGCCTGCAGTGCTTGTGGACAGTCTATACCTGCCAGTGAGATGGTGATGCGTGCTCAAGGCAGTGTTTACCACCTTAAGGTGAGAATGTAATTATAGCACTCTGACACTGACATGACCTCATCATTATGGCGCTGTCAGTGTGCTCATCTTGATCTTAGCTGAAAATATAAAATAACAGATGAGACTATTATTTTCTTCCTCAGTGTTTCACCTGTGCGACCTGTAGGAACCGCCTCGTCCCAGGTGATCGCTTCCACTACATCAATGGGACTATCTTCTGTGAACATGACCGGCCAGGGGGAGGCCTGCTCAGTGGACATTCTACTCCACTGCAGGCCAACAGTATTATGTCTGACCAGAAGGTAAGAGCCATGTTACGTTGATAGGCCCTTTCTTATCCTCCTCCTTTTAAATTGACCACAAAAACAATAACAAGGTCATTGTGTTGCCCTCACCAAGCTGTTGTTGTTCTTTTTATAAGTGGAGGAAATAAGGGGGTGAACAGATAATCACAACAACAGACCATCTTAGAGATAATGTATGTATTAGAGATTTTACTTTGACTCTGTTCCTGTGTTACTGTCTGTCTCTGATTAGGTAACTGTCTCTGTGACTCTACTTGGTGACCCTGTTAGTCTGCATGTGCCTGTGACTAAAGTGCTCTGCATTGCTCTGTGATTGTGACTTTTACACACTGACTATGTGTTTACCTACAAACGAGTGACTGATTGACTCTAACTTTGACTAAGCCACTTGCAGACATGCACTCCACTCTGTTATTGTGATGGTAGTTTACTATGTCAGTGTTACAGTGGGTACGGAAAGTATTCAGACCCCTTGAAATTTTTCACTCTCTGTGTCATTGCAGCCATTTTCCAAAATCAAGAAAGTTCATTTTATTTCTCATTAAAGTACATTCAGAACCCCATCTTGACAGAAAAAAACAGAAATGTAGAATTTTTTGCAAATTTATTAAAAAAGAAAAACTGAAATATCACATGGTCATAAGTATTCAGACACTTTGCAGCGACATTCATATTTAACTCACATGCTGTCCATTTCTTCTGATCCTCCTGACTGAACCATCATAATATGTGAAAATGATAGACACACATGAGTAATGGCACTTTGAGTTGTGTGAACTGATTTAGGGAAGGACTTTTTTACATTTCAGCAGCAGTATTTTTCCTAAATCATCACAGAGACACTTCATACACAGTTTGTTTGCCAAAATCATGACACGCTTATTGAAGCTATGAATCTGTGTCCTAGTAGAAACTTCATACCTACAGATATCCATTATTATGTAATTAATATTTATATAATATTTATATAGCCAGAAGCGGTAGAAAATAGAATACATATTGTCTCTGGTTATCAAGATTTTATAGAGTCATGGTTACATAGACAATACTCATTGACTGTTGTAATTTCAAACAAGCAGTAGAAAGCTAAATGAGGCCTTTTTCACAGTAGACGTCTTGACTTGTCACAGAAAGAAAAGCTCAGTTGTTACTAATACCATTAACAATGGCTCTGTTCTACTCAAGTGCCCCCAAAAACCATGACAGTGTCACAGTGAGCCAGCATGAACAATAGCAGCACCCTGAAACTCGTGCAGCTTCATGGAATTCAGCCATCATTAGCTTTTCATTCACTCTTGAGCATATACTACTAAAACATGTCAAAATGTCTTCCATGAAAAAGTAGCAATTATATCTTTGGGAGGCTTTTGAATAAAACGTGGCAGGTATGTGGCCGAGAAAGTACAGTCAGATTTTTTGTAATTTAATGCAGATGTTTCATAATGTCAACATGTCTTATTTCCTAACCAGCTCTCTTCTCTGTTTACAGGTCTGCTGAGGAAGCAGATGGAAAACCAAATGTGTGCCTTCTCCCCCACTTTTCTCCTCTGTCTCATCTTCACCTTCCTCCCCTAGCTGTAAGTCCTGCCATTGGCTGACCTTCCTCCATTCTGATGGACTGTCACTCCAGAATGGGGACACATTCACTCCTGCTGCTGGTTTAGATTTTATCTTCCCAAAAGAAACTGGCTCTTTGAGAAGACTCTGAGCAGTAAAATTTGGACAAGTCCAGTGCTCTGTTGAAGGGATGAGGATGCTGAGACTGAGTTAATTCATACAGTAGACTGCTGCTGTCTGTTGTGAACTGTAGCAATATCACTGGTAAGGATTGGTGTGACTCAGCAAGGAACTGTCCTTGAATTATCTCATGTCTGTGATTCCACTGGAATCATCTGTTGACTTCACCCAGCCAGCCAGTAACAGTGGACCTTGAATGAGGAGGGAACATCAAAACCAGGGTGATTCCTGCAGGAGATGAACTGTATTTAAAATTTTAAAAAAATGCACAGACTACATGCTTACTTTAGCTGTTTGTTTTTTGGGTTTGAGTAAAAATTGTATGGATTTCTTTTGTTGATTTCAGCTTCTAGGTGTTTCCTTCCATATTCTATGAGACAGCTGAACAAGATCATGTCTATATTGATACGTAAAGATTATTACTCTGTGTAATTCTCTGTGAAATATTCAAACATGTTTGTCAGTGAGTAAGGGAAAGTAATAGCTGCCTTTTGGTGGTCGTGTTTTCCATTACAGACAGATGATTGATTTCTTCACGCAAAATCTGACAGCATCAAAGAACATGTTCATTTCCTACTTTATGAACTATAGACTTCAAATTCTTAAAATTCATGAAGTGGCCAGAACAATTAATTGCCTCTGTGGCAGAGACAACCATGCCTTTATCAAAGACAGCCCTTTTCTCATTTAACCCAGCTCTCCAGATTACACAAGCTCAACACTTCCTCTATCTTTGTTTTGTCTCGATAAATTCACTATTTTGTCCATCTCCACAGCACACATTGCATCAGTACGGCAAGCGCCATGTCAAACCATTGACTGTACGTTAGAGATGGACGCACCCTCTGGGTCTGAAAAATGAAGCCGACATGTAAGTGCCTTAAACCAGCACTCTTACCTACAGCCAGCAGGGGATCACTCATTTGACTGCACAATGAAGTGTGATTCTACAGAAGTATGTGAGAAAATTACTGTAATTCTCTCTTGATCTGCTACAGCAGTAAACATTTTCCTAATGAATTTATGGTCTCAGTTGCTATTTTCCAAACTTTTTAATGCAACATGATGGTTACTTTGTGGTTTTATTACAGTCCATTTTCCAAAAACCAAAATTGGAATGGCCAGTTACAAACTGAAATTTCAGAGTAGTTGACAAACCAGTGGATGACGTCACAGTCACCACTGCCTGTTTGTGTACAGTGTGTGTGTCAAACATTCCACTCTGCCTGTTTTGATGAACTACGTAAGTGACCACAACTGAAATTTGATACTTTAAAAGTTTGTGAACTTTTTTATGGGATGCCTTAACTTTCCCAGAAAAAACTTAACGACCTGCAGTTTTCCCGAACTTAAAGCCTTAATACAATTTAAACAGGTAAGTTCTATTAAAAAAATTCACCCCTGTATTGTTGGCATAGACAGAGACATTAGGTATAGAGACCAAAACTGTTGTTTGCGCAAGGCAGCAAAAATGTTTATTTTTTTCAGTAAATTTAAACATTATAAAATGAAGGTTTGTGGAGATTCACTTGCTTTTGGAAGCAGCTCCAAGTGGACATTTCAGGAACTATAGTTTTTGGCATTTGGCTTCATTTTTCTGCCCTGGAGGTGAGCACCTGATTTTGGCACAGAAATTACTGGGTTAGGTTTTTAAAAAATATATTGATTGGGGTAAAATAGCCCCTTTCACAAGCTGTTTTAAGCTTCTTTGACTTTTTCTTGGTTATCAAGATGATGTGTCACACCCCATCTGGTCAAAAAGGAGTAACACATTTATACAGTTCTACAATTTCATTTAGCAAACACTTTCATTTAAAGCACATACATCTGAGAGTAGACACAACACAAGCAAGGATCTAGTCAGGAGAAAACAGCCTGGATAAGAGCCATGAAACAAGTTCAAGTGTGATAATAGGACCATGGTGCCTACAGGCGGTGCAGATGTAATAGAACTTTTTAATTAATTTTTTTTCTGTCAAGTGCAAAGGTGTTTACTGACGAGATGGGCCTATAGTCTTTACGTAACCTGGAAAGGAATACATTAAATGTCTGATATGATATGTTAATTAGAAACATATTAATGACATGTCACAAATGAACAGCGTAGAGGCAGTTTAGTTGTAAAGGAACATAATTTTAGGTAGAGCAGTCCCAGAAATTAGAGGTACGACCTGTCAACAGAAAGTCAACATTGCTCAAGAGAAAGACGAAGGTGGAACAACTGGAATTACTAAGAACAGGAAGACGGTATTCTGCTAACAAAGAGAAGCTAAGAGCAGTACAGTGGTTTAGATGAAATGACTACTGTTACCCTGATGAAATGATTGCTGTGGAATTGTACATTAAACTGAATTTACCATCTACCAACTTTTTTGAGGTAATTTCTCCCCTCTCAATGTGCCTTTATAAGCTACAGCCTTTATTTGTTTGTGCTGACTGCATGATGGAGCATTACTGTTTGACTCATCAAAAATATGACGTGAGGATGGCATGCATTTATAAAACCATTAAAACAACAGTTTTAATTCATGGTCAGACTTGCTGCAAAATGTACAAGTCGTAGCTATTAAACAACAAGACTGGGCTCATGTCAGTTCAACCACAGCTTGCAACCTGAACCCTGTAGCATACACTGATCAGTGGGTAGCAATAAACAACCCCTGGAAGTTTTATTCTGCTTGAATTAAATACAGTTTAATTACAGTATAAGTCTCGTTGTTAAATAGCCACAACTGGTATATACTGAACTGCAGTCTTTGTGATGTGCTAAATGCATTGTTTTAAATTACAGTTTTGATGTAAAATTAAATAATTGTTCAGCCCTACTCTATACTTTCACTTTTGAACAGATATCTGCAAAACTCCCTTTGAGTGCAGACTAGCAGCAAACGTTGACAGGCTACAATAAAATGGTGACTGTGATGAACCCCCAAATGTTGGAAAAAATGCCGTTAATATGGGCATAGCATCGGTTCAGCAGGGCAGAAAACACAAACATCTAGATTCATCATAACTGCTCAAAACATTGACCATCACACAACTACTAGCAGCCTTTTTATATTTGAAATATTTATATATAAGATAGGCTGCACAGTGGTTCTGTGGGGAAAACTGTCACCCACAGCTAGAAGACCACTGGTTTGCATCCCGACCTGTGATCTTTCTGTGTGTAGTTTGCATGTTCTCACTGTAGGTTCTCACCAAGTACTCCAGCTTCCTCCCACAGTCCAAAACATGCTGAAGTTAATTGGTGATTCTAAATTGTCCGTCCAGCCGTCCCCTCCACACCCCCAAAGAATGTCAGTGCTATCCTTTCCTCTCATTGACTTTTCTTTATTGTGAACCATGATATTCTTTCAACTTGTTCCAAACATCATGAACACATTCAGGCTTTGTACGTTGATTGTAATTGAGTTTGGAAAGATTATTCTAAGAGATTTAGCATCAGTGACTCATACTGTACACTCTAAATGTTTATTCCAGAAATGTTCTAGTTTTCACTCTTTAAGCTGACCTGTTCACAGTTATGAAGGAATACTGGGATGATGTGTTTTAAGTGCACAAAATGTGTCGTGTATTACAGTGTTTGAGTCATGTTTTCTGTGTTTGCTTTTTGTTCAACCTAAACTGTATATGGAAACAAAATAAGTCCACTCAGAAGAACTAATTTAGCCATTCATCTGTGTCTCACATGTGATGTGTGTCTGACTGTGATGAGCATGATTGGGCTAAAGCTACAGTAAGCATGTGGCAAAGAGCTAGAGATAGCAGCTTCAGACTGAGGAGTAAGTAAGAAACGCTTGTGGTTCTCAGACAAACATGGCTGATTACCCACAGGAATGGGATTTCAAAGGCCTGAGCCCAGGCCATTACAGAAGCAATTAAAGTGGGATGCGCTGGAGGCCGACATGGGCTTTAGCTGCACTCTAGTGTTGCAGCCTAATGAGGCCTAATCTGGTGAGCTGGTCTAATTAAAAAGGAGGGAGCTTTTTCCTGTGGGCCCATGCAGCCAGCAGTTTGTGCTCTCCATAGCTGTCTAAAGCAAAAAAAAAAAAAAAAACAAAGCACAAAACAGAATACATGCATTGTTTTCAACAATGTAAATGTTCATTTTCCTCTATTCTCTGTCCCCTCAAATTAAAACATGTTTGACATTTTTAACATGGTCTCCGATCTTTCCAAACTCTCTCCTCTGTTTGCTTTTTGGCATGAAATATGCTTTGAATTAGCCATTTAAGTACATTTGGCACGGGAACTACAAGATCACCTCTTCCACATTAATTTGAGGATCTCTCACTCCTTTTCCATTTTGTTGTGTGGGTTTCTGCAGAGCAAAATTAAAGGCTGAAAGTGAAGCAGGCAGGACGGGTTGAGGCACACATGAGTAGCCAGCTGCGACTCTTTAAATTAGCAGGCCTGAAGAACTCAGCAGCTCCCTCTCACAGGGTCTGTCCAATTAGCCTCACATTCACGGTAACAATGAGGCTTTTAATGGTAGTATTTCAAAGTGCTCTTTCATAATGACAGAGGGGGAACACATTCCTCTGGTTTTTCACTCATGACTCTACTGTAAACCTGAGTCACTCCAAGTTTCCCCCGAATCAAATTCAGTTTGTCAGGTTGTTGCTTTAAATCACTCTGACAAAGGTATTGTAAAGTAAATAATAAATAGAAAAGCACTTAATATGCCACAGTGCAACTCCTACCAGCACTGTTAGCTTTGTGTTAAACTGAGTTTAATTCAACCTAATCCCACTTTCTCACTTGCCTCTAGTGGTATGCAGCATTGCAGTTTTCTGTTGCTCTGAAAGTCTGGGTTATAGTCGATAGAAGTACAGCCCCCATTACTACACTCACTAATGACCCTCTATATATACCAGTGTACAAAGACCTCAGTGCTTCTGCAACTTTCCCTAGAAATCTGTGCAAAGGAATTCATTCAAAGTAGCTATATGTTGCAAATGGTGCCATCATTTGCTCTTCAAAAAGGTTCCAATTCAAACGCTTTTCAACTCAACTTATTGATGTCACATGTCATTTCTGTTCTGTGTTCTCCTGTTGAATACCTAATAGTAAAAATTCTCTGCACCTTGAAATTCTATATATATTTTAATTTGTTAAATATCCCTCAAATCCTCATGGCATTGTGAATAACTTGTCAGCCAGGAATCACTTAAGAAGGTGAGCTGCTTTGACACGTCTCATGCTAGTTTGGTGCAAAGTTTACTGATCCAACTTTACATCATTCTTCATTTCATTTATTAAATCTTTTAGATGCAATGCTTGATTAAAAAAAGAACAAGCCTTACAAATAGTCCTTTGCTGGGTTCAATAAGTTAACTCAGCATAATTCCGCGCAATTCTTGTTCTAGGCTATGGAACTCCAATCATGTGACTCTCAGAACAGTAGGACCCAAACAAAATACAGTACAGACAAGAAGCAATAGTAACTGGAATTTCAACATAATATTAAAATTCTATATGCAAAGTGGTGTCAAGATGTCCAGTGGTTAACACTGTTGCCTCACAGCTAGAAGATCCCTGGTTCATATCCTGGCCTGGGCCTAGGATCTTTCTGTGTGGAGTTTGCATGTTCTCCATGTGCATTGTAGGTTCTCACAGAGTTTTCTAGCTTCCTCCCACAGTCCAAAACCATGCTGAGGTTAACTGGTGATTCTAAATTGTCCATAGGTGTGAATGTGATTGTGTCTATATGTAGCCCTGTGATAGACTGCTGACCTGTCCAGGGTGTCCCTTGCCTTCACCCCAAGTCAGCTGGGATAAACTCCAACCCTTCATCATCCTACAGAGGATTACGTGGTGTATAGATAATGGATGGATGGATATATGCCACATATTCTATTGTAGGTAAAAATAGTATTTTGTAATCTGTGAATGAGTTGTGCAGCAGCCCCATGAATTCTCGCAATGGACCAATCAGCAGGCATAGAGCAACATTAGAATCCATTTAAGTTGGGTTTGTATCGACCTGATGCATCTAATTCCAATATCATTTTAGCTCTGTTTTTGGTCACCTCCACCTCCTAAGAACAGTGGATCTATCAGAGTTTTTTTTTTTTAATTGCTCAGAGTAAAACTGTAAGTTGTAATCGTCGTGCTAAAATGTTCTCAGAGCACAGAGGAACTGCAGTCTGTGATAATTCTCAGCACATTTGCCACGATGAGCAACACCTTTCACATTATATATTAACCTGTTATTGATAAAAGCTGTTGATTAATGCAGTGTTAAACATGAACAGCACTTTGGTTCAACTTTACCAGCAAACAAATTTAAAATTTTTCCACGAACAATGTAGTTAAAACAGGAGAGAAAGAAAACCTAACAGTACAGTATTCAGTCTGGTTGTGGTAAATATGCATTATTATGCATTTAATTGAAAAATTACCAGAAGTTTATGCCTTGGTTAGTGACTCATTAAAAACACCTGTGTTCAGCCATGGCCCTCATTAATTTGTGTTTATCCACAGAATGATAAAAAGCCCACCTACATTGCTGAAACTGTATCTTAGTGTGACAGAATCACACTGAGATGAGGCATATTCCAAAACTTGTACTTCAGTTATCTACTCTCATCTAAATAGAACTGAGACTTTCTTGTCTTCATGTGTACAAGTACAGTATATGTATGCACATATGAAGCCAACTGTAAGTCATACCCTCTGAAAACTTTTATTCTCATCTTTGCAGTGTTGCTAATTGGTTCTTGGATTCCTCAGGCTAATTAGTGAGATGCAGATGAGGCTTGACTGGTTTGAGTGTGGCATGGAACTAGCACCACGGAGAGAGATTGAGGAAGCCCCCCTCTTTGCTTATCAAGATATGGAGATAATTGCAATTAAACTAATTTGCATGCGTTAATGAATTTGTCTTATGCTTTTCAAGATCGCAGACATGGAGTAAATAATTGATTTCCTATCAGCACAGACACAGTGAGCATGTCAAACTGTCTTCACCACAATGGTGTGAAGTCAACAAAGTAAAGGCTGCCTGTCTTATTCTATTACTGTGCTCCTCTTTACATTGACTTATCATTGTGTATATAGGTTATGTTAAATGTAAACACAGGAATATGACAAGCAATGATTTTAAAAGCTGAATATACATATATGAAGTAAGGGTGTCTTTAAACAATGTAAGGATTTTGATGAGATGTTCTTGCAGTGCCCTGCGACAGACTGGCGACCTGTCCAGGGTGTCTCCTGCCTTCGCCCGAGTCAGCTGGGATAGGCTCCAGCACCCCCCACGACCCTAGTGAGGATGAAGCGGTGTATAGAGAATGGATGGATGGATGGATGGATGGATGGATGTTCTTGCAGTCTGTTTCAGGTAGCTGCAACCAACCGGCAACCCCAACAGACAGATAGAATGAAGAAGAATAACAAAACAGAAACAGAACAAATGACAATATCATTATGTCATAAAACAAGAATATAGCTTTTCTTCATATTAGAATTGCATCAATAAAACACCAGGTGACAGCAATAGGTGAATAGAATAACACAGATTGTGTTGTTGCAACGGCACTTTCACAGGTGAGATTTATTGGTAAGTGAACAGTCAGTTCTTGAAACCGATGTGTTGGAAGCAGAAAACTGAGCAGTAAAAGGTCTCAGAGGTCTATGGAGTTCATGTATCAATTTTAATGTTGTTGGATCAGTATATATTGACCCCTCAGATGTGCCATCATCCTAATGCTGCACATACTCGATAATGTACAAAATGTGGATTAATCCACAACTGAAAATAGTCCCCAGCAAATGTTGTATTATTTCCTGCTTGAGTAACCTATGCAGAAAACCACAATGTCCAACTGTCTTTGGATGTTTTTTAAGAAAGTATATATTGTTAAGCCGTATTTTTATGATTTATATCATTGGTAGAAACCTTTGATTTTCTGACTGAGAGACACCAAGATAGTAGGCAAGTCATCCATATTTACAGACTGACAGATTGTGGGACCAGATTCAGCAGGGCAGAGAGTATAAATTGTAGATGTGTTTTACAGCTTCCTACATCAGTAAAAACTGCCATCCTCATGCCATTGACACATTGTGTGGAGAGTTGATTGGTGGAATGAGTCTAACAAACATGTAGTCAGCTGCATTTCTGTTGGTGAACTGCTTACAAGTGAAATTAAATCTACTCGAGCTTTTTGGGTTCTTTGAGCCACACTAGCTGTGTGACAATGTGAATTTGCTGGCTGATCAGTGGATTCACTATTTTGGGCTACACTGAAACGTCTCTGGAACATTTGATGAATTGCCATGAAATTTGGATTTAAATGAAATGTATATCTCGACTGACTGCTCATCCAGAATCACAATCAAGTCAATATAAATAGATATTTTTGATTTCTTTTGGGTTATGACAGCATACCTGCAGCTGTGCTTTGATTGTACTTTGAGCATCGTGCTAAATGAAAAATGCTAGAATGCTAGCATGCTAAGATGTTGGTCACTGGGACCATTGCACTGGCTCAACATTTGGATCTTATTAAGGAGAACAGAAGACTGTTCAAAGTTGATCAATGCAGCATATACCAAGAACCTTCACTGTGTTTCTGCTTCCCAATATGTGAGCTTCCCAACACCTTAGGTGTGATTTAAAGGAAATTGTTCTTGTTCTGCATGCATGAATTACAGCACAGTCATGCAACATGTGTGAGCAGTTGCTGTTATGAGTTAGTCATGGCATTGTGTGATCACCACTATACTACAGATGTTCAGCAGTCAGATTCACCTTCCACCAGTTGTGTCTGGTTTTCTGGTTTCAAAAGAGCAAAATGAAGATGGCCACATTTCAGACTTTAATAATACTTTAACAATAATAGTCTACAAACCAGTGGTTACTGTCTTGGCTGCTACATCTATCTTTTACATACAGTTCATGACAGACACTTGTGTTAGATGCTTTTCTGTAACTACTGGTGTGTGCACATTTGTGATTTCACCATGAACCTCAAACTGAAGTAGAGAGCAAACATCAAACTCAGTGTCAGTCAATGGGATGATCCAGCCGTCATGTGGAGAATCATCACTGGTGACCAAAGGTCTAGCTGCAGCTACAATCCACAGATCAGACAGCAGCCTGTGCCAGCAGAAGAGCCTACAGTCTCCAAAACCAAACAAAGGGCAGGGGTCAGGTTAGGAGCGCAACTAAGAGCGCATGCTTGTTCTTTTCTTCACCATGAAGTCATCGACCAGGGTTCGACTTTTAATGCCAAGTTCTACTGTAACATCCTGAGGTGTTTACTGTGGCAACGAGGCATTTTGGTGCTCCAGTACGCCTGCTGACAGCCCATTAAAAAGGCACTGGGATTTTGGAAACTTCTATACAATAGTTACTCCCCTACTAACAAGATTTGACTCCTTACAGCTACTTTCTCTTTGCCAAAATAAATTTCAAGTTGAAGGGTTTGTGGAGGAGATTCAGCAGATGGTGCTTGATATGCTTACCAATGGGACCTGCAGGCAGCATTCCAAATGTTTTAGGACCACTAGAAGCACTGCATTTCTGCAAGTAAACTACTTCAAAGTGGATGGTGACCAGTTTAAAATCAGGTACAGTTTTTACTTTTTATAACTACAGTAATGGAACTTTTTGATTGCACCTCCTAGACTTTGAAGACATTAATGGACGGATTACATCAAAAAGAGTAAGGGTTGAAAGTAATGTTTTTAGGTTACGGTCTGCCGATTGTTACTAAATGTATTCATGAGCCCATTCAAGCTCATTTTCCACTGTGCCTGGATGCAGTACAAGAGTTTGTCAGATTCGACTTATCCACTTTAATTATAGAAGTTAAACTCATGGGAAGACTTATTGTTATTACACAGTATGTTTAGAAGGTTTTAGCATTAATGAGCCTTGATGATGTAAACATACTGAAGTCATGGTACCTTCACACTAGCGATTTCTGCCTTTACAGTCCCCTACAACATGTGCAACTGTTTGCAGTCAGTTCATTAATAATGCAGGTGGTGTCCATAAAAACACTTTCTGGTGTGTACACTTCTACAAAGTAGCTGTCAGAGGCATCAGCTGAAGAGTTGGATTAACTGAGTCTGTTGTGTCCATGTTACAATAGGTCCTCCAGGTTTAATGGGGCCAGTGTCAATGACAAAGGCACAACACACGGGAGGAACAACAAGCAAAGATGTACCAGGTAAATCATAACTACTATATACCCATATAAACCACTGTTTTATGGCTGTCAACTATTGTTGACCTGCTGCAGGGCCTTTTTCATTTGGTCATTTCATGATTCCCTACTGATTATTTGCAGCTTTACAGCTTTAGCAGGAATACCTGACCAACAGCATACAACAACTTATACAATGCCTGAGAATACTGTACAGTTGTCAGATACATGTAAAAAACACAGAACAGTAACTAATTAGAAAAAGTATTTGAACTGGGATTGATTGTTGGATTTTTAAAGAGAATGAAGAGTCAAACTACAGACTTCATGCCAGGGGACTCCATGTAGGTTCCATGATTCAATGGAGCTCGACAGAATTTTGTAAGAAATCAAAAAAGTGAATTCTTCAAATTATCATGCACAATTAACCAAGTAAATTAAGTTAGTGAAAGAAATTGAGAATCCAATTTAACTAACATTAAACATTCGCCAGAGCATCAAAACGTAGTGACGTGGTTCTGGTGTTCCAGAGGGTAATACGTGGGACTATTTCTTGGCTGTCTGCAGCGGTTTCCTGGAATTTCTAAAGTCACTGTTTTCTACCAAAAACTACTCTCTCATTTATTTCCCTCTAAGTCATTATTTCCTGCCATTCGTTTTTGCACTTTTCTTATGGACAGATGAAATTAGGCATTAACATAATTGAACTTTGGAGGTACTGGTGGGTGAACTATTGACTCTCCAACAGAATCAGGCTAGCTGGTCACTATTTTCATTTTATGCCAAGCTAAGCTATTGTATGTTCAGATATTGTTAAGCATACAGACATCAAAGTGGTATGATGAACGGCTGTGTAGAATGTGAATATGTATGTTTTTAAGTTGAACTTTAATGTTAGCTTTTACATAATTATATTCATCTAGCTGAGTGTGAGAGTCTTTTCTGCTGTTTTGCTGCTGTCCTCTGCTTCTCCTGCTGCACTCATTTATTTCCCGCTCCATTTTGTGTGTGTTGCTGTTTCCACACACAGGTTCATTAACAAACCTGCTCCGTCCACTGGTCAGTCCAGCAAAAGTTGCTCAAGATGTCAAGAACTCATTACAGCTATTAAGTGTATTTTGTCTTTACATGGGCTAATGGTTGTGGATGGATTATTTTATATTGGCTCTCATGTACACAGCCTTTTAGTTTGTGAATGAAACCTGAAGAGAGAGGAAAGTCTGGTTACTGTGTCCCCCGGTGTTGGTCTAAAATCCGGGTGCTCTTTCAACATACAGTGGTTCTAAATGTTGTATAGAGTACCTTTAAAAATATGTTATAGATAATTAAAATGGGCTGCACAGTGGAGTAGGTGGTTAGCACTTTCGCCTTGCAGCAAGAAGATCCCTGTTCGAATCCCGGGGTGGGCCTGGGATCTTTCTGCATGGAGTTTGCATGTTCTCCCTGTGCATGCGTGGGTTTTCTCCCGGCACTCCGGCTTCCTCCCACAGTCCAAAAATATGCTGAGGTTAATTGATAACTCTAAATTGCCCGTAGGTGTGAATGTGTGTGTGATTGTTTGTCTGTATATGTAGCCCTGTGACAGACTAGCGACCTGTCCAGGGTGTCCCCTGCCTTCGCCCGAGTCAGCTGGGATAGGCTCCAGCACCCCCCACGACCCTAGTGAGGAGAAAGCGGTATATAGAGAATGGATGGATAATTAAAATGTTAAAATTAAAATTTTTCTCAGTTAGATTTCCTCATGAGTGTTATTTGATCCCACACACCTCTTGGAGATCAGTAATAATGGAAAGTTTGAGTTTTTTTGTGTATTTAACAAGAGTCTTCTTTTTCTATTCAGTGAAAATAGTGTTCAGGAAACGCTGATGGTGCTGGTGTTTAATTAAACATTTGACCTTCAACATACATACATGGGGAAAATGTACTCCGTATATACACAAACATATGTACCTGCATCTATGAGCTCCATCCCCCATCAGTTACAGTGATGTGAAATGGATATGCTGTGAATTTGACTGTAAGGTGGGAATTTGAAGCAGCCATGTTTTGGTAGGAAATGAAAGGGGGATGGGATAGCAATTCCATCCAATCAGAGTACTTTGAATAATTAAACTGATCAACTTAATTAGCTCAATTAAGTTGATTTGACCACAGAACATTGCCATATGGTGCAAGGAAACAAAAGGGGGGGAACTAATTAAAAGTAAAATAATGAGGATTTTAATTAACTGGTTCCCCAGACGTCAGCAAGCAGGGATGTGGAGTTGTAATTAAAAAGTCCTGTAGTGCTGGCAACATTCTCTCCCTCCCTGTTTTAATAACGGCAAGGGCTCCATCCATCTAATTAAATCTGTAAATGAATTAGCAACATTGAGGGTCCCTGCTTGAGTTTTACACCCCATCTCCCAGAGCAAAACCTTCTCAATAGTTCTCAAAATTCTCTAATGAAAGGAAGGGAAAAAAGGAAGAAAATGAACTGAGGCTTTCTCTTAAAAAAGGTTATGGTAGTGTGTAACAAGAGGAGTAATACAAGTTGTAAAATTAGTCACTTGGGAATATTTACCTCCGCCAAGGAGGTTATGTGACACCCGGCGTTTGTATGTCTGTCTGTCTGTCTGTTAGCAAGATAACTCAAAAACACCTGGGCAGATTCACATGAAATTTTGAGGGGATATAGACTATGGTAAGAGGAAGAGCTGATTTAATTTTGGTGGCAGTCCGGAAAGGATCCTGGATTCTGGATCACTTTGAATTTTTTAGTATGTTTTAGTATGTGGTCCAAAATAGGACAAAAACATCATAGGTTAGTATGTCGTCCAACAAATTGGAGCAAGGTAGCTCAACTGGTTAAGAAGGTGATTCGTAAACAGAACTGTGTTAAAGACACAGGTTTGATTCTCGCTCATGATCCTTTACTGCATGGGTTTCCTGTTTTCCTCTCTATCCTTGGCGGAGGTCTGCACTCTCTGAGTGCTTTTCTAGTTTATGTGTGCAAACATATGTATGGCTACTGACTCTTACACTAATCCAGAAACCTTCAGATGTGTCAGGATTGATCAGAAACTTGGATACTCTCATGACCACATATACAGAGGAATGGATATCTTTTGCAGTAATTCAGGAATCGGGGTCCAATTAACACAGGAGATGAGGAAAAACATCCAAAATCCAGCACTTTATTTAACAGGCTAGAAATCATACAGCAGTGGTCAGTCAGCGTGGCGTAGTCAGTTAAGTAGTTCTCAAGTTGAGGTGCCTCAGTACTTTTCTCAAACACTTTACTGTGTGCTAATGCAGGCAACACTGTTATGGAGATAAACATGAGAACTAGCATACAGCAAATTAAGGTTTTTATGTAACCCTAAATTGATTACAAACCTGCAACAGTTAATAAAGTTCTGCTTTTTTAAGTGTTCACAGGGTCAAGATAACTAGAATTGAAAATACATAAGATAAATACACATAAGGCGCTTGGTGGTTAGCAATTTTGCCTTGCAGCTAGAAGATCCCCAGTTCGCATCCCCATCTTCCTCGGATCTTTCTGCAGATGTCAATGCGAGTGTGATTGTTTGTCTCTATATGTTGCCTTGTGATAGACTGGCCCTATCCAGGGTGTCCCCTGCCTTCGCCCTAAGTCAGCTGGGATAGACTCCAGCACCCCTGTGACCCCAATGAGAATTGATGGAAATACAAATAAGGCTCTTATGTCCAAAGTATTCCTGTTGTGCTCAGTTGAGACATCACACTGGTCCATCCAGCCTTCATTTTCTTCCTTCAGGTTCTGACTTAGTTTCTGTGAGGAGCCTGTGTGTAGCCCTCTGATGGCTTCACTGTTGGTTGTGTGAAGTGGCCATACTTTAGTCTGTGGTCACTGTGACCACTCATTAGTGAGTAAACAATTTAAACAGAGAGTACGAGAGAGGCAAAGTCCAAAAACATGACAAACAAAATTTACAAAAGTACAAGGGGGGTCAGAAGTCAGGAATGGGATAATGCAAAAATCTAGAAAACAGGCAGAAGCATTGCACAAGAGAAAAAAAAACTAACGAACACCATGAAAATACTTGGAAAAGAAGGAAGGGTGAGAAATCTAGAGTACAACGATGATCAGGTTCCTGAGAGGTGAGCAGCTGGTGGAGCAGACACTGACTGGATAACAGAACACAAGTGATGCACAAACTGGTGGGAAAAGAACAAAAGAAAGAGTAGATGTAAAACAAACTGGAACGCATCAAAGTACATGAAAACAGTCAGTGATGAAACAAAGTTTAGAACCCTAAACCATGACTGTGTACAGAAATCCAGGGTATGACCAAAACCAGGATGAAAGTGCATGTATACTTCCTTGGTGTGACTTGTACTGTCTGTTGCGCTCACATCATGAAGACACTACATAAAATGTGACCTTTGGGTAAATCCATCCATCCATCATCTATACCGCTTAATCCTCATTAGGGTCACGGGGGCTGGAGTCTATCCCAGCTGATTTAGGGTGAAGTCAGGGGACACCCTAGAAAAGTCACCAGTCTATCACAGGGCTCCACATAGAGACAAACAATCACACTCACACCTATGGACAATTTAGAATCACCAATTAACCTCAGCATGATTTTGGACTGTGAGAGGAAGCTGGACTACCCAGAGAAAACCCCCATATGCACAGGGAGAACATGCAAATTCCATGCAGAAAGATCCCAGAAGGCTGGGACATGAACCAGGGATAGTCTAGCTGCAAGGCCATCCATCCATCCATTCTCTATACACCGCTTTATCCTCACTAGGGTCACGGGGGATGCTGGAACCTATCCCAGCTAACTCGGGCGAACGCAGGGGACACCCTGGACAGGTCGCCAGTCTGTCACAGGGCTACATATACAGACAAACAATCACATTCACACCTACGGGCAATTTAGAGTAGCCAATTAACCTCAGCACATTTTTGGACTGTGGGAGGAAGCCAGAGTGCCCGGAGAAAACCCACGCATGCACAGGGAGAACACACAAACTCCATGCAGAAAGATCCCAGGCCCAAGCCGGGATTTGAACTGGTGATCTTCTTGCTGCAAGGCAAAAGTGCTAAATACCAATCCACTGTGCAGCCCTTTGGGTAGACCTTTAATGAGATCAAATTACCTTAGTGAGATGTGTATTTTTAGCACAGGACCTTAAACTAAAACTAATAACGTCCATGATTCGAGGAAGTGGCATTCAATATTGTCTGCAGCATCTCAATTTAGGGTCCAGTGAGCCCCACAATTGAGTGGTCACAGCGCCAGAGCTTGTCAAAAAAGTGATTGTTGACACTTCTTGTTGGAAACTTGCTCAAACAACTCCAAAAACTTAAAACAGTCACAATTGACATCAAAGAAAACCAAAAAAAAGAAACCAAAGTGATGCAAAATAACTACAAAAAATTGCTTTAGAAGAATACAAAACAACCACAAAGTGTTGCAAAAAGACTACAAGGACTCACAAAATAACTATAGGAAGACACAAATTGACTACAGAGGGATGTGAAACACCCATGGAGGGACACAAAATGACCATAGAGTGACATACAAAGATGGGGTGTGGACAAAGAGTGGCCACAAAGAGATGCAAAAGACTACTAAGGGACACAAAACAATTCCAAAAGCAGCTCAGAAGGATGCAAAAATAACTACAAAGAGATTCAAAATAACCACAAACTAGTGTAAAACAACTACAAAGGAACTTGAAATGACCCGTGTTAAAAAATCATGAAGAATGGGCACAAAAGAACCACAGAAACGTGCAAACAGAACCAAAGAAGGCACAGGACATCTAACAATAGATGCTACCCAGCAGCTTCGTCTATTTCATATGACTTTAAATGTCTGAAATCTGCCTGTCCCTTGCAAGCCTTTGGCCAATCAGCTTACGGGGGTTATTGCTTTTTTTTTGTAATGCTTCAAACAGATCTGTCACCCAAAAGGTGCCAAAAAAAAGCATCAATCTAGAAAAAGATTTTAGATCAAGCCAAATGTTGTCAGATTGGTCTCAGAGTTTGCTGAATTGGTCACTACTTTGTTTGGTTGGAAAGCTTTCAGTAGGATGGTATAGACAGCTCAAATTATGTATGGTTGTTGTCAAGTGCACTGACAAGACTAATTTGGAGTAATAATGGTGATCTGCCAGCAGCCGGGGATGATGTAGACAGGCTCTGCAGCGAGCAGAGGCCTGCCGCTATCCATCTACTGCTGCCCATAACCTCTGTGTCTTCATCAGCCTTCAATATGTACTGTATGTTTTTCATTTTGTTTACGACTGCGTGTGTGTCGTCAGTCATCTCCTAGGAGTGGCTGAGGCAAAGTGCCAAGCTGCTCCTCAGTAGGCCCACCAGGAGTACAGGCTTTCATTAGCACTCTGTAATTAGGAACAGATGCAATTTGCAGCCCGGTACTCACCTCTCACAGTGACTCACACACAGAAATCTGCACACATGGAGGCCCGCCGACACTCTGCGCTTCAGTCACTGACACAGACCTGAGCCCTGCTTCACCTCTAGCTAATCCTCTGGAATACCAACAGGCCAATTCAAATGTCCAGTGATCAGTCATATTCGAGCATTTCTTCACATCTATGTATTGGTCACCAATTTATGAGATAACTAGGAAATGTAACAAATTAACAGATTTCTTTAAGTGTAGTATATGTACACCACCAGTCAAAAGTTTGGACACATCTTCTCGTTCAGTGGTTTTTATTTAATTATTTTATACATTGTAGATTCATACTGAAGACATCAAAACTATGAAAGAATACATATGGAATTATGTTGTAAACAAAAATGTGTTAATCTTCAGTCTTAATACAAATTAATAAAAAGCACTAAATGAGAAGGTGTGTCCAGATTTTTGGCTGGTAGTGTATATAGACATTTAAATCCACATTTGATGACAGTGAAGGAGACCACACATGAAAGCAGTCCCTTACACTGATCAGGCATAAGATTCTGACTATGACAGGTGAAGTGAATAACATTTATTATCTCTTCATCATGACATCATGAGAGTGGGTTAGATATATTAGGCAGCAAGTGAACATTTTGTTCTCAAAGTTGATGTTAGAAGCAGGGAAAATGGACAAGCGTAACAATTGGGTGAGTTTGACAAAGGCCAAATTATGATGCTAGACGACTGGGTCAGAGCATCTCCAAAACTGCAGCTCTTGTGGGGTGTTCCTGGTCTCAGTGGTCAGTATCTATCAAAATTGGTCCAAGGAAGGAACAGTGATAAACCTTCGACAGGGTCATGTGCGTCCAAGTCTCATTGATGCACATGGGGAGTGAAGGCTGACCCGTGTGGTCCAATCCAACAGATGAGCTGCTGTTGCTCAAATTGCTGAAGAAGTTAATGCTGGTTCGCACTTAGTTGTGCATGGGGCTGCATCGCTGCAGACTAGCCAGGGTGCCCATGCTGACCTCTGTGCACTGCCAAAAGCACCATCAATGAGCATGTGAGCATCAGAACTTGACCACTGAGCAATGGAAGAAGGTGACCTGGTCTGATGAATCATGTTGTCTTTTACATCACATGGATGGGCAGGTGCTGGTACATCGCTTACCAGGGGAACACATGTCTTTATGATGCACTATAGGATGAAGACAAACTGGCAAAAGCAGTGTGATGTTTTTGTCAGTGTTCTGTTGGGAAACCTTGGGTCCTGCCATCCATGTGGATGTTGCTTTGACATGTATAACTTAAGAATTGTGACAGACCATGTGCACCCTTTAATGGAAATGATATTCCCTGAATCAGCAGGATAATGTGCCGTGCCAACAAAGAAAAATTGATTTAGAAATGGTTTGAGGAGTACATCAATGAGTTTGAGGTGTTGACTTATCTCTAAATTCCAAACGTGTCAATGAAATCCAGCATCTGTGGGATGTGCTGGACAAACAAGTCTGATCCATGGAGTCCCCACCTCACAACTTCCAGGACTTAAAGGATCTGCTGCTAACATCTTGGTGCCAGATGCCTCAGCACACCTTCAGGGGTCTAGTAGAGTCCATGCCTCAACGGATCTGTTCTGTTTTGGCAGCAAAAGGTGGACCAACGCGATATTAAGCAGGTGGTCATAATGTTATGCCTGATCGGCGCATGCTGCTATACACTGCAGTTCCATGGAGTATTGTAATAGTTTTAGCTCACTGTTTGGAAGTGACAGTAAAAAAACAGAATGAGGAAGAGAGCATAAATCAAACAACCAATCTTAAAAAGTAGATTTTGATATAATAAGATAACATGATGTTAAATTCTTTCCTTACCAAATCTCTATTAATGCACCTTTAATATATGCAGATATAAGGTATGTACAAGTACAGAAGAGTGAAGTTTGATGTTTTTGCCTCTTTAGAGATTTATTTTTGACATCAAAACTCAACAAAGAGACTTACTTTTTGACCTTTTCAGTGCTTTAACAGGTGGGTGTCAATGTAAATAAAAGCAAAGTGATAAAAATCAGTTGTTTGTTGTAGTTCGTTGATACAATGACAACTTCAAATCTGTGATAGGAATCTTAGCCATCTCAGTATTTCTAGTTTACTAGGTGTAAATATATGAATTTTGCCAGTTTCCTGTCAATTGAGCTGATTTTAATTTTTTTCCAGATTATTTCACAACTTAGGAACACAAGTTTTCATACAACAACTGAGCTGAACTGAGAGTTCACTGAACTCATGCAAACAAAATTAACATAAAACCAGATGTCTTTGTAGTGACTGGTCAAAAATAGCTTCAGCAGCTGCAGCTGCACATTGTAATTGTTAAAGAGAGAAGGAACACTTTAAAAGCGACTGATTTTTACAACTCAAAAGATGATCAAAGTTTGGGCTAATTAGTTAAAGTGCAGTTAAATTGCTTTCCAGTGTGGTGAGTGACTTGGCCAGGTCAAAGCTTTGACTGATTGTCACTGTGTTTGGGGTCACTGTCTTGTTGCAGTGTGAAGATGCAGCCAGTCAGATTGGAGGAATTCAGATATCTAGACAACATATGTATCTGAATTCCTCCTGCTGCGCTCATCTGTTCCATCATCAATAAAAGATATAAGAACCAGTTGCAGAAGTAGACATGACCCTGACATGGCCTTCTCAATAGGAGGCCATGCCAGCTTCGAGGGAACATGTCAGTGGTAGCTTTATAGGAAGTGAAAAGGGAATTCCATTATTGGGGCTACAAAACAAACAGGAAAGTCAATGTGTAAAGTCTTTTGCAACACTACACAAGCTGCTAGTATTTCAGTGCATACTGAGGTTCTTCAAGGAGACATTCAACATTATGGGAAATAAATCAGCTTTCTCACTGAGAGAGGAGAAGACAGATGCCCTCAAAAGTCATTTTAACATTCAAAGTGCAACCATTAAACGCTCAGGCTTTAAACAGTTGCCGTATATTTCACTGAAGTATTCACAGAAACTATACGAACTTCATCCTAAACTTTTCCCTTGTTTTTCTTTTTGTCCATCCAGCCATTCTTGGAGCCTGCACCAACATGCCTGCAACCCTACACCCCTGTCCTCTCACTGCCCCCACAGCCGCACTACACTTCCCAGTTCCCCTCAAATCTCCTGATAGTCCAGATACAATATCACTAATATCCCTAATTGCCTCATTAAATTGACACACAAGCCAGGACCAAGGCTGAGGCAGGGACCCTAATTAGACACCTAAACATGAAGCCAAGGGCGTTTTATGGAGGGGCACTTTGGGGAATGTTTTAATGAGGACATGTTGCTGAGAATAGCTTTAGAGTCATTTGTTGACGCAGGAGCTGCACCCGGTGGCCAGCACTCCCTAACCTTATTCACACACACACACACACACACACACACACACACACACACACACACACACACACACACACACACACACACACACACACACACACACACACACGGACAATAAGATAAAGATAATATCTACCCGTCTAAAGTCTTGCTAGCGTCCCCTAGAAGCTGCAGTGTTCCTTAGACATTTAAATATCAAAGTGTTGGATGGAGCAAACTATCTTTCTTTTGGTATTTAAAGGAAGTTTTCTTTTGAGAATAGCACAAGAAAACAACACCATAGGATCATTAAAATCATAAAACTTTAGCTTATGAGAAGCACAAGGCTCGAAAATGTTTGTTTCAGTGTTTTGTTTTGACATTTATCATGAAATTGGAGGACTTACAAGAGATAAATAAGACAAAAAAACAATGGTGACAAATGGTGTAACTGGGGCTTAGAAATCCTGTTTTTGACTGGACCAGGGTAACGTCCTTTAACCTGAAGGAATTTCCACAAAAAGAAGTTCATGAGATTTCAAAAATATTTCACCCAACTGATCTTTAGATAAGGATATGGATGTACAGTGTCTCAATTTGTTAGAGTCTCCACTGTTATCTTTTAAATCTAACTTTAACTTGTGTACAGTGATTCTGAAGGCTTGTGTTTTTAAAGTGTCCTGTAGCACCTGCAGCTTGCAGAGGCCAAAACCCACAGAAGCTATAGTGCAAAAAGGATACTTGCTAATGTCAATGTCTGCTCTACTGTAATATGAGATAGATAGAGAGATATATGTACTTTATATAAATCTGCAACCAACACTATTTTGGCTTAAATTAATCTAGAACTGAGCTCAGTCAAGCTCGAATGTGAAGCTACTTGAGGTCTCGTCTATGTACATGCCTTATCATTGTGGTGTGTCTTATATTCTGTTCTTATTTTCTATGTTTCCATTTCCTTATTTTACTGTTGTATAGACCTCCTATGAGTCATGGCTTTAAAAAAGTTTGAAATTAATTAAATATCCATATAAATATCAACAATAAAATGTGAATCATACAAAAATATATCCTAGCAGGATCCACTGTACATAATATAAACGTTTCCTTTTGGTACTTAGAGGTTCAGGAACAATATGAATGACTACAGCACCAGCATTTCAGGCCAAACGCCAAACAAAGAGCCAACAGAAAATAATTCATAAACCAT
The DNA here is from genome assembly GCF_021347895.1 of Acanthochromis polyacanthus. Taxonomy (NCBI): domain Eukaryota; kingdom Metazoa; phylum Chordata; class Actinopteri; family Pomacentridae; genus Acanthochromis; species Acanthochromis polyacanthus. Next base: position 22,293,962 of record NC_067130.1, read on the forward strand.
TAGCCAATGCTAGCATTGAATATGACATTGAATGGCAGTAAACTCCAGTAGCATTGTCCTCACTTGACCTCACCTGAGCAGGAGATACGTTCACATTCAGCTGAAATGAACTGGGTGCACATAAATGGCAAATGGTAAATAATAAACAGTTTTCTGGCTGAACGCGCAATCAGCACTTCTGCTTTTCAGTGTGGTGTGGGAGGTCACCCTCAGTTTGTTTCTAAATGCACAGAGGCCAACAGTTTCAAAGGGAGCAGCATGTATGCATGGCCAAATCAGAGCCTAAACAGAACAGTATAGCTCAGATTATATGGTATGGGTGATGTGAGAGTTAATGCCAAATACAAATATATATATATTTTTTTTTTACCAATAAAATTTACTCTTGTTTAGGTCACACTTGAAATGCAGGGTTTTCATTTGTAGCGGATTTTTACTTTGCGGCATTTTTATTTGAATAAAGTATCTGTGTATTTCTACAACTGGTGAAAAATGACTAAAAGAATTGTAGCATTGATGACAATTTTCCTTCACCTTAACCTTAACCTAAACATACACCTAATCTTACCATCATTTTAAACTAGGTCTTTATACTAAAATTGAGTGATTTACACTACCAGTAGAAGTTTGGACACACCTTCTCTTTCTATGATTTTTCTTTATTTTCATGACTATTTACATTGCAGATTTTCACTGAAGGCATGCAGGATGCTTTGGTAGCCATGCTGGTTTAATGTACCTTCAGTTTTGAATAAACCCCCAACAGTGTCACCAACAAAACACCCCCACACCATCACACCTCCTCCTCCATGCTTCACGGTGGGAACCATACACGTAGAAACCATCCGTTCACCTTTTCTGCGTCGCAGAAAGACACGGCAGGTGGAACCAAAGATCTAAAACTTGGACTCATCAAAAGCACCACTGGTCTAATGTCCACTCCTTGTGTTTCTTGGCCCAAACAAATCTCTTCTGCTTCTTGCTTTTCCTTAGTAGTAGTATCTTAGCAGCTATTTGACCATAAATACCTGATAGGCACAGTCTCCTCTAAACAGCTAATATAGAGATGTGTTTGCTACTAAAACTCTGTGTGGCATTTATCAGGGCTCTAATCTGAGGTGCTGTTAACTTGTGATTTCTGATCCTGGTGACTTGGATGAACTTGTCCTCAGCAGCAGAGGTGACTCTTGGTCTTCCTTTCCTGGAGTGGTCCTCATGTGAGCCAGTTTTGTCATAGCACTTGATGGTTTTTACAATTGCACTTGGGGATACATTCAAAGTTTTTGCAATTTTACGGACTGACTGACCTTCAGTTCTTAAAGTAATGATGGACTGTCTTTTCTCTTTACTTAGCTGATTGGTTTTTGCCATAATATGGATTCTATCAGTTGTCAAATAGGGCTGTGTACCAACCTGACTTCTAAACAACACAACTGATGATACCAACCCCATTATGAAGGCAAGAAATTCCACAAACTGACCTTTGCAAGGCACACCTGTGAAGTGAAAACCATTTCAGGTTCTACCTCATGAAGCTCATGGAGAGAGTGCTAAAAGTGTACAAAACAATAATCAAAGCAAAGGGTGGCTACTTTGAAGAATCTAAAATCTAAACATATTTAGAGTTATTTTACAATTGTTTGTTTGCTACATACTTCCATATGTCTTGCTTCAAAGTTTTTGATGTCTTCAGTATGTATCTACAATGTAGAAAGTACTAAAAGTCATGAAAAACTTTTGACTGTTAGTGTATGTTCTTGGGAACTGCTTTCTAAAAGTGAAGCCAGGTCTCTACTTGTTAAACAGATCTATGTTTCCATAACATGAGTGATACAGACACACACAAGCACAAAATTTGTCTCCAACTTGGAAGGTGAACTGTAGTCATTTGCAAACACCTTTCATGTCACTGTGGCTTTTCCCACCCTCCACAGCTGTTCCATACATCTCTGATGGAGTCTGTGGGCTAAAGAGCAGATAATAAGCCGACTCTCTGTGGAGGTCATTATTTCCATTCTCCTCTTTGGCACAGACCACCTTCGTCTTTATCTACTGTGGTGTCGGCAGTCTCTCAGACAGAGTCCAGGTCTCAGCTCAGGATACCTCAGAGACACGTTTGGGCGACTGCAGCCGAGCAGAGGGCACAAAGAGCCCATTCACAGGAGCAAAACAGGAAACAGCCATGCATCATGCTTCCTCATGGAACGTGTTTTGATCCCAGTTCTGCAACACATACAGCACTCCACAGTCATTCAGTCTTGTTCTTTTTCATCCACTGATCATCTTTAGGCTGGTAAATTCTTTTTAATTCTATAAAATAGAAAAACAATATATTAACTGTGTTAGTTGAGGTAGCGTCTTTTCAAAGGCAAATAATGACACAAATCTTAATGATTTATGAGATTTAGCACAGATGCAGATACAGGTGATCAGAAAAGAAATAACTTCATCCTTCTTCCTCTAAAATACTCTCCTTGTTTGACCACATTACATGTAATTACATGTAGTTACTAATGGTTAACATCGAGCCTTGAATTCTATGCGTTAACCTACAGCCATATGAGCTGGACTGACTCTTAATTCATAAATGAAGCCATTAAAAATGAGCAAATTTGCAGGTTCCAAAGAGGCACGTTTCATATTTCCCTAGGATAAGGCCGCCATCTGTTGAGTAAATAAACCTCTTCACTGGGTGTGAGGTAATGCAATTTAATTTGATGTAATGTGATAGTCATCTGTAGGAAATTGCTTGTGAGCATCAAAAGCCACCGAGGCATTATGAGAGAAAGCAGCTGGGTGACCAGATGAGTCTGCAGCTCAGGAACAGTCTTCAGTTTCTATCACGTTTCCTGTCCGAGGTCTTTACCCATCAGCAGGGTGTAAAATAATCAAGGCTGTACTGAAATAGAACTTTATTTACACATTAGAAATCTTTCTGTTCTCTAACAATTTAGGAGTCATTACTTTCAAAATGTAACAACTTTACTACTTGTAAATGCAGGGAGAGATGAAGGACAGAAAGCAAACATTCATCTGTGCACAGTCAGCTCTTGCCTTGGAAATGTGCTGTTCACCCTAACACCTAATATTCTGCTCTGAACATAAATATGGAAACCATTGCTAAAAGCCCAGGCTGGTGACATGTTGTAGTTTTAGTATGGTCTTATTGTTTAATTACAAGTATTTCATGCTCTTTTATTACCAAACATATGTTGTAGATTATTTAGACTCTTTATGTTTGAACAAATGTTAATTAGGAGATGTACTTTTGGCTCAAGTGGAAAATATTTTATTTGTATTTATTTAATTTTTATCTAACCAGGTAAGTTAGTTGAGAACTGTTTCTCATTTTGAATGACCTGGCCAAGAGAGTGCAAACCAAGAAGATAAACAACAAAACAGATTACATGTACAGCAAATCACACAATATTACAAAACAAATTACACAATAACTTCTAAAATAGAAAAGCTAAAAATAGATCCAGTGGTCCTGAAGTGTTGCTGCAATGGACTTTTTAAATGACGAGAGTGATATGCATGAGGTGAGTTTTAGGGATTGTTGTAGAGAGTTCCAGTCATTAATGGCAGAAAACTGGAATGAGGATTGACCGGGAATGTTTTGAAATATGGGAATGTGGAGGTTAATGAATTTGTTAGAATGAAGAGTATGGGTGGAGTTATGAATGGAAAGTAATGCATGCAGATATGGTGGTGTTTTACCAGTGCAGGGTTTTGTAGATTTACAGAAATCAGTGTAAAGAGAGAGCCAGTTCACCAGTGAGTACCAACAGCAGTGGTAAGTGTTATAAGAAGCTCCAGTAGCAAAGCAGATGGCAGAGTGGTAGAGAGTGTCTAATTTATTGAGGAGGGTTTTTGATGTGGATCAGTATAACACACCATCATAATCAAATAATTGAAGGACTGTCAAAACATTACTAAAGCATGTGTAAGTTTTGGTTAAAAAAAATGCAGTAAGCAGCTGTTTTAGGAAACAGCCTTTAAAACGGAACTCAATTAAGAAATAAAACAGTATTTGTAAGTATCTTAAAAAACAAAAACCTTCACATCCTTTACACTCTGGGCTGAGAGCCGATGACAGGATAGGGCAAGTCTGTTTCCTAGAAATGTGTTTCCTTTAACCAAAGTCAGCTGCTTTTGTTGTCTAAAGATAAGTAGAGGTGGGACTCAGGATGTGAACCTAGGCTGCATTTTTTTCTTTTTGCTTTCAATACGTACTGCAGCTGCCTTTACAGTGGACCTACTGTTTCATCTAGTATGCAGACTGTTGGGACACAGCTATAATAGTCCACCTTAAGCTCTGACCTTTTCAGTCTATAGTACCAAATGAGCTGACATCTGTGCATTCTTGGTGGCTCAAACTTGTGTGAGATACTGTGATGTATCTGTGCAGAGGATTGTGGGTTAAAATGGCCAGAAAAGCATTTTGGCTGCATCCTGCAAAATCTGACCAGACATATTGTAGGACATCCAGGTATTTGAGGCATACTACATTCGACACAAAATGTATTGCTACATCCTCTTTGCTCTTGTATTTTAAATAGTTTGATAATATGGATATTGGAACACACCACTTGTCAATGATGTGAGAGCTCTTTTTATGCCCAGCATCCACCACAACCAACTCCTGTTGACTTTGCTCCAAATCATGATATCACATGTCATTAGTGCAAAAAGACATTGCCTATGACCATAATCCAGCCAATAATGTTGAATTTAATTGTAGATGGTAGAGCAATTCAATGTAGAAATGTTGTTTTTAGGTGACATGGTTCGGTAGGGAAGTCAGAAATAACAAATACTGTTGCTAATAGCCTGAGGAATATTGTGGTTTTATCTAGATCAAATAAAATTCCCCTATAGCTCAACAGGTTAGGCGAGTGACCCACAAACAGTGGCTATAGTCCCAATGCAGCAATCATGGGTTCAAGTCTGACCCATGGCCATTTACTGCATGTCTTTCCCCCACTCTTCTCCCCATGTTTCCTGTCTCTCTCTCCACTGTGCATTGTAATAAAGGCCAAAACATAAAAGAAGTTCTTATGTTCATTCAGTGAAGCAGCATCAAGCCCAGAGTTCAGGTCTGAGAAGAGCTTTCTAAATTGTTGCTGGCATGAGCCTACTGTGTCAACACTGCTTGTATTTTTATGAGTGCCTCAGTAGACTGCTGTTCCAACCTTAATTGAATTTTAATGCTAAGACTTTCCAAATGCCTCTTTCACCACTGAATTTAAAGTATTTATTATAATGATTAAATGGGCCCTGTGTTGGTTCACTCTTAAGTTTGTCAGCTTTCATTCTTGACCACGTCTGCTGCCCTACATGTGTGACAGCATGGACCGTCTACACTGCAGAGTCTCGATCCACAACGCCTGTTTGGTTCTCCACATCAAGATGCTGCTCAACACAGTATCTTCATTCTCTGGAAATCAGCCTACATTTCTGACGTCCTGCTCAGTGTCTCACACCACTCCAGTGTGCTCCACTTCACATTACTGTCCTAATAATCTGATTTCTGGGTTCAATGTTTACCCCCACCACTTCCCTTTTTCTAATAAATTATTAATAACATTTTATGACCAGTTCATGCATTTGGCTCCTTGTGCTAGCTCCACTGAAATGAAGGCAGAGCAGTCAGTATGGATGCAGCCTTTGGTGACCTTTCTTGGATGACTTTTTCTTAAAAATGCAGCCATGCTCTCCAGATTACATTCTCTGGGGACTGATACTTTCATGCCTGCGTATCCAGATAGGATATAAAGATATAGATACAGAACTATGGTATAAATTACACGATGGCTGCCAAATCACATTTATGTTTGCCAAAACTCTAAAAATTACAAGGTCCATGAAATAGTACATTGAATATTGTGCAGTAAATGCATTGTACGTGTAGCATCTTTACTCACTGAAACATGCGTGAGAAGGAAATATTTAAGATGACAGTTGGAGCTCGTCTTACATCTGCCCTCACCCTGCAGCGATGGACATAAACTAAAGATAAGAAGTTTACCTTTCCAACAAATAAATGCTGGTACAGAAACTAAAGTTTTTGTTTTGTTGGCCTCTAGTCTTTTCCCAGTGGGGGCATGTGCACACTGAATGTTAAAAAGCACCTCCAAATCCAAGCTAAAAGGTCCAAAAACGCACGCAATAAAAGGGCAGTTGTCCTGTTAGCAGGCACAGCTGGCCACCGAGAGGGCACTCTTTACTGACTTGGCTGATAGAAATCTGCACTGACATTTCCTTCTCCTTTCTATCTGAAAGAGCCCAGGACTGACATTACAGCTAAACGTTTCAAAGGCCCCAGTCAAATTGGTCTTTTTGATATTCAGGCAGGCCAGCCCTCATGGGACCTGTGGCTTGGGGAATCATATTAAAAAAAAAGATGACAAGCAGTATCCAAGACTGAGACGCTTTTCAACAAAGCAAGAAGACGCTGCCATAAATAAGGACTGACAAGACCTCTGTGAACTTTCGGAAGTCAGTAGCTGCAGGTGTCAAGCTAAAAAGTCCAAATCCATCTGTGAGGGCTTTAAAAGATTTCAGTTTCAGGTGGAAACATATATATCTAAAATATCTTATCTATCTGTGCTTTTGTCAGAGTTGCTTTCATTTATAAAAAATTATTTGAGGCTTATAAATGGACTTATAGGCCAGTTTTCATAGAATGAGTCTGTTCTGAAAATGTGATCAATAGGTTTAAAAAACGTATTTTGCCCAAGTTGTTCCTGCAGAAGCAGATGTACACCGATATCACAAATGCTGCAGATCCCAGGAAACCAAGCTCTTTGACTGTCAAACATATTTTATTATTTTGTTCGATTCAAGTTTGGGGCTCAAATGTTCGTCTTTTTTAGTCCTATTTGTGATTCTCTGCACTCGGCAACTTAGTCCATGTCACATTTGGAATCATATGGAGTGCTGAGGTTACAGAACTGCGGGCTATGGGTTTTGACAGTCTGGACATTTGCCATTACTACAACTGAACCTTAGTAGCTCACACTGACTGGAGTGTGTGAGAGCTGCCCGTGATTCAGCAAGGGAGGAAATAACATACAAGGAAAATAACGCCAGTGAGAATATGTGTTAATATTCCCAAACTAGACTAATAAGGTTCTAGATACAACCTAGTTAGACTGGCCGTAGCTGTTTAAAGGTAATAACATAGTGTAACATCACACACTGACTTTGCACTGGCAGCCTGATGGAATAAATCCTTTCTGCTATTATGAAGTGATCCATGTAACCAGGGCCTGATAACATGGAAAGTGCTGTTTAAAGAACAGTTCGGGTAAACAAGTGTTCAACTTTCAAACAAGAAATGCCACTTCATGCTGGTTCTCTTTGTAAGGGTCCACTTGATCTCCTGCGCCTGTGTCAGCTGTTTGCTAATCCAACCAGATGTTTGAACATATTTAATGCATGGCAAGGCTTATAGACAAGATTTAAGCTGCAGTTCCAACTGACAAAACCATTTACTGACCTCATGACATTCACTCGGACACCATGTCTCTGTTCAGGTTGCTCCATGCTGCTCTCTGCTGGTAAAACACCAGGAAGATCCAGTCTGTTTTCACTGAGATGATCCTAAAAACCTGCACCATCCACACATTTGTTGGGTTAATTCTTTTATTTTTTGTATTATTTGAGATCTGACCTTGTTCCTTGAGATGCTAATGTCTGTAGTTAAGAACAACTCAAAGTGACAAGTATTACAGAAGAAAAATCGGATCATCCTCATGCATCTTACACAGCATACAAATTCTCCCTGCACACTTTCCTCTACCACAGTAGATACACTCACAGAACACTTTAATATAAACACCTGTGCACCTGTTTATTCATGCTGTTATTGCATGGCAGCTGTGTGATGCCTGAACTCCTGCAGAGCTTCAGTTAATGTTCACCATTCAACATCAGAATGAGAAGAAAAAGTGATCTTAGTGACTCTGAATGTAGCAGAATTGAGTATTTCCAAAGCTGCTGAGCTTCTGGATTTTCACCACAACAAACTACATCTGATCCAAATTTAAGTTTAGCTTCAGCCTTGTTCTATGTACAAAGAATAGAATTTTAAAAATGAATAAATAACAAAAAAAAAAAAAAAAAATGCAGCAAGGAGCACTTTTTGCCCTTCCAGCTGAGCAGACCTAATGTAGTCCAAGTGATGTGTCCAAGAACAAAATAATAATAATAAAAAAAAATTCCATGTGAATATGGTGAATTGAGAGACTCTGCAAGAAGGAAATCTCATTATCTATGAACCTGGGCTACATTTCATAATATCATGTATGTTGCTGCATCCTGTGCAGAGTTCATAACCCTGACGAAGAGCTGAAGAGTAGAACAATATTCAGTATGATTTTTATTGCTTAAAATAGAGGTCAAATACAAAGATTGACATCAAAAATGTAATTTAGACACATCTGAAGGTTTTACATTGTTGTTCAATCTGTTCTTCACTGTCTCCTGTATAGTCTCCTCCACACTGGCACATAGCTGTGCACTTTAAGCCTTTCATGCAGACACAGCTTTAGAGTTCAAGTGTATCTGGCTTGTCTGTGAGAGATGTGATGCAAAATACACGATTTTGGCACGTTACAAAGTAAAATGGCTACCATGACCGTCACAAGGCATTCTTGCAATTGCTCCATTTCTGAAAAGAAATGTCCGTGTGTCCCAAACTGTACAACTGCACTAAGTTTTATGCTTTAATGAAAAAGTGAACATATCACCTCAAATTTGGCACAAATCACTTGGACTATGAATGCTAAGAGGGAAAGACAAATTTCTTCAGAAACCGTAAGAAAGAACTCCACCTCTTCTTTGACCTTCAAAAAGCCAACTGAGAACTTTTCTTCTGTCAAGTCACCTCACTGCTCTGATCCAGCAGCTGCTGCTGGTCCTGGATCACTGCCATCTAAGGCCTGAGTGAAGCCATCGGCTTAAATTTCCTGCTGATTCTTTCTCTACTGGACATTTTTCAGCATCAACGATTCAGGATTTTACAGATTCACTGATTAGGAATCATAGGAAATGTCTTCAACTTTCTTTCTTGCAAGATTGTGCCAAGCAGTGGACAAGTATTGTTGCACTAATTCAAGAAAACAACTAAGATTGATGTTTTTAAAGTACTTTTAGTTAATATAATTTTATTTTAGCACAGTTTTTATGACACTCAGGGAGTCCTGACCCCCAGAATAACAACCACTGCTTCAGTGTTTCTGTAGCCCAACACAAAGAAGTGAAGGGGACTCCTCTGTCCTCTATTTAGGCATTATCTTTTGTATTACAATTCATTGTCTGTATTTTATGTATGAAAAGAAACAACTGCGGCCTAGTCTGTAGTGCAGCAGCATAATGAAGTGTGTCCACTCTAATATCCTAAAACATGAACACAGCGTGGCTGTGTGGTCTGAGCAGAAGAGAGGCTGTCCAGGTGCATCCCATGTGCTCTCAGCACTCCTCCATCCTCTGCTCTCAAACATGAAAGAAGAGATTAAAATGGATCATTAAAGTAGTCGAGTAGAAAGACTCTTTCTCTTTTATAATACCAATTCCTTTGAGCTATGTAACGCACACAGAGCACCCCGGGATTTTGACAGCTCCTGTGTGTGTGCCCTTTGATTGATGAGTCCTATTCCAAATGTTTTTTCATCCAAATCAGTGGGAGTTTAAGTGCCTCGTGCATGTTAATACCAAACAAAACATTAGCCTGAGCGGTCCCATTGCTAAGTCCCTCTCTGCTGATTTCATCACTCATCTCTCTGAGGCACCACATGACTCCAGGATACACTGGGGTAGAGATGGAGAGTGGAGGGCAGACACCATTAGAGACTGGTAATTTTACACACATGCTGCTTTGATATTTCCACAACCTCGGCAGAAACTGTCTGGTTTAGGACAGTGACTCCAGAGAGGATTTTATGCTGCATTTCTGAAATTTGTGACCTTTTGTCAAATGTACATAAATGTGTGCATATATTGCGTGTGGCTATTTACAAGATGGAGGAGATGATGGATAACTGTTTCTGTGCTTGACATCTGCATGTGGTTAACAAGATGTAAATCAACACAAGAAGCTATATCCCTTTCCAACATGTGCTGGACTCATACTTGATTTATTTTGCTGAGACAGATGTTTTTCAACCTGAACTGATTTGTTTTTACAGCTGATTCATGGACTCTGTGCTAGACTCGTACAATGTTATATTCTGACACTGACTTCATAATGAGGAAAATTTATAACATCCCTACATTACATGAACTGCCTGATAGTGTAGCTAATAGTGATCACAGGTATTGTCAGACAAAACCCAATATCACCCCTCAGGCCCTTCTATGAGTTATGCAGTTGACTAGCACAGCCCTTCAAAAGCCTTCATTTATCTCAAATACATTACAGTATTGTGTTATTCTTTTTTCACATATAACAGCTTATTAGGAAGTTGGTGTCAGAGTGCAGGGTTAGCCATGATAAGAAGGTCATGGAGTCGGTAAGGTTAAAGGCCTTGCTCATGAATGCACTCCCAACCATCTGATCATGTTAGGGTGGTGGGATGGTAGAACCCAAGTGCAGACTCAACAGACAGGCAACATGCGTTAAAGGGGAAAAAAAAAAAGGTTTTATTGTCAAAAATCAAAACTACTCCAACCTAGGACGGTACTGTGGAGGCAGAGCAAAAGCCAAACAGCACTGGCACTAAGTAACAAACACAGAGCTCCTGAGAGGTACTCACAGCACAAGGGAAGCAAACAGTCGAGGGAGCGAACAGGCTAAGATTCATCCAAAACAAACCACAGAGTCCAAGATTGGAAAGTCCAGACAGGGGGAAAGCAGAAGGGTCCATAAGGGGATGCAGTCCAGCAAGGAATGAGTTTGTCTTACAACAGGGCTTAAAGTGAGAAAAAATCCTGAGCCTGAACTTCTAAGATCCAATTTATAGTGTCAATAAACGTATTTAAATGTGTTTTAAAACGCACCAAAACACAATATATATGAGATTCTATTAATTCAGAGCAAATATGAGGTCATCTGGTGGAAATAATGTCCATTATGATCCCACTATTTTATTGTTGCTCAAATGTAAAACCTTACTCGGCCAAAACTTAAGACATTTTAGAAAGTGCCCCAAGTCAGATTTTTTTTGTGTTGATGTTTCAATACCACATCACTATAATTGCAAAGATTTATTTTAGTGTAAAGGGGAAAAATCATGAAAACCAAGTACATGTATTATTAATAACTTTGAATAATTGTTATCTCTTCAGTAGATTTAACAAGAACTCAAAACAACACCAACCACAACAAAACTGCTACAAAACTATGCTGCTTTCCTTCATACGGCACAATTTTTACTTACAACATTATCTCAAGTGTCAGTCTCAAGAGAATATTAAGTGCTTGGAGAATACTGTTTGAAAAAGTCATTTCTTTTTTCGTTTTTGCTTTGTTTGTGAATTTTCTGAACATTTTCTTTTTAACATGTTCAAAATGTTGTTTGTTGAAATAAACTGCAAAACACAGACAACAGAATTAACTTGTTTAATATTCTCTGGAACACTACAAGAGAATAAACTGTCATATGTCACTTGCTATACCAACTTTGTATTGAATCAGGTAATAAAAGTACTAGTATTAACTCTTTAATGCAATTTTAGTTATTGCCTCACAATATAAATAAGTTGATCATGACGCTGACTCTCTCAAACTCTGTAACTAGCAAAGAAATTCGGGCCTTCCTGATCTGGTTTATCTGGGTCCTGGCAGCAATGGACTGCTCATGCTGAAGAACTTCTACTCTGGCCTTTTCCTCTGGAGTCAGCCCATTTCTCACAAAGATCTGATTAAGAAGCCCTCTGTAGCACATAACCACACATACGCATGTTAGTAACTGCTCATTTGATAAACCTCAATAATCTGTGTGATTAGTTTAAATCATTTGATTTTCAACTTGAACTGACACACATTTTGTTTGTTTTTGATAAGGGAAAAAATGTATTCACTGTATAATTTGTTCAGTTGGCTTTCAATTTAAATGTTTCTTTTTTTTATCTATATTTTGGGAAGAAAAAACAGTGAAAGCAGCCTAAGAACATTCTTATTTAACTACCTATCCATTATTCATTTCACACAACCCATACGTTCATTCTGTTCTTACTAACAATATTTGCTTGAGATTGGAAAGTTTTTGTTTGTGGCTAGACATCATTCGGATGCATAAGGTCAGAAAATCTGCTGAGAGCTATTTAACTCATTATTACAAACATCCTATATGTCCTCAAATAAAAAAGGTTAATATCACCTAAGCTACATTCAGTTTGTGCATATTTAACTAAACAGATGTTCTGAGGAAAATAATGGGACAAATCCGTATGGCTTGATGTTTGATTTTTTTTCCTTTCAAAATAAAAGCCAGCAAACTAAATAGCTGTTTCCTTTTTTCCTTTTGCCGTTGTAAAACACATAGAAAATGTTTAAAGATTAAGAAATCAAACAAAATCAACAACTTCTGTTTTTGTTACTTTTTAAATTCAATACATAAGCCCGTTTGTTTTTATTTTGTGGCGAAACCATGGAGAAGCCCCTGACTGCAGCCCGCAGATCGGGGCGTGGCTCGACGTGGGCGGAGTTAAACGTTGAGCTCCGCCCACTTTGAGCTAAACGTGGGCGGAGTTAAACGTTGAGCTCCGCCCACATTGAGCTTGACTCATTTATTGTCACCATCTGGTGGCGGAGACTAAATAGCACATTCACAAACGTCAATACAGCTTCTAAATGCTGGCCTAGAAACCGAGCATCTTATGTGATTTACTGTCATGATTAATTTTATATCAGCATTACTATTTATATCAGGATCAGGTCTAGAGCCAAAAAGTAGTTCTTTGGGAAAACATTTTTCTTGTAGTATCAAATCCCACAAATACAACATATACAACCCCTGGCAAAAATTATGGAATCACCAGTCTGGGAGGACTTTCGTTCAGTTGTTTAATTTTTTTTAGAAAAAAAGCAGATCACAAACATGACAAAAAACTAAAGTCATTTTAATTTGCAACTTTCTGGCTGTAAGAAACACTAAAAGATATCAAGAGGAAAAATTGTGGTAGTCAGTAACAATCACTTTTTTAGACCAAGAGTGACTGGAAGTTGTTGCTGCAGCACACCAGTTTGCTGATTTCCAACCAAACCAGCTTGTTGCTCATGCAGACTGTGGATTTGGTTGTTGCTGCTGGGCCAAATAAACTTGGTTTTGATGCTGCTGCTGCAATTTTTCTCGTCCCACGTCAGTTTGATGATCATTTGCAGAACCAATCTGGGATATCTCCAACAATTCGTGATGATTGACCCTCTTTGAAAAGTCTGATAATCCTCCCCTTTGTTTCAGCTGACATCTCTCATGTAGGAGTCATGATTCATGTCAAGCCACTTGGTGCAACAGCTCTCCAAGGTGTGATCACTCCTTTTAAACTGCAGACTAACGAGCAGATTTAATCTGATATGGGAGCTAGTTTTGGGAATGAGAATTTATGGGGTGATTCCATCATTTTTTCCTCAGAATTGATTCCATAATTTTATCCCTGTGCTTGGTCTAAAAAAGTTATTGTTACTGACTACTACAACTTTTCCTCTTGATATCTTTTAGTGTTTCTTACAGCCAGAAAGTTGCAAAATAAAATGACTTTAGTTTTTTGTCATGTTTGTGATCTGCTTTTTTACTACAAATTAAAACAACTGAACGAGCGTCCTCCCAGACTGGTGATTCCATCATTTTTGCCAGGAGTTGTAATACTACAGCCGACACAACTTTTTACTTGGGTTCAACTTTCACCTAACTCAAACCCTGTCTAACTAGGGCTAGCTGGACTGAAACAGTGAAGTGAAATTTGTGATATACAGCATACATAGACACATTTGGATTTTTTTGTACACTGAATTATATCAGCTACATTAAGGAGATCAGAGACAGCAGCAATGTCTGTGCCACTGATACCTGACCATGCATGGTTATTCCTGGCTGATAACACAGATTTCCTAAACTTTGCACTAACGACTTTCTTAAAGTGTCACTAATCCACTCAAGGATATAAGACTGAACTGACAGTCAATGCTACATGTCTTTCCTCAAATCAAAGAGGGCTCTTAGCTTGGCCTTCATTCTACATAACTGAAACAAAAACATAATCTCTGATCTCTGTATAGAGACTTTCTGTATATGATTATGCCAGACATAATATATCAGAGTCTGTACAACTCACGAGCCATGTACATTTGTAGGGGTCAGATGTAATGAATTAAGCTTCAGCACCGTTGAACACAACTTTATTCTTTTCTGTCAAAAGCACAAAACACCTTCATGTTTCTCCTGTCAATGATTTCTTGACAGAATGTCTCATAGTCTTCCTGCAGACTAAAAAGAAAAAGGAACGGTTCTCTGAGATCAGCGGTCTCCTCTTCTTCCTGGTCATCACAGACATAAAGGAGTTCCACTGCCCTCACGCGTTGCTCCTTGGCCATGGTAACAACTTGGGGAAGGGAAATTTTTCCCTTGAAAGTTCTGGTCCCACACCACCAGGCTGCCGCCATTGCATCCCTGATCAAAGGATTCTCCTAAACAAAAATAAAGAAAACAGTTATTTAAGTAAAGGCTCGGAGATTGCAGAAAACACTGAAATTAGACTACCCATCTCAGGCAATATACCCCGTTTCCTGTTCCCAGTCCTGTTCTCAGCCTCATCTAGAAAGGAAACAGATTGTGGTGTCTACAGGCACAATGACAATGCAAGATTTAAGTGGTTGATTTTAAGTACACAGAGAAATAATGACTGCTCTGTGACATCGAACCTCAACAACCTTGATGGATATGTGTGAGACAATGCTGGCTGGAACAATACCTGATGCTTCAGTGGCAGATTCTGAAAGCCTAAACATTTTCAGGGGGACTTCAGCCACATACTGAAATAAGTGGTGGGGATCAGTCTTCGAGCAATAGTTTCACTATATACCAATTTATCACATGACCTCTCACCTGTAGTTTTTTCTGCTCTTGTTGCCTTTTTCTTTGCTGCAATCTCTCTTCTTCAGATCTTGGTGATTTAATGTCAACAAACATTCACAATGAAAACATTCATGCAGGTCAGATGACAGTGAATACAGTAAAACGTGATTTAAAAGAATCTGGTTTAAAAGTGTGATACTGAGGGTGCTTACGGCATGGGGAAGTTCTGCAGGAGAACAAGAC
The DNA here is from genome assembly GCF_021347895.1 of Acanthochromis polyacanthus. Lineage (NCBI taxonomy): Eukaryota > Metazoa > Chordata > Actinopteri > Pomacentridae > Acanthochromis > Acanthochromis polyacanthus. The sequence goes on from NC_067130.1 coordinate 22,309,225, forward strand.
ACCACCATCTTCTAATCTGCAGCATGTTTTCCTGTGAAGAAGGAAATGCAGAAGATTAAAATATGTTTCCAAAAATAATACCTTCATCGCTACAGTCAAGCATAACGTGTCACAATTTGCACAAAACCTCACTGAAATCACAACTGGCCCCCATTACAATGTACAGAGATACTGGTTAATATAATGTCATGCACATTCTGTCAGGATACAGTTTTTCAATACAAAGAGTGTGTTTTAAATGCAGAAAAAACATTTTATAGAGGTCATCGATATAACATACTGAGTAGTTCTTACCATCAAAACAAACACGCCACAGTTGGTGGAGCATCTTTGCAGTGTTTTAATAAAAGAATGGCAAGGAAATAGCAAATGTTAGCAAATGCAATGTAGTAATGTCTCACCTGAACATCATTCACACCAAGCTGCCTCCAAGGGCCAGGAGATGTGAGCAATGTGCCTGGTCAAAGAGTAAATAAAAGTACAATAAACCATTTTAAAGCAACACTTGGAACAAAGTTGGAAGAGGCTGGAACTTCAAATCAAACGTTTTTGTAATGGGCTTGAACAAACAAAACATATGGTTCTGTTTCCATCTGCGTAGAATAATGTAAAAATAAATAAGAATAATGTAACAATTACTTCTATCCCTCACAAACACTCACTTTTGTTGTTTGTTTTTGTTTGTTTGGAACATTTTAATGCATTCAAATAAAAACAGAAGCATTTATTAAACAAACAAAGGACAAGTGGTTTAAAACAGAACTACCACTGTCCAGGGAGGATCTTGGAAGGTGTTCTAAAAACCTGACTAGATGGACTCTACTCTCATCTCTCCAGCCGCTGCCACAGAGGGGATCTAGAAAGAAAATCTCTCTAGCCTGTGGCCTCAGTATCTGTTAAATGTGTTCAAATATAACCAAACACATAAAGTTATGGAATGTTACAGAAATACTAACAAAGCTGCCATGCATTTAATATACCAAAAAATGTAAATCAGCAATGAGCAACTTTGTTGTGTAAAGGTCATAATAGAGGACAATATAAATGTATTTACAGAGTATCCAGTGTCCAGGTACAAATAGGAAGCAGAACCCACTGGAGACTGGCTGCATTGTCCTGTAAAAAGATATCAATAACTGAATATGAAATGCTAAACAAAACTTTTTAACAAATTACTGGCAGGTGATCCATGGGGTTTGTGGATGATGGTGGAAACCATGTGGCAATGACGCGGCTGTTTGCAGCAAACACGTGCTCTATTCTCTGTAACAGAGATAGATAATTGAACTATACTATCCAATCCATTTGAATTAATAGTTTTGTAAACCTTTCATTTTAGCTGAAACTCTTCGATCACACATCACACCTGACACTTTTCTCCAGTCGTTCCAGCCTGCCTGTACACGCTTCTTCACCTCTTTTCCACACTCTCCATTGCTCTGGACTGTTGACCCTAAGTACTTAAAATCCTCCACCTTCTTGATCTCTTCTCCCTGTAACCTCACTCTTCCACTTGGGTCCCTCTCATTCACACACAGATACTCCGTCTTGCTGCGGCTAACCTTCATTCCTCTCCTTTCCAGGGCAAACCTCCACGCCTCTAGCTTCTCCTCCAATTCCAGTAGATTATTCTGAATATTTTGAATCAGTCTAATTCTAAAAGGAATGGCATCGTTTAAATGTTTTGTTAAACGTCACTTTTCTAATGGGCTTGCTACTTAGCACGTGACAAAATAAATAAGTCTGACGTAAGTCTGAAACTAATGCAAGGAGATAATGCAACTGGAGATAAAATAATATCACTTCCTTCCTTGTCTGTCACAAAATAGCAAAACAGCAACATTTAAACAAAAGATAAACGTGCTTACCTCCATTTTGGAAACTTCTTCTTCTTCTCTAATACATTCTTCTTCTTCTTCAACGGTTCAACTGCGCTATGCGGGCGGAGTTAAACGTTTAACTCCGCCCACGTTTAGTTCAAGGTGGGCGGAGCTCAACGTTTAACTCCGCCCACGTTGAGGCACGCCCCGATCTGCGGGCTGCAGTCAGGGTACTTGGGGTACTTGAAACCATGGGGATTGTGGGACATGCACGCGCATCGCCACTGACGCACTTACGCCAATGGGGCGAGTCAACACACCGCGGCTCAGGGATCGCGGCAGCGGCTGCTCTCTTTGTTAATCAGCAGAGACACATCCTCTCTCCTCTGTCACACAAAGTCTGAGCAAACTTTAGTATCTGCGTCTTTGGGCTAAACACAAGCTCCAACGCTATTGACCAGTGATCAGCTGCTCGATTCTTCACCGCACCACTCACAGATTGGAGCTCCGTGCGCTCTGGAGAGACCAGGCAGCCACAGGGCTGGGACACGTGTGGAATGGGTATACAGTCCAAGCAGAAATAAAATAAATAATATGCAATATATATCAATGTGTTTCCAGTAATTCCCTTTAAATATAATTACAAAAAACACCAACAAATTTTGCAAATTTGGATTTTGTTTGTGGGATACTGTTATTTCTTATCAGTGGCTCAGCAGCACTGACGATGCCGAACCAAGAGGGCGCAGCATATCGTGCGCCCAGCAGTCGATGCGCACTGGCAGTTAGAGAACTGTAATTGTATAAAAGTTCTATCAGAAAGCCGCATGCCTGGACAGAAGGTGTATATTTGTTAATGTAGGATTTGGAGTTTGATTGATTAAAGCGGAGCAACTGAATGCACAATGACGCACATGCTTGGAGCCTTCTGGACGGAGATGGATGACATTTTTTCAATGGTACATTTCCATGCGCCGGAAATCCGGCGCGGCGCCGGAAAACTTTAAGCCCTGTTACAATGATCCAGCCCAGAGTGAGGGGAGCTGAGGGCTTAAAAGGCAGAGGAGGGGAGCAGGTGAATGGAGTTGGCTGATTATTTCCAGCTGACCCCCATGCCACAATCAGCCGGCAGAGCCAGAGGGCGAGCAACTGGGAGGGAGAGAGAGGAAGAGAGGACGGCAGACAGAGGGAGACAGAGGTACGGGTAGGAACTGAAGTGGGACCATGACAGATCAGTAACTCAGAGTCTCAACTGTTGGGCCACCATTGCCACTCACGGGGCTTTCCTTAATAGGAATCCTACAAAAAAAATGTAAAAGAATTTTTGCTTGTTACCTGATCAATGTGTAATCTGGTCCATAATCAGCAGGACTAAATTCAAACTACCAGCTCTTAAAGGTGCTTTTCCACTAGCACCTACTCAGCTCAACTGGACTCAACTCGGTTTAGGGCGTTTTCCATTACAATTAAGTACCACCTCATCGTGGGTGGAGTCGTCATAGCACGGCAGCCAGGCGTAAACTAACCGTGACGTCACCCGTTTGTTTCAACGGCGAGAAAATGAAGCCCGGATTTTGCTACTTCCTGGTCGCCGTTTTGGATTTTTTTGGAGCCAGTGACATAAAAAGCGTCAACAAACAGACTGGACCGGAGAGCAACTAGGGGCAGGATTGGCTGAGGACTCTCTTATCCCGCCCACGTTTTACCGCAGAGGCTTCTGTTGCTGTCTATCAAGTATAGCCACGCCCCCTGGCTCCGCCAACTTTAACGATTTATTTAAAATTCAGTGTTGATTTATTTTAAGATCGGCCACCTGATCTCTCATTTTCACCATGAAAACTAACAGGAAAAAAATCCTGAGCTGTAGAAAATCAGTCTATCAAATTTTATTTTTTCCAAAAATGAATTGGGGTCTATGGAGCAAAAGCTTTTTGGAGCCAACCCTAGCGGATGGCGGGATATTGCAAGTTTTTGACACTTCCGGGTGGACTTCAATTGTGGAGCCAGATGCTACGTCCACTATATATACAGTCTATGACGGCAGCCCGGCCACAATGTTAGCATTGATGGCTAACTAGCTAGCTTACTATCTGCATACCATAGACAATGACGTTACTTTCAAAATATACTTGTTTGTTTAAAGTGAGCTTGCCACCAATGGGATAAGCAATGTAAAAGTTTACTTTGCCACCAGATGGCATTTTCAACGATGTGCGCAGATGATGTAGATCATGATTTTAGTGGAACATAATGACAAATAGTCTGATTCACTAAAAGCTTGTTGCTGTGGTTTAGGCTGTCACTCCTCCTGAGGAAAGGGTAAAATTATGACATAAATGTTGTCATCCACATATGTTTGTGAGTGCCCATTTTGAACCCACTGTGGACATCCATGTGTAGACCAAGACTTGTAATGGTATGAACTGCAACATGTCGACTATATGTGTCAGGAAAACAAAAGGTGCGTAAAGCAGATGTTTGTTCTGAGTAGAGGCTGTATGAAAAGAATCTTCATCATCCACATTTTAAAATATCATCATTTTAAGAATTGTAATTGAAGCAGATACTGCAGGACTTTAGAAATGCTTTCATTTGTACATGCTTCTCATCTATGATGCCCAAAAACAGTAGGAGGTCTCAACAAATCCCATGTTATGCCTGCTCACTAAACTCTGCCAGGCTCTCAGAAGCATCCACAGGAGCCATTTGTGTTTGTAGTCAATAGAAGGTACAGCGCAACTGTCTGCAGCAGATTGTTGGAGTGTCAGTAAAGTTCCCTTTCAAAGTCTACACTGACCATGCAGAAACAATGAATTATCCTCAAAGCCAGCACTTCATCTACATTTAAGCACACAACTTCTGTGGGATCAGATATTTGCAGTCAATGTAGTCAGGCCTGGGCCATTGATAGGTCATGTTCCAACACTCACCGCTGCTTGGACTGAGTGCTCAAATGAATAGTACACATCAGAATCTTGTAATTACCACTTGGGCCTGCAGAGGCTGCACACTTACTTGAATGTGAGAAAGGTTACAGTGGCTACATTTATATACAGTCAAAAACCCTTTCTTAACCGGAATATTAGCAATAACCCGGTTGCATACGGCCATGTAAACACCTGCAAAAACCCGAATATGCTCAATTCCGGTTTTTAAAAACCTGGGTTAACCTGGGTTACTCCTTTTCTAACCTGAATATCTCGTCATATAAATGCGCATCGGAATATCCCCATAGAAAGAAACATTAGTTTGCATTCTGCGCATGTTTCATTCAAAAGGAATCTTGGTCTTTTGAGTACGGCAACTTGTATGCCGCGTCTGGCGCGCGACCCACCGGAAATACACAAGGAGAGGTAAACAGACAGGGCGAAACCCACATGCGGCACCACAGCGTCAGCACAGCGTCACACAACAGGAGTAACTCTGTCTGTTTAGACATGTAAACGGGTTATTCTAAATGTTTCAGAAACCGGAATATTGACCTTAACCCGAATATTGATGGCATATAAACGTAGTCAGTGTCTCCACAGAGATTAAGGTTTTCATCTCTTCACAGCTAGCTTAACTAACTTCTATGTCATGTCCTTCATGAACATCATGATTTAATGTCTAACCCTGTTTTTATTGATGTATCAGCTTTTCCACTTCAGCCAAAAACACATTTGAAGATTTGAAATTTTAAAAAATCCACCTACATTTTTATACCAAACTGAAAATAAACATACAAATTATTGTATGGAAACTTGCTAAGACTGATCAGATTTAAAATGTAATGTAATTTGTTTTTATCTTCGTCAAGCTCAAAATTTTTAACGCTTTCAAGGAGCTCTGGGCCATAGTCACAGTCATAGTCACTTAAGGAGCTATGTGATTATTATTATTTATTATAGCATGCCCATGCCCCTTAGGCAGTTAAATACAGATTTTTTTTATAAACAATAATTTATATACTAACCTTTATTATCAATGTTACTAACCTGCCTTTTCTTGTTATTTTATGTTGTATGTAAGCTGCTTAACACCTAAATTTCCCTCGGGATTAATAAAGTATCTATCTATCTATCTATCTATCTATCTATCTATCTATCTATCTATCTATCTATCTATCTATCTATCTATCTATCTATCTATCTATCTATCTATCTATCTATCTATCTATCCATCCATCCATCCATCCATCCATCCATCCATCCATCTATCTGGCCATCTCTAAGAAGCCTGTGAATTATGCCACTATTTTTATTCTTTACAACTTTATTTATTTAAAGCCCAGAGTTTGATAGCACCCTCAAATAACAAATAATAATCTTAATTTTTATGATTTCCAATTGAGGTTTAGTATTACAATCTCCTCACAGTTCAACTTCAAAGTCAGGTTCTTGTCTAGCTCAGAAATACATTCAGTGGCTCATGATAAGCGACTGGGAGCTGCCATTTACTCCCTACAGCTCTGTGAGTCACTACAGAAAAGCTGCATCTGAAATCCGCCTCGGGAGAGAAGCAGAGGGCTGCAGTGCTACTAATGGCTTGATGTGGCCCCCTGACTGTGCTCATTTCAGAGCAACCCAAGCTCATCCTCTCCCTACTGGGCAGCTAATGCAATTACACTCTCACATCTGCAGGGGGCTCCCTCCGTCTCCATCTCCACTGCAGCCCACTGCTCTCTTTGTGACTCTGTGTGTAGGTGGGAAGGTGTGTTTGTGTGGTGTGAAGGAAGAGGTAGAAACTGGGACTGCTAAGTCTCGTGCTCAAGATTTACGGTTAATCAATCATCGAGCCGCCTTAATGACACCCTGCTGCTTCCCTAATGTCTTCTGGCAGAGGCAGCCCGCCGCTGGCACAGGGCTCATGCAGGCACACATATGGTCGCCTCAAGTGAGTGACAGGACCCCTTTCATGTGTGCTGCCCTGCACGCCGGATGCCATCAGCCACATACAGCCGCCGCTGGCTGGCAGTGAAATGGTGTTGGAGGGGGGAAAATGAGAAAAAAGTGATGGAGAGAGGAGTATTCTCGGGCCTCGCCTGATTGGCTCAGCCTCCCTGCCTTCCAAATGTAAATTGTCAAGAACAGTGCAACACAGATAAATGAGAAAAGTGTTACTCAAGCTTCTATGGTGACTGCCGTTGCAGTAATAATGTAAAATAATCATTTAAAGAAGGTTGTAATGAACTGATGAATCATAGGATACTAGGAATGAAGTGACGTATGTCTAATAAATAGGAACTGACAACACAATGGCAAGATGTAACAGGTAGTGAAGGACTTGGCACACTTACAAGGGAGTGTGCGATTACAATATTACAATATTCTACAAGATATAGAGGTGGCTCAGCTCAGACGCTCTCTCAAGGGCAAGCAAATCAAAAAACTACAGCAAGAAAAGTAGCACACTTGATATATATATATATATATATATATATATATATACACATCTCTCTCTCTCTCTCTCTCTCTCTCTCTCTCTCTCTCTCTCTCTATATATATATATATATATATATATATTATATATATATATATATATATATATATATATATATATATATATATATATATATAATATATATATATATATATATATATATATATATATATATATGTGGCATGGCTCAGTGGGTAGAGTGGCCGTCTTGGAACTGGAAGGTTGCCGGTTCGATCCTCAGCCCGTTGTGCTCATGTTGAGGTGTCCCTGAGCAAGACACCGAACCCCTAATTGCTCCTGGTGGGTTGTGGTTAGTGCCTTGCATGGCAGCTTCCCACAATCAGTGTGGTGAATGGGTGAATGTGATCTATCATGTAAAGTGCTATATAAATACAACCATTTAATTATATATATATATATATATGACAGAAATTGTCTTGTCAAAATCTGTACAAGCCTACATCAGGTGTGGTTCTGGGTTTGATACAGACAGCTTGATAACAGCACGTCCAAAAACCCACTTAGTAAGTATTGTAAAGATTTTTTTAAATAAGCTGTCCGTATAAATATAAATTTTTTCTCTTATTTAATATGTGCTACCTCAAAAAAGTGTATTAGCTTCATGCTTGTTGTTGTTGCTGACAATACAATGAGATCCTGTACATAAAACCAAAGTGATGCTTCTGATTAAAATGTTTGCTTTGTTTGCCAGATAGATATAATATCACAATATGTAACAATATCTATGCAGGTGAAGAATATCTGCATTTAGATGTTCATGCTGACTGTCTTGTTATAGATGTGTTACTCAGAGTTGTACTGAACACACACAGTAGCCCTATGAATTCAATGATTCCTGTACTGTGATAATTTCTTGTCACTTTGCTGATTGCTGTTTCAGTCAAGTCGAGTCACATTTTTTATATAACACATTTAAAACAAGAGAAGTTGACAAAGTGCTTTTTTTGTACCCTGCATCTAAAATAACTTAATGCAAAACAATGAGAAATTAAAGAAATTAAAGATCCAACATAAAGAAGATTTGTATGACAGTATTTCAGTTTACCTTCAGGCAAAATTCAAGATTTATCCCTTTTTAACAAATCCCTATGATGTCCACTTTTAAATATACTGAAAAACAGACACACCAATGCATGAAATATGCAGGCAGCACAGCGTCTGACTATTGCTGCCCTGAAATGTCACTGCTGAAAAAAGAACATGTATTTTCACAAGATAAGAACAAATTCAAATTTGATTCATTTTGGGGTTTTTTTGTTTTTTTTTAAATTTTGAATGCTGTGGGCTATGCTGGTGAATTTAAAGTGTCCAATAAATTTTCTAAACAGTTCAACAAACAACTGTAAGATAAACACCAGAAAAGACAATGCTCCCACATGCATGTAATGCCACACTCTTCACTGCGTAGAAAGGAAAGAAAAAAGAACACTATTCTTTTCTTTAAAGATGACCATTGCAGTTCAACACCTTCACTATCAGCATGTCTAAAATGCTTGGAGACAGTCACGTAGTGAAGAAAAAAATTTCTGAAGGCACCAGGTTCCTTTGATGCTGTCCTCAGCTGTTTCTTGAAACATGAGTGGGCAAACCATGTCCACTGTAACCTTTCTGATGTCCTCAGTATCTAAACTGACTCTTCTATCCATGGCGGTTTGGTGCGTTGTCTTTTGATGAAAAAATGGTGATGAGTTGCTTTCTTAATTTCCTCAAACTGCAGTTAACTCTAACAACACCAATCTATGTTCATGGTTGTTTATTCTGCGTGATAAATTCAGATGAACACTGATGTTTCTCCAGGTCACTCAGTTTGTCCTCAGGGAACAGGTTCCCTGACAAGGATGACAATTATTGTTGAGGACTCTTTAAGCCCCTGGATACTGCCCTTGATTAAGAAACACGTTTCTGGTTTTGTCCGTAAATGTATTATTGTTAACAATATGAACATAAAATTACATCAGTGCAATGGAGCTAACCAGGGATCTTCTCACTGCAAGGTGACAGTGTTAACCACCACTGTGCAGCCTGTGAACAAAACTGCAGCAGCAGAATATCTCCAAAATAAACATGGTCCTGTTGTTCGGCAACATGAAAGGCACACATAATGTTCTGTGTTGAAAGCATTGTGATGTCACAAACCAAAAGCATCATGAGGACACAGATTCAGTCAGTTCAGACATTCAGTTAATCTGACAGCAGCAACTGTAGTCTACGGGAGACACAGATCTACAGAAGTACTACAATAAACTACCATACTCCACCACATCTTTGTTATACGATGGACAAGAAAATCAACCAGCAAGACAGACAAAAACTTGTGCTCCTCACCACAATGGTTCCCGAAACCAAAGCACTGAACTGGTTTAGATGAGAAATGCCTTAAAGGCACCGAAAGCCAGAATCAAACAGCTGAAGCTCAAACGGACAAGAAAAAGAAGGAGAAAAGGCTCAAACGGACTAGAAGAAAAATAACAGTAATAAGAAGAAGCTCAAATGGACAAGAAGAAGAAGAAGAAAATCTCAAACAGAGAAGGAGAAGAAGAAGAAGAAGCTCAAACAGAGAAGAGGAAGAAGCTCAAATGCAGAAGACTGACTTTTACAAAACCTTTAATTGTAATCAGTAATAAAAACTTCAAAAATACCAAAACACTACCACATCACATAACCAAAAGATGATAAACACAGGTCCACAAAAACACACATACACTTCAAACCAAAAAGAGAGCGAAACCATGAAAACTACAAGTGAAGCACCAAAGATCCATCCTGAACCAGCGAACACAGGACATCCCCAACAGCCCAAACCACTGGTGTAGTCCAGGGTATACGGCGATATACGGCGTATACCCACTTATTTTTCAGTTAGCATTGCGTATACCCACTTCTAATGCTCCCTGGTGCGCATCATTCAGTAATATCTGTGTGCCAGGTAGCCCTCTTTTCCTTAAGGATGATGAAGCCATGAACAAAACTCCTCTGCCTGTAATTGGCTGGTACATGCTACCTTCACTGATTCGATTGGTTAACTTTAGGGATGAGCCAATCAGAGGCAGAGTAGGGCGGGTCATACAGAGGAAAATTTTGCTAACACCTCTGTGGCACTCCAGTTGATTGACAGGTCTGCTTGAAAGATGCACGGAAATGTGAGAAAGTCAGAATAAACACCTTTCAAGTGAGTGGCACGTATCGAGCGAACCTACTTTCATGGACGATATAATTCTCAGGTAAGTTTTAAGGTGGTTTCGAAATGAATCATTGTTTTAAACTACTGGCAAAATGACTGCACATTTCAAGGAGAGGATATTTTGTCGCCAGTGGTTAAAGCTGCAGTCAATTCCAGCCATTTTCAGTACAAAAAAAATCGCTAATATTCTATTTGTAAATAAAAATATGACGAGAAATACAGGGAATATTGGACGCGCATCGCGAGGTGCATTTCCTCAAAAACGACCTATTCGTGGATCATATACCATCTTCAAGACATCCATCCATCCATCCATCCTCTATACACCGCTTTATCCTCATTAGGGTCGCGGGGGGTGCTGGAGCCTATCCCAGCTGACTTGAGCGAAGGCAGGGGACACCCTGGACAGGTCGCCGGTCTGTCACAGGGCATCTTCAAGACATGTTTTGGACAAAATAGTTTACTGGCTTGTGTCGTCTGGATGTCTAAGGTTGGATTATGGCCGTTTTTTGTGGAATGTTTTCATCTGTGTGTAATAATGAACCCGGAAATGTGAGTCGCACTGTGTACGTTGAAGCCGTGTATAGAGAACGGATGGATGGATATTCGTTGTTTGTCGGACAAATGTGTTTATATTACCCGCTGTGGTAATCACATCTGAAAGTGGTTTATTCCGGCGGATTCATGAGAATCTAAGCTTTCCATTGGCGTATAGTGTTTGCATAATCGCGTTTGCAGTTTCAGACATTTAGCAAATTGCTTATGCAGATCTCAAAGTGTACCGCGGGCGGGACACTGAAGCGTAACTGAAGCGCAACGGGTTAAACTGAGTGTCGGGCCGAGTCTGACAAGTTTTGAAAGGCTAACGTTATTCTAACGTAAGTCTGAAGCTAGCTAGATTGGGATAATGTGGGAAAACCTCCAGGCTGGTAGTTGATTTTAAAGTAAGTAAAAACACAAGAATGGGGACAGGTAGTTTAAGATTCGACCTAAAACAATATTGAGGTTTTATTCATGATGAAATATGAACAAGGATGCACTGTCAACTTCATATTTGAAGTATTTTATTTAAATAAATGTTCAAAAGTAACTGAAACACCATGTTTGCCTCATGATACATACATGTTACATTAATCCCGTTTGCTTGTGTGACCAGTAATAACTACAAACTGCTCCTAATCAAGTCATGATAATTTTATAATAGTGGGCAAGTAGAAATGACTGAATAAATTGAATAGAGTAGTCTTCTATGCCACTGTTTCTAAAACAGGGCGTTTTTCTGGACTAATTAAAAAAAAAGGTGAAAATTAAGAATATACCCACTTCTCCAGGGACCACTACACCACTGGCCCAAACATTAACAAAACCCTCCAAATTGTGTGTCAACTTAAAAAAAACTGTGCTCCACCTGTAACCGTGCAGTCATCAACCCTCTCAAACAACGTGCTGCGTTCGTCCATCCAACTCCAGCAGCCTATTCTTTCGACTCTTCCAAATTGCCAGCTTCACACTCACAAAAATACAGTTCAATAAAACATGTCTCTTTTTCTTTGTGGGAGAGTATTTCGGCCCAAAGATGAAAAGAGGAGCTGAAAAAACTTCTCCAAGGCCTCCCACCCAGTCCTGCAGCATTCTAAAAATGCCAGCCAGCCGTGAGCAGTACAGGACTAAATGCATCAGGGTTTCTGCTTCTGAACAAAAAGGACACCCCTCCCCAGTACTCGGGTCGAAGCAGGCTCTGTATCCATTTGTAGCTAGTGCTCAATGTATTATCCTCCATTGGATGTCCGCCGTTTTTCAACAGGAGGCTTATACAGGACCCGCCAGCTGCCTTTCGGGGAAGAGCCTGGTGGCAGTGTCTCAGTCCATTTCGACTCTCTGACCTCTTCAAGAAAGCTAATGTTTAGCACCTTTACGCAGCTGCAGTAGAGTTGTTTACTGGAACAGGCGCCAAAGGTCGGTAAGGATAGGGTCCTCACGGTAAGTAGCCGGCCACTCTCCTCCCTCCACTGACCCACTGCGGGACTGACATCCAGAGATGGAAAGGTATACTCTTGGCTGCTACTCCACTGGTCCGCGAGCCCCCGGTCTTGCACGTAAGCATCCAGTGGCCCCAGCAGTGATTGGCACAATTCCCTCACCAAGTTGTGCAGCACCCTGATGGACTGTATGCCTGTCACCTCACTCAGTCGCTCCAACAATGACTTTACGAGGTGACCCAACTTCACCACTCCAGCCCGAATAAAAGTTAACCTGACAGTCACTGAAGAAAAGTAAGTGGTGCACAGGAGGTCATTGTTAAAGAGCAGCTCTTTAAACAGCCACATGGCAGGTTTATAGCCTGGTGATCTTTTGTGGTTCAGTGTCCTCCAGGCATCCATGACAGATGAATAGAAGGGTGTAAGTCCAGAAAAAAATTGTGGCTCCATGAGGAAAAGTGGTTTGTCCAGTTGAAGTCCTCCAGTCCACCACAACAGTAGCCGGGCCACAGACACTCAGCCAACAGAGCCACCATACAGCAGCCGCTGGGCTGCCTGCAGCCTGAAGACAGCCATTCTTGATTTGATGTCCATGAGGCCCTGCCCTCCCTCTGCCACAGGTAGGTACAGAACCGCAGCTCGCACCCAGTGGTGACCAGACCAAAAAAAGTCTACAAGCGTCTGCTGTATCTGTTTTATGAGGTCCATCGGTGGTGTTAGTATGTTCAGTCTATGCCAGAGAGATGAGGCAACTAGGTTGTTCATAATCAGAACTCTTCCCCTATACGACAACTGCGGTAGCAGCCATTTCCATTTAGACAACTTGGCCCGCACCTTCCCAAGCACTCCGTCCCAGTTCTGTGCTACCATTTCCTCACTCCCCAGGTGGATTCCTAGCACCTTTAATCCCCCACTGCCCCACCTCAAGTTACTAGGCAAAGTGGGAATGTCCTCCACCTTCCACTCACCTACCAGATCGGCCTCACTTTTTTCCCAGTTTTCTCTGGCTGCAGCAGCTTTCTCATACAGAGAGAGACTCCGCTTCAACTCCTCAACAGCCTCCTGACCCTGGATAAAAATACTAACATCGTCAGCATAAGCAGCTACAATTAGGGGTGGATTGTGGACCAACCCTGGTAGACTCAGACCCCTCAGCCTGCTCCTGAGCCGAAACAACAGAGGCTCAATGACTATACTATAACGCTGACCTGAGATGGGGCAGCCCTGCCTGATCCCCTTCCCAACTGGCACGGGGCTGCTAATCCCTCCCCCCACCTTAAGGACGCAGCTTGCACCACTGTATAACAGCTTTACCCAAGACAGGAAGTGCTCCCCCACACCAAAAGCCTGCAGACTGGAGAACAAAAAAGAGTGGTCAACACGATCAAACGCCTTCTCCTGATCAATCGACAAAATACCAACATTCAGATTATACAGTCTGCAAACATCAAAGGTTTCTCTTATTAAAAAAAGATTGTCCAAGATGGATCTGCCTGGAACACAATAGGACTGGTCCACTCCAATGAAGATCTCCATAAAGCCCTTGAGTCTATTAGCTAGGACCTTTGAAAGGATTTTGTAGTCCGTGCAGAGAAGGGCTACTGGTCTCCAGTTTTTCAGCAAGGTTAGGTCTCCCTTTTTCGGTAGCAGTGAGATCACTGCACGCCAACAAGAAGCTGGAAGTGTCCCCCTTCCAAGAGATTCTTTAAAAATGTCCAGCAAGTCATTACCCAGAGAGTCCCAAAAGTGTTTAAAAAAGTCAGCAGGTAACCCATCCACGCCTGGAGACTTTCCAGAAGCCATCTGTGTTACCACAGAGGTCAGCTCCCCCAACGAAATGTCTGAGCCCAATACATCCCGCTCTGCTTCCCCCAACTCCTGGAGACCCTCCAGGAGCTCTGCTGCTGTGTTCATTTCGCATTCCTCTACCTTGAACAGGTCAGTATAGAAGGAGACCGCATATCTCCTCATCTTGGTAGGATCAGACGTTAGTCCACCACCAGGTAGGTGGAGATGTGCCATTTGCTTTCTCAGTCCCCCCGAACGCTCAAGGTTGAAAATAAAAAACGATATTGGTGCATCCATGTCCCTGATAGTGGTGAACCTGGCCCGGACCAGCGCCCCTTTCGCTCTTTCATAAAGGAAGGAGTGCAGCTGTTGCTTCTTCTGATCCAGTAGATCACCACTTGTATCGGACACATTCTCCAGCTCTGTAATTTCAGTCTCCAGTTGCTCAATGGCTTTCTTTGTATTACCAGTAGACTAAGCTTTGTACTGCTAACAGAACACACTAATCTGAGCTTTCCCCATCTCCCACCATTGACTGAAGGAAGGAAAATCACATTTCCTTGATCCCCAATATGCCCAGAAAAGTCTAAATTTCAAACAGAAGTCCAAATCATGTAGCAGTCTAACATTAAAATTCCAAAAGGATCGTGATTTTTGTGTGGGGGAAAGGACCAGGTCTACTATAATTAATTGATGATCTGTAAAACCCACAGGTAGGGTCCGACAGCTGGCTGCACATGCAGAAAAGAGTCAAGACATGTAAAACCTGTCTATCCTTGCTGAACTCACAGTACCATCCGTCATTCTCATCCAGGTGTGTTGCTTAACAGAAGCGTGTTTCGTCCTCCACACATCCACTAAACCTGCCTCTTGGATCATGTGGGATAAAAACATGGATGACTGGGGATGGGACTCCCGCCCTGTTCTGTCTTGGGCGTCAATGCAACATTTCCAATCTCCTCCCAGTACTATCCACCCACCCTGGCTCCTGCTAAGCTCTTCCTTTAGCACCTTAAACACTGCTAGGCGTTCAGGGTCCTGGTTGGGCGCATATACGTTTATAAAAGCTAACGTGAACTCCTGAATTTCTCCCTTTACACTTAGTATTCTACAACCCACAATTTCTTTAGCGGATAAAATGGTAACACCTAAAGAGGGAGCAAAGAGGATGGCTGTTCCCGCACTACGACTAGAGCCATGACTAAATTTAAGTTGTCCCTCACACCATAATCCCCACTCTACTTCATTGGAAGGGTCACTATGTGTTTCCTGTAGGAAAATTGTATTTAGCCATTTCTGTTTAATAACCTCCGCTACAAGAGCTCTTTTCTGTGCACTTCTCCCCCATTCATGTTTTAGGAAGCCACCCTTAGAGTTTGCATAGCACAGAAAGGTAGACAGAGAACCAAAACAGAAAAAACAGCAGACAGGAAGCACCCAGTGAGACAGAATCATTCCTTCTTGTTAGAAGAGATCAGTTGCTTCTTTTTCCTTCCATCTAACACAGCCTTCTTTGCTAGTGTTACATGCTTTCTTAGCCTAAATCGCTTTTTTTCACACAGTAGATCCTTCCCTACCTTTTTCTGTAGAACACTTGCTGTGTGAACAAATTTGTCAATGTCAGAGAAATAACTACTGACCTCCACTGACCTACCAAATGAGAGATCCAAAAACTCAATTATTTCATCCAGTGTGTAGAGGTCTGACCCCTGAGAACTATTATCCATAACTGAGTTGCTATCAAGATCATCACTATCATCCTCATCAGTTTCCAATCCAGTCACCTGGCTCCACTCCACTTTAGCCTGTGGCTCTTCACGAGCTTCCCCTAGCATTGCCTCAACAGCCACCCCAACTGCCTCAGCCTCCATCTCATCCCCTGGTCCACTTATCTCTCCATCAGTGTAACCCCCTGAAGTGGGGCCCGAAACTGAAGAGCCCGCCACCGCAGGACCTGCCGCAGCGGGAACCGCCGGGGCGGAGCAATCCGCCACGGGACCAGCCGCAGTGGCCCCGAGGCGACCTCACCCCCGACACCCCCAGCGGGCCCCATCCTATGCTCCCTGCATGGACAGTTACCCCATTTATGTCCTACATCGCCACACTCAAAACACCTCATGCTCTCTGAAGTCTCGTACACCATGTAAACTCCTTCTTCGTGTTTCACACGGAAGGGCACATCCAACATTTCGCAATTCAAATACATGAAGGCTTGGCTTCTAAAGGACTGTACATGTTTCAGTTTTGCATCTTTGCAACCTAAGCCAACGGGATGTAAGCCACTAGCAAACTTACCGAACCGTTTCAGCTCACTCTCAAACGCCTCATTTGGGATGAAGGGCGGCACACCTGACACACAGAAGAAGAAGAAGAAGAAGAAGAAGAAGAATCTTAAACAGACAAAAAGAAGAAGAATCTCAAGTGAACAAGAAGAAACTTCTTGTTTTTGATTTTCTTCCTCTTCTTTTTCTTCTTCATGTCTGTTTGAGTTTCTTTTTGTTCTTCTTCTCCTTATTCTTCTTCTTCATTTGAGCTTTTCTTGTCCATTTGAGTTTATTCTTCTTGTCCGTTTGTGATTCTTCTTCATCATCTTCCTCTTCTTGTCCAGCTTCTCCTTCTTCTTCTTGACTGTTTGAGCTTCTTCTTCTTCTACTTCTTCTTTTTCTTCTTCTGGTGTGAGTGGAGGGAGAGTATAGAGCGAAGAAAGTGGGATTTTGTCTATTAACTTTTCTGAGCTATCCTTATCACAGTAGTGATTTCAGTTTTATTGGGTTTTTGTTAGATCGTAGGTTTAGTTTGTAGGTAGTTTGTTGTGGGGGGGTTCTTTTTTGGTTTTGCGGCCAGACTTGATCTGGTCGAGGGGAGGAGAAGCCAGGTGAAGCCATCATGGCAGCCACGGGGCTCTCCTCTCTGTCAAGAAAGCACGGGATAAAACTGGTGGCCGGCTCCCCGTGTGGCATGGAGGACGTTGCCTTGGCTGTGGGAGAACGGATCGGCCACACGTTGGTAAAATCTGCTGCACGGGTGAGTCGGTCTGTGGTGCTTTTTCTGGAGAAGGTGGATCGGGTGAATGAGCTGGTGGAGACGGGGCTGACGGTGAACGGGCTGTTCGAGCAGGTGATGCCGCTGACGCAGCCTGCCGCCCGGATCACTGTCCAACGTGCCTCCCTTCATCAGTGATGAGTTCTTGGTCCGCGAGCTGTCGTGTCATGGGAAAGTTGTGTCCCCGATAGAAAAGCTGCTCTCCGGTTGCAAATCCCTGCTGATCCGGCATGTGGTGTCGCACTGGAGGCAGCTCTATATGGTGCTCAACAACCGGGCAGAAGAGTTTGATTATAGATTCATCGTGAGGGTGGACGACTTTGATTACATGTTGTTTGCAACATCATCTCAGGCCAACAGTTTCGGCTGCGGGGAGGAAGGCCATCTGATTCGGGCCTGTCCGAACCGAGCCGAGATGGCGCCGGCGGACGCGGCTACGGGCCCGCAGGCGGGCGCAGCCATGGGGGGAGAAAGGCCCGTCCCCACTCCGCGCCGGTGGAGTGTCGGTGGTGCGGGGCGCTCCGCCAGCTCAGATGGAGAGGAGAGCGGGGGGGGGCGGTAGTTGGGCAACAGGGGCAGGGAGGGGACGCAGAGGTGGGTAGAGGTGAGGAGATGGAGGAAGGTGAGCTGAGAGACACAGGTGAGGTTGTGGATGCAGCTGGTGAGAAGGAGGCAGCTGAGGAGCATAAAACGTAAAAGGTTGTTGCTAGAGGTACGGACCCGTACCCGTAGCCTGTGGACTACGGATACGGCACTTTCCATTTGCCAATCAGATACGCGAGATCTGGTCACGTGACTCCCGGTAGACGCTAGCTGTACGGACCCGTAGCATCGGTACGACAGGTACGGACCCTAAACCTGACCCTAACACTAACCCTAACCTTAACCTTTGCTTACCTTTCAACAGTTTGCAGTGGTTAGCAGCTTCTTGACTCGCGAGACTCGCGTACGGGTCCGTATCTGTCTGGCAAATGGAAAGTGCCGTACCCGTAGCCTGTGAGCTTTATTTGTATTTGCACAGCGTAATTATATATATTTTTTATCTTGGTAGACAACCGAATTTCTGTTACTTTTTTTTTTAGCTCGACTCTGCTGTTAGCTGTGAAGTTATCTCCAGGGATATATTGACGGATTAATTGTTGATGAGTTGCTACCTCTTTTTAATTTTAACGTCTTTATATTATATCAGAAGCCCTTTGTGGTGCATACATTTATCTGTATTTGTGAATATTGGCAGATGACCGACTTTCAGGCATTGCCATGTGCCTGTCAGCTCTTCTTTGAAAGCTACCCAGCTACATCGCTACCTCTTTTTAATTGTCAAGACTACGTCCTTTATATGAGACCCTTTATAATGCATAAACTTATACTTGTAAGTATTTAACAAATATATTTATTAATATCTATTGTATCTATCTATCTGCCAGTATCCCGAGAGCCCTCACTGAAGACACGAAGACCCTCATTGTTTCTCCCATTGTCAATAAAACATACTATTTCATTCATCAAAGCATAATGAGTTGTTATTCTTGAATATATATTTTGTGCATGTCTTAAAATGGTTATAGTGAGTCAACTCCTGCCTCATCAGAAGTGGCTGGACACTATCTGCTGAATGGACTGTTGCTGTTGAGTTTGAATCGCAGCGTCTCCCAAAACGCTGTTGGTCCCACCCTCCCTCCCTCTGATTTCGCCCCTTTATTTGTGCACGCGCGCAGTACATGAGAGAAGTGCCCGGAGTGCTGCAGCATCTTGCCTGTTTTGCTGTTTTCCCCTCTTCTGCATTTAGCACATTTAGTAAATAATAAAGGAATTACGTTAGAATGCTGTATTGAGTCTAACTTGTCCTAATACCAAAATAACATGAATCTGCTAGGACGAACGAGTAAAGTTTCAATATGTGATTACACTCGTGTATCCCTCTCGATGACGTTGTTTATCAAACTTAGTGCATTTGCGCGTGTATATGTGTTAGATTGTTTATTTATTTCTAGAGTTCAGAATTGCATGACTCCTCTGACGAAGAGTATGTCCCAGACGCCCCAACATCTTCCTCCAGAGGTCGGGCATCTAAACGAAGCCGTCAGGCGGGCTATGGAGGCCGTGGTCGGGGAGCGAGGCGAGCACCCCGACCACAGCATCTAAACGAAGCCCGCAGGCGGGCTATGGAGGTCGTGGTCAGGGAGCAACGCGAGCACCCCGAGCCAAAAAACGTCCTGCAGTCTCTTGGCCTGACAAGCCGTGGGATTGGTAACTTTTCTGGAAGTTGCTGAGCCCTGATGCTCTCTCCTCCACAAGCAAAACAAATGTGCGCGCGGTTGTGTAGTGCATAGCTCGCCCACGTCTGCATGGGCTTGCTTGCTGTGCGCGTAACCGTTGATTGACAGCATGACAAAGCTGAAGCTCGAACTTGATTGGTCGGCAGCAACCGGCGCTTTTTGGAATAACATGGGGGTCTATGAGAGGAAGGCGGAGCTCAGGAATAAATTTTCATATCGCGTTATACTAACTTTATATTATAGTATCGAACTAGACTAACACATTTAAGCTTTGTTAAAAAATGATACATAAATTGAAAACAAACGGAAACTCCGGACAGCAGTTTTAAGCTATGGCGGGCGTTAGCATGAACGAGGTGGATTATTTGCTTTCATGTCCATTTTCCTCAGTGTCTTTGGAGGAAAAGCTGGAAGTTAAGAGACTGGGATCACATCGGCCGTCGATGTGAGCTTCTTTTCAAATAAGGTAGGCCCATGATGACCTGTTAAAGGACTGTGACACCTTGTTTTTGCTGAGGTCATCTGTTGTACTGAAGGCGTTTTTTGCACTACATGTTGTCAAACAATTGTAAAAGACAGTTGCAGCAGGCTATCTGTGGGCAGTCGTTGCAGTTGGAACATGTTTTGTAGTGGTGTGTGTGTGTGTGTGTGTGTGAGTGACTGAGTGAGAGAGTGAGTGAGTGAGTGAGTGAGAGAGTGTTGATGGAGAGCACTAAAAAAGTATAGTGTATCTGTAATTGATGTAACTGTGTGTATCATAGGTGATGTTGCTTTTGCAGCTGTGTTAACCATTTAATCGGTATTATGAATTTGTTAGCCCACCCAACAAATTTCACCACCAGCCGCCACTGAGGAGGTGCCTACTGGGCCGAGCAAAATTTGATCGTTTTACCCTGGTTTTTATTAATATTTATGCCCCTAATGGTGGAACAGAGAGGAAGAGCTTCTTCACTCAGGTGAGCTCGATGCTCAATAGCTGCAGCGGGGAGGAGTTTTTAATTCTGGGAGGGGATTTTAATTGTACTGAAAATAAGCTTTTAGATCGCAACCATGCCGAGCCACATCCAGTTTCCCAGCACACTCTGAGGCGGCTGGTCCACTCCCACGGCCTGGTGGATGTGTGGAGGAGGATGCACACAGACTGCCGTCAGTACACCTGGTCCCACCTTAGAGATGGCGGCATCTCTTTAGCCAGGCTCGATAGGTGTTATAGGTTTTAAACATCTTTTTAATATGGTTAAAGACTGTAGAATTGTGCCATTGGGTTTCACAGATCATGCTTTGGTTTTATGTGATGTTTTTTTAAAGACGTGTGTCCAAAGAGTGCCTACTGGCATTTTAATTCTGCTTTGGTTTTAGATAAAGGTTTAAAGGAGGTTTTAAGTTTTTTTTGGTCTGGTTTTAAAGAAACAAAAGGTGATTTTAGTAGTCTTAGGCAGTGGTGGGATTACGGTAAAGTGCAAATAAAGCTTCTGTGTCAGCAGTACACTCTCAATGTCACTCAGCACATGAGTAGATCAGCTAAAGAACTGGAGAGTGAGATAGTGGAATTGGAAGCACTTAGCTATTCCACAGGAAATCGAGGCCATATTGAGGCCCTCAACACCAAAAAGATGGCGTTGGCCAACCTGCTGGACTCCAAAGTACAGGGTGCGTTGGTCTGATCCCGGGTCCAGAACATCACGGAGATGGATGCTTCCTCTGGCTTCTTCTTCGGTCTGGAGAAGAAGCAGGGACGGGGGAAAATAATCCATACACTTCTTTCTGACACAGGGCAGGAACTAACGGACCCAGGCCAGATCAGGGACAGAGCGGTAAGATTTTACTCGTCTCTCTACTCATCCGAGTATGAGGAGGACCAGGAACTGGAGAGGGATTTTTGTGCTCAGCTGCCCCAGGTGTCAGAGGATACTAATGCCCAGCTGAGCCAAGTGCTGTGGCTGGAAGAGCTGACAGCTGCCCTGCGGGGCATGCAGGGAGGCAGAACTCCTGGGGTGGATGGGTTAACATCTGAGTTCTACAAAGAGTACTGGGATATCCTGGGTTCTGACCTTCTCCAAGCGCTGAACGAGAGTCTGGCCTGTGGTTCCCTTCCTCTCTCCTACCGCAGGGCCGTGGTGACCCTTTTGCCAAAAAAGGGCAACTTGCAGGAGATTAAAAACTGGTGCCCTGTGTCGTTGTTGTGTGTGGATTATAAGATCCTGTCCAAAGCTTTGGCCTCCAGGCTGAGGTCATCCACTGGGACCAGACCTACTGTGTGCCCGGCAGGTCGATGGTAAATAATATCTACCTAATTCGGGACGTTTTGGAGCTCTCTAGCTCATTGGAGTTAGATACTGGACTCATTTTGTTAGACCAGGAAAAGACGTTTGACCGAGTTGAACACAACTTCCTCTGGAGGGTGATGGAGAGGTTTGGGTTCAGCTCTGGTTTCATCGCCATGATCCTTGTGCTGTACAGAGACATTGAGAGTCTACTCAAGATAAACAGCAGTCTGTGTGCTCCATTCAGGGTGCATAGGGGCATCCGGCAGGGCTGCTGGTTGTCTGGGAAGCTCTATGCACTCTCCCTGGAACCCCTCCTCTTAAAGATACGAAATAGTATTAATGGCTTGATTTTACCTGGCTTTAGCAGCAATACTGTTTTATCGGCTTATGCTGACGATATTGTTGTTGTTGTGAAGAATCAAAATGAAATCAGTTTTTTAATGGTTTTAACTGAGAAATACAGGGCCCTGTCTGCTGCCAAAATAAATTGGGGGAAAAGTGGGGCAGTCGCCGTCGGGAGGTGATCGGGCGGCCTCCCAACCCTCCCTCAGAACCTTGCATGGAAGAGGGGAGGGCTAAAATATCTGGGGGTGTATATTGGGAGCAAGGCAATTGAACTGAAAAACTGGGAGGGGGTGGAGGAGAGGATCATAGGAAAAATAGAGAAGTGGAGGTGGCTGCTGCCCCAAATGTCCTACAGAGGCAGGGTCCTGGTTTTAAATAACTTGTGTGCGTCGCTCCTATGGCATCGGCTGGCGAGTTTGGACCCCCCAGTCAGCTCCTAACAAAACTTCAGGAAAAAAATTGTGAACTCCTTCTGGGGAGGTCGACACTGGGTGCCAGAGGGGCTGTTGTTTTTACCTCGAGAGGAGGGGGGGCAGGGCCTCATCCACCTGGCCAGTAGGACAGCAGCTTTCAGGCTGTTGTTTCTCCACAGATACTTAGCTGGTCCAGCAGACCTGGTGTAGAGAGGCGTGGCCAGCTATTTCCTCAGAGAGGTGGGTAACCTGGGACTGGATGTTGCTCTATGCACCGCTTTATCCTCACTAGGGTCGTGGGTGGTGCTGGAGCCTATCTCAGCCGACTCGGGCGAAGGCAGGGGACGCCCTGGACAGGTCGTGCTCTGTTTTTTATTGATTTTAAATTTTGAAAGTTAACTGGGGTTCCTCCTTTTTATCAGAGCGTTTTAAAAGTGTGGGAGTTGTTTACAAGTAGCCGGGAAAAAGTTGTCTGTTCCTCTCTGTTCTGGCTGTTAAAAGAGCCTCTGGTCCATGGGGCCAGACTGGATATTTCCTGTGCAGTCATGCCTGGGCTGACGGCGGCTCTGCTGTGCACCGGAACTGTTGTCCTGCAGCACCTGGTCCAGGTTGCAGGACCAGCGCTGACTGACTCTGAGGTTGTGGGACGTCTGCTGGGCTTCCAGTCCCAAAGGACAGCAACCAGGCTGCTGCAGCTGTGGAGGGAGAGGTTGTCCCTGACAGAAAAGAGGCTCCTCAGGGAGTTTAGCAGGGGGAGAGAGCCAGACCCTACTGACCCCACCCTTGGGATAGAGTTCAGGCCCCCTGTGGAGAGAGGAGCTGCCTTCAGCCTGCACTTGGCCCACAGGAAGGACTTCTATAAGACCCGTGTGAGAGTGCTAAACAGGAAGACGTTGGAGGGTAGGGCCCCATGTGTATGGACTGAAAGGCTGGGGGAGGCACCGCCCAATTGGAGGGTGCTATACAAGCCCCCCTGAAAAAGATGACTGGGGATTTACAGTGGCGAATCCTCCATGGGGCCATTGCATCAAATGCTTTTATGTCTGTGATTGATCCTGCTGTGTCCAGCCAGTGCCCCTTCTGCAGCGGCAGGGAGACCACCTTCCACATTTTTAGTGAATGTGGGAGGTTGGTGGATTTCTTTGCTGTGTTGACACATTTTTAAACTTTTTAACCAGGTTTTTACAATCACTGCTTTTACTTATGGGGCGGGTTACAAGAAGGAGAATAAGAACATGTGGCAGCTGCTAAATTTTATCATTGGGGAAGCAAAGATGGCAATTTCCCTCTCACGAAGAAACAAATTGGAAGCGCAGCCCAGAACAGATGCAGCCTCAGTGTGGTGCTGCAGTGTCCACAGCCGGCTGAGGCTGGAGTTTGCCTTCTACATGATGATGGGAGACCTGGCCAGATTCACAGACATCTGGTGTCAAAAAAAATACTGTGTACAGTCAGTAGTGGAGACCTCGTCTTCAGTGACATGTTGAGGGACTGAATGTTGTGCTGTATGTATTGAAAGATGTTCGTGTGATGCAGCCAAACATGTGCATAACTTGTAGTGTTCATGTTTTTCACCCTTTTTGGTTTGAAGTATATTTGTGTTTTTGTGGACCTGTGTTTATCGTCATTTGGTTATGTGATGTGGTAGTGTTTTGGTGTTTTTGAAGTTTGATTACTGATTACAATTAAAGGTTTTGTAAAAGTCAAAAAAGTCTTCTTCTGTGGTGGAGGTTGTTTTGGGAGAGGGAAGAAGGGTGTCTTGATACTCAAACTTGAGTTTTTTCCTGCCTTACATTTGAGGCCATTGTAAGGTCCTAGTGTTTAATTTTCTGTACTTAGTGTAGTGTTAGAAGCTGGTTTAATACTGATCGCCGGTGGAGTTTCCTCCGCCACTCGGTTGGAATGGCGTCCTCACAGACACCGTCAATGTCGCTGAGACACGGGGTGAGGCTGCTGTCTCCGCCCTCGTCCACGGAGGAGCAGGCACTACTAGTGGTGGGAGAGCAGGTAGGCCACGGAAACATCTCCTATGCCTCCCATATGAATAAAGGATTGGTGGTGTTTTTCAACAATGAGAGGTATGTGACGACCCTTACTGAGAGTGGTTGAACTCTGGATGATAAGTTTATCATGGTTTTACCGTTGGCGGTGCCGTCGGCGCGGATTACCGTGTCAATTGTGCCGCCCTTCATCCCGAATGAGGCGCTTGAGAGTGAGCTGAGACTGTTCAGTAAGTTTGCTAGTGGCTTACGTCCTGTTGGCTTAGGTTGCAAAGACGCAAAACTGAAACATGTACAGTCCTTTAGAAGGCAAGCCTTCATGTAATTGAATTGTGAAACGTTGGATGTGTCCTTCCGTGTGAAACATGAAGAAGGAGTTTACGCGACTTCGGGGAGCATGAGGTGTTTTGAGTGTGACGATGTAGGACATAAACGGGGTAACTGTCCGCGCGGGGAGTGTATGATGGGGCTCGCTGGGGGTGTTGGCGGTGGGGCCGCCTTGCTGTGGCCCGCGGCAATGGGCTCCGGCTCCGCGGGCTCCGCGGCGGCGGGCCCTGTGGCGGTGAGTCCCGCTGGGGAGGGCTCCACCCCGGCGGTTCCTGCTGCGGCGGGTCCTGCGGTGGCGGGCTCTTCGGTTTCGGGACCTGCTTCGGGGGGTTACACTGATGGAGAGATGGGTGGACCAGGGGATGAGATGGAGGCGGAGGCAGTTGGGGTGGCTGTTGAGGCAGTGCCAGGGGAAGCTCGTGAAGAGACACAGGCTAAAGTGGAGTGGAGCCAGGTGACTGGTTTTGAAACTGATGAGGATGATAGTGATGATCTTGATAGCAACTCGGTTATGGATAATAGTTCTCAGGGGTCAGACCTCTACACACTGGATGAAATAATTGAGTTTTTGGATCTCTCGTTTGGTAGGTCAGTGGAGGTCAGTAGTTATTTCCCAGACATCGACAAATTTGTTCGCACAGCAAGTGTTCTACAGAAAAAGGTAAGGAAGGATCTACTGTGTGAAAAAAGCGATTTAGGCTAAGAAAGCATGTAACAGCAGCGAAGAAGGCTGCCTTAGATGGAAAGAAAAAGAAGCAACTGATCTCTTCTCGCAAGAAGGAATGATTCTGTCACGAATTTTGGCTGGACCCGTGCAGAGGAACACACCACCGAGGCAGGAATGGAAGTTAAAGGAGATTTATTGTTAGGCAGCGTAATATGAAGGCAGATGGGTCTGAGGTGAGGGGGGAGTGAACCTGGAGATTGGTCCGGTTCCGAGGAGGGTGAGCCGGGGATCGGCAGCCGTCTTTGATCGGTGGAGGGGGAACGAATGTGGCGGCTGCTGATGTTTGGGTGGCGGCTGATGGTGTTTGGATCCCTGGCGGCGACAGAGTTTGATTGGGGCGGAGATCCAGGAAGATTGGTGCCGACAGGACGGAGTGGGCAGACGCAGGTGATCGAGGCAGGGAGAAACGACGAACCAGCTGAACGGAGACGGAGGCTTTCCAGGGGGGCACCAGGAGTACGGGAATCAGGAAGGGATCCAGAGGGGTTTCACGGTGTCTGGGGATACGGTAGGGAAACAGGCAGAGCACGGCAGGCAGGAATCAGGACAGCCAGTTGAGAAGTCAAGTATAACAATCTGGCAAGGAATGGGAGAGTGAACCAGTCTTTTGTACGGAGGCAGATGATTAATGGAATGAGCTGCAGCTGTCACGACTCCTGCAAGGTCGCTTGATTGCCTGAGTGAATGCAGCTTGGCTTGTGCTCTGCTCGGCTCACTGCTAGAGAGAGAGAGAGAGAGAGATAGGAAAAACAGAACCAGGGGAGAGGGAGGATGAGAAGGAAAAAGTGGGGAAAAGATGGGAAAAAGGTATTTGGATGCCAGATAGGAAACGGGGAGAAGAGAGGGTTCTGACAGATTCTGTCTCACTGGGTGCTTCCTGTCTGCTGTTTTTTTTCTATCTGTTTTGGTTCTCTGTCCACCTTTCTGTGCAATATAATTTTCCTACAGGAAACACATAGTGACCTTTTCAATGAAGTAGAGTGGGGATTATGGTGGGAGGGACAACTTAAATTTAGTCATGGCTCCAATCTTAGTGCAGGAGTAGCCATCCTTTTTGCTCCCTCTTGAGGTGTTAACATCTTGTCCACTAAAGAAATAGTGAGTGGTAGAATACTAAGTGTAAAGGTAGAAATTCAGGAGTTCACGTTCACTTTTATAAACGTAAATGCACCCAACCAGGGCCCTGAACGCCTAGCAGTGTTTAAGGTGCTAAAGAAAGAGCTTAGCAGGAGCCAGGGTGGGTGGATAGTACTGGGGGGAGATTGGAAATGTTGCATTGACGCCCAAGACAGAACAGGGTGGGAGCCCCATCCCCAGTCATCCATGTTTTTATCCCACATGATCCAAGAGGCAGGTTTAGTGGATGTGTGGAGGACGAAACACGCTTCTGTTAAGCAACACACCTGGATGAGAATGATGGATGGTACTGTGAGTGCAGCAAGGATAGACAGGTTTTACATGTCTGGACTCTTTTCTGCACGTGCAGCCAGCTGTCGGATCCTACCTGTGGATTTTACAGATCATCAATTAATTATAGCAGACCTGGTCCTTTCCCCCACACAAAACCACGATCCTTTTGGAATTTTAATGTTAGACTGCTACATGATTTAGACTTCTGTTTGAAATTTAGACTTTTCTGGGCATATTGGGGATCAAGGAAATGTAATTTTCCTTCCCTTAGTCAATGGTGGGAGATGGGGAAAGCTCAAATTAGGGTGTTCTGTCAGCAGTACACAGCTTATTCTACTGGTAATACAAAGAAAGCCATTGAGCAACTGGAGACTGAAATTACAGAGCTGGAGAATGTGTCCGGTACAAGTGGTGATCTACTGGATCAGAAGAAGCAACAGCTGCACTCCTTCCTTTATGAAAGAGCGAAAGGGGCGCTGGTCCGGGCCAGGTTCACCACTATCAGGGACATGGATGCACCAACATCGTTTTTTTTTTTTAACCTTGAGCGTTCAGGGTGACTGAGAAAGCAAATGGCATGTCTCCGCCTACCTGGTGGTGGACTAACGTCTGATCCTACCAAGATGAGGAGATATGCGGTCTCCTTCTGACCTGTTCAAGGTAGAGGAATGCGAAATGGACGCAACAGCAGAGCTCCTGGAGGGTCTCCCGGAGTTGGGGGAAGCAGAGCGGGATGTATTGGGCTCAGACATTTTGTTGGTGGAGCTAACCTCTGCGGTAACACTGCCTGCCTGTCTGGTAGGTGAGTGGAAGGTGAAGGACATTCCCACTTTGCCTAGTAACTTGAGGTCGGACAGTAGGGGATTAAAGGTGTTAGGAATCCACCTGGGGAGTGAGGAAATGGTAGCACAGAACTGGGAGGGAGTGCTCAGGAAGGTGCAGGCCAAGCTGTCTAAATGGAAATGACTGCTACCGCAGTTGTTGTATAGGGGAAGAATTCTGATTGTCAACAACCTGGTTGCCTCGTCTCTCTGGCACAGACTGAATGTACTAACACCACCGACGGACCTCATAAAACAGATACAGAAGGCGCTTGTAAACTTTTTTTGGTCGAGTCACCACTGGGTGCGAGCTGCAGTTTTGTACCTACCCGTGGCAGAGGGATGGCGGACATCCAATGGAGGATAATACATGGAGCACTAGTTACAAACAGATACAGAGCCTGCTTCGACCCGAGTACTCGGGAGGGGTGTCCTGTATGTTCAGAAAGGGAAACCCTGATGCATTTAGTCCTGTCCTGTCCATGACTGGCTGGCATTTTTAGAGTGCTGCAGAACTGGGCGGGAGGCCTTGGAGAAGTTTTTTCAGCTCCTCTTTTCATCTTTGGGCCGAAATACTCTCCCACAAAGAAAAGGAGACATGTTTTGTTGAACTGTATTTTTGCGAGTGCGATGCTGGCAATTTGGAAGAGTCGGAAGAATAGGCTGCTGGGGGTTGGATGGACGGACGCACCTGTTATGATCCTGCTCCAGTTCCTGCCCTTCTTCCTTCTTTTGTCCTTTTCCCCATTTCACCTCCCGACTCGTCTTGTACCTTTGGCTCCCTCTGTCTGTCATCTTCCCCTCCTGTCTCTCTCTCCCGGTCGCTCGCCCTCTGGCTGCCTGCACTCTACCGGCTGATTGCTGCTGTGGGTGTCAGCTGCAGTCAGTCAGCTCAACACCATTCACCTGTTCCCCTCCTCAGCTATATAAGCCCTGTTCATCCTCTCAGTCTCTGTTGGATCATTGCAAGACTCATTTGTAGTCATGGATTCAGTTCCTCCACCACAACCCACTAGCTCTGGACTGCTTCAGTTTCTGGACACATCTCCTTCCACTCTTTGTGGATCTCCCTCTTTTGGACTCTGTTGTGCTCTGGTATGTCTTGTTGCCCCCCCCCCCGGTTGTAATTACCCTTTGCACGAGTACCCCTCCTTAGATTTTGTTTGGTCAAATGCTGTTTGGTTCCTAGATCTCGGTGTCAGAGTTCCTGGTGTTATTGTTGGCAAGTTTAGTTTGTTGGAGTTTTATGGTTTTGGTTTGGTTCGTTTCCACGTGTGCTGTTCTCTTTAATGTATTAGTTTTTGGGTTAAATAAACCTTTTCCATTACTATGCGTTCCCAGTTTGTTAGTCTGCGCTTGGGTTCTCCAACCTCCGTCTCGTAACAGCAGCACGTTGTTTGAGAGGGTTGATGGCTGCACGGTTAAGGGTGGAGCACTTTTTTTTTTTTTTTTTTTTTAAGTTGATACACAATTTGAGGGTTTTGTTAATGTTTGGGCTATTGACTGTCTTGTTTGTTGGGTGAGGATGGTTCTTTAGTGCTTAACTTGTAGTTTTAATAGTTTCACTCTTTTTGGCTTGAAGTCTGTATGTTTATGTGGACCTGAGTTTATAATCATCTGGTTATGTGATGTGGTAGTGTTTTGGTGATTTTTAAAGTGTGATTACTGACCTACAATTAAAGGTTTTGTCAAAGTCGAGTCCTTTTCTTCTTGTCCATTTGAGCTTCTTTTTCTTCTTCTCGTCCATATGAGCTTTCTCTTTTTTTCTGTTTGAGTTTCTTCCTCCTGTCTGTATGAGATTTGTTTTCTTCTTGTCCATTTGAGCTTCTCCTCCTTCTCTGTTTGAGATTCTTTTTCTTCTCCATTTGAGTTTTTTTTTTTTTTTTTAACTTCTGTTTCAGAATGTTCGTCTGTTTGAGATTTTTTTCTTCTTCTTCTCTGTTTGAGTTGCTTCTTCTCCTACTGGTACACAGTTGACTGTCCTATTTGACAACTGATAGAATCCATATTATGGCAAGAACCAAACAGCTAAGTGAAGAGAAATGACAATCATTACTGTAAGAACTGAAGGTTAGTCGGTTCATAAAATTGCAAAAACTTTAAACATATCCCCAAGTGCAACTGTAAAACCCAGGAAGCACTATGACAAAACTGGCTCACATGAGGACCACCCCAGGAAAGGAAGACCAAGAGTCACCTCTGCTGCTGAGGATAAGTTCATCCAAGTCACCAGGATCAGAAATGGAAAGTTAACAGCAGCTCAGATTAGAGCCCTGATAAATGCCACACAGAGTTCTAGTAGCAGACGCATCTCAATATCAACTGTTCAGAGGAGACTGCACCAATCAGGCCTTTATGGTCAAATAGCTTCTAAGAAACTACTACTAAGGAAAAGCAACAGAAGACATTTGTTTGGGCCAAGAAACACAACGAATGGACATTAGACCAGTGGCAATCTGTGCTTTGGTCTGCTGAGTACCAAACTTGAGATCTGTGGTTCCACCGTGTCTTTGTGCAACGCAAAAAGGTGAATGGACGGTCTCTATGTGCATGGTTTCCACCGTGAAGCATGGAGGAGGCGTGATGCTGTGGGGGTGTTTTGCTAGTGACACTGCTGGGGATTTATTCAAAACTGAAGTCGCACTGAACCAGCATGGCTACCAAAGCATCTTGCAGTGACATGCCACATCTTTGTGCCATGCGATCCGGTTTGTGTTTCGTTGGACCATCATTTATTTTTCAACAAGACAATGACTCCAAACACACCTCCAGGCTGTGTAAGGATTGTTTGATCAAGGACAGTGATGGAGTGCTGCATCAGATGACCTGACCTACATGTTTTGACATATTTCACTTTTTTTGTTTACTACACAATTCCATATATGTTCATTCATAGTTTTTGTCTTCAGTGAGAATCTACAATGTAAATAGTCATGAAAATAAAAAATATTTTAAAAAAACATTACATGAGAAGATGTGTCCAAACTTTTGGCTGTTAGCATATATCATGAAAAACCTCTTCAAAGAGAGTTCTTCACATCGTAAAATAAGATTCTTAAATGTAATATGATTTACAAGCATCTCCATCTTAAAATTTATATTATTCGTCCTTTATTTCAGCTCTGTAGGGAATTAAAGTCTTCAGACAAAATGTTATCCTACACTGACAGTCAATAGAAACTTTGAGACCATATTTTTCAACATAATTTTTATTTTGAAGCCCGAAACTGGATTTTCTTCATATGAATCGTTTGTTTAGCATTTTGGCATACACAAACAAAAATCTAAAGTTTCAAGAATGATTTCAAAATAAAGAATTTCACAAAAGAAAACGGCACCTGCCAAACACAAAGTCACAACAGTCAATACCGAGTATGGCCTCCATTTGCTTCGATGCAGGCAGCAATCCGTCGGTGCATGCTTTGGACCAGGCTTTTGATTGTGGGTTGGGAACAGCCCATACGCCTGGCTACATCACTGTAGCTCAAACCGGCCTCCACCATACCCAGTGCCCGGAGACGTTGTTCATGTGATAGACGCGACATGATGCTGTTCACTGGACTAACAATGGTGGCCTTTTTGGGCCTTTATATAGGCCTTCAAACCCCATTGTCAAATTGTGCAGATACTCACTGAGTATTGCTTGGTGTGTATTTGGTTCACTTTTGCAAAGTGACCAACCCATGTGCAATGAATCATGACAAAATGACAACTCATCATTATCTCAACTACCAGGGCACTAGATCATCAGTAAATCCACAATGAATAATTACAACCCCCCTACAAGTAGAATTCTGCGTACATTTCTACCTCAAAGTTTCTATTGACTGTCAGTATACATTTAGCTTCATATGGGCAAAGGCATTTTAGAAATTCACCTTAAACATGTTTAAAACTGCATTGTACAAAATACACCTCATCAGTCAGGTTCGTTTCTTGTAACTGAAGCTGAAAAATAAATCAGCTTAAGATCATTTTGTAATAATCCTAAAATAAGACTTCATAACTTTATTACCTTTTTTGAAGAAAATATATCTTAACAATACCACAGGAATTCACTGACATACCTTAGGATTGCATGCTGCCATGAAGAGGTCAGGTTTTTGTAAAAGATAAAATAGATTAAGGGTTTTACCTGTGTAGATGAAGATTTCTTGACATGTAGACTGCAGGAATGTAGGGCATGTATCTCTTCAGACATAATGACCTCCACAGAGTACAACCATACCAAATACAGAAGTCTTGTCATTCCGGGGGCTCAGGAGAAAGACCCGAGTGAATTTGATGTGACATTTATCCCAATCTCATATGGCATTTGCCCCAAACAAACCCTGAAGCTGAGTGTCTTCACATCAGTCAGTAAGAAGAGCTTAATAAGCCCTTTGGAGTGGGTTCACAGAGTGCCCTGCTGTGGCCCAAACCTGGCACAGTTTGGAGTGTCATTTTGCATGCTGGCCTCTCATCCATACAGATCATCAGTAGTGCTGCTTCTGTGGCAACGAGCTGTGAGTCCATTTGCATGCAATCGGCTGCACTAGTTGGAGGCCCATCTGTCCATTGGAGCGCTTTCTAATTTATGTTAGTTGTTGTTGTCATCATTGTCAACACACACACACTCACCAGAAGTGACGGTGGAGGAACTCTGGAACTAAAATAGCAATCCATCATCTGGGTAAAGCTCCAGTTTGACACCACACACAGGCAGTTGTTAGAGTGAGGAGAGTGAAACTAGGAGCCTGAGGTGGTTTGTGACAAACATGTGCACTTGGCAAATAAATGCATATTAATAATTCCCTTCCTTTGTTGTACAGGACGAAGAAGGACGAAGTGGCTCCATGTGGAACACAGATAGGCTTTTTCCAGTGTCACTTTCTGGAAAGAAGAAACTGCATTTCAAAGAGGCAGGAACTGCAAAACCAGAAAGAGCCATCATATTTTAAACTTTAAACTCAGCTGTTTGAATTTTGCTGCCATTGTCAGAAAAGTGTTAATTAAAAGTGTATAGAGAATGGATGGATGGATGAATATGATATGTGCATTCACTTTTCAATGATATGCAGCAATGTCATGCTGCCACCTACTGGATGCATTTCATGAGTCCTTCAGTCAGTTGGTCATTTTGATCAAATTTTATCTGTATGGTTGTAAACTTCCATCCATCCATTCTCTACACACCGCTTTATCCTCATTAGGGTCGCAGGGGGCCTGAGCCTATCTCAGCTGACTCGGGCGAAGACAGGGGACACCCTGGACAGGTCGCCAGTCTGTCGCAGGGCTACATATACAGACAAACAATCACTCTCACATTCACACCTATGGACAATTTAGAGTAATCAATTAATCTCAGCGTATTTTTGGACTGTGGGAGGAAGCCGGAGTGCTCGATGGTGGTTGACTTTGCAAAAAGGATGGAAATGGCTGTAGTGAATACTTTCTTCCAGAAGATGCAGGAACATAGGGTGACCTATAAGATGGGAAGGATGTGCAGCAGGTTAGGGTGATAAAGGATAAGGATGGAAGTGTGTTGACAGGTGCCAATAGTGTGATGGGAAGATGGAAAGAGTACTTTGAAGAGTTGATGAATGAGGAAAATGAGAGAGAATGAAGAGTAGAAGAGGTGAGTGTTGTGGACCAGGAAGTAGCAAAGATTACTGTAGTAAGGATGAAGTGAGGAGGGCATTGAAGAGGATGAAGAGTGGAAAGGCACTTGGTCCTGATGATATACCTGTGGAGGTATGGAAGTGTCTCGGAGAGGTAGCAGTAGAGTTTCTGACTAGGTTGTTCAACAGGATCTTAGATAGTGAGAAGATGCCCGAGGAATGGAGAAGTTTGCTGGTGCCCATCTTTAAGAACAAGGGAGAGGTGCAGAGTTGTGGCAACTACTGAGGAATAAAGCTGATGAGCCACACGATGAAGCTATGGGAAAGAGTAGTTGAAGCTAGACTAAGGGCAGAGGTGAACATCTGTGAGCAGCAGTATGGTTTCATGCCAAGAAAGAGTACAACAGATGCAATATTTGCTTTGAGGATGTTGATAGAGAAGTACAGAGAAGGTCAGAAGGAGCTGCATTGTGTCTTTGTAGATCTGGAGAAAGCTTATGACAGGGTGCCCAGAGAGGAACTGTGGTTTTGTATGAGGAAGTCTGGAGTGGCAGAGAAGTATGTTAGAGTGGTGCAGGACATGTATGAGGACTGTAAGACAGTGGTGAGGTGTGCTGTAGGTGTGACAGAGGAGTTCAAGGTGGAGGTGGGACTACACCAGGGATCAGCTCTGAGCCCCTTCTTGTTTGCTATGGTGATGGACAGGATGACAGACGAGGTTAGACAGGAGTCTCCATGGACTATGATGTTTGCAGATGATATTGTGATCTGTAGTGAGAGCAGGAAACAGGTGGAGGAGAAGCTAGAGGCGTGGAGGTTTGCCCTGGAAAGGAGAGGAATGAAGGTTAGCCCCAGTAAGACGGAGTATCTGTGTGTGAATGAGAGGGACCCAAGTGGAAGAGTGAGGTTACAGGGAGAAGAGATCAAGAAGGTGGAGGATTTTAAGTACTTAGGGTCAACAGTCCAGAGCAATGGAGAGTGTGGAAAAGGGGTGAAAAAGTGTGTACAGGCAGGCTATAACGGCTGGAGAAAAGTGTCAGGTGTGATGTGTGATAGAAGAGTTTCAGCTAAAATGAAAGGAAAGGTTTACAAAACTGTGGTGAGACCAGCCATGTTGTTTGGTCTGGAGACAGTGTCCCTGAGAAAAAGACAAGAGGCAGAGCTGGAGGTAGCAGAACTGAAGATGCTGAGGTTCTCTTTGGAAGTGACAAGGATAGATAGGATCAGGAATGAGTACATCAGAGGGACGGCACATGTTAGAGGCTTTGGAGATAACGTCAGAGAGGCCAGACTGAGATGGTTCGGACATGTCCAGAGGAGAGAGAGTGAATATATTGGTAGAAGGATGCTGAGTTTCCCACTGTGAGGCCTGGAGGAAGACCAAAGAGGAGGTTTATGGATGTGGTTAAAGAGGACATGGAGGTAGTTGGTGTGAGAGAAGAGGATGCAGCAGACAGGGTTAGATGGAGGCAATTGATTCGCTGTGGCGACCCCTGAAGGGAAAAGCCGAAAGGAAAAGAAGAAGAAGGGAGGAAGCCGGAGTGCCCGGAAAAAACCCACGCATGCACAGGGAGAACCTGCAAAATCCATGCAGAAAGATCTCAGGCCCAGGATGGGATTTGACCCGGAGATCTTCTTGCTGCAAGGCAAAAGTGCTAACCACTACTGCACTATGCACCCTGGTTGTAAACAGCAATGCTTAAATGTCTGAAAGTAAGTTTACTGGCTGTACTAAATATTAGTATTTTTTTTGGCCAATTTCACCTCAATTACCGGTTTGTTGCATGATTCTTGGTTGACTCTTGGCCATTCTGACCAAGCATCTCTCATTAGCAGGTCATAGTTTGTTTTTTATTTCTGACCCTAACAGTGACACAGCTGTACCAATCACTTTATACTTATTAACAAATGTTTCCGCAGTATATTTTGAAGCGGACACCCTGTCTATTTTTCAGTTCAGTGTTCCATCACAGACAGTGAGGTGACCAGCAGAACTCATGCATCCCCAAACCATCATACTGCCTCCACCATGCTTGACAGTAGATACTGTACATGCTGGAGCTAATGCTTCGCCTGGCCTTATGAGTACCCTCACATTAGCAGGAGGAAGATAAAGCTGGAAACAGGACTCATCTGATCACAGAATCTTCTTCCAATTCCTGGCAGTCCAGTTCTTGTGTGCTTGGGTCCAACAATGCCAAGCTAACCTCTGTCTCTCATTGATCAGAGGCTTCTTTGACAGCCTAGAAGAACTTTAAGCCATGATCTAAAAGCCGATCACGTACAGTGCAGGTGGAACACTGGACACCAGTTTGGTTTGACCACTGCTGCTGAAGCTCCTGTGACATCATTTGTTGGTTTTCCCTGCACATATGAATCAGGATGTGGTCATTTCTTGCTGAAGAAATCCTTGGATGCCCAGATCTTGGTTTGTCTTCCAAACAAACCTGGTGGTTCATCTGTATTTCTGCAGTGTATTCAACTGCTGAAAGACTACATCTGCACTTCCTGCCTACCTGGTGGCAGCTGTGCAGTTCGTGATTGAGAATCTGTGTTTTCAGCAGTGTTTCCTGTGTTAGGTTCCTTGTTTTGGCCATTTTGTCTTTGAAGAACTTTCAAGTGTGCTGGCTTTATATAGACACAAAGCACAGGAACATTTTTAAAAAAAATAAAAGCACAACCTTCATTAGTGAATCACCGGTATCAAATTACCCAATACTCAAAATATCTTATGTACTTTTACAGAATCAATTTTAAGATTTTTATGGCTTTTTAAAGGATGTGTTTAGCATTTTGGCTGTGACTGTACTACAAGAAATTGCACTTGAAGACCCAAGACTGATTCTTTATGCAATATTTCAGAAATGCATGGGGTGTCCAAAAACTCTTATCTGTTTTTGACAAGACTTTTTCATATCTCTGGAAGACATGAAAAATCTGTCAAAATGTGTGATTATTTCTTTTTGACAAAGATGTACGTTTCAGTGACCATTATAGGAGCTGTTGAAAACTCAAGACTGTCATGATATACATGGTCCTTAAAAGTGTAAGTAAATGTCTATTCTCTGTATATGCCAGAGAACATGCAGCATTTCATTGTTGTTGCTGTCCATGTCTTGCAAATTTATTTTCATTAAAACATTTGATTTACTCTTTAAGATCAACAAAATGCATCATATTCTGCAAAGGGATTATTTAGTTTATATGTAGAATCTTTAAGTTGAAATACCATGATCACATGCAGTCAAATAGGCTTTGAGAAAATGAACATTTTATTTTTGGTATACCACATTCGGCTGTGTATACTTACCTTGTAAATAGATTAAATAAAACTTAAATTAGTTATTACAAATGAAGACCCTGAAACAGAGCACAACCTGTAAATAAATGTATTTATCATAG
The DNA here is from genome assembly GCF_021347895.1 of Acanthochromis polyacanthus. NCBI lineage: Eukaryota > Metazoa > Chordata > Actinopteri > Pomacentridae > Acanthochromis > Acanthochromis polyacanthus. The sequence continues at coordinate 22,346,068 of NC_067130.1, forward strand.
AAAAAAAATAATATGACAAATGTGAAACTGCAAAAAACTAACATACTGGACTAAAAAACATAGTCATCTAAGTTAAAACTTGGGTAAACACACCCAAACTATCTTCTTAGCTTTGCTTGCAAACGGCTCTGCATAACTGTGAGCCCAACAGTCTTAATGCTGGTGAACCCGAGCAACCTGCATCCTTTGCCATGAACTCGCACAAACAGTTGAACACAAACTGCAGCTAAAGTCAAGACGGAATGTGCAGCTTTCATGAACTTTAGGGCAACTGAGAACAAAGTTTCCTCATGTCAAATCAGGTCAACTGATCATAAAATTACCCACTAAAACACTCGATCAAACTCTGTCTGACTGGTGGTGGCGGGGTTTCGGTTTTGATTGGGCTGTTGCTGGGGCATGTGGCCTCTTCGTCTGGGCGGGGCCAGATACTCAAACATGGAGGTATTGTGGGTGGAAAGCATGTTCTTCAGGTCTGATGGCATGGGGTCAGACCAGAAGAAGTCATGGTTGAGTGCGTCATCACTGTCAATGCGCTGTGCTGGGTCAAGGACCAGGAGTTTATCTATGAGGTCCAGGGCATACGGGTCTTTGACATAAGCTTTGAGGCGGTCCTTCACTTTCCTCTTCTGGCCTTTAGGCAGCTCCATCTTCTGGTACAGCTCATATTTCTTATCCACACCAGGCCACACCTGATAGAAAAATGGTAAAGGTCAAGATCCAGCCGTTAAAGATGAAATGTGTGCTGACATGTAATGCAGCTTCAACCTAAAATGACATCTCACCTCAGCAGTGATGGAGCCACACAGCTGGCTGATCAGAGTTAGCTGGTGCTGCTCAGTGTTGCCTTGCATGATGGGACTTCTAGTCCACATCTCTGCCATGATGCAGCCCGCTCCCCACAGATCAATGGGAGGGCCATAGTCTCGCTCACCTACCAAAAACAATAAGAAGAAATTTGACCTTGAAGTTGTCTTGAGGTATATTTTTATACCAAGGAACCTTTCATAGTCTGACCATGGTTAATACAACGGAGACGACATGAAGTGGCTAAAGCCACTAATTTTCTTCTGGTTGTTGACTGTTCTCTAACTTGGTGAGCAGCTTTGAATTTGATGCAAACACAGCTGAATGAATTCACAGCATAATTGTTGTCTGTATCTCCAATGTATGGCGAGTTTGTCAGAGGAAGTCATAATTTTCAAATCATGATTTTAGTAGTGCAAAGCAGCAGCTTGAAGTGACTGCTGGTTAACATATCATCTTAATAAACTGCAATTCAAGAACTACTTCAAACAACGTGCGGTCTAACAATAGAAAAAGAAAACAATAGATCGCCCAAGGTGGAACTGATGAACTTCTTCCAGAAAATTCCTTCAAGGGCTCCAAAGCAGCTTTATCAGTAATTCAGCTAATTCAGCTGTATTAAAATACAGTATACCAGTTCAGAGAGCAGGAAATAGGCAAACAGATGTGCCCATTAGTTCCTGTGTGTTCTCTTCAGGTGGTAGCACTCTGCTGCAGTGTACTGCTGTTGAAATTTAAGTACAAACCACCTGTTTAGCTCTGTGACCAATGAGTCATGCCAAAAATGACTAGCATTGTGATATGAAAGAATAAAGCATTTCAAAACAAAACAAAATGAAAAAGACATTATTATGCTGACTAATCATGCAGCTTAGAACTAAACTTTTTACAAATTATAATGAGGACAACTGTGGCAAAAAACAGAAAAATGCCAGTCAAAAATAAAACTAATTTTCTTAAAATGCTAAAACTAAATCATATTAGTAGCCAAAGTGTACACTACAGCAGTGTGTAAAGCTTGCTCTGGTGATATGATAGGACCCAGCCATTACAGCTGTCCATACAACTTTACTCATGCAGACCAATGAAACAGTCCTCTGGCACAGTGAATAGCGCCATAGCATCCTCGGTTTCTTCCTCCTTCAGGGCAGAGGCATATACCTTCAGCCCTGCATCTATTTACTGAATGTCTGACTGTGGGAGACAGTAGTGTCTGTACATTTTTTGGCTTGTTGTGTTCACTAGAGTTTGACTGTGAAGTTTTGTGGTTGTCTCTTACCTAGCAGCAGCTCTGGAGGTCTGTACCACAGTGTGACCACACGGTTTGTGTAACGGTTTCCCTGGCTGTTTTTAGCGAGGCTGAAGGCTCGAGCCAAACCAAAGTCTGCCAGCTTCAGGACACCATCTCTGGTGATGAGCACATTCGCTGCTTTCATATCTCTGTGAAGGATCTGAGGTCACAGAACCATGAGGTTAACAAATAATCAAACAAAAGAGCATTTCACATATGATATCAAATAAATTAACAAGTTCCAATGCATTACAGCTCACAAGTAGCACCCTGGTGGCCTGAAGCTGTATAATAATCATTCCAGGGTTCTCACCAGGACTTTTTTACAGCGTAATGGCAGATCCCGAGAACCCTGCTATGCGCACGCGCACTAGCCTTCATTAAATCTCGCGAGCGGACGGCCCAGATGTCAGCCAATGACCGTCACACAGATGCTCCAAATGCTCGTGATTTAGGTCACTTCACCATACGTGGCATCACGGAAACAACCGAGACGTGCTAATTGAAACCCCGAGATTGGAAGCGACTCTTAATTTTACATGGGAACGGGTCAGTGAGGTGGGGAGACATAAATTTACCTAGATAGGCACCCAGTCGATAAAAACAAATGCACATGGAGTTATCTGTCAAAATAACTCTCTTTCACAGGGCCAACTGCCCCAATAAAGAAGTTTTCTCACATAAATATGGAAATATTACGAAAGCAAATGTGCTCAAAACACAATACCACAACTTGAAAGGCAGCGTAGCGGCCCTAATGACAGCGTAATCTTTTAAACTGACAGCGTAATGGCCCGTTACGCTGAAATGCGCTGGCGAGAACCCTGTATTCATATTAATTAATGTGTCACTTAATCTCCTTGATGTTAAGATTAGCTACAGTCAAAACTAGGTGTGTTTGGGACACCTGCATGATGATATCTACATGATACAGGGTTAGAAAACTTTCTTGGATCCAGGATAAATAACAGTGACTGTTGTGAGTGAAACTCACTGTTGAGACTATTCAGCAAGCATTCAGTAAAATACAATATGCAGGGCTCCAGACTGCGACTAAATGGTCGCATTTTGTGAACAAAATTTGAGCGAGTGCGAGTAAATTTTCCATCTACTCGCGCATGTGCGACCAGTAAATTTGCCAATTTTTTTTATATCACTATTGAATATTTTTTGTTGCCGACAAATTTCTGCTCCACACTTCAACCCAGTACACAGTAATGCACAAATGAGTTGGTTTAACCGACATTAACTCCAAAAGAAGAAGAAAGGAGACGAACACCAAAGAAGAAGAAGGCGGGCCAATGGCTGTGTCCGAAATGGCATACTAACGTACTACATACTCAATGAGTATATACTGTATACTACGTACTATAAGTATGATTAGAATGCCAACCGTTCACACTGTAGTATACTACTACGTTTCCCATAATGCATTTCAAACCTCCGACGACAAAAACTGGAAGTACGGCTATCAAATATCTCTGCTGAATGCTGGCTTCAGGTCGATTTTACGCTAACAAACAGTCGCATAATTAATGTGGCAATTTCAAGCCGGCACTCCTCATGCAGTTATTAGCCAGATTATGCGAATCGTTTCAATTGTAGCTGCAGGCTACTGGAGGTAGCTGCTACTTGTTCTGTATGTAAAGCGAGCTGCTGCAACTAGCTGCTAGCATTCAGTAGCACGTTGTGAGGCGTCTGACAAATTTAAAACGTTGGTCAGAAAACACCTATTTCTCAAATTTGTGGGGTGATTAGGATGACTACTTAACCACATAAAATAAATAAAAATCCCCCCTGTCCGGCCACAGATCCCGCAGAGGCTTCCTTTTCAGTGGGTAGCTCGCAAAGCATTATGGGGCGGTTGAGTATGACTCGTGTGGTCACCGCGCATACTTAAAAATTTTCTGGAAATAGTATATATCCGGGTATTTCTCGAATACTCAGTCTTTTCATACTATCTAATGTGAACGCACTACATACTTATTTTGACGTAACACTTAGTATGAGTAGTACGTTAGTATGCCATTTTGGACACAGCCAATGTGTGTGAGAGCGAGGGGCGAATGACGGTAAAGCTCCTGATGTTTCACAAGGCCTTTATTTACGTTCAGCCTTATTTTGAACACTTTTCTGTCCTTCACTCCTTTCTTGTCTCCATTCCAGCTGCTTATAAGTTTAGACATATTCTTTGCTAGACAGCAACAGTGTGAAACCGTTTTCTTTCAACTTTACGTGGATTTCCAGACTTTTCAGCAGCATCTTCTTAGAGAAACACTTCCTGTGCCGCTGAAATGGTCACAAAATAAAAGCCTGTAGCATTAAAAATATGCCTTCAAAATAAAAGCCTGCGGGAAACAGTTATTTTAACACTAGCAAAACATAGGCTTGCAAAAAGTGATGAATTGATCACCAGACTTTTGTAAGAGTAATTTACACGTGATTCAGTATAAATACATAATGTGCACACGCATAACACATGCCTGTACTCAGCACAAGGTCATTTTTATTACAGATTTCATCCGTCGGAAATGATACATCAACTGAGCAGCCTTGGTGGAGTACTGTGCTCTCAGAGTGCTCTCAGAGTGCTTTTCTTGTTATGTTGTATCAACTGCTGCACAATAAATTGTTAGTTGAAAACATAGTTTCCGCATTTATTGTGCAAGTATTTATACAGTGAAAATGAGAGGAAATGTGAATATTTACTTTGCAAGTCGATTTTGGTGTGCGCCCCTAAATTTTCTGCCTGTGCTCCTAAAATATTAAGTTAGGGGCCACTGTGCTCCTAGGAAAAAAAGTTAGTCTGGAGCCCTGATATGCACCTTTCCTAATACTAATAAGGTTATGAACTGTTTTAGATCCTAAATCTGTAAACAATTTTATGGTGAAAGAAGTTATTGGTGGTCATCTTTGCTTAACCCTTACCTTGTTTCTGTGGATGTAGTACAATCCATTTAGCAGCATTTGCATGACCTTCTTAATCTCTGCCAGGGTGAACTTCACATTGGCATTGCTCAGCAGCCCAGCAAGGTCATGTTCACAGAAGTCGAACACCAAGTAGATACTGCCTTTGTATCTGTTGAACTGAGTAGCTTCACCAACAGCGAGAGGAAAAATAAATGAAATATCTACCAACAGACTAATTTTACACAACATATGCTTCATGTTGCCATCATTACAGCCAGGTATACTTTCTTAATGTATACATGATAGATGAAAACAACAGACAGAAAATTGAACCTCCACCATTCAATAATGAATTTTTTACATGTCACCAACCTTTGGTTCTGCAGATCTCAATCAGATTGACCACATTCTCATGTTTGAGTAGCTGAAGAATCTTGATCTCTCTCAGAGCTGTGATGGGGAACTGAAACAAAAAGGCCAGAGAGCAACTTCTTTAAGTGACTGCCATGCTTAAGTGGTTAAGGGAGGATGTCTAGCAAATGGACAAATCCTAGACTTTAAACCCACTAAGGTGAACAGCACCAGATAAGTTCAGGGCTCCATTCCTATCGGTTATGTGACAGCAAGAGACAGGACAAGTATGTGTGCTCAGCTGCACTAATTACAGTAAATCAATAAACAGGAAGTCAGTTTTTCCAGTTGTGATGGATGTCTACAACAGTGTGTGTGAGTGACAATTCTACCACTTCCTTTGTTCTGCCTTTCAACAAAAGATGTAGTGACCTGAGTATATGTTTGCGCTCCGTCTGTTTGTGTCTCCTACAGGCCAGATTATGGATTCTCATAAGTAGCTCTTAAAATTTGTTGTTCACTCACACCACAAAGAAAATGTATTTACATTTTACCAGTTACCATGCTGTATTCACGCAGGGGCACAACCAGGACAGATATACATCAAAAGTGAGCTGTATCTTCTCCCCTCCAGCCAGCCCACTCTGCTTCCCATTCTACATGTGTTTTTGGTCTTATTCCACCTTGCTTTGGCCTCTTCCTACCTGCATCTCACTGCCTTTCCAATCTCTCACAAGAATTGCATGACTTTTGCACATCTTTGTAGATGAAATGCAAGTGATCATACAAACAGGGATAGCAGCACACAGAGAGTTTCTCACCAAAGGAATTTATGGTTTGGTTGTTGGCTGAATAGATTTGCTTGCTGGGTGACCAATAAAAACAAAGGTGTTTGAGGGAGAAGCTGGCATTATGCCTGCGGTCACACCAATCAGCAAGCAGGCATACCAGTCCAGATTATCTGTGTCGAAAATTAACATTTGATAGGTGGTGCAGACACTCGCTGTAAGCAACTCAAGACCAATGTTTGTTATCTACCCAAGTCCACAAGACTCCATGTGGATCCCAAAATCTGTGTCTGCATGGCGACTCTGTTAGCAGGTAGTGGTGCACATGCTGAGCACTATGGTGCATGTCTGGAACATACAGATGCTGTTCAACTGTGCATGTATGGAATGCAACCATGCCAACTGACTCCAATCGGATTATAAAGTAGCATAATAATCACAACTACATGTTCATGGTGTCTACAGCTACCTGTATGGACGTCCACAAGGCAGTATAATCAAGGATTAAAGGTTGAACGATTTCCAAAGCATTCAGGCTTTGTGACAGGGAGTACACAGAGACCATACAAAGAATCTGAGACTGGCCAGACAATATCAGTTTTCAGCATAACAGACTAGATAATTAACCATCAGTCTATAAATTTTTCTTACCCCCTCTTTCTCATTTTCCATCAAAACTTTCTTGAGTGCAACCTTCTTCCCCGTCTGCCTGTGCTTTGCTTTGAACACCTCCCTAGGAAAAACAGATCAGAACGTTACAACTCAACAGCCAGCAAAACATTAAGCATGTTCTCTTAGTTGACAGCCTTAATTTATTTGTGTGTATATATATATATATATATATATATATATATATGAACCGTTTCACTGACTATCACTGAAATCGATAGTACTGACTGAATATTCACTGCGATAAAAAACAAGCAAACAAAAGGGTGATGAATTTTGCAATCTCTGTTGTATTAACTGCACTACTAGCAGTGTAAAACGAACATGGAAGCAAATCAGGACTAAACACAAAACCATATTTAGTTGCTCTCTACATCAGATCATACAAGCTCAATGCATATAGGTTCCGAGTCGACCTGATGTATCTTAGGGAAGAATTAAGGCCCAAATTCTAAACGGAACCTTTATTGGGACAAATTAGCTGTGGACTACATATTACTGAAAACTCTGGATTCAGGCTCAACATATCTCGCTAACTCAATCTTGTAGTGCTGGCAACTCATAACGGCTTACATCCGTTGTACCATCAGGAGTAGCACCTAATTCAGCTGGTATACAGAAAAATTGGACTTTATCAGCTGCCACCTACCAAAAACAAGCCTTCTTATCAGACAGTAGTTATTATATGCTTTTAAAAATATTAGCCGATTAAAGGAAACGAAGGACGCTTGTTTCCTGGTTCTCTTTTATTTTCCTTAAGGCTAGCAGTTAGCACAACTCACAGTTACAGCCACAACACAAAATGTTGGTCTACTCACCCAAAGGTCCCCTGTCCTATCTTGGCCATTTTTTCATATTTCGAGAACTCGTCGCAGAAAGGAAATTCTACTCCATCGTAGTATTTCGACATAATGGCGGCCTCCCGGTCGGGCCTGGAAAGAAGACATCTCACACGTTATTAAGACGTTTTTGTCAAACGAGGGCTATAAAAGACACGCCCTAATTTCATTTAATTAACGAAATGACAACTGTTTAACAAATTCAATTATAAATGGCTGTATTTTTTACTTTTCAGCCCCGCCGGCGTTGCTTGTTTTGTCTCGCTGCATCTTCTCCCCGTTCGTGGCCGCGACCCTGTTGCGTATGCTGCGTTTGGATTCAGCTTCTTCTTCTTCTTCTTCTTCTTGTTTTACGGCGGTTGGCATCCAGCTTCTTGGTGCATTACCGCCACCTTCTGTTCCGGAGTGTGGACCAGACAGTAGACTTACAGACTTTACCCGACCTAGTTCAAACTATCAAATCTACAAACACACACTACAAAGACCAAACAAAAACCCAAACAAACAAATAAACAAAAAAAAACAAAAAAAACCCTCTAACTTGCACTCTCCACACCAAAGCCAAAGCCTTGGATTCAGCTCAGTCTCCAGATTTTACTTATTAGTTTCACTAACTCATCGACAACGGAAGAAACAACATAAAAACACAGAGTCTATATTCACGTTTTTTGCGCATAATGCAAAGCAATGAGCCATACATCGTAAAAAATACTCGTATCTTTAAACGATACCAACCAAATGGTTTTCTTAAACAGATTTATAGTAGTAGTACCTGAAGGCATCAATATTGGACAACGTTAGCAGCGACACCAGGCGACCGGAGGACTATCGGTTAAAGGTCAAAAGAGATTTATTGTCATTTTCATTATGCATTTTCATACACTGAAAACATTTGAAAATATTTGAAACTGAATTTGAATAATTTATTTTTAAAATTAAATCAATCTCTCTATATACTTCTGCTTTTATTTTTAATCACAATTATTCAACTTGAGTAGTTGTAAATTCAGTGAATCAGAATTAGCTGTATTGGTCAAGTATGTGCACATATTCAATGAAATTAACTACAGTGTTTTCTTTGCTGTCAAAGTACTTGCAAAAAAATTAATATGTGCATTTAAACAAGGAAAATGAATGTTAACTACTAAAAGAAAAGTTTAGTGCAGAATTAAAGTATATCAAAATTTATTCTATTAAATTTTATTGGAACATTGGAAATATATAATGAAATTGAAGAATGGTTTTGAATAACCATAACAATAGCAATAAAATAATAATACTTGTAAATTATGGAGTTTTATTCAAGGGCTGCACAGTGGAATAGTGGATAGCACTTTCGCCTTGCAGCAAGAAGAGCCCTGGTTCAAAGCCTGGCCTACACGCGTGGGTTTTTTCCGGGCACTCCGGCTTCCTCCCACAGTCCAAAAAATATGCTGAGGTTAATTGATAACTCTAAATTGCCCGTACTTGTGAATGCGAGAGTGATTGTTTGTCTGTATATGTGGCCCTGCGACAGACTGGCGACCTGTCCAGGGTGTCCCCTGCCTTTGCCAGAGTCAGCTGGGAAAGGTTCCTCCAGCACCCCCTGCGACCCTAGTGAGGATAAAGTGGTGTATAGAGAATGGATGGATGGATGCTTTATTCAATATTAAATAAGCAATTAAACATAATTAAAGAAGCACACAAATAAAGACAAATACTAAAATGATTACAGAAATATGTTATATATACATATATGTATATATATATATATATATATATATATATAGCCAGCCATCAAACTGTAAATCTCTTACCCCTTCTGCAAGGATGATAGAACATCAGATTCAATAGTATGTGGCATATCAGTTTAAGTACTTTCATTATTATGTGCAAAATTATTTTATTACTTCTTATTTTTTTCAGTTTTACTTTTGTTTTGGCTTATTTATTAACCAACGTATAGGTCACTATTAGACAATGTATTTATTCTGATGGTACTGGAATTTTTTCTGAGTAATATCTGGCAGAAGAAAAAAAATAGAAAATGGGTCGAAAGGGGGACGTGTCTGACGTCATGACGTCTATGAAAGGACTCTTCCATATTTGGTCGTGGCTTCCTATGACATCTGGGCGCCCATGATGGCGTGCATGTCGCGCGTGTGGCAGCAGAGCTCCAGGTTTGCCGCGCGGCTCCGAAAGCGGGACTGGGTGTGCAAGTCGGCGAGTCTTTCAGTCAGATACTACAGCACCAAGACGGCTCCTCAGATACCGGGAATGGAGTACCAGGTATGCTGTCTGCTCTAGGACTTTTCACCGGCTGCAAACGAGCTAGCTAGCCAGGCACTAGCACTAGTTTTTCAAGTTTTGTAACGCAAATTCTAGAGTTTTGACAAAGTTTGAAGTTGAATAGAAACATGGCTGACAGGACCGCGCGATGCTCTATAAACTTCAGCTGTGGTTAGCAACGGAGCCACATGACTGTGAGCCTGTAAATGAGCTGCTGTCTGCTGAGGGGCTTTGCTGTGAAAGTTGGTGTAGACAGAGCTATGCACACTGCTGAGTACACACTGCCACTGTCAGGCTACATTGACAGGATCCATATCAGAGTACAAACAGTGCATTGACACGTGGGGAAACTCGTGTGATGCCATGTTTCACTATCTAACTGCAGCCAGGTTGACATGATGTGTACAACTTAAGTGCTTACGTCTGAGTGTCATTTGACCAGAGTGAAACTACTGTATCTTAACAGCTATGTAAGTATGAGTGTTGGGTCACTCACATGGTAGTCCATCATTTCCCTGATTAATGGAAATGTCAGAATCAGAAATGTCAGAATATAGTAACAAGTCCATGACAGGTTTCCAAAGCCCAAGTTAAAATATTTAGTTGTCTTCCTGGTTGTCTAACTATTCAAAGTCTAAAGATAATATGTTTAATGTAATAGAAAACCAACTCTACCAAGTAGTGCTTTATGATAGTGTAATAAAATGACATTGAGATATTGCATTTTTCTTTTGAAATCAATAGTGACATGAAAAAACTCTGGAATTTTTTTTACCAGATGACTTAAATATCTATTTAGGAAAGTTTAGTCATTCTAAAATGACTGGGGTAGTTTTGCATCTGCATAGAGAACAAAAAATTTTAAAAAGCTAAAAGTTACTTCTTACTGTACATATAGTTTTGGAGAATTAACTGTTTGGAACCTTTCTCATATAGTGTAACACTGACAAAGCAAAGACATCCAAAATAGTTTTTTGCTTTGGATGGCATTCAGATATGGCTTTGCATTCATCAAACTGAGCTTTGCAGTGCTGATTTAAATAGTCAAACATACTAGTCATGCCACACTGCCTGTTTTTAGCCAACATTATCCTTTGTGTTGCTGAAATATGTCTATACAGCTGACTCAAGCTGCACAGCGGTTATGACCACAACAGTAACAAGAAAAGCAGTCCGAAAGCACAGTACTCCGCCAAGGCTGCTCAGTCATCATATGATTTCTGATGGATGACGTTTTTGAAAAATTCGTGATCCACAACGGTTGATTTGTAGTCAGCAGGCAGCTGATGTAGTGTTCACTTGTTGTCATAGTTACAGTGACGCTGTGCCACTATCTCGAATATTCAGGGCGAATATTCGAATACCAAAATTAATATCCGGATACCACCGTAGCGAACGAATATTCGGATATTCGGGATATTCGGGTCCAGCCCTAAAGATTAATAATATAGACATGTATATGTTAAAAATTCTATATCGATATAGTAACTTTTAAATATACAACTTCACTACGTGTTTTCTCATTCATCCATTCACACACACATTCAAGGCACTAGCCTGCTACTGGAAACAACTTGAGAACAAAGACACTTGGGCATGTGTTCTTGCCATTAGTGGACAACCCACTCTATCACAGCCGCTCCACTTAACCAATGAACATACTTATTAGTGTGCTGCAACCAGCCAATTAGCTGCTTCACCTGAAAGGTTACAGTATCATCCCTGTGAGTATTTTTGTGGGTACAGCAACCTAATGTACAGGGTAAGACCTGTGTTTATGTTTGTGAGATTAGATAAGAAGGGGAATTTAACTGAAAAGCTAATGTGGGTTGCTGAAAGTGTTTAGTTCTTGGGTAGCAGCTGCTGTTCTCTCAGTGTAGCTGTCCATTCTACCTACAGTCGAGGTCAAAAGTTTATATACACTTGTAAAGAACATAATGTCATGGCTGTCTTGAGTTTTCAATTATTTCTGCAACTCTGATTTTTCTCTGATAGAGTGATTGGAACAGATACTTCTTTGTCACAAAAAACATTCGTGAAGTTTGGTTCTTTTATGACTTTGTTATGGGTTAACAGAAAAAGTGACCAAATCTGCTGGGTCAAAAATATACATACAGCAATGCTAATATTTGGTTACATGTCCTTTGGCCATTTTCACTTCAATTAGATGCTTTTGGTAGCCATCCACAAGCTTCTGGCAAGCTTCTGGTTGAATCTTTGACCGCTCCTCTTGAAAGAATCGGTGCAGTCCAGTTAAATTTGTTGGCTTTCTGACGTGGAATTGTTTCTTCAGCATTGTCCACGTGTTTTCAATGGGGTTTAAGTCAGGACTTTGGTAAGGCCATTCTAAAACCTTAATTCTAGCCTGATTTAGCCATTCCATTACCACTTTTGATGTGTGTTTGGGGTCATTGTCCTGTTGGAACACCCAACTGTGGTCAAGACCCAACCTTCGGGCTGATCATTTTAGGTTATCTTGAAGAATTTGAAGGTAATCCTCCTTCTTCATTATCCCATTTACTCTCTGTAAAGCACCAGTTCCATGGGCAGCAAAACAACTCCACAGCATAATACTACCACCACCGTGCTTGACGGTAGGCATGGTGTTCTTGGGGTCAAAGGCCTCACCTTTTCTCCTCCAAACATATTGCTCGGCATTGTGGCCAAACAGCTCGATTTTTGTTTCGTCTGACCACCAAACTTTCCTCCAGAAGGTCTTATCTTTGTCCATGTGATCAGCAGCACACTTCAGTTGAGCCTTAAGGTGTCGCTTTTGGAGCAAGGACTTCCTTCTTGCACGGCAGCCTCTCAGTCCATGGCAATGAAAAACACGCTTGCCCATAGACACTGACACCTGTGTTCCAGCAGTTTCTAATTTTTGGCAGATCTGCTTTTTGGTGGTTCTTGGTTGACTCTTACCCCTCCTGACTAATTTTCGCTCAGCAGCAGGTGATAGCTTGCATTTTCTTCCTGATCGTGGCAGTGACAAAACAGTGCCATGCACTTTATACTTACAAACAGCTGTTTGCACTGTTGCTCTTGGGACCTGCAGCTGCTTTGAAATGGCTCCAAGTGACTTTCCTGACTTGTTCAAGTCAATGATTCACTTTTTCAGATCCGTGCTGAGCTCCTTTGACTTTCTCGTTGTAGCATTTGTGGGCGTTTGTATCCACTGAGCCCTATTTAAATGGCCTCAGAGAAGTAACCAGCTGTAGTCACTCATAATCACTCACAAGAAGTTAAGAGGCAATGCTATGAAGCTCATTTCATTGACACAACTTTCAAAGTCAACGAAATTGCTAATTCATGTTGCTGTATGTATATTTTTGACCCAGCAGATTTGGTCACTTTTTCTGTTAACCCATAATAAAGTCATAAACAAACCAAACGTCATGAATGTTTTTGTGACAAGGAAGTATCTGTTCCAATCACTCTATCAGAGAAAAATCAGAGTTGTAGAAATGACTGGAAACTCAAGAGAGCCATGACATTATGTTCTTTACAAGTGTATGTAAACTTTTGACCATGACTGTAAGATACAGTGCCGACACCGCCATGTTGTAACATTTGATAATAATGTCTCTGTGGAGACATAACAGCTTTTTGTCTAATCAGTGCAAAATTAGGTGATAATATGTTTGAACCACAAAATGTTAAATGTAAATTTCTCCCACTCCTGATATTTTTTTCTCAAAGGCGAACACAGAACATGCGATTTACAGAGCAGGTTTGCGTGCTGCGGCAAAAGAACACTTGCGTTCAGTTAAAATAAGAGGCTGAAGTCCTGCTTTTGGAGATACCTAGGTGAAAGAATTTCTGTCTGTCAATAGTGGAGCTGAGGAACACTCCTTCTAAAAGCAAGAATATTCAGAATGGTTTCTGCTGTGTCAGTGGAGGTGTGAAATTGACAGAAAGGAATTCAAAGAAAATGAGGGGTGTGTCTGTCCTTGGCGGTGCAAGAGAACATACAGTGGGTAAGGAAAGTATTCAGACCCCTTGAAATTTTTCACTCACTGTGTCATTGCAGCCATTTGCCAAAATCAAAAAAATTCATTTTATTTCTCATTCATGTACACTCAGCACCCCATCTTGACAGAAAAAAACAGAAATGTAGAAATTTTTACAAATTTATTGAAAAAGAAAAACTGAAATATCACATGGTCAGAAGTCTTCAGACCCTTTGCAGCGACATTCATATTTAACTCACATGCTGTCCATTTCTTCTGATCCTCCTCCAGATGGTTCTGCTTCTTTATTGGAGTCCAGCTGTGTTTAATTAAACTGATTGGACTTGATTAGGAAAGGCACACACCTGTCTATATAAGGCCTTACAACTCACAGTGCATGTCAGAGCAAATGAGAATCATGAGGTGGAAGGAACTGCCCAAGGAGCTCAGAGACAGAATTGTGGCAAGGCACAGATCTGGCCAAGGTTACAAAAGAATTTCTGCAGCACTCAAGGTTCCTAAGAGCACAGTGGCCTCCATAATGCTCAAATGGAAGAAGTTTGGGACGACCACAACTCTTCCTAGACCTGGCCGTCCAGCCAAACTGAGCAATGGTGGGAGAAGAGCCTTGGTGAGAGAGGTAAAGAAGAACCCAAAGATCACTGTGGCTGAGCTCCAGAGATGCAGTCGGGAGATAGGAGAAAGTTCCACAAAGTCAACTATCACTGCAGCCCTCCACCAGTCGGGGCTTTTTGGCAGAGTGGCCCGACGGAAGCCTCTCCTCAGTGCAAGACGCATGAAAGCCCGCATAGAGTTTGCCAAAAAACACATGAAGGACTCCCAGGCTATGAGAAATAAGATTCTCTGGTCTGATGAGACCAAGATTGAACTTTTTGGTGTTAATTCTAAGCAGTATGTGTGGAGAAAACCAGGCACTGCTCATCACCTGCTCAATACAATCCCAACAGTGAAACATGGTGGTGGGAGCATCATGTTGTGGGGGTGTTTTTCAGCTGCAGGGACAGGACAACTGGTTGCAATTGAAGGAAGGATGAATGCGGCCAATTACAGAGATACCCTGGAGGAAAACCTCTTCCAGAGTGCTCAGGACCTCAGACTGGGCCGAAGGTTCACCTTTCACCAGGACAATGACCCTAAGCACCCAGCTAAAATAACAAAGGAGTGGCTTCAGAACAACTCTGTGACCGTTCTTGACTGGCCCAGCCAGAGCCCTGACCTAAACCCAATTGAGCATCTCTGGAGAGACCTCAAAATGTCTGTCCACCAACGTTCACCGTCCAACCTGACAGAACTGGAGAGGATCTGCAAGGAAGAATGGCAGAGGATCCCCAAATCCAGGTGTGAAAAACTTGTTGCATCATTCCCAAGAAGACTCATGGCTGTACTAGCTGAAAAGGGTGCTTCTACTCAATACTGAGCACAGGGTCTGAATACTTATGACCATGTAATATTTCAGTTTTTCTTTTTTAATAAATTTGCAAAAATTTCTTCATTTCAGTTTTTTTCTGTCAAGATGGGGTGCTGAGTGTACATTAATGAGAAATAAAATGAAGTTTTTTGGTTTTGGCAAATGGCTGCAATGACACAGAGAGTGAAAAATTTCAAGGGGTCTGAATACTTTCCGTACCCACTGTATCTGACACTAAAGGTGATGCAGTATTGTCAGATTTTACAACAAATGATCTAAGATGGATAATGGCTTAGGAGACTTAACAAAATGATAAGCTGTTTTTCCTTTTTTTTTTTTTTTTTTTTTTTTTTTTCTTTTACAGGGCTGCGTCTGTCTTTGGGATCTTATAACACCTCTGTCTATGGGGCTGTTTGTCTAATTGCTTATAGAAAAAGGCTGCAGTTTGTCTGGATTTTTTGTCATTCATGAAGCTATTAAAATCGCACAGTAAAAATGGTGTCAAAGTCCTGCACTTATTTTATACTCAAAGTGAAGAGTGAAAGAGATTTTGTCAGCACTCATGAAACATGCTTTTAGACATCGCTCAAGAATTCAAGTAAAGTATTGGGTCGACAATGGCATTGGGACAAGTAGTAGCACTGTTGAACTCTTAACGATACCCATCCCTATTAAGAGCTCTACGGCACAAAGGAATAAGCTGTATCAGACTCTGGATACACTCAAACCCTGTCACCACGACACATTCAGTGTTGCCTTATTTTTGGGGGTTCCCAGCAGACACCTCTGCAGATGTCAATGTGTAACCCAAAATTTGCAGCCACATAGACGGTATGCAAATCTATCACATGTATCAGACTAACAAAATGGGTGACTGTGTTGACAAGATGTGAAAAAAGATTAGCCACACCTTTTATTATTCATCATTGAAACAGTTGTAATAGAAATAAAAAAAAAAGAGTTTATCCAAGAACACTTAGTTTAGACTAAATTATGTTCTTTCAGACATGAAAAATGAAAATGATGCGAGTTGTCTTTGTTTCAATCACCAGAAATTTGTTTGTAGCATGATGTGTTTCAGGGCTGCACAGTGACATAGTGGTTAGCACTTTCGCCTTGCAGCAAGAAGATCCCCAGTTCAAATCCCGGCCTGGGCCTGGGATCTTTCTGCATGGAGTTTGCATGTTCTCCCTGTGCATGCGTGGATTTTCTCCGGGTACTCCAGCTTCCTCCCACAGTCCAAAAATATGCTGAGGTTAATGGATAACTCTAAATTGCCCGTAGGTGTGAATGTGAGTGTGATTGTTTGTCTGTATATGTAGCCCTGTGACAGACTGGCGACCTGTCCAGGGTGTCCCCTGCCTTCGCCCGAGTCAGCTGGGATAGGCTCCAGCACTCCCCGCGACCCTAGTGAGGATAAAGCGGTATATGGAGGATGGATGGATGGATGATATGTTTCGGTTCATTTGCCTTTACCTCACATATACCTCTTGCAATGCGACTATTGCTCATATGCACATCAGAGTCAATGCTGAAATGATGTCGAGTGCAGCCCTATTCAGCAGATTATAGTTTGTTTGTTAAAGCATGCTGTGGCTCCAATCGTTTGTCTCTCTGCTCTTTCTACAGGATGCCGTTTGCACCCTGAACACGCTACAGACCAATGCCAGCTCCCTGGAGCAGGTCCGTCGAGAGCGGAGCCACCCTCAGCTGCAGCTGCAGGCGATGAGAGGCTTCCTGGAGAGAGCCGGCCTCACGGTGAGTCAATCACATTAACACAGTGAGTACATGGGGCACAGAACAGTGATGGCTTCAGTGAGTACAAAGAGTGTTACTGTTGTCTGACTTGATAAAATACTTAATTTGCTTAGTCTTATCTAACCTGTGTGTGTATTTCAAAGGTGGAGGAGCTAGACCATCTCAATATCATTCATGTAACCGGAACAAAGGGCAAGGTGAGCTGACTACACACACAAGCTGCTTGTGTAATATTTGCTGCAATTTAAAGGACCAGTCCATAATTGTTTGACCATATAAGTCACACAAAGATGAAGTATTGAGCTTAAGATTTTGAGTTGTATATTTGCAATTATCTGCAAATTGTTTAACTTTTAGACAGTAGGTTGTTCTTTTCATATTGACGGCAACATTAATACAACCTTAGATCAGAAGGTCATGGCAGCGCATTTTCAAACGATGTTATTGTGACAGCTGTACAAAGGTAACTCACAAGTGTCTTATGTTTTTCTTTCAGGGGTCCACATGCGCTTTCACTGAGCAGATTCTGCGAAGTTATGGTTTCCGCACAGGATTTTACAGGTAAAACTACAGTGAATGAGCATTCTGATACTGAGAAACTAGACAAATTACAGAAATCAGTGTATGAAAATAGTTATTTATTTTGTTCTTTATGGACCAATCCTAAACTTTGCCCTACTCTCCTTAATGGTTCAGTCAAACGCAGACAACATCTTCCAGCACGGGATCACCAGTTTTACCCACAATGCGTATGGACTTACCACAGTCATCCATAGACAGAATAGTGATTTGTGGGCTGTAGGCTGGCTTTGTCTTCTTGCTTTATTTTCACATTTCTCTGAATGAAAGTTGGTGCTGGCAGTGGAAAACCACAGGGTTTAAGTCTGATATCTTTTTATGCTTTAGTGTTGGCTGAAGCTGTTGCTGGAGCCATTATGTCTTTGGGTTGCCTGTCCCGTTTTCATGAGGACAGTACCTCTGGAACACCTCAAAATTGCATTATAACATGATGATTGATGTTATTCACTCTCACCTGTCAGAGGTCATAATGTTGTGGCTGATTGGTGTAAATACGTTTAACAAACGTTTTTAAGTCTGAGCATTTCTTAAACAAAAACATCCGTCAACATGATGTCCAATCAGCATCTTTCTGAAGCAACTTGACTTATTGTGCATCACCTGCTGAGGGGTGTGTGAGATTCACTGAAAGACACATTTTAAAAGCCTTATGTATTTCGTTTGTGTGGATTAGTGAACCAGGCGTGCACAAAAGCCATGTGATATATTCCTTGCAGAAAGCACACGCTGCACTCTGATCGTTGTCCACTGCATTGTTTCCGATGACAAAGGTCATCTTCATAGCCTCTCAATTGAAACACGAGAGCTGTGGTCAAATGAAATGCAGGGCTTAAAGTTTTCCGGCGCCGCGCCGGATTTCCGGCGCATGGAAATGTACCATTGAAAAAATTTCATCCATCTCCGTCCAGAAGGCTCCAAGCATGTGCGTCATTGTGCATTCAGTTGCTCCGCTTTAATCAATCAAACTCCAAATCCTACATTAAAAATTATACACCTTCTGTCCAGGCATGCGGCTTTCTGATAGAACTTTTATACAATTACAGTTCTCTAACTGCGAGTGCGCATCGACTGCTGGGCGCACGACATGCTGCGCCCTCTTGGTTCGGCATCGTCAGTGCTGCTGAGCCACTGATAAGAAATAACAGTATCCCACAAACAAAATCCAAATTTGCAATATTTGTTGGTGTTTTTTGTAATTATATTTGAAGGGAATTACTGGAAACACATTGATATATATTGCATATTATTTATTTTATTTCTGCTTGGACTGTATACCCATTCCACGTGTCCCAGCCCTGTGGCTGCCTGGTCTCTCCAGAGCGCACGGAGCTCCAATCTGTGAGCGGTGCGGTGAAGAATCGAGCAGCTGATCACTGGTCAATAGCGTTGGAGCTTGTGTTTAGCCCAAAGACGCAGATACTAAAGTTTGCTCAGACTTTGTGTGACAGAGGAGAGAGGATGTGTCTCTGCTGATTAACAAAGAGAGCAGCCGCTGCCGCGATCCCTGAGCCGCGGTGTGTTGACTCGCCCCATTGGCGTAAGTGCGTCAGTGGCGATGCGCGTGCATGCCCCACAGTCCCCATGGTTTCGCCACAAAATAAAAACAAACGGGCTTATGTATTGAATTTTAAAAAGTAACAAAAACAGAAGTTGTTGATTTTGTTTGATTTCTTAATCTTTAAACATTTTCTATGTGTTTTACAACGGCAAAAGGAAAAAAGGAAACAGCTATTTAGTTTGCTGGCTTTTATTTTGAAAGGAAAAAAAATCAAACATCAAGCCATACGGATTTGTCCCATTATTTTCCTTAGAACATCTGTTTAGTTAAATATGCACAAACTGAATGTAGCTTAGGTGATATTAACCTTTTTTATTTGAGGACATATAGGATGTTTGTAATAATGAGTTAAATAGCTCTCAGCAGATTTTCTGACCTTATGCATCCGAATGATGTCTAGCCACAAACAAAAACTCTCCAATCTCAAGCAAATATTGTTAGTCAGAACAGAATGAACGTATGGGTTGTGTGAAATGAATAATGGATAGGTAGTTAAATAAGAATGTTCTTAGGCTACTTTCACTGTTTTTTCTTCCCAAAATATAGATAAAAAAAAGAAACATTTAAATTGAAAGCCAACTGAACAAATTATACAGTGAATACATTTTTTCCCTTATCAAAAACAAACAAAATGTGTGTCAGTTCAAACTGAAAATCAAATGATTTAAACTAATCACACAGATTATTGAGGTTTATCAAATGAGCAGTTACTAACATGCGTATGTGTGGTTATGTGCTACAGAGGGCTTCTTAATCAGATCTTCGTGAGAAATGGGCTGACTCCAGAGGAAAAGGCCAGAGTAGAAGTTCTTCAGCATGAGCAGTCCATTGCTGCCAGGACCCAGATAAACCAGATCAGGAAGGCCCGGATTTCTTTGCTAGTTACAGAGTTTGAGAGAGTCAGCGTCATGATCAACTTATTTATATTGTGAGGCAATAACTAAAATTGCATTAAAGAATTAATACTAGTACTTTTATTACCTGCTTAAATACAAAGTTGGTAAAGCAAGTGACATATGACAGTTTATTCTCTTGTAGTGTTCCAGAGAATATTAAACAAGTTAATTCTGTTGTCTGTGTTTTGCAGTTTATTTCAACAAACAACATTTTGAACATGTTAAAAAGAAAATGTTCAGAAAATTCACAAACAAAGCAAAAACGAAAAAAGAAATGACTTTTTCAAACAGTATTCTCCAAGCACTTAATATTCTCTTGAGACTGACACTTGAGATAATGTAAGTAAAAATTGTGCCTTATGAAGGAAAGCAGCATAGTTTTGTAGCAGTTTTGTTGTGGTTGGTGTTGTTTTGAGTTCTTGTTAAATCTACTGAAGAGATAAAAATTATTAAAAGTTATTAATAATACATGTACTTGGTTTCATGATTTTTCCCCTTTACACTAAAATAAATCTTTGCAATTATAGTGATGTGGTATTGAAACATCAACACAAAAAAAATCTGACTTTTGGCACTTTCTAAAATGCCTTAAGTTTTGGCCAAGTAAGGTTTTACATTTGAGCAACAACAAAATAGTGGGATCATAATGGGCATTATTTCCACCAGATGACCTCATATTTGCTCTGAATTAATAGAATCTCATATATATTGTGTTTTAGTGCATTTTAAAACACATTTAAATACGTTTACTGACACTATAAATTGGATCGTAGAAGTTCAGGCTCAGGATTTTTTCTCACTTTAAGCCCTGGAAATGTGTCGTAAATGACTGAGTCACTAGGCTGTCTCAGGATTTGTCAGATTATTCTAAAACCAGATTTTGAATGGGATTGGCTGTTGGCATAAGAAGGCATCCTGATCCAAGTGCATGGTTTGCCTTGACACTTGATTTTTTTTTTTTTTCTGAAACACATGAAATGTTCCAAACCTCTGAGCTCCTCTGAGTAGTATTTTTTTAGCCTGTTTTTTCTACACATGGGCCTCTAATGTACAAAGGTCTATATGCAGAACATTGCTTAAAGCGTAGGCTAAGCAGTATATTCAAACTTGTCATTAATCATTTACTATTGTAATAATACAGGGCGTGTCAACAATTATTAAGCAACTCCTAATGCATGTGTTTTATAATGGCATTTATTTACCTAACAGTATTGGGTAAACTAAGAGTATAATTTGACTTCAGCCAGTGTGAAAAACATTAACTGGACAACCAAACCTGTGAATCCCTGAGAGCAACACACTGTGGAAGAGGGACATCTTTATACTATTCAATTTGCTTTATCTGCGTAGCCTTATGCCCTCAACAATACTGCTGATTTTCACGAACGTCATTAATGTTATAATCCAGTAAATATATACTTGGAGCAGGCCTGGCACAGATACAGAGGCATACACCGTTTTAAAATCATGCATTATTATTGCATGTGGTTAAATATCATTAAATACAGAATGAGATGTAACATCCTTGATGACTTGAGGCAGGCACAGAGACCATCGAGTGTGTGAAAAATGAGGATGGTGACAAGGTTAATATTTTTATTTATGTTCTTGAGCATATCTATGAAAGTGTCTAAACCCACATTTTCTCATCCTTCCTGATTGCAGTTCCCCACATCTGGTACAAGTCAGAGAGAGGATTCGAATCAATGGGCAACCCATAGGAAAAGAGCTCTTTACTAAATACTTCTGGCAAGTTTATGGACATCTAGATGAAACTAAGGTATGTCTTTGTTTCAGCTAATCATAGACTAACTATGACTGTGCATTCTCTTCATCCAGAATGTTTTGATGGATTTAAAAAAAAATGTGTTATGCCTTTTATGTTTTTGTTCTCATTCGTTTTAGAACATTAAATTGCTTTTGAGTGCATATAAAAGATCTGCAAAGTTATAAAGTCTAGTGTCCATGGCAAAGGATTAACTCCGTCCCACAGACAACACTTCACCGTAACAAGTTTATCTTAGCACCTTTTTAGTGGCTAGTTTGACACCCCCTCAAACTAAGAATGAGCACCTTCCTTGCCATTTGACATTGTGGGGCCCTTTTCAGACATGGCATACATAATATTGCAGGATAATCAGTCTATTAAAGTGATGGAATTCTGTCATATGACGTTTTTATGTTAAGATTCCTCACGGTTCCATTCAGACACAGTGATGGCAGAGAACCATGGTTGCTCTGCCATATTTGTCTTTCATGAAATATTGGGCAGTAGATCAAGTGACATAATGAATAACAATACATGAGTACATATAAATTAAACATATGAACCTGTAAATGAGCATAATACTGGCCCTTTAAAGTAACATTGCAAGCATAGATGTGTTTTAACCAGTTTTGCTTTCTGCCTGAGGAGAACTTTTCTGTACATTTTCAGTGTCACAGGTAGTAACTGAATCAAGTACAAAATGAGACACTTCACGTTGGGACGTGACTCTCATGTGACTGCACACTAAGGTCACTTGACCAGCATTCAGTTCTGTTTAACTCCTAATTTTGAATAGATCATTGGTTTTTCTTAAAAAGAAACTGTGTGCCAGTGAGAAGTGCAAAGACAAAGAATCTTAATAATCTTATTTGCATTAAAAATGTCAACCTATTTGCTTTGATCACACTTTACTTATTACACAACTTCATATGCGTTTTTTATAGTTTCATGCCTTCAATTTTGTTCTGCAGTGTGGAAAATCTAAAAAAAAATCAAGAAAAACTCGTTACATGAGCAACAGTACCTGAACTTATGGCATACTCTGTGAACACAAGGAACTATAGAAACTGGAAATACTGACATACATAAAGACAAATTCAAAAAATGTATATACTCATTTCTATTTATTGGTGTATAATGTTTAATGCAGCCATTTTTTTCTCTCTTTTCTCTCCTCAGGATGCTCACGGAGGGACAATGCCAGCATACTTCCGCTTTCTCACCATCTTAGCCTTCCATGTCTTCCTTCAGGAGAAGGTGTGCCATTAGTACTGCCTTTATACTGCTTTTACTGGAGCCAGCAGATTGCAACCCAATGTTTCTTTGGATTTATACCGACAATCAGGTCCATAAATATTTGGACATTGACACAGTTTTTTTGCATTCAATCAAATAATCATGTTGTCTAGCCTGTAGCTGTTAAAATGGCTGGCTCTGGATGGACAGGCTGATGGGAAAGGTTCTTATTATTGACTAATCTTGAATCTAAACATCTCTTTTCTTTGGTCAGGTGGACTTGGCGGTAATTGAAGTTGGTATTGGTGGAGCATACGACTGCACCAACATCATAAGGTAAGAGTCTCTGTTTAAATGTCAAAGAATAGCACTAACATACTACATTTTAGCAAAACAAACCATTCTGTAACACTGGTTGTGCACAACGGACATGTGAGTTTGATACACATTTATGCAACTGTAACATCTTTTATGATTTTTTTTGGACCAATAAAATACACCCATTTAGCTTCCTGCCTGCTTTATCACAATATTATATGTGTGATCCACAATATCCAACTGTATCAGACTGCTGAGAACAATTGTGTGTCTTAGTGCAGAACCTGCCCTGTTGTTTTAATGTTTACACCTGTTTTCTGCATGAGAACCGAAGAACACTCGGTACAAAAGAATGCTACATGTTTTGCTCATTTGGTTGTGATATATTGGCATGCTCCTGTTTTAAAGTCAGTCAGTTTGTCGCAAAAGTAAATATTGTACTTGTTGGGGACTATTTTCAGCACCTTAACAGTATTTCTGTCAGCAGGACGGCATATGGGGGTTTGAGTCAAAATCTGTTTGTTCGTGATAACGAAGGAACATGTAATACAGCACCACAGTGGGGACCATTGCTTGCATGTTTTCATAGGTTTTTGACATACTGGAGCACTGTGGCACAGAGGAATAAGACGTCAGGGACTGATTCACTCAACACTTGTTAGCAGGATATGGTCAGTGGACGTTTGGGTC
Organism: Acanthochromis polyacanthus; assembly: GCF_021347895.1. Classification (NCBI taxonomy): domain Eukaryota; kingdom Metazoa; phylum Chordata; class Actinopteri; family Pomacentridae; genus Acanthochromis; species Acanthochromis polyacanthus. The sequence continues at coordinate 22,370,170 of NC_067130.1, forward strand.
TCTACATGAGTATTGCAGATAAAAACAAATACATAGAAAATTCTTACACTTGAACTGTGAAAAAGCTATTTACAGGTTACAATTTTAGACTATTAGAAAAAGCACACCATGAATCACTCATGTGACATTAAGTAGTAAGTGCTATTTGTGTTACTGATAGATACGATACAGTTATAATATGCCTGTAAGGAGGGAGGAGCTAATTTGTCAGCCTCTGATTACGGAGTTGAAAGTCCGTCCCCCCCCCCCCCCCACGCGCACACACACACACACACCTGGCCAAGATAGGCAGCAGCAAATACAAAACGGTTACAAAATTACACAGTTAAGACATGATAAAAATTAATAAATAAATAAAAAGAACAAAAATAATTAAATTTATAAACAAGTTATAAAAACAAGTGCAAGTTGTGGAAATGGCCTCAAGAACTTGCAGTTTTGATTTAAAGGCACTCAATGAGATTAACTCAGTTAATCTAAAGTCTTTCTGCAACATATTCCAGGCAGACGGTGCAGAACAAACAAAAGCCTTTTTACCCAGCTCAGAACTGAAAGCAACGGATGATCTTGTGAGCGGAGCGAGTGACGATCACAACTTTTCTGTGCTATTAAGGAGCAAATGTAGGTTTATTAGGTTGATTAATGCTCAAACGATAATCATGATTAGTTGATCAGTAGGTATATTATAAGCACAGCCACTGACACAAACCAGGAAATTTCCTACCTTCACAGTAGCTAAAACTACACTTAAAGCTAGCGGTTAAGTTAGAACGCAGCCACAGATCGTCCCAAAACAATGCCTGGAAAACAGTAAGTAACAATGATTTAAGATATGGGCTTTGGTGGCCAATAGCAGTGACAGAATGGTTAGCGATAAACAAAACCGCAAACAGAACTGCAGTGAACAAACTGTTCAGTTGGCCTCACAGTAAACAGAGAAGAGTATCCTAGTATCCTGTGATGTCTGGTCTCATCACTCTATGTATTTCATGATCCTTATTAATGAAGATGCCAACTTGTGAATGACAGATTCCTGCTATCACATGCTGTTAATATATACCATGTAATATGTTTTGGTTTCAAATGTTTATCGACTTTTCTTGATTACCAATAATCGGCATCTGCATCGGTGCTCCGTCAATACATTGGCGGTTTTCAATATATGGACTGAGCATTTTAAACATCAATATCAGTCGATCTTGTTGATTTTATTGTGGGAAATCAAAATCTCGATGATGATTAATATTCCATTAATAGTGCAGCTCTACAATAGACCTAGATTTTTATTATGACTTTATGAGTGTCCATGTAACCAGTGTTTGTCCCTGTGTGGTTGTGTCAACAGGAGGCCATGGGTATGTGGCATCTCCTCCCTCGGCATAGACCATACTCAGATTCTAGGAGACACCATTGAAAAAATCGCCTGGCAAAAGGGAGGCATCTTCAAGGTGTGTTTTCTATAAACACCGGGACTTTGTCACAGAGTCACAATGACTGCACAAAATGTAATTCATTAACTAACTTTTATAGGCTTTTAACTTCATCTGCAGTGGACATTTGCTGTGATGTCATGGAGTTCTGAAATGTATTTATTTGTATAATGTATTTAATGTATCATGATACATTCGGTTGAAGGACTGCTATCTTTAAACCCTGGAATTAATTTTCTTAGGTGGAAGATGTGACTTCTTCTGGTTGCATTCAGACTTGATGGAGCCCTTAAAATGTGAACTGCTTGTGACCTGTCCAGTGCTCTGTCATCTCATTTGCTGTTGGTTGTGCTTGCAGCCAGGGGTGCCTGCCTTCACGGTCAGACAGCCAGAAGATGCGCTGGCTACACTCAGGGGCAGGGCCAAAGAGATCAAAGTAAGTGTTCATATTCATATGAGTCTGTGGAATGTTCATGTAGATGCTAGGCTTTACATACCTTTTCCTCCAGCTGTATTTAATACAATCTAATATGGTGTTGCAGTGTCCTCTGCAGGTGTGTCCAGAACTGGACGATTACCAGACAGACTGTGGACCCCTGCGTCTGGGCCTGGCAGGGCAGCACCAGCACTCCAACGCCTCCCTGGCCCTCCAGTTGAGTCACACGTGGCTGCAGAAAAGATGTCTACCAGGTAGGACTGATGTTTCGAACATTTGAACTGTATGTCAGTGGCAAGAAGAACAACATGAATCCAAAAATGTTTTCAAGAGATTGGCTTAAGTGGGCAAAAGCTACCATTTCTCTCAAAACAGGACAAATTAGTTTGATTTGGCAGTGCACAGAAATTCTGTATGTGGAAAAACACTGATAGGTTTGACATATTTCTGAAATCTTACCAATATACAACGGTGTTTGATAGTCTGTGACATCTTTTAGATTTAAAAAAAAAAAGTGTATTCATGTAACCTTAAACAGCACAATATTTTCACGAGTTAAGAGAACCCAAATAGATACATGAGCTAAAAAATATTATACATTGTCTTTTATTCATTTAAGAAATGATCCAATACTAATATCTGTGAGTGGCAAAAATATGTGAATGTATCTTAAGCTGAGTGTTTCTAAGTCAATAAGATGATTGCATTGGGATGAAACCCATTCACCCACCAGAGACATAAACACGTTTCACACGTGCAATCTGTATGGAAAATAAATGGATGGGCAGCATGTCTGAATGCACACTCCGGTCTCTCATCCATAAAAGCCATGCTGGTAATCTTGCTAGTTCAAACCTAGTAACATTTCCATATAGCATTCAACACAGCACAAGTCTGAACTTAGCTGTCATATTAACTCATTGACATGCACATGCAGTGATACTTTAGGGTGTGTAAAGTGATTTCAGTGGTAAGATTGCCAGCGCAACTTTTATGGATAATTCTCATGCAGCCGACCTGTTTAGTTGCTCTGTTATCATAAGAGTGCATGTGGGAAAGGGTATTTCATTCAGACTTTTGCAGATTTACACAATATGGAAATTCTCACCTTCAGTTAGGTCTGCTAGAATACTCGAGGTGTGTTTACATGTTTTTGTAAAAAACTGGTTCAACAAGAAAAGCACTGAGAGTGCAGTACTCTGCCAAGGCTGCTCAGTTGTATGATTTCCATCGAATGAAATCTTGAAACAGTTTGTGGTCCGCAGCGGTTGATTTGTAGTAGGACTGCAATCCTGTGATCGTCAGTGGGCAGCTGATGTTGCGTTCACTTGTCATTGTTACAGTGATGCAGTGCTGCTATCTCACAATGATACTGAAGTCTTTGGAAAATCTGTGAATGCAGACTATAAGCCGCATCACTGCCAAAATCTAATCACTTGGTCCTTGTGTCATTTCTGACCTTCCCTGAAAATTCATCCAAATCCTTTAGTCTGTTTTTGCGTAATGTTGCTAACACAGACAGACAAACCAACACCAATCGTCACATAACTCTGCCGTGTTTCTTGGCAGAGTAAAAACATCAGAAAACAGAGTCAAGGAAGCTTTTTGAAGTCCTATTTGTGATTCTCTCTTTGACGACACAGCAAAACAAAGGTTAAAACCCTTGTACATCCTCAATAACCAAGAGCTAAATGGCACACATGCAGTTTCCATTCCGTAGTTCTAACAGACTGCTCTGACAAAAAGCTCTGACTTTAATGGACACATGAAGATGACAGTGTTATATATTCCATGTGTAAAAAGGGCTTTAAACTGTACCAGCTTTCACCACATATTCTCTCTCAACAGATAAAAGCTTTCCCTCCACCAGTGTTGAGAACTTTGCTCTACTTAAGGCAGCTTCCTTCAAGCCCAGCCCCATCATGGTGAAAGGTGAGTCTTGGAGCCATTCAGGCTATGTCCTCACTAAAATTTAGGTTTTTAAAACACATTTATACCTAGCATCCATTCTGCTGCACAGTTTTCTGATTACTGAAACTTACTCTTTTGGAAATGCTGCTGATACTATTTCAGTAAATTAGGGTTTGTCTTAATCTGGACGTTTTGTTGAAAAACCCAATTTTAAAATGTAAATATAGCTTCTGTCATTATGTCTGTATGAATGTGTATGTTTGTTGTCTGTTTGTTGCCAGGGCTTGCAGACACGGAGTGGCCCGGCAGGAATCAGACTCTGAAACATGGAGCGGTCACCTACTTCTTGGATGGAGCTCACACTATGCGCAGTATGCAGGCCTGTGTACAATGGTTCAGAGAGACTGCAGCCCAGCATGAAAGGAATGCAAGGTGAACTTCACTCCCTAATGATATGACCCTCAGAATGGGCTGTGGTTGTTGCATCCTTCAAGCAAGCTAATGTTATTGCAAGTTCAGTCAAGAGACACGTGTTAAATGAGGTGCTAAGGTGAAGGCATAATATCTGTATCTATTTTATAATGTTTTTAATGTGTTAAATTATTAACTACAATGTATTTTTTCACGGTCAATTATTAACATCCCTACTTCTTTGACTGTCAGCACAACATACAGACTTTTTTGTTCATTAAGACTTGTCACAGATGACCAAGGTAACTATTTTGCAGCAACATGTTTCTACTTCTCTCACACAACAGGAGGGACTTGCTTCATAACAAACACACCAGTCTACACCGCCACCTTCATTTAATGTGCAGTCAGACTGTGGCTATGTAACCTCACTGGTTATAAAGCATAGTAACTATTATAATTCATATGATTATTCAGCCCGGTCTCACGGGGATTCGTGAAACTGTCACGTCAGTTTTTGTTTCGGTTTCGTGCGCACCAACACGATGTCGTCATGTTTTTCGTGCCGCTCACCACGAGCGAAACCCGCTGTGGTAATCACATCTGAAAGTGGTTTATACCGGCGGATTCATGACGATCTAAGCTGTCCATCGGCGTTTGGGGTGGCCGCTGCAGCCGGACATTCTTTAAATTCCTATGCAAATTCGGCGGATTCATGACGATTTAAGCTGTCCATCGGCGTTTGCGGCTGCCAGACATCTGGCCGCAGTGGCGGCCGCGGCCGCGGCTGCAAACGCCAATGGACAGCTTAAATCGTCATGAATCCGCCGGTATAAACCACTTTCAGATGTGATCCGGCGGCCGTAATGGCGGCCGCTGCGGCGGATCGTTAGATCGTCATGAATCCGCTGAATTTGCATCGGAATTTAAAGAATGTCCGGCGGCCGCAGTGGCGGCCGCAGCGGCGGCCACAAACGCCGATGGACAGCTTAGATCGTCATGAATCCGCCGGTATAAACCACTTTCAGATGTGATTACCACAGCGGGTTTCGCTCGTGGTGAGCGGCACGAAAAACATGACGACATCGTGTTGGTGCGCACGAAACCGAAACAAAAACTGACGTGACAGTTTCACGAATCCCCGTGAGACCGTGTTGGATTATTTTATGCGTTGCTTGATAGATAGAGATGCTCGTGAAGGAAGGACTCAGATTCTTTACTTTAATCCTAATACCAAACTGTAAAAGTCCTGCAGTGAAAATGTTAAAGTAAAATTATGTGAGTATAATCAGGAAAATCTACCATATTAGTTTTTCAAGATGTGAAATGAAATCAGTTGACCTGTTTGCTTCTGATACTTGACCACCTTCATGTAGCTTAATAGCTGCTGCCGTTACTGTCACTATCCAAACACTTGAGACACTTGTTCAGGAAACAGTGATGTGAAATGTTGACATGCTTGTTTTATAGTGGACCTGTGGCCAGAGTGTTGCTGTTTAATGCTACAGGGGAGAGAGACTCGGCAGCCATGCTGAAAGCACTAGTGGTGAGTACAACTGCTGACACTCTTACAGAGATTAATGTCACTATCTTTAAAATTTTGCAACAGAATGATGTTGTGGTAATCTTAAGTATGCGGATGTCCTTATAAACAAAATGTGAATATAATGCAATGACATTTTTGTCTTACATGAAATATAAAAGCAAAAATACTTCAACTCACAAATCTATTCATTCAAATTTTCCCAACTGCATAAATCCTGCTTCTAAATATTTGTTGATGTTTAGAAAATGCCCCATTTCAGTGCTTCAACTCACACACTGCTTTTCTTTCTTTTAGCCATGCCATTTCGACTTTGCTGTGTTCTGTCCAAACATCACTGAAGCCATTGCTTCCTGTAATGCAGGTGAGATGAATAACAATGTTGTTTGGCTGTAGAAGCTTGAAATAAACTCACATGATTAAAGGACCATACCACTGCTTTTGCACTTTAAGATTTCAATATTTTCTTGACAAATCATTATCAAAGCATACCTAAACTTTAAGACAGTGGTTTAGATTATTTAATGGAATTCTTTAGTTCATTCATCGCTTTTTGAGAAATACAAGAGTATGGTGTTTTTCAAGGGTTTTGAAAAAGTAAAAATTTGTCATGTCTATGCTTTATATACAAAACCGGAGTCAGGTCATGGTTAGTTGGTTAGTGTAGTTTAGTGGCAAATGTAATTAACTTTTTTTCAACAGGCTGGTAAATGCCAAGAAAATAATAAAGTAAAGTTCTGCAGCCTTGCACTGGTAATGTGGAGTGTAGGAACATGACACCAATAGTACCAAAATACAAATTCACTCTTCTCAACAGAACCAAATGTTGCATCTCTCCCCTCGCTTTCTCCACCATAATAAGACAATCAGTGATCGAGACATCAATCTCAGAAGTTTAATCACTAGTAAAACCCAATTTCATCAGATTTATACTGTAAATATTAGCAACCATAAAGATTTAAAGCACAACCTTGAGTGTTTTCTGATCAAGAACCTGACATGAAGTCTGATAACATCAAAATTTTGCTGAATGCAAGTTTTAGATCAGATTAGTATATATATTTGTGTATGTGTTAATATGCACTGACAGTCAATAGAAACTTTGAGACCATATTTTTCAACATAATTTTTATTTTGAAGCCCGAAACTGGATTTTCTTCATGTGAATCGTTTGTTTAGTATATTTGCATACAGAAACAAAAATCTAAAGTTTCAAGAATGATTTCAAAATAAAGAATTTCACAAAAGAAAATGGCACCTGCCAAACACAAAGTCACAACAGTCAATACAGAGTATGGCCTCCATTTGCTTCGATGCAGGCAGCAATCCGTCGGCGCATGCTTTGGACCAGGCTTCTGATTGTGGGTTGGGAACAGCCCATACGCCTGGCTACATCACTGTAGCTCAAACCGGCCTCCACCATACCCAGTGCCCGGAGACGTTGTTCATGTGATAGACGCGGCATGATGCTGTTCACTGGACTAACAATGGTGGCCTTTTTTGGGCCTTTATATAGGCCTTCAAACCCCATTGTCAAATTGTGCAGATACTCACTGAGTATTGCTTGGTGTGTATTTGGTTCACTTTTGCAAAGTGACCAACCCATGTGCAATGAATCATGACAAAATGACAACTCATCATTATCTCAACTACCAGGGCACTAGATCATCAGTAAATCCACAATGAATAATTACAACCCCCCTACAAGTAGAATTCTGCGTACATTTCTACCTCAAAATTTCTATTGACTGTCAGTATATTATGAATATATTCACCCATCATTTCATTCTGTCTCTTCTCAGACCAGCAGAACTTCAATGTATCAGTTGAGAACATGCTGACTCGCTGCTTGGACAACGAGAGGAGCTGGCGTCTTCACAACAGTCTGGGGGATGACAAAGGCACACAGCTGTTCATCAAGGGCAGCCTGCCGCTGGTCCCTGAAAAGAGACCAGACACCTTGGTGTTCCCCTGTATCCTCAGTGCCCTCCAGTGGATCACTCAGGGCAGAGATTCAGTGCTGGCAGACCCCACCAAGAGAGTCTTCCCAGTTAAACCCAGTGTCATGGCCAAAGCTGCTCCTCTCTGTGAAGTAGCTGAGATCCACGTCCTCGTCACTGGAAGCCTCCATCTGGTAGGAGGTGTTCTCAAACACTTGGACCCAGCTACTTCAAAGTAAACAGGACCATGTGAAATACTTGATTTCAGACCCTTTAAATAACAGATGGGTCGGTACTCTGCTTGCATACATTTACCTGTAATAGGGAGAAATAATTTCTGTCTGTACAGTTGATGTTTTTGTGCTATTAGCTGTTCAGATAGTGACTTTAAGTCTTGAATGGGATTAGCTGCACCCAGCTATTGCTGTTGTCTTGGTAGGTTCTTAACTGTGACTGACAGCAAGAACAGCTAATTTGGACCAAGGCAGCTCTAGTTTCACCCAGAGCCTTACTGAGAAGCACACAAATGTGTGGATCTCTTGTCTTTAGTCTTACTTGAAGCCAATGTGTTTACATGACCGGCAGACAGTACATTCATGTACGCCATAATGTGATCTGAGTTTGTCAGACTGAGAGTCTGTGTGTGTCCTTCAATTATCACTGATGTCCTTTGGATGAACCTGAGTGGTGAGGTGTCTATTGCGTTATATTACATTTGTACAAGAGCTGCACATCAATAGGTATCGGTTGTGAGTTTTCTGGTTTTTACCATTTCTATTTGGTTCACTTGACTCTTATCTTTCACACGTGTTTTTAAATGAAAAACAATTTTGCACGCTTTCTACTTTTATGTTGTCACTATTTGTCAGTGTGCTTCCCATACATGGCCTATTCATCACTTTGTTGTGTAAATGTTTCTAACACTAATGTTGGCATCAGATGGATTAAGAGAACTGCCAATCAAATGCAGTGTAATCTGTTGTACACTGGAATTTTAGTCTTATTTAAATGGACCTTAATTTAACTTTGCATTATCTGACGGTAATACATGCAGTTGCTGTATGTGTATTGATGAGATGCTGGACTTGCATTAAATGTTGTCATAACAATCTATCCAGAGAATCTGACAGAGGCCATCACCTTCACAAGAACCTCAGCCACAAAACCAAATAAAAAACACTGACCTATTTTAATATTCACATGGACACATCAAGTCATAAGATGCACTTAAATGAAATTGAAAATTGTGAACATGAAATTTGCTCAAATCTTAGGTCAGTTAAATAATATAGATAGTTATTGTGTCAATTATTGTTTTGAACATTTCTTTGTCTCCCTGTGTCAACCCAAACCTGATAGTGTGTTTAGCAAGTGTGGACACAATCTATATCTATTCATTGTCATCAATAAATGTCTTTCCACAATGCAGCATGTCAACTTATGGAAAATATGTGCTGCTCACTATCCATCAGAGCGGCTCCCAGAATCCCCCTTTAGCCGTGGACATCACCATCTTTATCCGTGGTGGTGATCTGATAAGCTGATCTCATGCTCCAGTGTGCATTCATACCACTGGATCACAATACTTAATTCAACAATGTAATACATTTTTTTTGGAAATGGGTCCAGTAAAGTGTTAGTAAATACTAGTAGTTACATGTGATGCTGTCATGTGATGTTCTTAAACCTGAGAGTAAAAATCCACCAGGAAATACAGCACCATCCACACAGCAGTTCCACACATGAATGAAACACCAAAGGTAATTTTAAAAAGTTGAAGAACAACAACAATGTGATAACATGCAATGAATCAGACATGTGTGGAGCGATGAGCAAACGGTAATCTTCCTGATTGCGAAACAACACAAATGCCATGTTTCCATCAGGTTTTCTCAGGGTTTTTTTTTTCTCCATTTGAAATTTTACCAGCATGCCTTTAATAATGTCATCTTCTTGCAGTGTCTGCTGGAACAGATTCTCCACACCTTTGACTTATTATTTCAATGGACCAGTTCATATAAAAGATGTTTAGGATATTTTTTTCACCTCATGACAAATTACTGTTATAAAATCCTCATAGCAACTTATGTGACACTTTAAGTACTTCTAACACAATTCCATCACAATACATACAATGTGAAGTGCATAACACAGTGTCTGATTCCCACATTGTGTAAGAAACGGCAACATGTAATTTAAGGATCAAATCCTTGTTAACTACTTTAAGCTGGCAACAGTTTGGACATTTGATGCTGTGCCAGGTGAGTCTGAGTTGAAAGTCCTGGCAGAGTGTTATTTGCAGGCTGCCTCTGTCATAACACTTTATTTTTTTACCTTGCTAACATATCCATATGTTCTTTATATGGTGGCTGTATGTTCAGGCCCGTTGTCCTGCAGCAGAATGAATTTAGGATGATCAGAGCCCTGATGGTTTTATGTGATGGATAAGAATCAGAATATCTTAAATCTCTTCACTTTTCCACAGCGCTCTATGCAAAGTTGATTTGAAACCGTGTTAGTTTACTTTTTTCAGTTCATATTTTAAAAAAAAAAACAAAAAACAACAACCACCAAAAACAACCCACGCATAATAGTTTTGTCAGATGCAGCTTTGAGTGTGTTTTTCTCATTTTTACCGCATGGGTAGATTGTGTGTCTGTTTTTTTACTCTCTAATGTGTAGTTTTACAGACACGAGTATTTCTATTTTTGTATTTATTTATTTTGTTTGGTTTTACTGCTTTTGTAGGTTACTACTGCTTGGAATAATTGTGTACTGTAAAAACTTGCATTTTACTGTTTTTGAAATGAAAACAGAGAAACTTACTTTTACTGAAGTATAAAGTGAATTAACGGTAAGATTTTTAAGCTTTCTGAAGCACATAGTTTGCTTGGCTCGCTGAGCGATTGGCATTTGCTCCTCCAATAGTATCACAGAATACTGCATGACCGCGGGACGCTCAACCAATGAGGCTCGGGTGGGCGGGGCTTCATCCTAGTCAACGTAAGCGTTGTGTTAGTAGGAAGAAGAAGCCGATTCTGGAAGCCATTACGTTGCGCACATCAATTGAGTAAATCCTACTATTTTTGCGTACAATACGCACAATTACCTCTCCTAAAGAGGCTTTTCTGGAATTATGGCATCGGTCGCCAAAAAGAGAAAAATGAATTTCTCGGAAAGAGAGGTGGAAATTATAGTAGAAGAAATAGAGAAACAAAAGCACACACTGGTTAACCACTTCAATGCTGGAGTCACCCACATGGCCAAGAATAACGCGTGGGTGGACATACTGAAAAAGGTGAACGCTGTCACCACCTGTCCCCGAGAGTTACCCGAGGTGAAAAAGAAGTGGTCGGACATGAAGACCGAGGTCCGGCGGAAAGTGGCCCAGGCGCGGGCAGCGATAGAGGCGACGTCCGCCGACTGCACTCCAGTTCCCGTCATCCTCACTGCCATGCAGCAGAGGATCTGTAACCTCCTGGGGGAGGCCACCATCATCAGCTTACCGGCTGGAGACTCGGATGCTGAGATAACTTTACCTGTCACGGTCAACACTGCCGCCACCGTCACACTCACAGAGGGTAAGTTGAAAAAAGTTTTCAGTGTGAACCAACTGCAGGAGAGACTCATTCATGGGGAATAACTGCAACAGCAAAGTTCATATTGCAACCTTTATGGACTCATCTTCAGAGTTCCATGTGAAGAGAGGCTCTGTCTATTGTGAAGTGGACAGTCCAGCAGGGAAACACAGATTACAGTGAAGCCAGACGTGTTAAAGGAGGACTGATGAGATTTTTAAGGTCCTCTATCATACAACCTTATAATAAGTTAATGTTAATGTCACATGTCCACAGTGTGTACTTCCAGTTTTAGCCTATAACACTTCATTATTTTTAAAATACTGCTCTGATTTTAATTTTAAAATGCCTACAATACACTTGCTTTAGCTCTGTTCTTAATGGGCTGTTTCAACATGAAATCTGTAATTGCAGATATCTACAATTAAAGTTTTGACTGGATAAAGTGATGTTGCAGGTAATTGTACTAATCAGAAGCTTTGACAAATAGAAGGTGCAGGTTGCTTGCCTTTCAAACATTGTGTGACACTGCAACCATTTCACTGCCGCATCAGAGCAATCTGAGGCTCTTCACAAATTTATGAGCCGTTTGTATTTAATGGCATTTTCCAACAATCTTATCCACCACAATGTATATCCAATAGGGAGCCTCATATGAACAGCGTCATCACAACAAGACTAGTCACAAAGACATTTAAAGTATCTGCAGATGTTATTCTGACCTGTCCAAACTGAATTGTAGATATCAAACTGTTGACCTCATCAATATCTGAAATAACACTGTGATTTGTCAGCAGTTAAATAATTTAGACTTAGTACATTTAAACAGTATTTGATCTCAAAACTAAACAATTAATTGTTGCAGTTCTAATACAGAATCAGATGGATTTCATTGCTGCTACTGCAACACAGCTATGCGAGTTAAAGGGTAGGGTTTTGTTCACAGTAATTACATTATCCTGCTTTGTTATTTATATGATGTTAAAACTCAATTACGAAGTATCACTAGTTTTAAATACAGAAGACAGACAGAAAGAGGAAAAAAAAGGTAAATTAATTTTAGCTAAAGCTATCAAAGCTTTGAGCTGTAACCGGCCGAAGTGTGACTAGTAGTTGCTGATGTGTGCTCCTGCTGCTGTTGGCAAAGGAATGTTTAAATAGTAGGATTGTCACGGATCCGGAATGAACTCGAGCAGAGAACCACAGCTGAACTGGCACAACAGATTCACTTTATTTCACAGACTGGGAGATGTATTCTTTGGGGGGACCCAGAGGACCAGGTGAGGAGTCCAGGAAGGGCCGGGGGGGGGACACAGAAGAGGAAACTGGACGGGATTCGATGCCAGCAGGGTCCGAGGCAGAGGGGCAGGAGAACCGACTGAACTGGAGGGAGCCAAGAAGGGGGAGCCAGGAGGGGTGCAGAGCCGACAGGGATCCAAAGCAGAAGCAAGGCGACAGGTTTAGTTTAGTTTAGTTTGGTCTTTATTTAAGGGACAATGTACAGAAACATTAAGCTCACATGAGTCAGAGATGTGCTGCACCAGATTATAGCTTATTAGCTAGTTTCCATCTGCAGTCCCTATAACATTAATAAATAACAGTGCTAATACAATAACAAAAAAAAAAAAAAGCAGGAGTGGTTCGGGCAGCGGAATCCTCTGGGAGAGGAGAGCAGAGAAAAACGTTAGTCACAGAAATATACACTTCCGGAGTTATACTAATGCGGCTAGACAGAACTGACTAGGAGGTCAAGTTCGACAATCTGGCGGAGTCTGGGAGGACAAACCAGGGGCCTCATTTATAAAACATTGCGTAGGATTCATACTAAAGTTTGCGTACGCCTATAATACGAAAAGGGCGTATGCCCTTCACCCCTGATTTATAAAACTTTGCGTAAGCACAGCTGCATGCAATTTCTTGATAAATCAGACACCAGCTGGAAGATTGCACAGGTGGATCCACCTCACATTCCGCCCACAACACACCCACATTTTACCATGAATGGTCAATGCAAAGTAACTCATGAATGTATCTGTATATAAATAAGCTGCTGATCCACGGCATTTCACGCAGCGCCGGCCGGCAGTCTTTTCACTGCTGTGCGTCAGGATGAATGAATCATGTGTTGACCCAGGCCACCCTGCCACTAAATTTGCTATGATCATGTCCGATGTACAAATAATTTGTACACTGATTGAATGTACATTTTTTCGGTTCACATAGACACATTCATTTTCACTTGGGGGTTGTGGTGTGAAGCATGTGTGCCTGCGTGCCTGTACAGGGCTGATTAATGTTTGGACGCTCATCCCATTCGGCCACATATGAATAAATAAACAAAATTCTTTACTTTTTTTTGCCTTTTTACTGTGATAGTTGCAGTGAAGAGTGACAGGAAATGGGGAGAAGAGTCTGGGGAAGACATGCATAAAAGTGCCGCGGGCAGGAATCGAACCCGGGCCACTGCGTCGGAGACCACCCCTGCAAATGGGTCTTCTGCTTTCTCCGATGAGCCATACGGGCGCCGGGTGATCAATAAACAAAATTATTTAATAAAGATCACGCACAGGCCCCAGATGTGGACCGGCCCTTCGGTCAAACGACCGAATGCAATGACGTTCAATCCGCCCCTGCTGATATATGAACATAGTTCTGCAAATACAGTCGTCGGCCGAATGACGCACTATATGAACTTCTACAACAATGAGGGTTTATGATTATCTGGCTCTACAAGTCTAATATGTGATAACAATAAAGGTTTGAGATCAGTCTGGTTTCAATTCGCCACTTCACCCTCCGGCACTGCCGTTCCCTCTGTCTCCAAAATGTGCTTAAGCAAGGCTTAAAGTTGGCGCACCGGTGCGCACATTCTCACGCCAAGTTTGTTTTAGAAATCACAACGAACACAGCGTACGCCACTTTCTACGCAAAGTTTGTGATTTACGGCCTGTTTGGTGCGTAAGCAAGCATCAAGAATCAAGGTTGGCGAACCGGTGCGCACATTCTCACGCCAAGTTTGTTTTTATAAATCACAACCTTTGCGAAGAAAGTGGTGTACGCCACTTTCTAGCCCTGTTTTGTGCGTACGCAAGCTTTATAAATGAGGCCCCAGAGCTTTATTGCAGAGGTGTGTAATCACTGGAATGCGGAGCAGCTGCCCGAGGACCGAAGCAAGGATGATTGCAGAGTGGAGGCAGCCGCGAGGTCGTGCACCACCTGGGACTGATCTGGACTGGAGAAGGAGGAGGAGGGATGAAAGTGGGGAAAGGGTTATAGGATGCCAGGTAGGAGCGAGGATGAGGAGGAGGCCCTGACAAAGATAACATTTCAAAAAACTCATTTTGGTCCTATTCTAATTTTGGCTATATCTGTAGTCACGCCTGTATAGGGAAGAACTGACATAAAATAGATTACATCACTCTCTCAGTGTTAGCTACTTTCCAGAAAACACACTGAGAGGCTCTCACATGAAAACTTTCCATCCCACTGCTGTACATGCAATGAATCACAAGTGCCATCCTTTCTGAAAAAAAAAAGATTTAGGAGATTTTGGATTTTTTGCATTATGACTAAGTGTTTTAAATTTTCTTCCTTGTTTTTCTTTACTTGCAGATAGTTTTCATTGTACACTGCTCAAAAAAAATTAAAGGAACACTTTGAAAATACATCATATTTCAATACGGGGAAAAAACAAACTGGATATTAGCATTGATATGGACTGGATAATGTGTTAGGAATGAAAAGTGCCACATTGTTTGATGGGAATGAAAATTATCAAACCCCCAGGAGGGCTAAATTCAAGACATCCCAAAATCAAAGTGAAAAACTGATGTGGCAGGCTAGTCCATCTTTCTGAAATTCCTTGGCAGCAACTCAAAATGGTATTCAGTAGTTTGTATGACCTCCATGTGCTTGTATGCATGACTGACGATGTCGGGACAAGCTCTGAATGAGACGACGGATGGTGTCCTGGGGTATCTCCTCCCAGAACTGGACCAGGGCATCGCTGAGCTCCTGGACAGTCTGAGGAGCAACCTGATGGTGTCAGATGGAGCAAAACATAATGTTCCAAAGGTGTTCTATTGGATTCAGGTCAGGTGAGCATGGGGCGCAGCTAATGGTATCAGTTCCTTCATCCTCCAGGAACTGCATGAGTTCTCTTACCACATAAGGCCGGGCATTGTCGAATCCGGGACCACTGCACCAATGTAGGGTCTGACAATGGGTCAAAGGATTTCATCCTGATACCTAAAGGCAGTCAGAGTGCCATTGTCCAGCCTGTAGAGGTCTGTGCGTCCCTCCATGGATATGCCTCCCCACACCATCACTGACCCACCACCAAACCAGTCATGCTGAACAGTGTTACAGGCAGCATAACATTCTCCACGACTTCTCCAGACCCTTTCATGCCTGTCACATGCGCTCAGGGTGAACCTGCTCTCATCTGTGAAAAGCACAGGGCACCAGTGGTGGACTTTCAAATTCCTGTGTTCTATGGCAAATGCCAGCCAAGCTCCACGGTGCCAGTCAGTGAGCACAGCGGGCACTAGAGGACGCTGGGCCCTCAGACCACTCTCATTAAATCTCTTTCTGATCATTTGATCAGAGACATTCACACCAGTGGTCTGCTGGAGCTCATTTTGTAGAGCTATTGCAGTGATCATCCTGTTCCTCCTTGCACAAAGGAGCAGATAGCTGTGCTGCTGATGGGTTGAGGACCTTCGACAGCCCTGTCAAGCTCTCCCAGACTAACTGCCTGTCTCCTGGAATCTCCTTCATGCACTTGAGAATGTGCTGGGAGACACAGCAAACCATGGATATGGCACAACAATGGCACGCATTGATGTGCCATCCTGGAGGAGTTGGACTGTCTGTGGAACCTCTGTAGGGTCCAGGTATCGCCTCATGCTACCAGAAGTGACACTTACCCTAGCCAAATGCAAAACTAGTGAAAAACAGACAGAAAAGATTAGGAAGGAAATAAATGGCAGTGGCCTTCACCTGTAAACTCATTCCTGTTTTGGGCGTTGTCTCATTGTTACCCCTCTAGTGCATCTGTTGTTAATTTCATGAACACCAAAGCAGCTGAAACTGACTAAAAAGCCCCTCAGTTACTTACTTGACCAGATCCCACATGTTTTACTGATTTGATGCAATACTTAGATTAAAAAGTGTTCCTTTAATTTTTTTGAGCAGTGTAGTTTCAGTATCAAATTTTGTCTGTATTTTGTAGCTCTTCCAGCTGGTCCAGGGACAGTCTGTGATGATGCCAAACCGCTGAATGGTAAGTTTTGATTTATTAATTTTTGTTGCAAAATCCTTTTTTTTCTTCCTCATACATAGATGAAATTGTACAAATGAGACAGAGCGACCAGCGTTTACACAAGATTTCATATTAGTATGAACAGTGACCACAGATATCTGAGCCCTGTGCATTTTATTAAGCAGTTACAGAAGAGTATGATTTTCTGTGGAAGTAAAGATGTTTGGACTCGGGACAGCCCTGGTCTTTTCAAGGCCACATACAGAATACCACACAGATTGAGGCAGGTTGGCAAAAAATGTAATAAAAGTAATGTTTCAGTACAGTTGGCTACTCATGGAAGATACATGTACACTAACCATTCAAAAGTTTGGGGTCACCCTGACAATTTCATGTTTTAAATGAAAACTCACACTTTTATTCATGTAGTGATATAATTGCACAAGGGTTTTCTAAACATCAATTAGCCTTTTAACACCATTAGCTAACACAATGTAGCATTAGAAAACAGGAGTGATGGTTGCTGGAAATGGGCCTCTGTACCCCTATGTAGATATTCCATTAAAAATCAGCCGTTTCCAGCTAGAATATTCATACTGTATTTCAGACTCATTTAAAGTTATCCTCATTGAAAATAAACTACTTTTCTCTTCAAAAATCACATTATATATATATATATATATATATATATATATATATATATATATATATATATATATATATATGAATTCACTGTCATGTTAAAGTTTTGGTTTGTGCTTTTTGGAGTGCAGGCGATTTTGTTGTTTACAGTACTATAAAGTCACCTCTGAGTAAATTTGTCAGCAAAATTGAGTGGTGTCGCAGTATTTGGTTCCCTTATATGTTGTTTACATGCAAGTTCACTGCCTTACTGGCTTTTGACGCACAGTGTGACCTTTGTGCACATGCACAAGATAAACAAAACAGAGAGACCCACTCACAGAAAGTCAGTGGTTCTGTTCCTGGGAAGGGCTCTTGAAACATGTCACACGAGGAGAGGTAGGATGAAGAAGAAAAACCTGCACAGTCATGTTAAAAGAAGATGAAGAGTCCTCCACATCTGCCTATCCTAGACTCTGTAAAAGGGGAAGAACTAGACTCGTGGAGCAGACTGGTTCCACCAAAGTGGAGGTTGGCCTCCACACTTGCCATGAAAACATCAAGAGACGCGCCAGTGTTGCCAACTCCTCAGTAAGGAAAGTAGCTGTTGGCTGTCCTCCTAAAAGTCGCTCGAAGTCGCTAAATGACATAATCGCATAATTTGCATATTTCCCAGTTTGCATGTAATTGTAATCAACGTTGTAGGAGAGAGGAATAACGTTGTGGAAAAGACCAAAAAGTGAGTATAAAACACCCAAAATATGTTTTTGTACTAGAGGCTAAATGCTGTGGTTTATTTTAGTATGACAGTGAAGAATCATTTTCATTTATATGCCGCTCCGTAAGTCTGGATGGGATCTGTAGTGACTTTGCGCATGCGCGATTCACCTGCCGTCTGGCCGCGGAGTGATGTGTCCTCTAATCAGACACTGGGGCTGAATCCCAAACCGCCTCCTACACACTATCCCTACACACTACCCCTCTGTTTGCGCGTTCCCGCGGAGGGTCCTCCATATTAAGGGCCGTCCCAAACCGCATAGTGCGGAGGGGGAGTGGACTGTTCAGCCCCGGGCGGTCCAAGTTTGGTAAAACTTCTTGTTTTTTTTTTGTTTTTGTTTTTTTTAGCTCGTGCTTCTAGTGTGTGTGTGAATGCGCGAACTGATGACATCAGGCTGGGCGTCACATAAAAACTCACAACTCCATTTATATTGGTTATAGTTTTCTCATTTTATGCGGAAATTGTGAAATCAAGCGGGACCCGCATATTTCTCTTTTTTTTCGTGGAAATGTGAGATTCTTGCGGGAATTATGCGCTGTTTTGCGGGGATTATGCGGCCTTTTGGGAAATAACTGACCCCCACATAATCAGCGGCATTTTGGTGATTAATGCGGGAATTCATGTGATCGCATAATCGCGTTTTTCTGGAGGGTCTACAATCCAGGAAAAAATAGTGACTGTATATACTATAGATATTTTACATTCCCACCCTCGTATCCTCTCTGCTCTCCACAGCTTGCATTTCAGCTGAATTTTTCTCATGTGTGGGTTGCAGCTGAATTAATGGGTTCCCAGTTCCCACAATGGAAACTGTCTGTCCTTTTCAGATTCATAAATGAGACACATACATTGAAGTGATTTTGATACAATATTATAATTTTCAACTTCAATATTCCTGACTGAACGGCATTTGAAAGATGAGTAGTTTAAAATGTTGTAAGTTTTTACAGGTTCTGGCTTTTAGAATTTGGATGATTTTTATAAACATCTCTTTCAAACCTATCAGCAGGTTTGGTTATCACACAGGTAACAAGATTATGTGTAAAAGCTGAAGATTGCCTGAAGTTGGACTGCCACTCTGTCATCTTCAAAGGCCCAAACAGTCAGTCAGAGGGTCTTGGCAAGTTTCAAGTTGAACTTGCTCTGTACCCTTCTTTGCAGTGGGACACGATATGGGGAATTATTGGAACAAGATGGCTGATGCGAGTAGGACAGTATGAAGAGTCATGGCAGAGGGTACAGAGCAGGCTCCACAGAGCCGCTGGAAGTCAGAGCTGGGAAGTTCAAAATGTGTTTACTTAAAATTAGTAATGTGTTCACAATGCAATTGAGAAGTCACTGTGCCCAACACAGGTGCTGACTTAGTATAATGTCAGGATTAACATGCTGTTTCATGACCATCCAAAACTTACAAACCTCTGCTAAATGTTGAAACAACCAAAACCAATCAGGGTTCTTCAGCTGATTCTTCAGGTCACTGGGTATGGGACAATGGAGCACAAACTGCACCAAAATCAAGCCAAGCATACTGTACATGCTGAATTTATTTATTTTATCAGTGAGCCTCAGTCGCTAGATGCAGGGTAGCAGCTCTGAACCGAGCAACTCTCCCTTCCATTGCTTTGTTTTAATCTCATTAGTTTTATAAATGATTATGTATTATACAGGCAGTTTACTGCCAGCATTTATGTCAGAGAAATAGTCTTTATTTACCAAGGGTAATTGAACTTTTGATTTGTTTTAGATTTGTCGATCACAACCATAACTTACAGATGCTTTGGCTGCCGTGACTCATCCCCGAAACAACTTTTTCTGTGGTATTTTCAGCTGAAACAACGTACCACACCCTGGAGGATGGAGGCGTGGTGGAGTACTGCACCACCACTGTGAGTGACTCCACTCCCACCGTAGTAGCCGCTGTTGAGACTCCGGTGGAGATGCTGGCTTCATCTTCTGCCTCTCCGCCTCCACCTCAGAGTCAGGCCAAACCCCAGGAGCTGAAGAGCCGCATCGCCCTCAACTCTGCCCGCCTACTGCAGGAGCAGAGAGTCACCAATGTCCACATCCGGCAGATCGCCCAGCACCTAGAGGGCCAGAATGAGCTGCTGCAGATGATGCGGCGCTCCCAGGAAGCTCAGGCGTTTGCCCAGGAAAGGCAGGCCCAGGCCCTGGAGGGGACCCAGGCTGCCCTGCTGGCATTAGTGCAGATGCTCAGACCAGCCCTGAAAGACCTGCGTAAATTCCTGCAGAGCGGGACTGAGGTGGCAAACCCCAGCAGCTCAGTAGGAGGAGCACCAGCTGAGGGTGCAGGAACAGAGGAACAGAGCAGGCCCAAAACACCACCACCTCCTCCACAGCAAGCTGAGGAGATGCAATAGACACAGTGTGAGTGTGTGTGTATATGTGTGTGTGCGTGTGTGTGTGGGCCACAAGAGATGCCTTAGGAGAAAATGTATGTTTGATGATTCGGAAAAGCAAAAGCATTGAAAGGAGTATTTTGACAACATTATTTTTTACTGTCTGGCAGTGAGATTATGTTATTTAATACATTGGATCTGATATTGTGATGTTTTCAATGCAAATATGCCAGAGTTTATCACCCTGATGTGGCTTGAACATTTAACTCTTTAAGTCATCTATAGTTGACTTAGAGTGAACAAGAAGTCTGTTTTTTTCAGACCAGAGTCACATTCAGCTGGTTTCATCACCAAGCATGTGCTGTAACCATCATGTCCTCAGAAATGAACAAGATTTAAGGAAGAAAGAGCAGCCTGTGATTCCATACAGGCTGTAGCACTAATGATCAACCAGCAGAGGTCAGTATGTGCACACAAGTTTTATCAAAGGTGGATCAGCAGTGTGATTTATATAGGATGATTTAAATACAGTACTTCCTTAAGTAGGATTTTTACACACTCCAGCTCACATGGTGTTAAACAATAATGTATGTAAGACTGAAAGCAAGGTCACAAAACATTTATTTTTCCACTGTAAAAAACAACAATATTAAAACACCCTCTGCCAACATGAACTTGAAGACATCTCTTTCACTTCACCTGATGAGTTTCCCTCAGCACAGATTGTCAGTACATGTTCATTACAATTTAGAATCTCTTGTGCTTTCTCCTAAATAACAAAATGAACAGTAAGACAGTCTGAAACCAGATAAATGACATGGAGATCCTATATGCAAGAGTGTGAGCAGACCCTTGAGGGTGAAAAAATAATGATCTGATCAGACCGTACATGTAAGACCAGCTGGTAATTGGAATTAGAAAAGGAAGTATACAGGATATTAAAACTGGTGAAAGAAAAGCAACTGGTTCAGCTGAAATGAGCTTATTACACTGATCAATCACAACCATCCATCCATTATCTGTACACCATTTAATCCTCATTAGGGGGGTGGGGGGCTGGAGTGTATCCCAGCTGACTTAGGGTGAAGGCAGAGGACATCCTGGAGGGTCACCAGTCTATCACAGGGCTGCACATAGAGACAAACAATCACACTCACATTCACACCTACGGACAATTTAGAATCACCAATTAAGCTCAGCATGTTTTTGGACTGTGGGAGGAAGCCGGAGTATCTGGACAAACGTGCAGCCCCAGCCACAACCACCTCTCTAATATTGTGTAGGTCCTCCCTCATGCCGAAACAGCTCTGACACATTGAGGCCAGGAGTCTGCAGACCTCGAAAGGTGTCCTTTGGTATCTGGCACCAAGACATTAGCAGCAGATCCTTTAAGTCGTGGAAATTGTGAGGTGGGGCCTTGCAGCTTCTGGGAATCAGGTTTTTGTGGCCAGCACATCCCACACATGCTCAATTGGAGTGAGATCTGGGGAATTTGGAGGCCAAGCCAACACTATGCCAGGAAGCATTATCCTGTTGAAACAGACCATCAGGGAACACCACTGTCATTTTGTAGTGTATTTGGAATGCAATAATGTGTAGGTAGGTGGTATGGGTTAAAGTAACATTAACATAAATGCAGGACCAAAGGTTTAACAGCAGAACAATATTTACACTCCCTCCACTGGCTCACCTTCTTCCTGTCGTACATCCTGCTGTCCATCCCTTCTCCAGGTAAAAACACCTGACCATCCACATAATGAAAAAGAAAACATGATAGATCAGACCAGGTTAACCTTCTTGCATTGCTGCATGGTCCAGGTTAGTTGCTCTCCTGTCCATAGGGGGGACCAGGGTGGAAAATGGATGACTGTTGGTAAAAGAAGGAGGGGAGGAAGGTGTGTTCGTAGGAAAAGAGAGAAGAGTAACACCAAGAGTCTAGGACTGAGAGTAGGGACTTTGAATGTTGGAACTATGACAGGAAAAGGTAGAGAGCTGGTTGACATGATGCAGAGGAGGAAGGTGGACATACACACGTGGACAAAATTGTTGGTACCCCTCAGTTAAAGAAGGAAAAACCCACAATTCTCACTGAAATCACTTGAAACTCACAAAAGTAACAATAAATAAAAATTTATTGAAAATTAAATAATCAAAAACAGCCATTACTTTTGAATTGTTGATTAACATAATTATTTAAAAAAACAAACTAATGAAACAGGCCTGGACAAAAATGATGGTACCTCTATAAAAGATTGAAAACTATTTGACCAGAGTGACATGATTAACTCAGGTGTGTCATTTAATTGACATCACAGGTGTTTCCAAACTCATAATCAGTCAGTCTGCCTATTTAAAGGGAGACAAGTAGTCACCCTGCTGTTTGGTGAAAAGGTGTGTACCACACTGAACATGGACAACAGAAAGCGAAGGAGAGAATTGTCCCAGGACATTCGAAAAAAATTATAGACAAACATCTTAAAGGTAAAGGCTATAAGACCATCTCTAAACAGCTTGAAGTTCCTGTGACAACAGTGGCTCATATTATTCAGAAGTTCAAGACCCACGGGACAGTAGCCAACCTCCCTGGACGTGGCCGCAAGAGGAAAATTGATGACAAATTGAAGAGACGGATCGTTGGAATTGTATCCAAAGAGCCCAGAGCAACCTCCAAAGAAATTAAAGGTGAACTCCAAGGCCAAGGTACATCAGTGTCAGATCGCACCATTCGTCGTTGTTTGAGCCAAAGTGGACTTCATGGGAGACGAGCAAGGAGGACACCACTGCTGAAAAAAACTCATAAAAAAGCCAGACTGGAATTTGCAAAAATGCATGTTGACAAGCCACAAAGCTTCTGGGAGAATGTCCTTTGGACAGATGAGACCAAACTGGAGCTTTTTGGTAAGGCACATCAACTCTATGTTCATAGGCTCAAAAACCAAGCATACGAAGAAAAGAACACTGTCCCTACGGTGAAACATGGAGGAGGCTCAGTAATGTTTTGGGGCTGCTTTGCTGCATCTGGCACAGGGTGTCTTGAAAGTGTGCAAGGTAAGATGAAATCTGAAGACTATCAAGGCATTCTGGAGAGAAATGTGCTGCCTAGTGTCAGAAAACTTGGTCTCAGTCGCAGGTCATGGGTCTTCCAACAGGACAACGATCCAAAACACACAGCCAAAAACACCCAAGAATGGCTGAGAGAAAAGCGTTGGACTATTCTAAAGTGGCCTTCTATGAGGCCAGATCTGAATCCCATTGAACATATGTGGAAGGAGCTGAAACATGCCATTTGGAGAAGACACCCATCAAACCTGAGACAACTGGAGCTGTTTGCTCATGAGGAGTGGGCCAAAATACCTGTTGACAGCTGCAGAACGCTCATTGACAAATACAGAAATCGTTTAATTGCAGTGATTGCCTCAAAAGGTTGTGCAACAAAATATTAAGTTATGGGTACCATCATTTTTGTCCAGCCCTATTTCATTAGTTTGTTTTTTTTTAATAATTATGTTAATCAACAATTCAAAAGTGATGGCTGATTTTGATTATTTAATTTTCAATAAATTTTTATTTATTGTTACTTTTGTGAGTTTCAAGTGATTTCAGTGAGAATTGTGGGTTTTTCCTTCTTTAACTGAGGGGTACCAACAATTTTGTCCACGTGTGTACTGTGTGTCCAGGAGACCAGGTGGAAAGCTAGTAAAGCTAGAAGTCTTGGAGCAGGGTTCAAGTTATTCTATCATGGTGTAGAAGGAGCAGGGTTCAAGTTGTTCTATCATGGTGTAGATAGGAAGAGAAATGGAGTAGGAGTTATCTTGAAGAAGGAGTTTGTTAGGAATGTCCTGGAGGTAAAACGAGTGTCAGATCGAGTGATGAGCCTGAAGCGAGAAATCGAAGGTGTGATGTTCAGTGTTGTTATTGGGTATGCTCCACTGGTAGGATGTGAGCTGGAGGAGAAGGAGAAATTGTGGTTGGACCTTGATGAAGTGATGCAAAGCATCCCTAGAAGTGAGAGAGTTGTCATTGGTGCAGACTTCAATGGACATGTTGGTGCAGGAAACAGAGATGATGAGGAGGTCATGGGCAGGTTTGGTATCCAGGAAAGGAACGCAGAAGGACAGATGGTGGTTGACTTTGCAAAAAGGATGGAAATGGCTGTAGTGAATACTTTCTTCCAGAAGAGGCAGGAACATAGGGTGACCTATAAGAGTGGAGGTAGGAGCACGCAGGTAGACTACATCTTGTGTAGACGGTGTAATCTGAAGGAGATCAGTGACTGCAAAATAGTGGTAGGTGAGAGTGTAGCCAGACAACATACACACGTGGACAAAATTGTTGGTACCCCTCAGTTAAAGAAGGAAAAACCCACAATTCTCACTGAAATCACTTGAAACTCACAAAAGTAACAATAAATAAAAATTTATTGAAAATTAAATAATCAAAATCAGCCATCACTTTTGAATTGTTGATTAACATAATTATTTAAAAAAACAAACTAATGAAATAGGGCTGGACAAAAATGATGGTACCCATAACTTAATATTTTGTTGCACAACCTTTTGAGGCAATCACTGCAATTAAACGATTTCTGTATTTGTCAATGAGCGTTCTGCAGCTGTCAACAGGTATTTTGGCCCACTCCTCATGAGCAAACAGCTCCAGTTGTCTCAGGTTTGATGGGTGTCTTCTCCAAATGGCATGTTTCAGCTCCTTCCACATATGTTCAATGGGATTCAGATCTGGGCTCATAGAAGGTCGCTTTAGAATAGTCCAACGCTTTTCTCTCAGCCATTCTTGGGTGTTTTTGGCTGTGTGTTTTGGATCGTTGTCCTGTTGGAAGACCTATGACCTGCGACTGAGACCAAGTTTTCTGACACTAGGCAGCACATTTCTCTCCAGAATGCCTTGATAGTCTTCAGATTTCATCGTACCTTGCACACTTTCAAGACACCCTGTGCCAGATGCAGCAAAGCAGCCCCAAAACATTACTGAGCCTCCTCCAGGTTTCACCGTAGGGACAGTGTTCTTTTCTTCGTATGCTTGGTTTTTGAGTCTATGAACATAGAGTTGATGTGCCTTACCAAAAAGCTCCAGTTTGGTCTCATCTGTCCAAAGGACATTCTCCCAGAAGCTTTGTGGCTTGTCAACATGCATTTTTGCAAATTCCAGTCTCGCTTTTTTATGACTTTTTTTCAGCAGTGGTGTCCTCCTTGGTCGTCTCCCATGAAGTCCACTTTGGCTCAAACAACGACGAATGGTGCGATCTGACACTGATGTACCTTGGCCTTGGAGTTCACCTTTAATTTCTTTGGAGGTTGCTCTGGGCTCTTTGGATACAATTCCAACGATCCGTCTCTTCAATTTGTCATCAATTTTCCTCTTGCGGCCACGTCCAGGGAGGTTGGCTACTGTCTCGTGGGTCTTGAACTTCTGAATAATATGAGCCACTGTTGTCACAGGAACTTCAAGCTGTTTAGAGATGGTCTTATAGCCTTTACCTTTAAGATGTTTGTCTATAATTTTTTTCGAATGTCCTGGGACAATTCTCTCCTTCGCTTTCTGTTGTCCATGTTCAGTGTGGTACACACCTTTTCACCAAACAGCAGGGTGACTACTTGTCTCCCTTTAAATAGGCAGACTGACTGATTATGAGTTTGGAAACACCTGTGATGTCAATTAAATGACACACCTGAGTTAATCATGTCACTCTGGTCAAATAGTTTTCAATCTTTTATAGAGGTACCATCATTTTTGTCCAGGCCTGTTTCATTAGTTTGTTTTTTTAAATAATTATGTTAATCAACAATTCAAAAGTAATGGCTGTTTTTGATTATTTAATTTTCAATAAATTTTTATTTATTGTTACTTTTGTGAGTTTCAAGTGATTTCAGTGAGAATTGTGGGTTTTTCCTTCTTTAACTGAGGGGTACCAACAATTTTGACCACGTGTGTAGGATGGTGGTGAGTAGGATGACCCTGGTGGTGAAGAAGATGAAGAGGGCAAAGGCAGAGCAGAGGACCAAATGGTGGAAGCTGAAAAAGGAAGAGTGTTGTATGACTTTCAGGAAAGAGTTGAGACAGGCTTTGGATGGTCAGGAGGTGCTTCCAGATGACTGGACAACTACAGCAAATGTGATCAGGGAGACAGGTCGGAGAGTACTTGGTGTGTCATCTGGAAGGAAAGGAGATAAGGAGACTTGGTGGTGGAATGAGGAGGTGCAGGAGTGGATCCAGAGAAAGAGGTTAGCTAAGAAGAAGTGGGACACTGAGAGGACTGAAGAGAGTAGCCAGGAGTCCAGGGAGGTGCAGCGTAAGGTGAAAGTAGAGGTGGCAAAGGCCAAACAAGGGGCTTATGATGACTTGTATTCTAGGCTGGACAGTCAGGAGGGAGAGACTGATCTGTACAGGTTGGCAACGCAGAGAGACAGAGATGGGAAGGACGTGCAGCAGGTTAGGGTGTTAAAGGATAAGGATGGAAGTGTGCTGACAGGTGCCAATAGTGTGATGGGAAGATGGAAAGAGTACTTTGAAGAGTTGATGAATGAGGAAAATGAGAGAGAGCGAAGAGTAGAAGAGATGACTGTTGTGGACCAGGAAGTAGCAAAGATTAGTAAGGATGAAGTGAGGAGGGCATTGAAGAGGATGAAGAGTGTAAAGGCACTTGGTCCTGATGATATACCTGTGGAGGTATGGAAGTGTCTCGGAGAGGTAGCAGTAGAGTTTGTGACTGGGTTGTTCAACAGGATCTCAAATAGTGAGAAGATGCCCGAGGAATGGAGGAGAAATGTGCTGGTGCCCATCTTTAAGAACAAGGGAGATGTGCAGAGTTGTGGTAACTACAGAGGAATAAAGCTGATGAGCCACACGATGAAGCTATGGGAACGAGCCAGACTCTTCTCCTCTGTTGTTTCCAAATGGTGGAGCAAATTACCAAACTCTGTGCATTCTGCTGAGTCCCTTTCTACTTTTAACCCTTGCCACCCGAAAGACGCTCTGGAGCGTTTTCTTGTTGCGCCGCGGTAATCAAAACAAAGCAGGAAAATGAAGCGTCGGCGAGTCTCCCTTTAAACGTGTGCTGAAAGTACAGATTCTGAACTTTCTACCAGTTTTTGAATCAAGTTGATCGGCCAAGTAAAACCAGAGATATGATCAATAATAAACGCCACATTTTTTTACCGAACTTCACCGGAGCTATTTCCAGCGTCTTTTATGCGCGGCGAAATTTTGAACTTTGGACTCTGCAGAGAGTCCTCTCTGCTGAAAGCATCTGGTGAGAAACACAGACCTTTGGAGTTATGCTTGGTGTAGGAAGGAAAATGTGGACCAGATTTTCACAAACCTGGCGTTCTCTGGAGTAAAAACGCGAACTGGATTTCCCCAAAGGTGACTGAGAAACTTGGAGCTGAGTGACAGAGACGCTCTGACGGGGAGCGGCCGCACAGACACGCCCCCAGTCTCTGTGTTCATAGTAAGAGAGTGGAATGTTCTAGAAATACACAGAGGAGAGATGGCCAAAGTGCAGATTTGGAACTTTCCATCATTTTTTAATTTTTTTAGTCAGGTGATAGTTATAACTTTTTGGGAGAGCAGCATGTCCTTCACTGGCTTTGGCCACAGATCACTCTCTCTGCTAGACACCAAAGATGCACAGAAAATGAAGATTTTGTTTCAGATGTAATATATTACTGCTACTACTACTAATAATAATAATAATAATAAAATAATAATAACAATAATTATAATAAAAATAAAATAATAATAATAAAACAACAATAATAATAACATTCATAATAAACATATTCTAGCAATGGAGAACACCAGGACTCTGGATTCTCCCTGTGGTCCTAAAGACTGTTTCTATTGTTTTTGTCATTGTAGAGATTGTGGTGGACAGAAAAAGCTTTTTGGAATGGTACAAATTCATTTATGTAAAATTTTATTGGGACTCCTCATGATTTTGTAAATAGTTTTGCAAAAACGCCTAAAAAAATTCCTCCATTTTAGTGCAAATAGTGGTATAGAACTGTGTTAACTGCTAAATTTGTACATTATTTTATGACAAACAATTTATATTTACATTATAAGTTCTGAAAAAGATTCGTTACACATGTTTATGGTGTCCACAGCAAAAAAATCTAACTTTTTTCTACTCGGATTTTGTATTTTTTCTGCTATTTTAGGTCAAGTGTGTCCATACATTATATCAAAATGTCTAAATAATTATAGAATCACACAGGTGAGGTTGTGCTGAAAAAAAAGATACCAAGCAAAGCAAGATCAACAGCTTTTAAGGTGAAATATAAAGGTAAAATCAGAATTTGTCAAAAAACGGACCTAAACCCCCCTAGGGCCCTAAGGGTTAAAGACAATTGAAGACTCAATTGTTTCGAGAACACCTAGGCACTTAATCTGACTCCACCTTAGGGGTAGAATAAGTCAGGTGGTCCAAAACCCAGCATTTATTTAGCACTGACAAAGATTTAAAAAAAAGGGGGGGGGGGGGGGGGGGGGTGAGGGGTGGTTGGTTGGCAATTCTTCTGCAACCTTTGACCAATCGCACTTGAAGCACTTTTTGCACTTACTACAGGTTTTTCCTTATGTCTGAATTCTTGCTTGTGTTGTACGTCGCTTTGGACAAAAGCGTCTGCCAAATGAAATTGTAGAATTGTAGAATTGTAGAACGAGTAGTTGAAGCTGGACTAAGGGCAGAGGTGAACATCTGTGAGCATCAGTATGGTTTCATGCCAAGAAAGAGTACAACAGATGCAATATTTGCTTTGAGGATGTTGATAGAGAAGTACAGAGAAGGTCAGAAGGAGCTGCATTGTGTCTTTGTAGATCTGGAGAAAGCTTATGACAGGGTGCCCAGAGAGGAACTGGGGTTTTGTATGAGGAAGTCTGGAGTGGCAGAGAAGTATGTTAGAGTGGTGCAGGACATGTATGAGGACTGTAAGACAGTGGTGAGGTATGCTGTAGGTGTGACAGAGGAGTTCAAGGTGGAGGTGGGACTACATCAGGGATCAGCTCTGAGCCCCTTCTTGTTTGCTATGGTGATGGACAGGATGACAGACGAGGTTAGACAGGAGTCTCCATGGACTATGATGTTTGCAGATGACATTTTGATCTGTAGTGAAAGCAGGGAACAGGTGGAGGAGAAGCTAGAGGCGTGGAGGTTTGCCCTGGAAAGGAGAGGAATGAAGGTTAGCCGCAGCAAGACGGAGTATCTGTGTGTGAATGAGAGGGACCCAAGTGGAAGAGTGAGGTTACAGGGAGAAGAGATCAAGAAGGTGGAGGATTTTAAGTACTTAGAGTCAACAGTCCAGAGCAATGGAGAGTGTGGAAAAGAGATGAAAAAGCGTGTACAGGCAGGCTGGAACGACTGGAAAAAAGTGTCAGGTGTGATGTGTGATAGAAGAGTTTCAGCTAACATGAAAGGAATGTTTTACAAAACTGTGGTGAGACCAGCCATGTTGTTTGGTCTGGAGACAGTGTCCCTGAGGAAAAGACAGGAGGCAGAGCTGGAGGGAGCAGAACTGAAGAGGCTGAAGTTCTCTTTGGGAGTGACCAGGATAGATAGGATCAGGAATGAGTACATCAGAGGGACAGCACATGTTAGAGGCTTTGGAGATAAAGTCAGAGAGGCCAGAC
The DNA here is from genome assembly GCF_021347895.1 of Acanthochromis polyacanthus. Lineage (NCBI taxonomy): Eukaryota > Metazoa > Chordata > Actinopteri > Pomacentridae > Acanthochromis > Acanthochromis polyacanthus. The sequence goes on from NC_067130.1 coordinate 22,400,083, forward strand.
TGAGATGGTTCGGACATGTCCAGAGGAGAAAGAGTGAATATATTGGTAGAAGGATGCTGAGTTTCCCACTGCCAAGCAGGAGGCCTAGAGGAAGACCAAAGAGGAGGTTTATGGATGTGGTTAAAGAGGACATGAAGGTAGTTGGTGTGAGAGAAGAGGATGCAGAAGACAGGGTTAGATGGAGGTAATTGATTCGCTGTGGCAACCCCTGAAGGGAAAGCGGAAAGGAAAAGAAAAAGATTCTGTTAATGACATTGTGCTGTAACCTCAGACTGGGATTGGCCATTTTAATTTCTTTGTGATTGGCTGCATATATGCACACACATCCCCATCACAGCTCCCTCACATCATGAATAGGAAGTCCATTCACAGCATAAATGTGCAGGTGGGATACAGGTAGACTGACTACGGTGTCTAAATATTAAAGACTGCATCATAGTTAAACATCTGTCATTCTCTGCACTGTCCAGATCATATGTGATGCTGCATACATCATTTCTAATGTGGAGACCAAGTGGTCTGGGTCTGTTCATGACTCCAGGATTTATGGAGAGTCTAACCTGAGCAACAGACTGCAATGTGGTCAGCAGCCTAAAGATTTTCACGATAGAATTCATTGTCTCCCTCCTTTAATATACTTCAATGTATCCACTGTACATTACAGGAGAGTTTGATGGCCTTCTGCTGGGTGACAGGGGTTACCATGCCAACCCAGACTGATGACCTCATACCCTGACCCTGAACCAGGCCCCCAACAGACCTTCAACCGAGCTCACTGCAGGACCAGAGCCCGGGTGGAGATGACCTGGTAGGTAGATAGGCCTGCTGAAAGCCCGTTTCCAGAGCCTACGTCACCTCAGGGTGACCCCTGAGAGGGCGTGTGATATTACTGTGGCATGTGCTGTTCTTCATAATATTACCACTATTAGAGGATAGCAACACCCTACCCTACAAACTGAAGACCCAGATGATGACCCCGTCCACTTGCCAGCTATCCAGGACAGCAGAGCAGTCAGAGACACCATATGCAATATTCACTTTAGTGTTTAAGTCACCATCACCACCACCACAGCAAATAAAGACATGATACGCATTTCATTTGGTCTTCTTTATTTCCTACAAATAAAAGAGGTAGTTCAGTTAATGTTCCAATAGTTAACATAATTCACCTGTGACCATCACCCACCTCTAACTTGTGCTTCAGTATTTCAATTTCCAGATCTGTGCTCCTAATCTGTTTTTTGGATTTTCTCAGCAAATGCAGTTTGTAAATCCGTTTTACTGATAACTGGGAATACAAAGAGGACATTAAATTATACAGTTGCACATCAATTCAATGGAATGAACCTCTGGTGTTTCCTGAACATCCATCTCACTGTCAATCTGTGCAGTGGAAGTTTAGGAACCATCTTGCTGCTGTCCAGCCATGCTCTGTTAAAAAGGATGAGAATGTGCAATACTTCAGTGGAGGCTAAATGTCACACTCTATATTCCACCCAAAACGTGAATGGGAAGAGAACTATCAGTAACATACCTCTATATGCCTTTCTGGATCTCCCTCTGCAAAGGCAGCAGACACAGTTTAATCCTTTTCATCCAAGATCAGTGATATGTTTCAGTACACTTAAACTACAGTTTGGATAAATCTTTGGAGTATTGCCTACTTACAGTTACATGGTCTGTTGTGGTGTGAAGGAGCCAAAAGACAAAAAAAAGACACTAAAGAGAACTAAATAATCATATATATATATATATATATATATGATTATTTAGTTCTCTTTTGTGTCTTTATATATATATATATATTATATATATATATATATATATATATATATATATATGATTATTTAGTTCTCTTTTGTGTCTTTATACACACACACACACACACACACATATATATATATATATACATATATATATATATATATACATATATATGCATCCATGACCTTTTATAACACCCACTTTACAGGCATCTACTTTCTTTCTGTTGGCTGAGCAGAAGTCTGTGTTAGTTTAAATAGGCTTAATTTTTTAACAGAACATGATATGGATGCAGACTTTTAGGCTATGTGTGGATAAAACAACTGCACAGTCAAACAGCCACTTAATAGTTAGGCTACTTCACGATGTAAAAACATGATCAACATTAAGTACCTCCATGAAATAATGCTGAGGTCTTACCTGTTTGAACAATGTTTTTATATTTTATCTCAAGCTGCTGACACATGCGCTTCTCCCCCGTGGGATTTCACCTAAATCCATCCATCCTCTATACACCGCTTTATCCTCACTAGGGTCGTGGGGGGTGCTGGAGCCCATCCCAGCCAACTCGGGCGAAGGCAGGGGACACCCTGTACAGGTCGCCAGTCCATCGCAGGGCTACATATACAGACAAACAATCACACTCACATTCACACCTACGGGCAATTTAGAATAATCAATTAACCTCAGCATATTTTTGGACTGTGGGAGGAAGCCGGAGTGCCCGGAGAAAACCCACACATGCACAGGGAGAACATGCAAACTCCATGCAGAAAGATCTCAGGCTCCCAGGACTCGAACCAGGGATCTTCTTGCTGCAAGGCGAAAGTGCTAACCACTACTCCACTGTGCAGCCCCATTTCACCTAAATGAAATAACTTAATATTCTACCATTCAGACAGTTTTTCCCTGTAATGTTATTACGATTACAAAGGACTGCATTTAAACTTACGCATTGACCCGGGCAGCAGTGTTCTCCATGTCGTCTCCCTCTCTTTTGCAGCTGCAGTGGTGTTGCACTTCTTTCTAAAAACGTGTTCAAACTCGCCATATGAGCACGTTAAAATTTCCAGTTCAAAAACGCAAACTTTCGCTTCCCCGTTGCCATGGTGACTCTTCGAATTGGGGCTCCATTGATGCTGTCTTTTCAGAGTTGTGGTGCACGCGCTGAACTCCTAGGCTGAATCCCAAACCGCCCCCTACACACTATCCCTACACACTACCCCTCCGTTTGCGCGTTCCCGCGGAGGGTCCTCCATATTAAGGGCCGTCCCAAACCGCGTAGTGCGGAGGGAGAGTGGACTGTTCAGCCCTAAATAGCGAGTCTGCATCGATGCTCACTCTGGACAACTTTTTCAGGAAGTGCAACGTCGAAATGGAGGAGGAAACAACATATTGATGTGAGTTCCACATGCGTCCTTTATTTCTCCCACGCCTTTTTTACACTGACAGAACATCACAAAAAGAGTGATGTAAAAGATAAATCAAAAGAAATAAATCTTCTTCTCTGCTGACGTTTGATTTAATTGTGCACCCCCTGACACCTTAAAATTTGAACACAACTGACAGAATTCATTTATTCATTTGTTGGATTTGAAATGCCAGATAATAGGATTGGAAAAAATGTGAGTGAAAAAAAGTGGGATGCTTTCGTCTTCTGGAAGCAGCAGCGATCCTTGTTAGTTGCAACCTGTGCCACAGCGCTACAGCCATGCACAGTAGGCGTCTTTGTGTTACCATGGCAATGACGTCTTCCGTTTTCCGGTGAGGCGACAGGGCGCCCCATTCCTGACGATCGTATTTATACCCTCCCCCTTCAATAATAGGTGCCCTCCACAGCTGCGAGTGTGACTTCTTTTGGAGTGACACTCGGTAGTGGAGGGGGAGTGTGTAGGGGGCGGTTTGGGATTCAGCCCTAGTGAAACTACTCCGAGTTGATTAAACCAACTCAAATCAGCCGTTGTGAAACCGAAAACTCAGTTTCCTATCTCAGAGTAGATCAACTCAGAGTTGAGGATTAACTCAGAGTTTATTAAATCGTGCGATAGCTCGCGCCTTTTGGCTATCGCTCTGTCGAGCTATCGCGCGATTTCGGAACAAGATTTGCTTTCTAGCATCCCGAGATTTGGATACTGTCACGGATTTTGCGAGCTGGACCTGAGCAGAGAGCCACACTACCAAGGCTGGTGGAAAGAGAGTGATTTTATTGGCTAGGAAGTGAGTAATGGCGGGGGGTGAGAGGACCCAGGGAGCTGGGGAAGAGGCCAGTGGATTGGATACTGGGCCGGGGAGCTCTGGAACCGGGGATCGGCGGTCATAGTTGGACGGGGGAGAACCGGAGTGCGACCGATGGTGGTGGCGGAGAACGATGATCCGTTGGGAGGAGGAGGCCGGTGGAATGGGGGACGTAGGACCGCTGACGATCTGGGGGCCGAGGTGGTCGGAGGGCCAGACAGCGGCTGCAGGCGGGGTTCCGGGAGGGAAGCTGGTGAGGAGGTACGGTCTGTGGAGCGCTGGAGGTGAGACGCAGGCCTGTGGTTTCCGGGTTGGGTCGAGGGAAGCTGGTCGGGGATCCAGGGAGGGGGTCCGAGCAGAATGGGGGATCAAACAGGGGATAACGGTGCCGAATGGTTCGGGAGGACAGACGAGGGATCAGGACAGAGGGAATCCCGGACAGCCGGATCTAGGTGAGGGCAGAGGAGAGAAATTGTTAGCAGCGTCAAAACACAACAGGCTGCGGTAGGCGAGAGAGCGAACTGACAGGTATGTCTTGTTCAACAATCTGGCAGGGTGTGGAAGGCTGAGCCAGTACTTATTGCTGGAGTGTAATAATCGAGATGTCTTCAGCTGTCTGGGACCCTGGGTGTGTTGATTACCTGAGTGGAGTCAGCTGAGAAGCCGAACTCCCACTCAGGTGCCATGCTACAGGGAAGACGGAGGTAGTGGAGCGGATGGGAGACAGAGGGAGAGACAGGAGGACAGAGAAGACAGAGAGGAGCATAATCAGAAAGGGTTTCTTTGGGATGTCAGGTGGGAAACGGAGTGAGAGGCCCTGACAGATACAGACCACAACAAAGAGCGATCGCCAAGTAATGTGGAGGTTTTCGTTCACTTCTCATCTCTAGTATGTTGTGGGACACTTGTCACGGCCGAGTGGGGTATGTCTCTCAGATTGAAGCCTTTAAAATAGAATTAAATTGGATAGTTTGGATTACAACGATTAAAACTGACAACGCACCTAGTAAGGGACTAGGACCCGTTTTAAAAAGGTTCTTAACCCAGAGGTGAGCAGTGCATAACAGAGGATAAAACAATTCTTTCTGTCCAATAAATTTATTCATCTAAAACAAAATAACATTAAGAATAAACGATAAAATACCAATAAAAAGTTAACAGGCTAAAAGTCTTAAAATCAAAGTCACTACGGAATGGGTGACCACTGGACTCGTCATGCGGGGCCTTTTCTTTGACGGGGGTTGAGGGGGAGCTTCTCAGTCCTCAGGGGCCACGGCGCTGCGCCTCGCGATCACGCAGCTCTGGAGCCTGGGAGAAAAGAGAGGATCTGCCAGTGGGGGAAGTAATAACAGGACCACGCGTCTCCCCTCCCGTGTGTGGCGACTCACCGGGTCTGGGCGGCGATATCCAAGCCGCCCAGTATGCCGCAAACACGCGTTGAGCACCGCCGTGCGTTCCAGACCTGCCCCACTTTACGGCTCCCGTGCATCTCTCTCTCGCTCTTCGGTTGTCCTGCTTCTGTGCCGGTGCTGTGCGCCCTTGTTTCAGCCTAATGGTCTTTCATGGTGCTCGTTACAGACCGCCATTCACCGTCGCTTCTGCCCGGTTATCTATCGTGCTGCCCATTGCACGCTGCCGTTCCCCGCTGCTTCTGCTGCCGCTGCACTGCCTGTCTGTCTGTCCGTCTGTCTGTGGCTCGCCATGGCGGCTTGCACCGCCGCGCGCCCTGCGGCTCGCCCTGCGGCTCGCCCTGCGGCTCGCCCTGCGGCTCGCCGTGCTGCCTGTTCCTCTGCTCTGTCTCAGCTTCCTGCCGGCTCTCCTCGGTCTTCGTCTGATGTGTCTTTTGTTTGCTGTCATTGCCCCAGTTCAGCCCTGTTAATTCAAGCTGATTGGCACCAGGTGTGCTCAACCAATGTCCACAGTCTGTTCTAATACACACCGGCAGTAGTGGGTGTGACTTAAACTCATTAGAAACAAACAAAAAAAGGAATATGCAAAGAAAAACAGCACAACAAAACATGCAATTTAGGAACCAACACAAGAATCAAACAAATAATTCACAACAAATATAAGGAAACCACACACCAAATAATCATGCAAATAAGATAATCACAATAAATAAAAGGCCATATTCCCACACACTCGTTGAGACTATCCGAGCCGGTCCAGTGTGGGGAAAAAAGCACGTTAGGGCGGGACTTTGACGCGGGGGGGCAATTTGCCCCATACTTTCGCTAGCTGAGCTGCGAAGCTGCCTGCCTGGCTAAATACTGGAGCGATGTCGAAAATTCATTTCTCCATCACTCACATGTATTAAATGACATATGAAAACAGACCCCAGGTTGAAAAAAAACGAAGTTTCCCTTCAACCTTACTCTATAAAGGAGCAATTATACATGCAGCCCACAATGGTTTACTTTAAATGAATACAATGATATGATGTGAATGCTTAAAAGCCCCAAGAGCCGAAATGCATTTCCAAATAAATATGTAATGCTCCAGAATTCCAGCAATGGAGCGTTTGTGATAAAATCAGAATAACAGAAACACAGTTTCAATATTTAATTCGATTTTTTCCGTCTTCCTCCACTCCTGTGCTTAGACTTTGTGGACGGTCCCTAACTGTCTCCGTGAGACGTTCAAGGAGCCGCTTTCACTCTGACTGACTCACTCTAAAGTCTCGACTGAGGAGGGAAAAGTTCCTGAAGATGCGTAGAAGCTGAGAGCCTGTGAGAAGCCAGACTTCGGTCGTGTCCAGCGGTGTGCAGCTGTTCGGTCCAGCTGGATGGCAGACATGAGGAGCAGCGGTGAGCTTTGTGTGGGAGCGGAGGGCTGTTACCGTGGAGCTCCGGGTCTGTGGGTGTTTGCGTGGCAGCTGTGTGCTCTGGGAGAATCTGTTCATGCTCCAGAGAGGACGAGCAGCTACACGAAAGTTTTAAACTGTTCGAACGTACTTTAAAAAAACAAAAAACTCATTCGGTAGCACCGTTGTAAAGATATATGGGAGGTGTTGTCATTTTTTGGCGATGTGAGGAAGAATAAATAAACGCACCACATGATCTTCACAGCTGTCACTGCTGCAGAAAACTTCACGAGCTGATGTGGTGATGTGGTTGTAAAACTTCTACATGTGTGCCTTTCTTTTAATTTCAGGTCCAAAAAGCACTTCAGAAATGATTAACCTGGAAGCAAAGGAGGATTTTCACCCTTCACTGTGAAGCCAAACACACTAGGCTGCATTTCTTCTTTTCTGTATTCATTCATTGGAGTTTATCCCACCATGAGCACACTCCAGCAGCTGGGGACCATGTCTTTTTTAATGAAAAAGAAGAAGTTCAAGTTTCAAGTGCATTTTACATTGGAGGAGCTGACAGCAGTGCCTTTTGTCAATGGAATGCTTTTCTGCAAGATCCGGCTCATTGATGGTGGGGACTTTGCCATCTTATCATCCAGGTATTTAGAACAACTTCCTCATTGTAACCCACTGAAACCTCTGCTACATATGGAGTGTTGACACTAACTTTGGCTCCACTGATATTAAATGTCATCCCTTTCCATTTCAACATCTAACACACTGCTTCTTTTCCATGGTGGAGTGTATAATTCAGCTGTGTTTGTTGTCAGATTTCCACCTCAGATGAGGGAGACGGTTTGCTGGATGGTGACAGCAGTATGATTGGCACATCTTGCCGTTTAACCTTTAGTACACCATGTGTTACTTCACCCTTGTGTCTCCAGGGAACATAGCCTTTGTGCTGTTTCTCCAGCTCCACCCTGATGTACATTCACTCCGGGATTTAGCCAGCATTAACACACCCTTTGTACAGGGTACTTGGCTGGTTTGCTGAAGGGCGCATGGGCAGAGCTATTTAGGGAATCTGGAGCTGAAATAATTTACTCAGCTACTAGGAGTCTAACTTCTCTCAGAGACGGTTCACTGAAACTACATAAACATCTTTGCCAGAAAGTATTTCCCCATGGAAGCTATTCACAGTAAGGTCTGTGGATTATTGAAGAGTTGGGAAACAGAGGAATGTATTTCTATTAACTAGAATTTTTATTTTGCCTAAGTGTTCTTCATCTGCTGTCTCTTAGCAAATGTTGCCACTCAAACAGACTATAATAGTAATAACAAGGAAAGCACTCAGGGAGCACAGTACCCCACCGAGGTAGCTCAGTCGTTGTAAGATTTCCGCAAAATTAATTTAAAAAAAATTTGTGGTCCACAGCGGTCGACCTGTAGCAGAATCACAATCGTGATCGTCAGCAGGCAGCTGACGTCGTGTTCACTTGTTGTTATAGTTACAGTGATGCCGTGCCGCTATCTTGCAATGACACAGAAATCTTTAACAAAACCGTGGATCCAGACTATAAGCTGCATCACTGCCAAAATCAAAGCACTTGGCTGCATTCCTTGATAATAATTTAATTTCTTTGTTCAGTGGGTATAGGCTATTCAAACAGACAGAAATAGTACTTTATAGCTAATACGCATCAGCATTTGGTTGTTTATTGTAGATCATGTCGTCATTGCATTATTGAACAATGTTATCTCATACTGCAGATTTTCTTCTTATCACGTTGTTCTATTTTGAACATATGCTGTTTCTCTCTGCTTCCAGTCTTTATGCTACGTGAGCCGCATCAGAGCACGGCTTCACCTCTGCTCTCTGTACAGCAATGATATGTCTAAAAGTACATTTCATATTATAGTGAAATGAATGGAAAACGCCCTGGGACTGCCTGAGTACTTACAGAAAACTGTGTCATTTGTGGTATGCTAGTGCAAACATGAAAAACACTGGTACGGTCCTTTCAGTAGAAATCTTTATAAACAGCTAAATGATTGAATAGACTCTTCACCTCTGTCACCTTTAGCCTTTAACCTGCACCTCCACAGGAGTAGTCAGGAGGCTCCCACATGAGGATCAGCAGTTCAGACAGATAACGGAGTGAGGCCGATCAAAACCCTGAAAAGTATTCCCTGAAATCTGAAAGTCAAGTGCACCGAAACTAACAGTGTTCTGAGTCAGCAAATTTACCTCCATGCAAATAAGTCAGCCACAGTGAGTGCAGGTGTTATTGGCTGACTGTTACCTAACCTCCCTATGAAGTGCTTCAGTTATTGCCTGTAAGTACAGTTATTCATCATTAATTTTATAGCTTTAATAATGCCACAGTAATGTTAGAAGATAGGTAAGAGTACAGGAAGCATCAGGAAATAAAGGAAAGAGGTAGCAGCACAAAGAGAAATTGAAAAGTTAAAGATACATATTTGTTTAAAGAGAAAAGTTTGGTCTCAAAGTCACTTAAATGACAAAGATAATAATAAAATAAACAAGATTTTCCTGGAAACCTTGTGGCCTGCCGCAGTTCTCAGCTCTTTTAAAAACAGGGACAGACTCAAATTATATTTGGGACATTTAGCTCTGTTTTGCACTGGACTGCACAACCCTGCAGCTTTTCTCATGTTTCATTTCTCTGTGCTATTTTTATATTATACTTAATTCTACACCTTTCATATTGACTCATGTGTCTTTTATAGCATGTCGTAATGTCTTTATGTCTTATGTAAAGCAGCATAGTGCTGCCTTGCTGTTCAAAGTTTACAAATAATCTTGCCTTGCCCGTAGGAAGTGTGCAGACACAGCACAAGCCAAACAATCCAAGAGAAATTTGCTCACAAACAGACCGTCCTTTCTTTAGCGTGCTTTGGCTCAAAGTTAAATGTTATCTGTTTGCACAGAGGCTGATAGAGTCATGATATGTCCATCTTCTGCCAACAGCAAAGTCAGATTTAACAGTGAGGGCAGGAACACATTCCTGTCCCATACATAATGCAATAGAACGCAGGCGTCGCCCACAACATCAGGCGTTGTTGCACAATGAACAAACAACTGACGAGAGACCTCCAGCTCCACAGCACAAGAAATGACTGATATTATCTGCAGGATCCTTCACGGTGTAGAGCACCTTCAGCTGTTTGACAGGAGCCTACACAAGGTTTTTAATATAACACTAAATTTTTCATAGATTCAGTATTTCTACAAGCATTTAAGGCATAAAGTCTCAAAAGAAAACACACTTGCTACCAAGCTATGTATAGCAAAAGGATTAGAATTAGACTGAAGTGTAGAGAGGTTTTTGGATTGTGTTTGCTTTTGTATAGGCGTTGGCAGTGCCTTTCTCTCTACCAGTTTACAATTAAGTTTTGTACTAGCAGGGGGTGGCTTTGACCACCTTGAGCCCCCATCAACTCTACTACTGCTATTGGCCATACCAGTGTCCATGTTTGACAGAAGTCACACACTGAGCAACCATCCTTTGGCCTACCGACTCGACGGCGTACCAGAATCCTGCGTGATGAACAAAAGATTTAAATTTTTGATTCACCAGTCTTCAGTAGTCAATTGGTGTTTCATGGCCCAGGCAAGCCTCTCTTTCCTATTCTGATGTCCAAACAATGACTTCCTTGCTGCAACTCCAAGTCTTCTCTTCACAGTTGAAACTGAAACTTCTTACTACAACCACCAGCTGTGCTTGAAGCTGTTGTCATGTGAACTGCCTATCACGCAAGCTGTTGACTCTCAGAAACTTGTCTTCTCATTCTGTTGTGTCTTTGGGTCTTCCAGACCTCTTCCTGTCAGAGTTTCCCCCTGTTTCTGAGTGTCTTTTGATGGTGAAGAAAATTGTACTCACTGACACCTTGACTTTCTTCACAATTTGTCTTTAGGAAAGACCTACATTTTTAAGTGTGATGATGATGATGATGATGATGGTGTGTTCCAGCACTACTTTTATACTTTTATCTTTGTATCATTTCAAGTTATTTATTGGATCTGAACTACTCGACTCTCAATTAAAAAATCAGAAAAATTGGGGCATTCTAAAACTTTTGACTTTTGTTAGTGTATATTATATGAACATTAAGAGGCAATCAGTTGTTTTAGTCAAAAGGTTGGATTTGACAAGTGACTCATCAAGACAAGGACCAAATTGTTTTGTCCAGACATCTGGGTTGGAGCACCTTCAAAACCACAGGCCTTCAGTCATGATGAGTACCTACTAACAGTGGACTGAAGAGGAGCATACAACAAACCTTTGAGAGAGTGCTAAGGGATGTCCTGGAATGAGTTTCATCCACTGTGCTCCACCCTACAACCTGAGGATTTACATGATCTGCCACTAGAATCTTGGTACCTGATACCAGAGCCTGGATCTCTGATCACTACCATCCACTCCCATAATATGCGTGTTCCACTTCTGCAATAGAGTTCCACTGATTTTGTGTCTTCTTCTGTCCTGCAGGGAAAACACTTCAGAACTGAACACATTTGTTACATTTCTCAAGCCTTGTTTAATATCTGCCGGAAGATTTGATTTATCTTTAAAGGAGAGCTTATTTCATTTCATTTCATTTATTTATTTATCAGGACAGTGTACAATGACATTAAGCTCAAGAGCAAAGATGTTTGTACCAGACTGGCTGTGGAGAACAGAATAGGTGTCATTTGTTGCAACGTTGGCAAGACTGTCGCAAATTAAATTCTTCCATGCTTATTAGTCCATGTTGTTATGAGCATGTTCTCTTTTCCCCTAATCTCTATAATAGAATTACAGAACGCAAAGTTTATTTTGAGGCACACTTAATCGGCAATAAGCGTGGTTGAAATCTACTAGAATTTCCTTTTAATACTGTGTCTATGAACATGATGAGCTGGAAGGCGGATGAGGTGCAGCCTTGTTAGAGTATAATTTGTTCCTTGTGCTTCAATTAATGTCAAGAATGTGAATACATTGCTGTCAGTATCCAAGGAGTAACTGACTCACAGCAGCAGCATAGAGACACTTGAATCTTACATACTGTTTAACACATGCATGCATTGAACCGTTGCAACTGTAACCCAAACCAGAGGATTTGGTTTAGGTGTAAGAAGTAAAGAATAAGAAGTTTTCAAAAGTTGTTGCATTTACAAAGAGGTTTGGTCAGATAAAGGTGTCCGTTTTCCACAGCAGGAACTTTTCCAAGAAATCTTTTAGGAACTTTACCAATATTTCTAAAGGAGGAATATGGATCTAAATATGGTTCAAGGACCAATGTTCCTGTCATTTCAGAAGACCCAAGTGTTGGGCACATTTCTTTAACCTTTTAGTCCCTGAGCCGTTTTTGAGGCACCTCCACAGCCCCCACCGGCGGGGGCTGTAGGGACTAAGGGGTTAAATGGGCCAGGAAATATTGAAATATTGAATCAGAATCTGTAGCACTGTTTGTCACAGATTGGTAAAAGATGAGCCTCAGACTGCTGTGACATGTCACATACTAAAAAGAGTTCAATACCAGGCATAGAGATGGAATTTTCCTGTAATGTGTATTGACCAGTGTGACCCAGTGGTTTTAAGTTTCCATTTCACACTTGTTAGTTGTTAACTGGACAAATATTGAATCCAAACCCAGTCATGGTGTAAAAAAAAAAAAAAATCATGTTTGTATATAATTCAATTTCAATTCAATTCAATTCAATTTTATTTATATAGCGTCAATTACAGTCAACTCGTCTCAAGACGCTTTACAGAACCCAAATGCCTGACCCCCAGAGCAAGCCCAAAGGCGACAGTGGCAAGGAAAAACACCCTTTTAACAGGGAAGAAACCTCGAGCAGAACCCGGCTCTATATAGGGGGACCCATCTGCCTGCTGGCCGGGCGGGTTGAGAAGGACAGAAGAGGGCAAGGGGGACGGATGGGAGAAGAGGGAGGGGTGGGAAAGCAAGGAAAACACAACACACATTTGGATACATGCATGACAGGATATGTGACACTGACAAAGTATAAGCTAACATTGAAAACTGACTCATAATTTACTCTTATGATGTACGGCTCTGACATTAAACATACTCCATATATAGCTAGCAGTAAAATTCAAACAGTATGTAAGTTAGCATAACAGTATAGTGAAGGCAATGCAGAGTTGACTGGTGGAAAAAGGGAGTTGGAAGCAGAGGGCTGGAGGAAGGTCAGCAGCAGCATCCCACAGTGGACATGGTGGAGACTGGACCAGCTGGTGGAACATCAACCGCAGATCTGAAGCATCCAGCTCTGGGACCAGGGACACTCGGAGAAATAGCACAGGGGGAAACAGAGTGAATGTACTGCAATAACGGTATACATATTAAATGTAAAGGTAGATAGAGAAGGGCTCAGTGCGTCAAGAAAAGTCCCCCAGCAGCCTATAGGCCTATAGCAGCATGACTAGAGGCAGAACGAAGGGACGTCCAAGAGGGAGTCAGCTGTGCAAATGAAGACACAAGCCGAACCCCTGTGGGTCACCCAGTCAGCCCCGACTATAAGATTTGTCAAAAAGAACGGTTTTAAGCCTGGTCTTAAAAATAGAGAGGGTGTCTCGCCTCCCGAACCAAACTGGGAGCAGGTTCCACAGGAGAGGCGCCTGATAACTGAAGGCTCTGCTCCCATTCTACTTTTAGAAATTCTAGGAACAACAAGTAAGCCTGCCAGCTTGAGAGCGAAGAGTTCTACTAGATAATAGGTACTATCAGATCTTTAAGGTATGATGGAGATTGGTTTTAAGAGCTTTATATGTCAGAAGAAGGATTTTAAATTCTATTCTGGATTTTAACAGGAAGCCAGTGAAGAGAAGCAAGTACAGGGGAAATATGATCTCTTTTGCTAACTCCGTCAGTACTCTCGCAGCAGCGTTTTTGGATCAACTGTAGATGTTTGAGAGAGCTATTTGGACAACCCGATAATAAGGAATTGCAATAGTCAAGCCTGGAAGTAACAAAAGCATGAACTAATTTTTCTGCATCACTCTGAGACAGAATGTTCCTGATTTTTACAATATTACGCAGGTGAAAAAGGAAGTCCTACAGACTTGCTTTATGTGGAGTTAAAGGACATGGTCCTGGTCAAAAATAACTCCAAAGATTCCTCACAGAGTACTGGAGGCCAATGTGATGCCATCCAGAGTAAACTTTTGCTTTGAAAGCGAGTTTCTAAGAATGTTTGGGGCCAAATACATGACGTCAGTTTTGTCTGAATTTAGCAGTTAGGAAGTTAAAAGTCATCCAGGTTTTAATGTCCTTAAGACAATCTTGCAGTCTAGCTAACTGATCAGTTTTCATCTGGCTTCATAGATAAATACAATTGTGTGTCATCTGCATAACAATATAAGACCAGTAGATCTCTTTCTTGATTGGAGGATATCATTAGCTTAATTGGCTAGTTAATTTCTGCTTCTACTGATTAAAGCAGAATGAACAAAGCAGTTTCCAGGCTGTCCTAGCTAACATCCATCCCAAGTTGATTAGCAAATAACAAAGAGGCAACATGATGGCCAGTAATGTTTTCTTATGTCAAAAGCTGTTGCTTTCCATCATATTCTAATTTACCTAATTTACTGCTGCCCCTCAAATGCTTGTTAAAGCATAAATAGCAATGTGCAATAGTTGTTCGCATTCTGATGAAGTTCATGAGTTCTGATGGAAGACTCCAAGCGTGACTCCAGCAAACACATCCCACCAGTTTCTTCTGATCAAACTTCTCAAAGCACATTTTTAGACAGGAATAGTTAGTTTTCCTTCATTATCTGTGAACAAGCTTATCTGTTTTTATGGAACATGGAATCTACATTGCTGCTTTTATCAATTATTAACATACATAAAAAATATGTTTGTACTCTATTGTGTATATTTGAACTCTTGTGTCAGATACATTTACTAAAGTGTAACTGTACATCAGTGCAATTTTCATGTACTTGAAACTTTACCTCAGTATTTCTTTTTTTTTTTTTTTGCTACTCTATGCTTGTTCTTTAAATGTACCAGGGAGATAGAAACAGAATCCTGGAACTGTAGTTGTGAACAAATTCATTTATGCAAAGACTGATTAGGTACTAAACTCTGGAAAAGAGTTTGTAATGAAGACAGGATTTTATTAAGTTATCGTGATACCGTTTTCTCCATTGTCATAGCGATTGTGAGGTTAACGGTTAGAAAAACAGTCTTCATGGTGCAAAGTTGCAAAGTATCTGCTTGGATCCAAAAGACATTGCGGCAAATGACCCAATGTAAAAATCTTTAAAATCCATAGAAAATCTGTAAGATCGGGAAAAGACAGCAAAATGTTTTTGATAACATTTCGTTCAAAAAACAACAAAGCCTCTACTGCACAGAATGTCGACTTTTCAATGTGTTCAGAGTGGTGTGTCTTTGTTATTTTAATAGATGTGAGTCCAAAAACCCAATCTTCCACCGCTGCACAGACTTTTATTTCCTCTATTCATTTATAGCATGTAACATGTTTATATATGTGTTGCACACTACAGTTTCCTACATCCTACAAAAGCTAACTTGACTAGTTGGTATGTATTTGGATGCTCTTTTAATGTTCTTAAGCAATGTTTAACTGTACAGTTTTGTGCTGAAGACCATGCAAGGATGTCCACTCTCAATCCCAAGTTTAACCTTTAACCTGCCAGCTACAGCTACCTGTTTTATAGCAACCTGTACACATCATAAAGAACACACCCAAACACACAATTTGCACAGGCTTGTTTACACTAGTTGTCATTTTGTCTCAATGCATGTGTGTGTTCCATCTAGCTCCCTCATCAGGGCAAAATGATAATTTGGATCAGCATAATGATGCAGCTGTGTTTAGATTTTGTGTTAATTAAAACTCAAGATAATGAACATAGAAAACTTTATGCTTGCTTTGCAGTAGCTTTGTCATTGTAACAGTGCCTTGTGAAAGTTTCAGCCCCTTGACTTTTCAACCTTCGCCACATTTCAGGCTCAAACATAAAGATAAAAATTTTAATTTTTTGTCAAGATCAACAACAAGTGGGACACAATCGTGAGTGGAACGAAATTTATTGAATATTTTATACTTTTTTAACAAATAAAACCTGAAAAATGGGGGCGTGCAATATTATTCGGCCTCTTGCATTAATACTTTGTAGCGCCACTTTTGCTGCAATTACAGCTGCAAGTCGCTTGGGGTATGTCTCTATCAGTTTTGCACATCGAGAGACTGAAATTCTTGCCATTCTTCCTTGCAAAACAGCTCGAGCTCAGTGAGGTTGGATGGAGAGCGTTTGTGAACAGCAGTCTTGCAGCTCTGCCACAGATTCTCCATTGGATTCAGGTCTGGACTTGACTTGGCCATTCTAACACTGGATAACGTTATTTGTGAACCATTCCATTGTAGATTTTGGCTTTAATGTTTTGGATCATTGTCCTGTTGGAAGATAAATCTCCGTCCACTCTCAGATCTTTGCAGACGTCCAACAGGTTTTTTCCAGAATGCTCCTGTATTGCTCATTCATCTTCCATCAATTTTAACCATTCTTCCATGTCCCTGCTGAAGAAAAGCAGGCCCAAACCATGAGGCTTGCCACCACCATGTTTGACAGTGGGGATGGGTGTTCAGGGTGATGAGCTGTGTTGCTTTTACGCCAAACATATGGTTTTGCATGGTGGCCAAAAGTTCCATTTTGGTTTTCATCTGGACCAGAGCACCTTCTTCCACATGTTTGGTGTGTCTCCCAGGTGGCTTGTGCAAACTTTAAACAAGACTTTTAATCGATATCTTTGAGAATGGCTTTCTTCTTTGCCACTCTTCCATAAAGGCCAGATTTGTGCAGTGTACGAGCCTGATTGTTGTCCTAATGGACAGACTCTCCCCACCTCAGCTGTAGATCTCTGCAGTTCCTCCAGAGTGATCATGGGCCTCTTGGCTGCATCTCTGATCAGTCTTCTCCTTGTTTCGAGGTGAAAGTGTTAGAGGGACGGCCGGGTCTTGGTAGATTTGCAGTGGTCTGAACTCCTTCCATTTCAATATGATTGCTTGCACAGTGCTCCTTGAGATGTTTAAAGCTTGGGAAATCTTTTTGTATCCAAATCCGGCTTTAAAACTTCTCCACAACAGTATCTCGGACCTGCCTGGTGGTGTTCCTTGGTCCTTCATGATGCTCTCTGCACTTTAAACAGAACCCTGAGACTATCACAGAGCAGGTGCATTTATACGGAGACTTGGATTACACACAGGTGGATTCTATTTATCATCATCAGTCATTTAGGACACATTGGAATCATCAGAGATCCTCACTGAACTTCTGGAGTGAGTTTGCTGCACTGAAAGTAAAGGGCCGAATAATATTGCACACCGCCACTTTTCAGTTTTTTATTTGTTAAAAAAGTATAAATATCCAATAAATTTCATTCCCACTTCACAATTGTGTCCCCAATTGTTGTTGATTCTTGACAAAAAATTAAAAATTATATCTTTGTGTTTGAAGCATGAAATGTGGCGAAAGGTTGAAAAGTTCAAGGGGCCGAATACTTTCACAAGGTACTGTAAGTATGATAACATTTAATCAAGTGCTGCTGTGGCAAAGTCACAATTATCAAAGCTCATCTTTGAATCACTAAACTTTTACATGCTGGATAAGACAGTTTGACTGTGTTTAGTGAGTGAGTGTGCATACATTTTGCAACTTAGCCTCAGATTCTTCCCAAGAAAACAATGACAGTAACTGATGGAAGGAAAGAGTTTGTCAAGCGGGTGTTTTAACCTAAACATATTTGTAGCAGCACTCAAGTGTTCATGGAAAACACTTTGATGTAACTCAACACAAGTGGGCTGTTCCCTGCAGTATGTAAGCAAGACAGTGCAGATGCTGTGCAGTGCTAAGGCATGGAGACATCCACCTATTTTATGAGCATTAAAAATATGTGAATGGAAAAAATGGAAATAAAAAAATCTGCAAAAGGTTTGTTGCTTGACTGAGATAGAAACGTAGTGTATAAACTACAACAAAGTACAGCAGTGCAATGCAATGTTGAAGGAGTTTGAGAATAAATATTTACATGTGACTGTAAACCTCCTCACATTAAAACCTGAACTAAACAGACTTGTCATTTTCCATCTACTGAAGTTAACATGCATGTCCTGGTCTCTAAGTGAGACTGTAGCTCATGTCAACGATCCCTAAGAGGCCAACCAGCCATGTAAAGCACAGCTCGTTAGAGGAGAAAGCGCATGCTTGTATCTACCTGCTGTACAATGGTGTGTTTGTGAAGGCAGGCAGGTTGGGCTGTAAGAAAAGAAGCGGCAGAACCTGTTTGACCATTTTTGCCTCCGTCAGGAAGTCAGCAACCCCAGGCTTGTTGTTTTAAAGAGCTGTAACTTCAGGTCACCCTCCAGATAAGTGAAGTGGGAAAAATTCCTCTGATAAAGTTAATGCGGGAAAAGAATGCCTGCCAATACTGATCAAATACTTTTTCCTGATTGCTTTAAAACAAATAGCAAAGCACGCTTATGTAACACAAGATGATTATATTGCACTTTATCTCAGCAAATCAAAATCTTACTCAAAATTATTCAGAAGGCCAGTAAGACTTCAAGATAGGAAGAGGGATAAGTCAGAAAGAAGTGGCATGCACCAGCATGCTGCAAATCTGCCTAAAATGTCTTTTTGATGCTTACAAAGTACTTAACACTCCATAGATCTACAGACGTGGACAAAATTGTTAGTACTCTTCCGTTAAAGAAAGAAAGACCCACAATAGTCACTGAAATAACTTGAAAGTGACAAGTAATAATAAAAAGATTTACTGAAATTTAGCCAATGAATATCAGACATTGCTTTTGAATTGTGGCTCAACAGAATCATTTAAAATACAAACTAATGAAATTAGCATGGACAAAAATGATGGTACCATAGAAAGATTGAAGATTGACTATTGACCATAGGGGCATGTTAAACTAAGGTGTGTCCTGTAATTAGCATCACAGGTGTCTTCAAACTTGTAATCAGTCAGCCTGCCTATTTAAGGGTGAAAAGTGGTCAGTGGGCTGTTTGGTATCATGGTGTGTACCACACTGAACATGGACCACGGAAAGCTAAGGAGAGATAGACAGGGCAGATCCTATAAAGAATTTATGAAGGGGTGTGTCAAAAGTTTCTTGGCGGGTTCTTATGTAATTTTTCCCGTAGAATCCAGTGAGCCTTGGGGCAAAACTGTATATTGCATATTTAATGAGCTAATTAGCATAGCTTGCATAATTAAATAGATACATTATTTTTTGCCAATTAATCTAATTTCTCAGGGCATGGGATTCATATTATGGCCACTTTTGGTCAATACTAGTCACTTGTGACCTTAGTGCACTTGTATTACATATTATATCTTTAAACAGACTAATTTGCATATTCATACCAACCGATTGGTTGACATGTATCAATACGCACTTAGTTCATCCTCTGCAAATATATTCATTGAATATCTTTGTAGCTATGTGACAGCATCAGATGGTTAACTAAGTTGTATAGACAACAAAAATGCATGCAGTTGTACATTTGTTTGCATATAATTGCACAAACATGAACATCATTATACATAAATGAGTACTTCCATTTTTCACAAGGGATTCAGTGGAACAAAGCTGAATAAGATGGCCTGCAGTCATGATAATTGAAAATGCAAGCAACTAACCATACTTAAACGTATGGTAGAAACTTCAATTATCAAGAAAATATGGAAAATAAGCTTTTCATTATTGTTTGAACAACGTCTGCATAGCAGGAAAGATTACATAACCTGGCAATAGCCAGATTAATAATTGTGTAGTACTTGATAGTACTCCACAATATCAATCTGGGACCGCTCCATGTAAATCCGTTCGGAGGAAAGAGGCATGGATTGGACAATGCAACAGTATGTCCCGCCTCAGACAGGTTTGTTTTTAGCCAATCGCGGGATCTTCACAACGAGCGGAGCCAATTGGTAGATTAAATTCTTACCAAAACCCGTAGGTAAAAAGCACAAACATCTTTACCATCCAGAAATGCGCAAAGCGCCTCTCGTTGTTCTTCCTTCAAAGAAGCGATAGGAGATTCAGCTAAAACTGACTTAATAGCAGCATCTGCACGATCGTTGTCCTCCGTTGCCATGATTGTTTTGATCTACTGGCGCTTGGTGTCGTCTTCACACCCGGATATCCCGCCCCACACACGAATACTGCTGCGTGATTGGCCCCAACCAACTTGGTTCTGTACGAACAGTGAATGCGGGAGCGGAGCAAGATGGTTTCTTGAGAGATTTGTGAACTCACAAATATCGCGAGAAATCAACTTGCTGGCAAGGTTAAAGATTACAACTTGTAGATTATAAATGAAAATATACTTTAAGAAATATGAGAATTAAAGAAGAACATATATGTCAATTTGACCAGGTTCACATAACCCAGGCTTAAAACCTTAAGAAGTAAAATCACTGTCGCTGTCACTGTGGCTGCTAAGATCACTGATGCTTGTACTTTCTACAGAGCTTTTTAAGTCTGTGTCTTGGTCTATGCTGTCAATGTTGTCTTGATCATCTGTGGACATTGAACAGGCTTCAGGCACAAAGGCACATTGTTTAGCTTTTGTCGCAGTGATTTCTGAATGATATTCTACAGCTTGCATGGACGTACAAGGTACTGCCTGTCTGACTTATTGCCAGTCTGTCTGCAACTAGGGTGTATTCTTTGTCATTTTCATCTTCCTCTGGAATATTAATTTTGGCCCATACCTTGGCCTTGTCCTTAATAATCTTCAAACCAGAGCTTTTAATCAACTGCTTTGATTCAGTTTCTTTAATTTTCTTGTTGCACAAAGGACATTTTGGTAATTCTTCAGGATCAACACTCAAAAATGGTTTAGCAAACATTTTAACCCTATTTAATTTGTAATCTTATCCCAGGAAACACTCAACTGGATACATTACTCCTGGAAACAAAATATAATCACATGGTTTAAAATTCTAATTATATCAGGTTTCATCTTTAAACTCACAGTTGGTGTTAGTAGAGAAATTTTAGTCCAAACTATAATACATTTATAGCATAAATACATAGCAGCATATTTATTACATATAGAATGTTGACCTTCTTGTGGTTAACATGACATTAGAAAGTAGCTTATTCCTGGAGAAAGAGAAAAATGAAGAACTTCAATACAAATATAAATCAAAATGGAACATGAACTTCAAAACTTTCAAAAGTCAGCTTAAAAGTAAACTAAACAAAAGTTACCTTGTGCCATAGGAAATCTGCATTAAAAGAAATGTCATGATAATATTAGTGGAATATATATATACATTTAATATCAGATTATTTAAAAAGCATTCATGTGTTGCCTTTGATATTAGATTCAGTATGAGCATCAGTACAGCCTTAATATCAAGTTGAAAGACGTATTTCAGTACTTTCGAAACACGTATTTCAGTACTATATATGTTTATTTCATTCGAATTACTACTAATAACTTTTGTCAGTTGTTATGGACTAGTGGGGTGAACCCAAGCAGCAGGCAACAGACGGGCTGGTAAATTATAGAGAATTTATTAAACAGAAAATAAAACAGGGAAGCACTCTATAAGAGAGGCACAGGGAATGAACTGAACGGGGAAAACTAAACTAAACTAAGGGCAGACCAGACGGCCAAAGTGACAATTAAAATAAAACTGAACTAACAGGGGAGAGGGGTGACTCACAGACTGTCTGGAGGTTGGAAGACAGGATGGAGGCTGAGTTGAGGGAGTGTGGCGAGGGCAGAGAAGCAGGCGGACCAGGAGCGGATGGAGGGGGCATAGCGGAGGAGGGGTGATGAGCCGACGGAGTTTTCCTGGATGGGGAGATGAAGGCAGAGCAGATGAGGTAATCCAAAAGGGAGACAGAGTCCAGGGAGGGATGTGTGTGAGGCGGAGAGCGGCACGCATGTGGCGATGTGTGGCATGTAATGTCCCAGCGTCGGAGCTGTGTGGAGAGCCAGGCTTTTTTGATTACTGATTTACTGATTGATAATTCACGCCGGCTATGTCTCCAGCACAGCCGCTCGTCATTAATTTGATGAGCCAGCGCACAGAAGCGGGAGGGGGCGTGACATTAGTTTCAAGTTTCAGTGACCATTGTGAGTTTTCCCTTCTTTAACAAAAAGGTACCAACAGTTTAGTCCACATGTTTATATGTTACATATTAAAGGAGTCAGATTTTATGTCGTTGCTAGAATCCTACATTAGCACAAACTGTTTTGTTAAGTTCGGAAATGTTTTGGTGGTTTCACCTGAGAGAATTCTCCATTTCTGTTTTTGACCTTTCTTTTTTTTTTTTTTTTTTTTTTTTTTTTTACATATTTTCAAGCAGTTTAGTGGCTGCTTGCTTATATTGCCAACTTTGTTACAGCAAATCCAATCTAATCACACTCAGATCAAATTGTTTCAACTCCAACTTCCTTAAAGATTTAAATTATATTTTTGATGCACGTGGACTTAGTGAACTGGAAGAAGAAACTAAAACCTTATCAGCAGAGTTAGTTTTTTGGTTACTATTGACTAAAGTTACTCTGCCTAATGTGAAAATTATTACTCATTGGATGAAGCACACAGAGAATTAGTATATACTCTCCATTTGCTAACAGAACTTTAAAGGCTCTTTTTAGCTCATTTTCTTGGTTTTTCAGTCCACTAACTCTGCTCTTATCAACTTTGTTTCCAGGTGCAGGCACCTAATTTGAGCAAAAAGACACTCTAGCGTAACTGCTCAGCATTGAATGACATACAGACCAAGATAGCAAATGATAAAGAGCTGGCAGAGACCACAACAGAGCTCAAAGGATGTGAATATTGGACGTACATTCCTTACATGTATCAAACATAACTCCAAATGAATAATGTTGTCCTGTGTATCTTGGATGTGTAAAAACTCAACAACTTTAAAGGGTGTCAGATTTTTCTGAGGTCCCCAAGTGTACACGAAAAGTTATGGCAATTTTAATTTTGTTGCAGTGGTACAACATTGACACTATTTTTGAACAGAACAGGTTTGCAGTGTCAGTATTTTCAATAATTAAATAAATGTGCAGAAATATATATTAGAAAAAAGGTATATTTGAAACTTAAGACAAGGATGAGAGTTTGACTTAGGATGTGTCAGAGGTATTCACTAGTGTGTTTGTAGCTGTACAATTACATGTAATATAGAGAAGGGTCATGGGGTTACCTGGCTACTGGGCAGATTTCCATATTGTTTGCACTGCCTGCATTAATGTTTCAAAGGACAAGCATATGGGACTGTTTGTTCTCAGCTCAGCAGCAGGCTGAGTCTGCACATGTGTGTTGTGTAACTGAAGTGCTGAAAGATTCCCATGTTAAGTTTCCTTTTACATAAGCTGTGCAGCAACAGATAACATCAGAGTTTAGCAGTCAGGTTAGGACGAGCCCAGCTTGCTGAGGTCCTGTATGTGACTGATGTGTAGAGGAGCTAGTAAACTACCACTGACAACTTTAGTGTTAGTTTCCTAAAAACACTGCTTACATGTGCCTCTTATTTGGTTGGTTAGTAAGAAGAGTCAGGTCCTGTTGATGGACTGATGTGGCGTCTGCAGAGGAGGTGCAGGTGTGAGCAGCATGTTAGCAGAGCAGCAGCAGCCTTGATGCTCTGTCTGTGTCTGCACAGGAGGCGTTCAGGGGTTTTATTTAGCCAGCAGTCGCTCAACAGATGGTCACTGTAGCTAGATAAAAATAGACCTTTGGGTGTTGGAGGCTAATAGCACAAATAGAGTGGGAGCTGCTCTGATGTCAATGCATTGCATTATATGCAAAATAGGGAGCACTTTTGGATTGTTGTGGCCTTCATCTAAAGAAAGCTACTTCATATTCTCTGAAACAGTTTCAGGTTCACTGTCTTCCACAAGGATATCTTGGTAGCTGCTGACTGAGGCAGGAATAGTGTTTATAGATAGCGTTACCATCTCTACAGGTAAAGAAAGTGACTTTTTAAAAAAAAATCAAACGATAGAACTGTCATTTTAATCAAAGACTTACCCAAACACAAAACAAATTTAGACATTAGCTGATTATATTCATATGAAAATTTGAAGTGTACCCAGACTTGCTAACACTTCTCTGTAGTGGCGTTTAAAACCTACAAGCTAAAGGTTAAATCTTCCTAGAATTCCAGGTTCTATGAGGTCTCTGCTTTCTGTCCTCTCATGGCAGCTCGAGCACACCAGCTCACCTATGACTCTGCTCAAACACCGTACAACCACTCTATGCTATACAGTGGTAAGCTGCAATATTTGAGTAATTAAGTCATTCACAATTGAGCCGCAACCCAATTTAGAAGAAGAAAAATTATCCAGGAGTTGGTTCTTCTACTTCTCTGTACAGTTGATGAATTGCATATCGCAACAATCCCAGTTAACCCCATCTCGTGCATATGCAGTCATAAATCCACAGGAGCATGTATGTTCTGGACATTCTCTTCTCTTGCTGTATCAGTTCCAGGGGTGATTCCCAGTAGTCATGTTTGCACTGTGGAGCCTGTTTGTTCGGTGCCTGGAATATGAAATTATCAGCTCAGTTTGTCGCTTTGTCCCTTATCTGACTTTGTTGTAGTTATAACAATTTTAGTTATAGCAGTTATTGTTGTAATTTTGTTTTACCTATATCTATTGCTGTATTTGGTTGCAAACCGTAAGTGTAGGTAACTGAGAAAGAGAGAGGGAAACATGTCCTTTACCAAACTACATGTAGATAAACACCAAATGTGTTTTCACTGAGTGGAAGTGGAAAACCCCTCAACAGAGTGCTGAGTCTGACGCGTCACATATCCCAGGATGAGATCATCTGGGCCATCAGCTGCAGGGCCTGCTGTGCTTTCTTTCTAACAAAAGACAGAAAAGACAGTTGATACAATTATTGATGTAGATAGCAGACTTTTAATATCATTTCCTATGTTTAGGAAAACGTTTACACCTATCTGGCCTTTCACATGTGCAGCCTAGAGCAGTTAAGTTGTGAGATGGTAAATACTCTCCACCACAGATTTATCCTGGGCAACAGTTACCACCAGGTGTGATAAAATCCATAATTCAATTTGTCTTTTTGAGCCCGTAAATCCTGTCCACTGTAGACTTGTTTAAATCTCCTGTTAGATTCACTGTCTTATAAACTGTGTAAACAAATCTTTTATTACCTTAATTTTATGCTCCTGAAGTCAAACAGCCATCGCAGTCAATAAAGCATATTTTAAGGGAACCATCCTCTACCCCTCAAAAGGTGACATTTACTACACAAAGCTAAAGCTGGTAAAGCCTTTTTCTAGATAAATCAGAAAGACAAGTCTTATTTTTATACATTCCTTTAAATGACAGATGATACAACCCGGACACTATTTTAGTTTATTTACTACAGAGGCATTAATTTAAATCACAGATGATATATTAGTTTCTCTCTACAAAGCACAACAATAACAAACCCTTAGATGCTGAAATCATGCCAGAGAAATGATCATTTCTGTTTTCGGAATTTTTTTTTAACTGAGCCATGTTGGCTTTTAAAAAAGATTACTTTTCAGACTGAGACAATATGTTTTTGGTGCTGCTTTCTTGTTTTTTTCAACCAGTAAGCTCAGTGTCATGCATTTGTTTCAGTCAAAACATTAAAATGTTAGTTTTTAAGAAAATTGAATTTAACAAAACCATGTGAATGTGATGATAAGATTCAATTTTAAAGAGCATGCATTCTGCTACATTTATGGAAATTTAGGCCCATAATCGGACACTTCCAGAAATGCTGCTGACCATGTTTTCGTTTGTAAACTCAGAGGTTGCATCTTAGTCTGGATTACGCTCATTCTCCTGTAGAAGATGCAAACAGGGGCACCAGTGATCAGAGATGAAGGCTCCTGAGTCCACAGGGCTCAGACATGGACTGTCTACCTGGTAGATACCAGGGTTCATAGAGATTCATTGTGTTCAAATTTTTTGTTTACACCTAGATCAGCAGTTCTACACTAAAGTGTACAACAGTCTGATTCTAGTGTGTCTATGTGTGCAGGGAGGAGGTGCAGCAGAACTGTGTTCGGTGGAGGAAGAAGTTCTCATTTGTGTGTAAAATGAGTGCTAATCCGATAACTGGAGTGTTGGACCCCTGCATCTGCAGAGTGTCTGTACGCAAGGTAAGCTACAATTTCCAACTGCCATTTCTCCTAGCCTCTCGGGTGTCTGAGCGAACTCCATGGATGTTTTAAGATAGCTGGAAGAAGCACCACCACTCAGCCTTGCTGCCCATTTGTCTCAGTAGACACTGCAGTTTCTCAGAGATAGCTTAAATTCCATGCAGCATCACAACCATTCTCCCCATGAAGTATCCCCATAAAAGAATCTGTTTAACTATTCAAAGGACACATTGAAAAGGACACATGAATAGTTGTTACTCTTCTGTTGTAATTTTTTTGAAAGTTCATGATGAATTTATAATTTGTAAAATCTCTTTGGCCTGTAGAAAAAACGAGTCTTGCAAAACAAACCTATCCTTCCATCATCTATATACCAGTTAATCCTCATTAGAGTTGTGCGGGAGCTGGAGTCTATCCCAGCTGACTTAGGGTGAATGCTGGGGACACCCTGGACAGGTCACCAGTTTATCACAGGGCTACATATACAGACAAACAGCCACACTCACATTCACACCTATGGATAATTTAGAATCAGCAGTTAGTCTCGGCATATTTTTGGATTGTGGGAGGAAAACCGGAGAAAACCCATGCATGTACAGGGGAGAACATGCAAACTCAGGGGCATGGAATTCAGCTGCAAAGTGACAGTGCTAACCACCAATCCACTGTGCAGCCCCAAAACAAACCCTCTCAGCTGTATCTACCTGACTCCACCTACAAGTCAATCATAGAGTTCAGCTCTTTAAAGTAGAGGTCATTCTATCATTAATTTACAGGTAATGCAGTCTTTCCCTCCACTAAACAGGAATGACATTACTGCATGACAAGTGTAATCTCCAGTATATCTGGTTTGTAGTAGGGCACCTGGTCTAGTCATAAACTCCAGGTTTTATTTTGATTTTATACTGTGTTTATGGATATGACTGTAGAGACAGTCAGCAGTCTGAGAGAGATAGTCAGCAGCATTTGGTCTTCACTGTTTTTTGCTCTTTGTGTCTGCAGGAGCTCAAAGGAGGAAAGGCATTTTCAAAGGTAAGTTTAGTATCTATTTATCTACTTTAAAGCTGCTACAACCAAAACTAAAAACATACCTAAACTAAGTTCTTATTGATCCCATCCAGATTAGCTGTCCTATTGGACCTGAGTGGCTCATAAAGTTTAAAGTGCTCTGCTTCCTTTATGAAACGCACTTTTACTATATCAGTGGTGGTAAACTCTGTTAAATTACAGCATGACTACATCCTTGAGCCTTGTTACCTTGGCATGTGACAGGGCACAGTCAAAGGGTAATGACTGTGAGAAGTGGTCAGTAATAGATCACACTGTGTTTACTACTGTATGTATGTGTGTGTGTGTATCTGTAAGGGCAACTGTACTCATCAGCTGTTAGACTTACATTAGGGCTCCAGCTGTGACAAATGACTGGAATATTGTTGAGTCACACCCTTATTATAGGGCTGATGTTTCCTGCAGGTTAATTACCACAATGTGTCCATGCTAAGTGATGTATGTACAGTGTTTTATCATGGGGGATTTGATGTGTCTCTGTTTGTAGTGTCTTCATGGACAGATTGTAACACAATGGGCAGATGACTCTCTTTCATTCTTTGTCTCTTTCTTTTATGTGTCTTTGCGGTTATTGTTTGTCTCTTTGTGGTTGTTTTGTATCTATTAAATGTTTGGAGTGTCTCCTTGTGGTCATTGTATATTTCTGTAGGGTTGCTTCATGGCTACCTGGGGTCTTGTTGTGCTTCGTTATGTTGTTTTGTGTCACTGTTTTTTTGTGTACTCTCATCTTCTTGGTTGTTTTGTGTCTCCTTGTCATACTTTTCTCTCTCTCTTTCTCTCTCTCTCTCTCTCTCTCTCTCTCTCTCTCTCTCTCTGGGGTTTCGTCTGTCTTTGGGTTGTTTTCTGTCTCTTTGGGGTCATTTTATGTTTCTTTATGGGATTTTTTTGTGTCTCTTTGTGACTGTTTTATGTAGCTTCTTGACTGTTTTGCGGGTAGCATAAAGGAATAGCTTCATCAAGGATAGCCTTTGAAGACATTTTTGGATTTAGTAGACACGGGATAAATTTCTTAATAGAGTAAATAATTATAACAAACCAACGGCAACACAAGCTGTAGACCTCAATGAGGAAGCAGCGCTGAATGGGGAAAACACTGTGAATGGGGAGGTTAAAAGAGGTTGTTGACTTCTACATAAAGTCACCCTCGACTGCTGTCTATCATTCACTTCCTCACATTCCACGACTGATAGTTGTAAACAGAGAAAATAAACCTTTAACAAAAAGGATATTACAAATCAAACAGGTCCTGCTGATTCTCATCTGTGAAGCTGCAAAATAGAAAGTCATGAACAGACCCAGTCTAGACTTTATTCTGAATCTATAGTTAGCTACATTTACACCTTCGCTGTTTTCACTTTTTTTTCTTACGTCTGTGTGTTTGTCTGTGTGTCTCCAGCTAGGATTTGCTGATCTCAACATTTCTGAGTTTGCTGGTTCAGGCTCCACAGTCCGCTGTTGCATCCTGGAGGGTTATGACACTAAAAACACTCGGCAGGACAACTCCATCCTCAAGGCATAAAAATCACACACAGAGACATACTCTTACTGAACTGACCTGCACAGAGGTTTAGTAACATGTTTTATTTTTTTTTTCTATAGGTAACAATTGGAATGACTCTTCTGTCTGGGGATCCCTGCTTTAAAACGTGAGTTCCTTTTAATTATCTGGAACTGACACATATAAAATCAGAAGCAGAAAAGCTTTTAATGCCACATGAGTTTGCACACACAAGGAATTTGACGTGTATAGAGTTGCAGTACTCAACAACAGCAACAGGTAGTATAAGAATAACTGTACAAATCTAAATCTAAGAAATTCTGAATTAAAAGGCTTTAAGTATAACACTAAAAGAAGTACTGTGTAAAAGTAAATGTAAACAGGGTAGTTGAAAAAAAAGACAAATTTGCTTAACTAATAAATTAGAATACAATTTAAGTTACAATATTGCACATTGTTATTAAGGTATTGCACCGTAAAAGTATTGCACATGAGGTTGAATATTGTATATGCATTGAATATTGCAGTGGTAGTGACAGGAGTCCTTAATGATTGTTCATGAGGGATATGGCCTGAGAGAAGAAGCTGCTCCGATGCTGGGATGTTCTGGTGCTCAAAGTCCTGAAGCGCTGGCCAGAGGGCAGCAGGTCAAAGAGGTAGTGACCTCTGTGGAAGGGGTCTGAGAGAATTTTTCCTGCTCTTTTTCTCATCTTGGAGGACTTCAGTTCCTGAAGGGAGGGCTGGGGGGCACCGATGATTCTCTCTCCCGTCCTGTTTGTCCATTGCAGTCTCCGCACATCTGATTTGGTGGCAGACCTGAACCAGACAGTTAGAGACAGACTGAGTGATAGCTGATTAGAACCGAGTCAGCAGCTCTGTGGCAGGTTGAATTTCCTCAGCTGAGGAAGGAAGTACAGTCTCTGCTACCTTTTTCACCACAGTGTCTATGTAGGTCTCCCATTTCAGGTCCTGGGAGATGGCTGTGCCCAGGAACCTGAAGGACCAGGGACGGCTGGTATAAAGGGGCTAACAGGGCTAAGCCCTCCCAAGCAAACACAAAAAAGATGAGAAAATTATTTTTTTAAATAACTTACAACAGATTGTTTTAAGTTTAGGTGAAAAAAAGGGTAGCAACAGCACCAATCAGTCAGAAGAAAAACATAGAATATCTCTAAATGGCCTTATTTTTTACAGCCCCAGCAGATACAGTCCACTTTCATTCATTTCGTTCTTGTAAGTGATTGACAGGTGTCATGTCCCGCCTCCATGATTTACTGATCATTTGGGCTAACTTCACTCAGCCCACAGGCCACTGACTTTTGACCAATAGCAGCGAGTTAACACAGCGGTGGCTTTCATTCATTTCATTCTTGTAAGTGATTGACAGGTGTCATGTCCCGCCCCCGTGATTTACTGATGATTACATGTCGCCAAACAGTTGTAATAAGACAGTTGCAGTCGTTGCAGTTGGAACACGTTTTGTAGTGGTGTGTGTGTGTGTGTGTGTGTGTGTGTGTGTGTGTGTGTGTGTGTGTGTGTGTGTGTGTGTGTGTGTGTGTGTGTGTGTGTGTGTGTGTGTGTGTGTGTGTGAGTGAGAGAGTGAGTGAGTGAGAGAGTGAGTGAGTGAGTGAGAGAGAGTGTTGATGTAGAGCACTAAAAAAGTATAGTGTACCTGTAATTGATGTAACTGTGTGTGTCATAGGTGATGTTGCTTTTGCAGCTGTGTTAACCATTTAATCGGTATTATGCATTGTTAGCCCACCCAACAAATTTCACCACCAGCTGCCACTGTGAAGGACTCCACGGCAGTCACAGTGCTGTTCAGGATGGTGAGGGGAGGGGATGCAGGGGGTTCCTCCTAAATTCCACGCTCATCTCCACTGTTTTGACTGCATTGAGCTCCAGATTGTTGTGACTTCACCAAACAAAGCTGCTTCACCTCATGTCTGTAGGCACACTCATCACCATCCTGGATAAGCCCAACAACAGTGATATCGTCTGCGAACTTCAGGGGCTTCATAGATGGGTATGAGGAGGGAGAACACACATCCCTGGGGTGCGCCAGTGCTGATGGTGCGGGTGCTGGATGTAAAGTTGCCCAACCTCACAAGCTGCTGTCTGTCAGGAAGCTGGAGATTCACTGACAGGTGGGAGGGGTTGGACAGACAGCTGGGTGAGTTTGGGCAGGAGGAGATCTGGGATGATCGTGTTGAATGCCGAGTTGAAGTTCACAAGCAGAATCCTTGCATAGGCCCCTGGTCTGTTGAGGTACTGCAGTATGTGATGCAGCCCCATGTTGACTGCATCGGCCACAGACCTCTTTGCTCGGTAGGCAACTGCAAGTGGTCCAGCAGGGGTCCAGTAATGTACTTGAGGTGGGTCAATACTAGTCTCTCAAAGAACTTCATGACCACAGATGTCAGAGCGACAGGTCTGCAGTCATTCAGTCCTGTGATCTTGGGTTTCTTGGGACTGGAATGATGGTGGAGCGCTTGATTCAGGAAGGAAGCTCGCACTGCTCCAGTGAGCTATTGAAGATCTGAGTGAAGATAAGTGACAGTTGGTCTACACAGGATTTCAGGCAGGCAGGTGAGACTCAGCCTGGGCCTGCTGCCTTCCTGGTCTTTTGTTTCCTGAAGAACTGGCAGATGTCTTCTTCACAGTTCTTGATTGCAGCCTTGAGTAAAAGGTAGGGGGTGCGGGGCTGCAGAAGAAGGGAGAGCTGGGGCTGTAGAAGGTGTTGATGGCTGTGTGAGGGGATGGTCATTGTGGGTGTGGGGTGTGAAGTCCTTTTCGAACCTGTAGTATAACTGGTTCAGGTCGTCAGGCAGTTGTTGGCTCCCTACAGAACAGAGGAATAGAAGCTTGTAGTTAGTGATACGCTTCAGGCCTTTCCATACTGATGCAGAATTGTTCGCTGAAAGATGACTCTTCAGCTTCTTCGAGTAGCTCCTCTTAGCTGCTCCGATCTCCTTTGTCAGTGTGTTTCTGGTCTGGTTGAACAACACTTTATCGCCACTCCTATAGGCGTCTTCTTTGGCCCAACGGAGCCGTCTCAGTTTTGCAGTGAACCATGATTTGTCATTATTAAATATTAAATGAGTCCTCGTGGGAACACACAAGTCCTCACAGAAGCTGATGTAGGATGTCACAGCACAGTCAGCTCATCCAGGTTATTATTAGCAGCTTTAAAGACACTCCAATCCGTACAGTCAAAGCAGGCTTGCAGGTCAAGCTCTGCTTCTTTTGTCCATCTCTTCACAGTTTTTACCACAGGCTTAACAGTTTTCAGTTTCTACCTGTATGCTGGGACTAGATGGACAGGGATTGAAGACCCCCACAGTTGCTCTGGGAAAAATAGAAATAATATGATTGTGAGAATTTTTTTGTAATACATAATATAATATTTAATGATTTCACCAACAGGCCTCTCAGTACTGCTAAATCTGTGTCCATCCGTGACGAGGACCCCACCTTGCAGCTGGACTGTAAGGGGGAGAGTACTGATGCCACAGTGCAGCCACTGGGAGGCATCGTGGAGAGAACTTGTGCCTTCAAACCCCGACAGTCATCAGTACGCAGCTCAGGTAACTTCACAGCACCTCTGTCTGCTTTGGTCCTCTCTGACCAATTGGTACTGAAGACATACTGATGGCAGGCTGGATTGAATAAAACAAGGCCCATGTTAGAGTAAAAGGGTATTACCTTTTAATGCAAGATGGTTAATGTGTCACCAAAGCAAGCAAGTAGATTAAACTATTACTTACCAACACGGTCTCACGGGGATTCGTGAAACTGTCACGTCAGTTTTTGTTTCGGTTTCGTGCGCACCAACACGATGTCGTCATGTTTTTCGTGCCGCTCACCACGAGCGAAACCCGCTGTGGTAATCACATCTGAAAGTGGTTTATACCGGCGGATTCATGACGATCTAAGCTGTCCATCGGCGTTTGCGGCCGCCGCTGCGGCCGCCACTGCGGCCGCCGGACATTCTTTAGATTCCTATGCAAATTCAGCGGATTCATGACGATCTAAGCTGTCCATTGGCGTTTGCGGCCGCCGCCGCGGCCGCCATTGCACCAAAAGCTTCCTATTGTGGCCGGATGTCTGGCGGCCGCAATGGCGGCCGCGGCGGCAGCCGCAAATGCCGATGGACAGCTTAGATCGTCATGAATCCGCTGAATTTGCATAGGAATTTAAAGAATGTCCGGCGGCCGAAGCGGCGGCCGCAGCGGCGGCCGCAGCGGCGGCTGCAAACGCCGATGGACAGCTTAGATCGTCATGAATCCGCCGGTATAAACCACTTTCAGATGTGATTACCACAGCGGGTTTCGCTCGTGGTGAGCGGCACGAAAAACATGACGACATCGTGTTGGTGCGCACGAAACCGAAACAAAAACTGACGTGACAGTTTCACGAATCCCCGTGAGACCGGGCTGTACTTACACTACCATTCAAAAGTTTAGGGTCACCCAAATAATTCCATGTTTTCCATGAAAACTCACACTTTTATTCATGTGCTAACATAACTGCATAAGGGTTTTCTAATCATCAGTTAGCCTTTCAACACTATTAGCTAACACAATGTGGCATTAGAACACAGGAGTGATGGTTGCTGGAAATGGGCCTCTGTACCCCTGTGTAGATATTGCATTAAAAATCTGTCGTTTCAAGCTACAATAGTCATTTACCACTTGAACAATGTCTAGACTGTATTTCTAATTCATTTGTCATCTTCATTGAAAAAAATGCCTTTCTTTAAAAAATAAGGACATTTCTAAGTGACCCCAAACTTTTGAAAGGTAATGTATATATGATTTGAAATCATTCTGAATTTTTCTTATTGTTAGCAAACCTCATGAAACGACAAGAACACACCAATGTAATAATTGCTGGGAATTCAGCTATTCAGTATATGTGAGCACAGAGAGTAGGAGAGAAACGGAGAGCTTCTGTGTGAATTCCACCTAAAAATTGCACAATTTATTAACTTTCTCTTTATTATGTGATATTTTAAAATATTCCAGTACTTAAAAAACCTTAACTCTTTGGAGTCTCATACTTTTAACTGAATGGGACTCTGCTGCTATTTATTGTGTAAAAATGTGACCTGAACTTTAGCTGACCAATAACAAGAGCCAAAAACAGCTGACACTATGATGCAGCAATTACTGAGTGATGAAGAGAAACATTTGTTACATTAAATAGGACCATTTTTAGAAAAAAAGTCAATGTCTTGCTCCTCCCTACTGTCACTCATACGCAAACATCTTCATTCGCTCCTGCATCAAGGCTGTAATAGTCCCTGTTTTCTAGACTATCAGTTAACTGAAAAAGGTTTCAGTTGAGTTGATTTTGAAAAACATCAGCATGAATCCAGGGTAAGAGGGACACTGTGGGTGTTGCTGCTGAAATGTAATAATTAATGTAACAAATTATCAATGAATGGCGAATTTGAATATATTTGTAGAAATGAGCGGAGGCGCAAATCTCAAACAGACATATTCTCAAAAATAGGATTTTTTAACTAACAGAAAACTAATGTTATTAATTACTGATAGTGAAACTGCAAAGGACAAATGGCTGATAAAAGACAAAGAACAACATGATTCAGTCAGGTGTGTGTGTGTGTGTGTGTGTGTGTGTGTGTGTGTGTGTGTGTGTGTGTCTGTCTGTCTGTGTGTGTGTGGTCAGGTGCCGGCTATACTTGTGGGGACCAAATGTCCCCACAACTGTCGGAAAACCGAAAACAATGTCACTTGTGGGGAACTCATTTTGGTCCCCACAAGTTTAAACAGTGTTTTCTTGGCCATGTTGTTGTTACTGAAAAAAGTAAAAGTGCAAAAACGTTTCTTTAGGGTTAGTCATTGTTTTGGTCTGTGTTAATAAGGTTAGGGTTAGGGTTAGATATGAATGGGAGTCAATGGTATGTCCCCACAATGATAGAAAAACATAGTGTGTGTGTCTGTCTGTGTGTCTGTGTGTCTGTGTGTGTGGGTGTGTCTGTGTGTCTGTGTGTGTGTGTTTTGCAGGGCTGCCAGAGGAGGCAGAGAGTGTGTCCAGCCCAGAGGAGGTCTTTCACACTGGTCATTTCCGCAGCTCCAGCTATGCCAGCCAGCACAGCAAGATATCAGGTCAGCTTTTACTTCTTTTAGCTGAGACAAGGGAACAACCTCTTTGACCTCAGAGTGGTGCTATCAACACAGTTTAGATAAATATACTTGACCCAAGCCTTGGAAAGTGACTTTGGGTTGACTAAGTAACTGATTGACGTATTACTAAAGACTAACAAGGGTGATGAGATATTTAGGGGTCATAGAGGACTACAAAACTGAAACTTAAATTTCCAAATTGCAACTTCCTCACTATGTCTACTTGAAAAGTACTCAGAGAGTGCAGCACTCCGCCAAGACCCCCATATGGCATTTCCAGAAATGCCACTTTTTTTTTTTTTTATAACTGCAGCATTTGTTTATTAGTTGTTTTTTCCAAAATATATTTATTCATTTTTCATTTTGTAACAAGAAACAAAAAAACCCAAAAAAACAAAAAAACAAACAAACAAAAAAAAAGCACCTGGTTATATTCAAATAAACCAGAGGTTCTAAACAAAGAATGAAATTCACAACAATAAATACAATCGAAACAATTATTCATTCACACATGCATTCACACACACCCCTTTGTTGTTTACTACTTCAAGAAAGCAAAACGTAATGTCAAAGAAGAAATTCCTCCTACTGCCCCCAATGGAGGATGATCACTAACTACCTTGCTATTATATTTAAATACGGATCCCACAATTTGTTGAAATCTTTTAGTTTCCCCTTTGTAATATATGTTAATCTTTCAAGTCCAATACATTCTGAAAGTTCTTGGATCCATTGGTATAGCGAAGGGGCTTCCATTTTCTTCCAGTTTATGGCAATAGCTCTTCTGGCATGTAATAGTCCAAAGTCCAACAGTTTCTTTTGACTTTTTGTCCTTAAAAAATTGTCAGGATATATACCCAATATACAAAGTTTAGCAGAGAGAGGAATATTTACATGGAAAACTTCTGAAAGACAGTTGATAACGTCATTCCAAAATTGTTTTATTCCAGTGCATTCCCATACACAGTGTATAAGTGTACCTTTGTGATCTTGACATTTAGAGCATGTGTCTGGAATGTTAGCAGACATGCGATGGAGTATTTCAGGTGTAATATATACCCTTGTCAGCCATTTGTACTGAAGTAATTTAAGTCGTGTATTAATGGTATCCTTTTGGGCTCTCAAGCAAGCTTCACTCCAATCATTTTCATCTATATATTCACCTATATCATTTCTCCAAGCATTTAATTTGTCAATTATAAAATTTTGTGAGTTACACATGAGTAAATTATAAAATTTTGACATTAAACCTTTCTTTTCTTGAAGTTGAGAGATTTCCTCTATTAGGGATAAGTTTGGAATTTGTAAAATATTTATAGATTTTGATGCGAGGAAACTTTTTAACTGTAAATACTTGAAGAAATGCTTAGTAGGTATTTGATATTTATGGCACAATTCGCTGAATGTAAGCAATACTCCATCGACATATAGGTCTTTGATCATATGGATACCATTCACCTTCCACAATTCGAATCCCTTATCCAGTTTTCCAGGTTTAAAATCTTCATTACCATACAGTGGAGTAAATCGGGATAAAGATGAATGGTGTCCAATATGTTTATGTGCATTATGCTATATGTTGATAGTATTTTTTAAGAAAGGATTTTTGGTTTGTTTTCTCTGGGGTAGGTTTGGAATAGATTGTTGTTCAATCATTACCCAAATCGGTAGTACGTCTGTATGAAAATAGTATGAAGCAGATGTTAATTGAGCTGCTATGTAGTACCATCTAAGGTTTGGAAGTTGGAGCCCTCCTCTTTCATAGGGTAAATATAATAGTTTAAACCGGAGTCTTGCTTTCTTATTATTCCAGACAAATCTACTAAATACTTTATTTAGGTTATCAAAAAAGGATTGTGGCAATGGCAGGGGAATTGCTTGAAAATAATACAAAAATTTGGGTAGAATTGACATCTTCAAAAGATTTATTCGTCCTATCATAGAGATGGGCAAATTTGGCCAGCGCTCTAAGGTTTCTGTAACTTTATCTACCAGGGGATTGTAATTAGTTGAAACTATTTTTTTTTTAAATCTGGAGTGATTTGAATGCCTAAGTACTTAAATCCATCTGTAGCAATTGAAAAATCCGTTTTCACAGTAGGGTTTTTCCTATCCTCTTCACTAAGAAACATAAGCATTGATTTACTAGTATTGATTTTGTAACCCGAAAATTTTCCAAATTCCTCAATCATATTCACCAAGTTGGGGATGGTGTTTTTTAGGTCTGTCAGAAAAAATATGATGTCATCAGCAAATACAGATATTAAATGGTTTCTCCCCCCAATACGGATCCCTGACAATCCTGGATGAGCTCTAACTGCTATGGCTAGGGGTTCTAAAGCGAGAACAAATAGGATTGGCGATAAAGGGCACCCTTGCTGTGCATTTGTTTATTAGTTATTGATGATCAGAAATCATGGCACTATATATGTGGTCATTTAATATAGATGTACCCACAAACAAAATGTCTGTGCGCTGATGACAGACATGTGTTATGCATGTGTACGTTATGTATGGATACCAAATCGCGTGACCTAAATATGTACTGTACTTTCTGGACTATAAGCCGCTACTTTTTTCCGACGCTTTTGAACCCTCCGGTTTACTGTGTGTTCCAGATAATTGTGCAAATGTGATTTTTCGTACTCCTTCTTCTTGTAACTGGCAGGCTTTGATTTGTACCATGGTATAAAATTTTGTTCCAAGAACTTGGTGTAATTTTCCAAGTTCATTTTTACTCCTTCTTCTAGAGAAGAGTAAAAATGAATTCGGAAAATTACACCAAGTTCTTGGAACGAAATTTTATACCATGGAACAAATCAAAACCTGCCAGTTACAAGAAGAGCATCATCTTCATGCAGGACAATGCGCCAAGTCATGCCTCCAAGTACACAAAAGAGTGGCTGGCCAAGAAGAATTTCAAGGACAAACGCCTGATGACATGGCCCCCTGCTTCACCAGATCTAAACCCAATAGAGAATCTTTGGGCAATTCTCAAACAGGAGTTGTACGCCAATGGCCGCCAGTTTTCTTCTCAGGACAGTCTTTGGCGAGCAATATTGACCACAAGCAAGAACATTGACTCTAAAACCATCAAAAAGCTCACATGCTCAGTTGATTCTAGACTGCACCTTGATCCTGGGCTGGGGGAGGGCTGTGTCTTCTGTGCTCAGACAGAGACTATAGAGCATCTGTTTGTGCAGTGTTCCCGTCTGATACCACTGTTTGCTCTGATGGAGAGAGGGTTTCTTGGTCTTGGGGAGGTTTTCTCTTTCAGTGTGTTTATTTTTGGTCCGAAATACTCAGCAAATGAAAAAACTGTACATACACTTGTGAATTTTTTATGTGGAACTGCAAAACTGGTGATATGGCTGACACGGAGGAACGGGACTGATGGTGCTGGATGTGTGGACGTGGTTCCGGTTCTGGAGGGACTGTTGAAGGCCCGTCTGAGGGTGGAACACTCTTATTTTCAGTTAATGGACAAAATGAAAGACTTTATTCAGACATGGACGGTGGGCGGGGTTTTGTGTTAGGTGGGGGAGGGTGGGGAGCTGCTGCTTCACTTTTGATGGTTTTTCTTTTCTTCTTTCAGTCTGACCTGAAGATAGGTTTTGTGTTTTAGAAGAGGCCAATAAAGGGATTTTTGAAACTGAAACCTCTCCTCTCCTCTCCTCTCCTCTAGGATATAGCACCAGTCACTCTCGCTGCTCCAGCCTGACTGACCTTAGTCACCATAGGAACGCTTCCTCCAGCAGCAGTGCCTCCTGCGGATTAGCCCACCCTTCCCAGCCACCTCCCTCCACCCCCACTTCACCACATCAACAAGCAACTCCCACCAAACCAGAGAGACCACCTCTACCCTCTGCAGCAGCCCTCAAGTCCAACAGATCCTCCAGGTAGACACACAC
This sequence comes from Acanthochromis polyacanthus, assembly GCF_021347895.1. Classification (NCBI taxonomy): domain Eukaryota; kingdom Metazoa; phylum Chordata; class Actinopteri; family Pomacentridae; genus Acanthochromis; species Acanthochromis polyacanthus. Next base: position 22,438,730 of record NC_067130.1, read on the forward strand.
ACACACACACACACACACACACACACACACACACACACACACACACACACACACACACACACACACACACACCTGAACTTTTGACAAAACACACCTGCTGCTACATGTCCTCCTGAGTCACTGACGTCACTGAGGCATGTCAGTACTCCATGGTGCTGATAAGAGGCTGCAGTTGGATTTCAGGCATGTGTAAATTTACATGCCTGGAATTCTTTAAGAATTTATTCCACTCTGAAGGGAGAAGTGCATGTTGTGTTCTGCTTTTCATGTGAGACGTAGACTGAATGTCTGGAACAACTTCATACATAAATGTGAGTCAGTGTCTGGGCTAAAACATTTTCACTGTGAAGACTTCAAGTTGTACAAAGTTTGTGTTCATTTGTAGCTTAGTAAATGTTTGTTGAATATAATGCATTCTATTTTGTCCAATAATTTTATTCTCAAAATGTGAATATTGCTTTTGGGTTATTTTTGTGTTTCTTTAGGCTGGTAGTTTGTATTTTCTTGTATATGATTCCAGATTACCTGCTGTAGCAGGGAGGCCGTAGTTAGTGATGTACTCTCCTGAGGCCTGTGTGATGAAGCATGCGTTTTCAGCAAAAGTTGGACAGCTTCTGTTATATATATATAGAGAGAGACTACACTGGTTGTGTGTGTGTGTTGCTAGTTGTGACCTGTGCCTCTCCTTTATAGGAAAATAAACATGCTGATCCTGTGAAGTGTAAGCAATTATTTTAAGTCTGCTACATATTTACATACACACTACATGAAAGAACACTCCTGTGCAATATCACATAAAAGACAGATATTTCAAGATTGTATCACCTCTCAAAAATTACATTATTACCTCCGCCAAGGAGGTTATGGGACACCCGGTGTTTGTGTGTCCGTCCGTCTGTCTGTCTGTCTGTTAGCAAGATAACTCAAAAACACCTGGGCAGATTCACATGAAATTTTGAGGGGATGTAGACTATGGTAAGAGGAAGAGCTGATTTAATTTTGGTGGCAATCCGGAAAGGATCCTGAATTCTGGATCACTTTGAATTTTTTAGTGTGTTTTAGTATGTGGTCCAAAATATGACCAAAACATCATAGGTTAGTATGTCGTTCAACAAATTGCAGCAAGGTGTCCAGATAGCTCAACTGGTTAAGAAGGTGATTCGTAAACAGAACTGTGTTAAAGATGCAGGTTTGATTCCAGCTCATGATCCCTTACTGCATGGGTTTCCTGTTTTCCTCTCTATCCTTGGCGGAGGTCTGCATTCTCTGAGTGCTTTTCTAGTTTCCAAGTTAAGAAGGAGAGTATTTCCTCTTGTGAACAGTTAAAAACAAATGCTTTAGAAATAGTATAATGAAAAAAAAAGCCCTAAATTAGAAACTCCACGAAAGTGTAAATGATCAGACGACAGTGGTTGTCCGCCTAAAATAATGCCACAGTCAGAGCACTACTTTCGTAATCTAGCTCTGTAAAACAAATGTGCAAGTGCTGCAGACTTGTCACAGGGTTATCAATGGTAGAGAGAGTAAACTTGCTAAGTGTCACGAAAAGAAGCTGAATGAATATTGGACGCATATTCTTCGATCAGATGAGACCAAAACAATGTTTGGCTCCTATGTGGTCAAGCATGTTTGTCATGAACTGGGCCAGTACTACCAAAAGAAATGCATAGTCCAGACAGTGAAACACAGAGGTGGGAGCATGATAATATGGGACTGCATAAGTGCAAAATGTGTTGCGGAGATGATATTTACAGATGGCACAATGAATGTCAGCCTGCACACTGACTTGGTGGTTTCGACTCTACTCTTCACCTCAGAAGTAATGCAATTACTCATTATAATAATTATTAATTAAAATGATGCAATCTGGAATCATTTGGCATTTAAGTGATATTGTACAGGTATGTGTTTGTTGCTCTGCCAAGGAGGTGGAGCCTCGGCGGAGTTTTGTGACGATAGGCGTTGTTTTGTCTGTTTGTCAACATTACTCAAAAATGGATTAACAAATTTAGCTGAAATTTTCAGGGAAGGAATGACACAAAAAATGACACAAGGACCAAGTGATTAGATTTTGACAGTGATGCGGCTTATAGTCTGGATCCACGGATTTGTTAAAGATTTCTGTATCATTGCGAGATACCGGCACAGAGTCACTGTAACGATGATAACAAGTGAACACTACGTCAGCTGCCTGCTGACGATTACATGATTGTGATCCTACTAAAAATCCACCGTTGCAATCTATGACTTTTTAAAGGATTTCATACGTCGGAATTCATACAACAACTGATCAGCCTTGGAGGAGTACTGCGCTCTTTTCTAGTTTCTTCTGTTTTACTTTGATACACAAACAGCTTTTGTTTATAGGTTACATTCACATTTCTGGATTTTGTTAAAAGTATGAAAAGCATCTTTAAACTGGATAATTCACTATACAAAGAAGAGATTTAGAGTGCTGTTGTGTTTCAGATAGGAATATTAATTCTCTTGTGGTTCTGTTTGCCAACAACAGGAGGAAGAAGGACACTGTGGAGAGGCAGCCCAGCTGTGTGGACGACACCCGTATGGATGCAGATGACATTGTGGAGAAGATTGTGCAGAGTCAAAACTTTTCTGACACCAGCAACAATGAAGGTTGGACAGAGTGTCATGTATTTGGTTTTGGTTTTAGCACACTTGAGCATCACACTGGTAACCACTGTTCTGTGTCCCATCAGATAGCAATTTGAGACTGTTTGTCAGCAAAGATGGGACCACAGCCCTCAGTGGGACACAGCTCGCCAACAGGTACGCTCTGGATGTCTAGCTTAATGCATCTTTTTACCAGCACAGTTTCCCCATTTAATTGCTGATGTGTTTCTGTTTTTCCCCAGAGGATCACCTGGTATTTTTGAGCCGGTGGTCATTGAGACTCATTGAAAGATTTGTCAGCACACCTTCAGCCTCATCAACTGCGTCATGTTTCTGTGAAAGCTGATTGTAGTAGATATAACTACTGTCACATAGATATTGAGCCTTTTTGCTATATTTAATCAGGTGGTGGGTGATGTTTAACACATGATTACATTATTTTCTCATATAGCAGGCAGGGTTCTTTTCAACCTCCAATGAGAAGATAACCAGGCCTTTATTTCTTATTTTACTGGTGTTGCACTCACATTTGAAAATAATCCAATCTGTTTCTGTTTGTCCTATTAATTTAGAGTTTCTGTTATTTACTGGTTAGATTGAACATGTCCTCTCTCTGTTTTGAACTAAAACACTTGCAGCAGTCCAGATAAAAGAGTTCTTTCTCTTTCTTGGGAAGCTTTTATTGTCTGCAGCAAAGAAGAATCAAAATGAATTACACTGCATAACAACTACAGAGCCTGGCAGGCACCAGGAGGAAACAGTTGTCTCGTGCGCAGGAATTACTAATTCATGCCTCTAAATTTTATGTGCACAAATTAGCAATTGATATAAAGTCAGTGCAACAGCAGAATGTAATGTTGTGGCTACTTGGGTCAGTTAGGAGGTAGCACCCAGGGTGCTAGCATCATGCCAACAACCATGTTTTGGTATTGAGGTGCGTACAGAAATTGAATTCCTTCATTTGTGTCAGTGTTGTCAGGTTATCTCAGTCATTTCATTTGCCCGTGTTCTCCACATGCTTTGGCAGTTAACATGTAGTCATAGATGGATTCCAGAGCTAGCCGACTGGGCCACACTGGGCCCCTGGGCCAGAGCTTTGGTTTGAAGTGACTGTTATACCTTGTTGGGAAGTCAGTCAAGCAACTATAAGGAGACAGAAAATGATTATGCAGAGATCCGAAACTATCACAAAGGCATGTAAAACACACAAAACGGAACAAAGTGACCTCATAACAGCACAAAAGAATTACAAAGATGCAAACAACTACAAAGAGATGTAACATGAACACAAAGAGCTAAACAACAACCTAAATACATGTCTTGTCTCATATGCCGAGTCTTTGTTGTCCGTGCTCGGGTCCTCATCCTCACATATCCCAACCCCAGGTGCAATGCAGCACTAAAAGTTAGGAGATCATGGGAAATGTAAATGATCGGAATAAGCCACTTGGATTTAGACAGGTTTCACCTTTTTAAACAATAATCTTTGACATTCATAAAACCTGTGCTGAAAAGTGAAATATGGTTCTGTTCATCCAAGAGCATGACTTAATAGGCTGAAAGCATCAGTTACTAATTTGTGCACACAGCGTAGTTTTTTTTCTCTACTGACACAGTATTTCTGTTAAAAACAGAAACTCTGATAAAAGCATAACTCTGTAGTAATGATGACAGTTATGCTGGTAACATCTGCATGGTACTGATACCATCTGTAATGTAAGTGTTCAATTCTATTTGAGAATTTGCAGTAATCTAGTAATAGTTTTCTTTACATTAGGTGTTTCTCAGACCAGTCCCTGATCCTTTATAGTAGGAGTGTCGAACTCATTTAAGTTCAGAGGCCACATACAGCCCAGTTTGATCTCAAGTGGGCTGGACCACTAAAATCAGAGCACAATAATCTGTACAAAACCACAACTCCAAATGTTTCCCTTTGTTTTAGTGTAAAAAAAAGGGCATTCTAAAAATGTTAACATTTAATGAACTATTTTTTTTAAGATAAGAAAGCTTTATTGTCATTATACACAGTGTGTAATGAAATTCTGCCTTTTAAACATACAAGATAAGTAAGTTAAGAAAATAAATAAGAATAAAAAAATCATTAAATACTAGAGTAAAAGACGTAAATAGAAATCTTTAAGAAAAAATGCACAAAAAGTGCAAGTGGCAGCATATAACAAAAGAACAGAGCACTGCAAAAGTGATACAGTGGCAGTACAAAGCATTCTAAGCAACTTGAAATTTGAGAAGAAAAATAAGTTCAAAATAAGTTCAATTTTAACAATATTATGCATCAGTTCATCTTTTCCATATTACAACTTATAGATCACAGAATGTCTACAAAAGCACAAAATATTTAGTCACAGGTATCTGAAAATGAATAATATAGTATTTTACTTTATGATCAAAACATCTAGCCAAGATCTAGATTTTTTTTTTAAATTTACAATTTGCAGTTAATGTCTTCTCTAATTTTTTATGCTTAGCAAAGAAGTGCCATGGGCCAGATTGAACCATCTATCGGGCTAGTTTTGGCTCATGGGCTGAATGTTTGACACTCCTGCTTTATAGCAACTTCAGTAAGCAAGTTTGATAAACCTGTGGCAAGATTTTTGTTTTTCAGTCTATTCTATTTGCTGCAGCTGCACTTTCTAATAGACCACAAACATAAAAATGAAACTTGAGGCGTTCGCGCGGCTAATGCAACTCAATCAGTAAACCCATTCACAATACAAGCATTTACTGCATTCATCGCTGAACTAAAGAGCAGTCTAAAGCAGTGAAACTTTGACCAGTGCTCAGTGCACAGATTACTTGAACAACACTTTTATAACCACTGCATTGTGGGAATTGTAGTGCAACACTGAACTGACAGTGCATTCAGAAGAAAATGTCATCAAAGTCTCCAACAGACACTCTAGACAGATATGTCCAAATCAGCCTGGAACTGAAGCAGAAGCTTTTATCTTTGTACTTTATTTTAAATCTGGTTGATTACTGTATGTGTTCTTCTTATACTATTTTGCACATGTGAACTCTCTGAGGAGGATTGCTAGAAACCACTAAAAGAAATGGAAGTAGCATGGCATCTTCTGTTTGTTTTTTATTGCCTTATTTTTCTCATTTCATTTCAGTGTCTTGATGTAGGACAAAATATAATGTCATAAGAGACAAAGCTTGCGTGCATATGGCTGGCCATATGTAACCATTTATCCTCTGCACTTAATACGTAATTACTTTATTCACTCTTGAGTTTTGAATGCTCTTGTGAAACCATCAACAATGTGGGGTTTTGCAGTGGTGCTTTCTCAAGTATATAGTTTTTTTCTTTAAAGTTTTCTGGCATTCTGACTACATATAGAGAAGCTGAACTCAGAATACAGGGATTTTATAGACAGTAGATCATAAAAACATGTATGCTTAAAACATTATGTTTCTGACCTCCTGATGAACAGGAGCCCAATACTGGTATTTTTTTTAACCTCAAGTCTTCGCCAACTCCTGAGGAAAATATCGGGCTTGCAGCTGCTTCATCCTAAAACACAGAGCTAGTTGTTAACTTTCCTTTGCTATTTGGTGCAGCTCAGTTAATGTACTATGGGATTATTGCAGCTTCGTAGCTGAGAGCTGTTTGCCACCTCTGGAAATGTAGTTAATACCAGCATGGTCTTTGAACTAGAAAACCAAAATAATGAGCTATAAGAGGGTAAAAAAGCTCCAGAGCCATTGATAATTCACAGTGAGTTTGTCACCAAAGGTAACATTACATGTCATCATTTGATCCATTGTTAGAGTACAGCTTTAAAGTGCAATATTTAAGGATTCAGTTTATTGTTGGGCCATTGGAACCACACTAAGTGCCTTTTTGGATTGCTGGATAGATCACTGATTGATGATTAGTTAACTGCTGCAGGATCAAATAGTTTCAAGACTTTCATTTAAGCTTGTACTGGCCTATTTGCTGCTGCTTTGCCTCCATTCTGGCTTCATCGTGACTGCACAGTATTTATCAGAAAGACTAACTTCAATCAGAACTCTTGCACTTTGTAGCTTTAGGCAGTTTTTGTTTTGTGCATGTGCTGCAATAGGGAGCTTAAATCCCCATTTTTAAATATATTGTTTAATAGTACAAACCCTATCGCTCAGCACTGAGCTAGCAGTGACACTGTGGGCCTGTTGGCTGTAGTGAGGTCAGTGCCACAGCTTCTGCAGCAACACAAAGACCTTGTTGTGCCACGACTGACAGTGTACAATAGATCCTTGCCCCACGGGATTCATTTGTCATTTGTGTATGCTAATGCTGATACTGTATGTCTGAATGTGCCACTTTATGCATGCAGGCCATGCGTTTCTGACTGATGTGAAAGAACATACCGTAGCCTATATTAGATGGATTTTAGCTTTTTATGTTTGCTCTGTTCCACCAAGCCCTGGTTAATGGTGAGTAAATAGTGCATAAGTGCTGTATTAATGCAACAATTAGTTGTAGGTAAATACTGGACACTAGGAAGTTTTCAGTTGCCGTCCACACTACAATTTAAAAACTGGCAATTCTATTTATGGTGCAGTGCAAATGAATTTTCATCCCAACACTGCCATTTCTGTATCTTTAAACAAATGAGATGCCTCTTCCAATAGCAGTTCATATTTATCACTTCATATCATAACTGTAGTTCTCTGCAGTATCTGTGTGAGCGGGAATCAGTCCCCTGTATGTAATGTCTGGGATGGAAAGACAACATACAAACCCAGAGAATGTTGCTTGTACAATACATGTAACTTGACAATCGACTTTCCTTTTATTTTTAGACCAGCGGGCTGGTCTTCAATTTGGTACAGAACTGTGTGTAAAAAGCTAATATTGTATGGTGAAATGTGACAGAACAGTAATTATTGATAGTGAAGGGTGTGGGTATAAGGGAATACATACCATAAAGGGAACTGTCTACCACTGTGATTTGTTCTAGAAATACTTATTCTTTCCTTTGTACTTGACCGTGTGTAACCTGTGATATCATTAACTTCATTTAAACAACCAAATGCTTTTGTTGCATGTGGTGATAGGTTTATTACATTTCCTGATGGTTTAAAACTAAACGGAATTGTTGGGAGTGGGATTATACTACATTTTGTTGTTGTGGTGTGTTTTTAATTTGCATAAAAGGATGGGTTTGGTAAAGGGAATTAACTGCAGAAACTATTTTTGCTATATTTTATAACTTATTTAATTCAAAATTTGTTTAGCAAAATGGACCAATAATTGTCAGCTTTGTACAATAATCTAATATAAACTATTAAGATGAACATTATTATGTTAGGTTAATATAATTTTATCTGCCTTTTTTGGTACTCATTTGGTTTCTTCTTGTTAACTTGTGAATGGAATGGGGTTTTTTTTTCAAATGACTTAACTATTTTCACTCCATGTGTTTAAATGTCAGGAAATAAATGTACAAGTTAAGAGTTTAGATTATTTGTCCTGTTAATAACTACTCTACCATTCAAAAGTTTGGGGTCACTTAGAAAAGTCCTTATTTTTGGAAGAAAAGCATTTTTTTTCAATGAAGATAACATTAAATGAATCAGAAATACAGTCTAGACATTGTTAATGTGGTAAAGGGCTATTCCAGCTGGAAACTTCTGATTTTTAATGGAATATCTCCTTAGAGGTACAGAGGAACATTTCCAGCAACCATCACTCCTGTGTTCTAATGCTACATTGTGTTAGCTAATGGTGTTGAAAAGCTAATTGATGATTAGAAAACCCTTATGCAGTTATGTTAGCACATGAATAAAAGTGTGAGTTTTCATGGATGACCCCAAACTTTTGATCGGTAGAGTAAATGTAAAGAAAGTCAACAAATGACTTATAATGTGCATAAACATGCATATCAAATAAAATGGCAAGTCATCCCCATTTTCTGTTTCCTGTGTTTGTTGTTGTAGAGCACAGATCATGTTCTGATATTGAAATATTGAGCTCAATCACATATATCCTAAATGGGTTTATTAAACAAGATATTGCAAATGTCTGTTTTAGCTGAATATTCTGAGTGCTTTGTTTCTTTGCATTGTCCACTTTTAGCTTTAGTGACATCTCAAAGTCTTCCAGGAAGGGCTGCTGTGGTACACTGGTGTTGAGAGTAACATGTGATATTTATTTACTGCAATATGCATATCATGCTAATGACACACATAAGAACAACATGCAGTTCAGTTATGGTTGCAAACTCTCTCTTATGCCCTACACTTGTATTTTGAGGGTTACTCATTCGCCAAAAGAGTTTGACTAATGGTATCATTATAATAAACATTTTTGTTTTTCATTTTGTTTCTGCAGATTAGATATTGTGGAAACATCATAGTGAACTCTTTTGGTCATGGTAATCTTGTAGTTCAAATCTGATATTGTGACAGTAGTATGTCCAGCATACTGTCTTCCTCAGTTTCATTAGTCGTCATCTACTGAGAAAGAAAGCTGGATACAATCAAAAAGCCTGTGAGAAGCTAGCAAGCATTACCTGAAAATGGTTACTTTTCTTTTTAAACTTTTGTTCCTGAGGTAAAAAAAATAAACCATCAGGCTCAAAATGAATGCAATTTACCTTTATCAGGAAACAGTGGAATGATGAAGTGACAGACACTTTCTGTTTTTGTAGCCCCATACATTACTTCATTACTGTATTCTAATGTGAGATCATACCATATGCTTAAATGGTGGCATTATGCTGCAGGTGCCAGCATCTTACAGAGCTTGGAGAATCCAGTTCCACTCACTGAATGCTGACAAACTGGAATACAGCTTGCAGCAGCATGTCTGGTTTTCAAGCAACCAAAAACAGCATGCCACCCCGCTGTTCAGATGACTTCACTGGCTTCCAGTTGCTGCCCACATAAAATTCAAAACTCGGACACTTGCATTCAAAACAGCCTACCTGAACTGTGTCATTCAGGTGTACACTCCCTCCCACTCACTGCGCTCGGCCAACAAAATGTGCTTGATACAACCACCACAACAAGGCCAGTAAGTGGCTAGACTCTTCTCTGTGGTTCCCCAGTGGTGAAACAACTTACCAAACTCTGTTCCATCTGGTCTTCACTGAACACCTTTGCACTTGACAGACTACAATAAAAAAAATCCTATTAACCCCCACACTGCCTGTAGAAACCACAGTCCTATTGTCACACTGGAACTTGTTTTATGGCTCTTGTTTTATGGTTGCTTTCTCCTGACTACATCTTTGCTTGTGTTGTGTTTACTGTCAGATGTATGTCGCTTTGGATAAAAGCGCCTGCTTATTCAAATTGTAGAATTGTAGAATAACCTGTATAACAATTATAACTATAGTAGTAAACTTTATCTCAGAATTTAGAATAAGGTTTAGAAATACAAATTCATGTGGATTTATAAAATAACTAAGTAAATTAAATGATTGATTATCTAATTGTAACAGAAGTCAAAGATTCCTGCTCAGACACATTGTGACATGAGGGTGCTGTGGCGACCCGCCAGTAGGAGGCATCAGCGCTCCTCAGATGGACGCTGTTAGCCGGATTTCTCTACACAAAGAAGAAGAGCAGGAAGCGTCAGCAAATAACATCACCTGGCTGCTGGTCAGAAATGGTAAGAAAGATAAGATAATTACATTTAAACAGGTGGAATAAAGGCAGTTGATAAAAGAACAGACAGTGAAGTGACGGTTCTTCTGTCCGCAGCTCTCCGGTTCCTGCAGCAACTCATGAAACACATCGGACTCATGTTAGCTTGTAGCTTCATATTTAGCCTTAAAGCGATTATTGACTAATCGTTTTGTCTCAGTTTTCGTGCACACCCGTTTAAATACAGACAGACTGACTGGCTTATAAAACCTGTCAACTAATACTAAATATTCTTAACATTCCAAACGTTTATTTCCTCAGTCATCCACGACAACCTGTTAGGTTTCACTGGAAACAATTAAAGGTTTGGGTTTTTTTTTCCAAACTACGCCAAATTAATGGAAGAGCTGTTATTTCATAAACTAAGCGTATCTAAGGGCTAATGTCATGCGTATATTTGCAAATATAGCAGTGTAGCTGTTAATTTTCACATGTTTGAATGGACTGTGAGTGAAAGTTCACTTGTTCCAGGTTAACTGGCGATAGTTATCGTCTCCAGATGTTTCGTCCGCAAATTCGTCACAACCAGACCTGGCTGTGTGCGAAGATAAAGAAGACCGCCGAAAACCGTCGGCATCGCTATTTAGTAAAGTCTATATTCATGTAACTATCATCTACAGACAGTAAAAAGAAATGTCCTGGCCGAAATAAATAAAACACATTTTTCAAGAACGGTAAGAGGATTAGAAATGATGTAATTCTGCGATAACATTACGAGACCACAATTTTACTCATCGTGCTACCGATCAGTCCAATAAACATCCTGCTTCATCCACGTAGATCATTGTCATTCTGTCAGGCGTTGAACACCTGGTGATTGTTGAGGAAACACGCCCACGTCAACTGGGGATATTCACAGCACGCTTTAATGCCCAACAGGGATCAAAAGTGATCCAAATCCAATGGAAAATGGCAATCTCCAGACCCACACTGCGCATTAAAGGGTAAATAACGAGCCAGAAAACTAGTTGTTGTCTCACCAAAAAAAAAAAACGTACAACATAGAAGCATGTTCACTGGTGTATTGTGTGTTAGTCTGTGCATTCAGTGGAACAAATCCAGAGCAGAACTTCAAGCTTAACTCGGGCTGTTTCACAGAAACGCTCAGGCCCACAGTATCCTCCTATCATAGCAGTCAGTATAACATTGGCTTGATTTGCTAAAATGCATCCGAACAAACTGAGACTACATTGCTCAAACTAGTCACTCAGAAAACAATAAAAGCACATTCAGTCATCCATGTCCTAACCCGTTCATTTCAGACCACAATCACTGCTAACAATATTTTTTGAAAAAGTGGAAGTAAAGGGGGGCTGCATAGTGGAACAGTGGTTAGCACTTTCGCCTTGCAGCACGAAGGTCCCGAGTTCACGTCCCGGCTTGGGCCTGGGATCTTTCTGCATGGAGTTTGCATGTTCTCCCTGTGCGTGTGTGGGTTTTCTCCGGGTACTCCGGATTCCTCCCACAGTCCAAAAATATGCTGAGGTGAACTGATCACTCTAAATTGCCCGTAGGTGTGAATGTGAGAGTGATTGTTTGTCTGTATATGTACTGTGACAGACTAGCGACCTGTCCAGGGTGTCCCCTGCCTTCGCCCGAGTCAGCTGAGATAGGCTCCAGCACCCTCCGCGACCCTAGTGAGGATAAAGCGATGTATAGAGGATGGATGGATGGAAGTAAAGAGTCTCTCAGTCTCCAGCCTTGTTTCTAAAGCAGATACAATTCCAGTATACTTTGCCATCCAATTATTTTGCAGTTTGTGAAATATTGCAGCTGTCAGTACAGAGATAGTCAGAGAGTCATTGTGACAGACCTTTAGAAATAGTCATTCAATATACTTTGTTACTCTGGCCAAAGCATTAACTAAAGGCCATTACTTAACTGACAAAATTTTGTCTTAGATGTTTGAGTGATTTGTCAAATGATTTAGTATGTTATTATCATATAAGATTAAACTCTTTTCACTTTATTAAAGTAGACTACATATAACAAGGATGAATCAGGAATTAGTCTCAATGTCCTTTATTTTGTGGCATCTTTGCATGTGGTATTTTACTTGTGGAAAATAAAGGCACGAAGCAAAACGCTTTACAGGGATGCAAAAAGGATAACGAAAATATATTGCAAACTAAAAAACACCTGCATAGTATAATAACTCAGACTGTATAGTACTGAAGCAAATATACTGACAGCCAATAGAAACTTTGAGGTAGAAATGTACGCAGAATTCTACTTGTAGGGGGCTTGTAATTATTCATTGTGGATTTACTGATGATCTAGTGCCCTGGTAGTTGAGATAATGATGAGTTGTCATTTTGTCATGATTCATTGCACATGGGTTGGTCACTTTGCAAAAGTGAACCAAATACACACCAAGCAATACTCAGTGAGTATCTGCACAATTTGAGAATGGGGTTTGAAGGCCTATATAAAGGCCCAAAAAAGGCCACCATTGTTAGTCCAGTGAACAGCATCATGCCGCGTCATGAACAACGTCTCCGGGCACTGGGTATGGTGGAGGCCGGTTTGAGCTACAGTGATGTAGCCAGGCGTATGGGCTGTTCCCAACCCACAATCAGAAGCCTGGTCCAAAGCATGCGCCGACGGATTGCTGCCTGCATCGAAGCAAATGGAGGCCATACTCTGTATTGACTGTTGTGACTTTGTGTTTGGCAGGCGCTGTTTTCTTTTGTGAAATTCTTTATTTGAAGTCATTCTTGAAACTTTAGATTTTTGTTTGTGTATGCCAATATGCTAAACAAATGATTCATATGAAGAAAATCTAGTTTCGGGCTTCAGAATAAAAATTATGTTGAAAAATATGGTCTCAAAGTTTTTAATGACTGTCAGTGTATATTGCTTGTTTTGACCAGATGGGATCCCTTTTTTAAAAAATATTGTTAGCGGTTAACATGGTCTGAAATAACAGGTTATGACATGGATGACTGAATGTGTTTTATTGTTTTCTGAGTGACTAGTTTTGACAGCGTGGTCTTAGTTTGTTCGGATGCATTTTAGCAAATGACTGGGAGGCTACTGTGGGTCTGAGTGTTTCTGTAAACAAACCTGAGTTAAGCTTAAAGTTCTGCTCTGGATCTGTTCCACTGAACACACAAACACACAACACAACAGTGGACGTGCTTCTATGTTGTGGGTTTTCTTGGTGAGGCAATAACTAGTTTTCTGGCTCGTTATTAACCAGGCAGCCTGTGTTGTGACTATTCCCAGTTGACGTAGGTGTGTTCCCTGAACAATCACCAGGTGTTCAACGCCTGACAGAATGACAGTGATCTATGTGGATGAAGCAGGATGTTTATCGGACTGATCAGTAGCATGATGAGTAAAACTGTGGTCTTGTAATGTTATCGCAGGATTACATCGTTTCTAATCCTCTCACTGTTCTTGAAAAACGTGTTTTTTATTTCGGCCAGCACATTTCTTTTACTGTCTGTAGATGGTAGTTGCATGGACATAGACTTTACAAAGTAGCAATGCCACCGTTTTTTGGCGAGGTCTTCTTTATCTAGTATCTATATCTTCACACACAGCCAGATCTGGTCGTGACGAAACTGCGGAAAAAACATCTGGAGACAGCAACTATCACCAGTTCACCTGATCGCCAGGTAAACTGGAACACCCTCTCTCTGCAGGGGAGGCTGAACATCACTCGCTTTAAAGAAGTGTCAGTGAAATTCACCATGTGGCACAGCTGGATCATCTGTGTTGTTTTTGTACAACCTCCTGGTGTATTTTATGATTTGTGTCAGGAGAGCAGACCTGATTTGATGACAGGATGGACAATAATGTGTGCATGAACACAGAAGCATAATCCGATAAGTAGAAAAGAAGCGAGACACACAAAGAGTACAATACAGAGAACAAGTAATATATATTCTGAGTAACTGATGTATGTTATATAGACACATTTTTCAGTCTTATATTTTGGCTGTGTGTCGTCTTATTTTCTACATCACAGGTGCTGAAAGGTCCAGGACGCACTTGTCCATCCTTGTTTATAGCTCCTCTGGCAGCCTCCTCTATCTATCCCCTATCAATTTTAGCATGCTATCTTGAAGGATGTCTTAGTTCCTAAGATGCATATGGTGAAAACTGAGACAGAAGTAGCTGAGAAAGGTCAGCGGCAGCAGGACAGAGGAGTCGAGGAGGCTCAGATAGTGAAATGAGACGAGTCTTTAGAACCTTTGCTTTTCCTTCCAGCACCTTACAGTAGTCATTTTAAACCCTGCGGTTGCTTCTGTCATGTGTTATTTGAGAACAAAAGACTTTGACCACCCCAAACATTTTTAAATTAACCACCTATGTTACACATGAGGATGAATCTGTTAATCGGAAGGTGTTCTACACAACCTGTGAAAACATTTGTTTGACATCTTCTGTGACTCTAGGCTGAAATCTCAGGCCTTGTGATGTTGTCATGGTTATGAGTACAGGGAGTTTGAAAGATATAATTGTAATATTGTGAAAGGAAACTGAAAGTCAGGCTGTCTGAGGCTCTGCTGCTCTGATCTTTATTAATCATTCTTCAGGAATCACCACACTAAATGGGACTGCATCCTGATGTTAGAACATTCCTTTAAGTCAAAAATAAATATCTTGCCATTAGTACCTTTACTGTTATCTAATATTCATTCACGTAAGTCTGGAGAAAATTTCACGTCATTCAGGTGAAATTGGTCATGTGTGCAACGTTGAACACTCTTCAGAGGCCTTCTGTTCAATTTATGTTCCTTTATTTTCAGGCTACAGGAGTGGATCAAGCAGTTGGTATGAGTCTTGTTGTCTTTAGCCTCCTGCTGTTTACATACTATTCTGTGTGGGTCATCGTCCTGGTAAGTTCTGTTTGAGTCCCTACCTAATTACATGCGCTTTGCAGGTGTGTCAGGCCCTTATCAGTGTGCTTGTTGAGCGTGTTCATTGTTTGACATGGAAGACAAACTACTCCTCTCCTATTAAGCTGTTTATTTTGTAAATATCAGTGTCTGAAAAGAATCTTGTACAAGGACCTTTTCTGTTTGGAACAGCCTCCCAGAAAAGGATAAAATCTGAAATAAACAGAACATTTTATACGGTATGGTGAAATATGGTTGGTTGGAACACAAACGTATAATTCAAATATTGAAATGTGATTGGCCAAAGGTGGGAATAAACCGTGGTTTAGACTTAGCTCTTCCATTAGTTGGTGCACAGACATGTCCATATCTCTTGGAACATGATTCATCCAATTTCCAAGAACATCACTCTGTGAAAAGAACCCTCCTGCCAACCTTTTCCCACTCTCTACTTGTTAGTCTTATTCCTTTGTTAGCTGTGATGTGATGCAGCCATTACTGGTATCTCGTAGAGAGGATTATTATGGTTTCCACCCTTAAACAACCTAGAGTTTAGCAGTTTCAGTGCAATTAATTATTACCTTATAAGGAAATAAGAATATACTGTGAAGCAAAGCCAATCTATCTTTTTGGTGTGTGTATGTGTGAAAACACTCTTTGTACTGATGTGTGTGTGTGCAGCTGTAACTTTCCAGCATGACCTGTTTGTATCCATCATGTATTTAGCCATTCAAAACCTAGGGTTAATGCTCTCCCTCTATTCAGGTCAGTCCAACTCATACATTAATTACACAATAAATGCTTAAATAAATCCTAACACCTTGCAAAACCATTCTACTGTCCACAGAGCAACCAAAAGCAGGAAGTTCTTGCTTAGAGTTTGCATCTTTTCTGTTTGTCCCTTTACTCATAGCGCCCTTTAAAATATAAGTCCAAATCACTTAGCATGAACTGTTTTCCTCCCTGGGCTTCACAGTGGCACAGTGGTTAGCAGTTTCGCCTTGCAGCAAGAAGATTCCTGATTCGCTTCCCAGCTTTCCCGGGATCTTTCTGCTTGGAGTTTGCATGTTTTCCCTGTGCATGCGTGGGTTTTCTCCGGGCACTCCGGCTTCCTCCCACAGTCCAAAAATATGCTGAGGTTAATTGATTACTCTAAATTGCCCATAGTTGTGAATGTGAGTGTGATTATTTGTCTGTATATGTGGCCCTGTGACAGACTGGCGACCTGTCCAGGGTGTCCCCTGCCTTCGCCCGAGTCAGCTGGGATAGGCTCCAGCCCCCCTGCGACCCTAGTGAGGATAAAGCGGTGTATAGAGAATGGATGGATGGATGTTTTCCTCCCTGCACCGATATCTCATTATTGAAAATGGATCATTTGAACTGCTTTCATCTGTTTTCTTGTTCTGGCTCACAATATATTATTATTATCATTACGTGATGCTTGACGTTGTGTGAAGTTTTGAAGCCATTTTGCAACCATGTGTTTTTTTGTCTTTTTCCAGCCGTTTGTGGAAAACGATCACGTACTGCACAAATATTTCCTGCCCAGAGAGTACTCGGTCATTCTTCCAGGCATTGCAGCAGTAATACTGCTCCTCTGTATAGGTCAGTACGCTATTTGCTTTATAAAAGAAAGCACACGCCTTCACTGATTCTCGCTGGAACTTACACTCATTCTGCACACTGATGCAACTTTTGAACAGTTTTCTTAAATTCTAGTTATAGAGTAGATGTAACCACTTGTCACTAATGACATTCATGTTCCCTACAAGCACAGCTCAGTTATATTAGGAATTTGTAGAACGGATAAACACCTGGTTACTGAATTATATAATAAACACAAACTAATTCCTTCATTTTAAATTACTGTTCAGGTATTAAACACTGCAAACAAGCTGCAGTCTGTCACAGTAAGTGGCTTTATGAATCTCTTCCCAGCAGTTTGATATCTCAGTGTTCCTCGTAACTGTTCCATATGATGGAGTGACATGTTCACTGTAGTTAACGTCAGTCGAACTGCTAACAACAGCTGCTCAGCAGGAACACGTCCAGAAACACTGTCGCAGCAGTTTTTACAGTCCAAGAAATCTGCCAGTATTTATTGCTGCCTTTAAAATACATTTGTACTCATACTACTTCATTTTAGTTGAATTGTTGTTGAAAGCATGTAATAATAATGATAACAAATTGTATTTGTAATACATTTTTCTCTCGTCTGAGTCTCAATGTGCTACAAACTAAAAACAATTTAGACTTGGCTTAAAAACAGTTTCAAACCAATTAGTAATGCAATCAGAGTCCTGCTGACAAACACTCACCTCCCAGCCTGTGTTGGCATTTGGCATTCCTAGCTTAGTGTTAGTATGCGCCTCAGCTAGCTAGCTACACTGGATGGTTGCCAGACACTTACTTATGACTTCATGCTATGGAGTTTATCAGCACAACTACCACAGTTAACAACTGGAGAGGAGGGAGTTTTTTTTTGCAAACACACCTGTAACTCCATCTTATACAGTAAGACCAGGAACTACAACTGATCTACACTACATTCTCTGACATGCCTGTCCCTTGTCTTTTATATTGGATTGACTGATTAAGTCATTGACAGCAATTAACTGATTAAGAACTAATCTTCAGCGTCCCCAGTCTTCAGGATCTAAATTCACTGTGTATTAAAAATTCAATGACAGTTAATAGCATTCTTATTCTTTCCGCAGGGGCCTTCACTGCAGTTATCATGTGGAAGAATCGCAAACCGAAGAAAGTGGACTAATTTCAGGATGTGAGAGGGACTGCTGTGGATTTATACTGTCATACAACCAAAAACTTTAACTGCATTTTCTAGTAAATTGTCCTGTGTATATATATGTATGTATGTATATATATATATATATATATATATATATATATATATATACACACACATATATATATCTTAGAAAATAGTTTTTCTAAGATATATTATTGATTCAACTCATTTAGAGCTGATAAAAATGTCTATGTGATGAATTTGGAAACTGTCCACTTTGGAAATCATGACCGGCAGCATTGGAAAAGAAACAAAGAATGAATTCACTGAAGACAAACAGACTGAATTGGTTTCATTCTGGAAACTAAGACTTGGGCCATCAGAACAAGTTGCATGTAAAAAATGTACAGGTTTGAATGTTTTCTAGCATTGTGTCACCTTCACCTACTGGATCAAATTTAATATGGTTATGGGACAAGATATACTTTATAATATCCTCTTGGAATGTGAAATATTTCCATTGACAATGTAAACCCTTGTGTTTACACTAGTGTTCAAAAATTTGGGGTCACCCACTCAATTTCATGTTTTCCATGAAAACTCACACTTTTATCCATGTGCTAACATAACTGCACAAGGGTTTTCTAATCATCGATTAGCCTTTTAACATCATTAGCTAACACAATGTAGCATTAGGACAGAGGAGTGATGGTTGCTGGAAATGTTCCTCTTTACCCCTATTTAGATATTCCATTACAAATCAGCCGTTTCCAGTTACAAGAGTCATTTACCGCATTAACAATGTCCAGACTGGATTTCTGACTAATTTAACATCATCTTCATTGAAAAAAATGCTTTTCCCCCCGAAAAATAAGGACATTTCTAAGTGACCCCAAACTTTTGAACAGCAGTGTATCAACCTACTCTGTATTCTTATGGATGTATTTGAGTTTAAAAGCATATAGGCTGTAAGGTGTGGTTCATTAATATTAGGGAGGCTCTCCATAGGTGGTGTTACAACACATAACAGTGCAACTGCCCAAGAGCTGATGCAATGACACGTGTTACCTTGCAACTGATATGTGACTTCATAGAATACAATAGCAGTGGGTGTTTTGATGTGAGCCCCTATGGGTCTGGGGGCCCCAGAGCAGCTATTGGGTTTGGACATTGTTCAGAGACAGTAAGTAAGGTGAAAGGGACAGGTGGATACTATTGTTGCTGATCACTCTTCTTATCAGCAGCTAGAGTAGCAGCAGAACTGCACACCTCATCTAGATGATTAACACCTTAATATACCACGTGCTCCTTCCCCTTTGATTTTCCCTTACATAGCATTAGGATTTTTAAAAGTATCTCACCCCTCACTGTGTGACAGTATCAGGTTTTTCCAAACCTTTATTAAATCTCCAGTATATGATGGTTACACTACAACAACAGCTTTTCATAGAATGCAACCATTTTGTTCTATGATAACTGTTCTACATTTTTGCAACTTTCTTGTGTGTTTTTAAAAATGAGTCATCACACATTTGTAGAAATGTTCCAGACATCTTTAGACCCACTTCCAATAAATTTCACAATTCAGTCTGACACATTTGGCATCTTTGGAAACTGAGTTCTACACTGGAATTTTGAACTACATTTTCCTGTTGTGGGTTTGAACAAAATACACTTTTTCACAATGTGTCACGATGCGCCAAACCTTTGAGCTTGGTCAGTGTGTGTAAGTGGAGCTGACTCACTCTGTTTGTCAGCAACCTTATCACTTACTCATTGCCTCTTCAGTCTTATGTTTCCTCTGACTCCTCATCTCAGTGTTTGTTTACACCATACAGACATCTGAAATATATTTCCCCCTTTATTTGGTTAGTTCAGTGTTACTTCCAATGAGGCAAAAAAAAAAGAAAAGCTGCACAATTCTTGGGAACGCATCTGCAGGTTGGAAGAAACTAACAGAACTCTGACTCACTCTCTGTGCCACCTTAAAAACTACAAACCACACATATTGAATCAATATTTACAAAAGTCACAGCAGAGCTCTCTCAACTCTGAAAAAATTGTTAATGCCTCATATATAATATTCAATAAATAAGAAAAATATATATTTTTTTTTACATTTGGGCCAATCTGGTGATGGACAGTAGTGGGGCAGGGTGGCAGGAATTTGTGTCATTTGTGAGAAGAATGACAAGAGACTGTATGAATACTATGACTAGAAATGTGTTTTTCTAATGTGTCAGAGTGTACATGAGGTAACTTGTTTTTATGCAAACCAACATTTTATCAACAATGAGTGTGGAAATGGGGCCAGTGGTCCTTTCTGTTGAATAAAATGTAGAAGCTGGGGGACGTGTTGTGTTTATCACTGGTGGAATGGAACTAAGTACATTCACAACAGTACAAATTTCAGATGTTTATATATGTTGTATATATTGACTTTAAGTATATAGTTACAGTATACAGTTCAGAGATACTTATTGTACTTTATACTGCACTTTTTTGCATAAGTGTAGAGGATACGTACAACAGGTCTTCTCTTCCGCATATCAAACACAGTTATGTGTGATATGTTCTGAATGTGCAGATAATTATAGACATGAGCAAAAGCCTTGCTGTAACATGAGTTATGAAAGTCCAGGGATTTATATATTCATCAAAATAAATGAATTTATCATTGACATAAAAAAAGGCCTCATGCACATCACAGAAGTTGCTATTACAAAACAAAGGAGAAGAAAAATTAAATCATACATAACAGTGGTATGCAAAAGTTTGGGCACCCCTGATAATTTTCAAGATTTTCCTTTATAAATCAATGGTTGTTCGGATCAGCAATTTCAGTTTAATATATCGTATAGCAGATGAACACAGTGATATATGAGAAGTGAATTGAAGTTAGGATTTACAGAAAGTGCAATAATTATTTAAACAAAAGTAGGCAGGTGCATAAATTTGGGCACCCCAACAGAAAAATTACATCAATATTTAGTAGATCCTCCTTTTGCAGAAATAACACCCTCTAAACACTTCCTATAGCTTCCAATGAGGGTCTGATTCTAGTTGAAGGTATTTTTGACCATTCTTCTTTACAAAACATCTCCAGTTCAATCAGGTTTGATGGTTTCCAAGCATGGACAGCCTGCTTTAAATCACACCACAGATTTTCAGTAATATTCAGGTCTGGGGACCGAGATGGCCATTCCAGAACGTTGTACTTGTTCTTCTGCACGAATGCCTTAGTAGAATTTGAACAGTGTTTAGGGTCGTTGTCTTGTTGAAGTATCCAGCCCCGGCGCAACTTCAACTTTGTCACTGATTCTTGAACATTGTTGGCAAGAATCTACTGATACTGACTGGAATCCATGCGACCTTCAACTTTAACAAGATTGCCAGTACCTGCACTGGCCACACAGCCCCACAGCATGATGGAACCACCACCAAATTTTACTGTGGGTAACAAGTGTTTGTCTTGGAATGGTGTGTCCTTCATCCGCCATGCATACCGCCCCTTGTTATGTCCAAATAACTCAATTTTAGTTTCATTAGTCCACAGCACCTTATTCCAAAATGAAGCTGGTTTGTGCTTTAGCATACCTCAAGCGACTCAGTTTGTGCCATGTGCGCAGAAAAAGCTTCTTTTGCATTACTCTCCCATACAGCATCCCCTTGTGCAAAGTGCACTGAATAGTTGAAGGATGCACAGTGACACCATCTGCAGCAAGATCATGTTTTAGATCTTTGGAGCTGGTCTGTGGGTTGAGTTTGACTGTTCTCCCCATCCTTCACCTCTGCTTATCTGAGATTTTTCTTGGCCTGCCACTCCGGGCCTTAACGAGAACTGAGCCTGTGGTCTTCCATTTCCTCACTGTGTTCCTGCAGCTGCTTTGAAATGGCTCCAAGTGACTTTCCTGACTTGTTCAAGTCAATGATTCACTTTTTCAGATCCGTGCTGAGCTCCTTTGACTTTCTCGTTGTAGCATTTGTGGGCATTTGTATCCACTGAGCCCTATTTAAATGGCCTCAGAGAAGTAACCAGCTGTAGTCGCTCATAATCACTCACAAGAAGTTAAGAGGCCATGCTATGAAGCTCATTTCATTGACACAACTTTCTAAGTCACCAAAATTGCTAATTCATGTTGCTGTATGTATATTTTTGACCCAGCAAATTTGGTCACTTTTTCTGTTAATCCATAATAAAGTCATAAAAGAACCAAACTTCATGAACGTTTTTTGTGACAAAAAAGTATCTGTTCCAATCACTCTATCAGAGTTGTAGAAATGACTGGAAACTCAAGAGAGCCATGACATTATGTTCTTACAAGCGTATGTAAACTTTTGACCTCGACTGTACATATACAGCAAGCTAAGAATTTCACTGCAGTGACATCTTATTTATTTTTGCATGTTCGAATGACAAAGCATTTTCAAGTTATGAGATACACTACCAGTCAAAAGTTTGGACAACCTTCTCATTTAATGTTTTTTCTGTTTTCTCATGACCGTTTACATTGTAGATTCTCACTGAAGACATCAAAACTATGAATGAACACACATGGAATTATGTAGTAAACAAAAAAAGTGTGAAATAAGTCTAAATATGTTTTGTTTTAGATTGTTCAAAATAGCTTTGATTACTGCTTTGCACACCCTTGGCATTCTCTGGACTCTGGATGAGCTTCATGAGTTAGTCACTTGAAATGGTTTTCCAACAGTCTTGAAGGAGCTCCCAGAGATGCTGAGCACTTGTTGGCCCTTTTGCCTTCACTCTGTGGTCCATCTCATCCCAAACCATCAGGATTAGGTTTAGGTCAGGTAACTGTGGAGGCCAGGTCATCTGACGCAGCACTCCATCACTTTCGTTCTTGGTCAAATAGCCCTTACACGGCCTGGAGGTGTGATGGGGGTTATTGTCCTGTTGAAAAATAAATGATGGTCCAACTAAATGCAAACCAGATGGGATGGCATTAGGGCCTGACTGATGTGGATTTTTGAGATGCCGATGCCGATATTCGGCACAAAAAAATTATCGGATAACCGCTTAATTGACTGATTAGTTTGTTTTTAAAAATCCATGCTTCATGGTGGGAACCATACATGTAGAGCCCATCCGTTACCTTTTCTGTGTTGCACAAAGACATGGCGAGTGGAACCAAATATCTCAAATTTGGACTATTCAGACCAAAGCACAGATTTCCACTGGTCTAGTGTCCATTCCTTGTGTTTCTTGGCCTAAACAAATGTCATCTGCTTGTTGCTTTTCCTTAGCAGTGGTTTCTTAGCAGCCATTTGACCATAAAGGCTTGATCGATGCAGTCTCTTGAACAGTTGATGTATAGATGTGTCTGCTGCTAGAACTCTGTGTTAAATTTATCTGGGCTGTTAATTTGCCATTTCTGAGGCTGGTGGCTCAGATGAACTCAGCAGCAGAAGTGACTCTTGGTCTTCCTTTCCTGGAGCAGTCCTCAAGTGAGCCAGTTCCGTCATAGCGCTTGATGGTTCTTGTGACTGCACTTGGGCATACATTCAAAGTTTTTGCAATTTTCCAGATTGACTTACCTTCAGTTCTTAAAGTAATGATGGACTGTCGTTTCTCTTTACTTAGCTGATTGGTTCTGGCCATAATATGGATTCTAACTGTTGTCAGCTGTGTACCGACGTCACTTCTGCACAACACAACTGATGGTCCCAACCCAGTTAAGAAGGCAAGAAATTCCACAAATGAACCTTGACAAGTAACACCTGTGAAGTGAAAACCATTTCAGGTGACTAACTCATGAAGCTCATGGAGAGAATGCCAAGAGTGTGCAAAGCAGTAATCAAAGTGAAGGATGGCTATTTTGAGGAATCTAAAATATAAAACATGTTTAGAGTTATTTCACAATTGTTTGTTTGCTACAAAATTCCATATATGTTGCTTCGTAGTTTTGATGTGTTCAGTCAAGCGTGAGTGATGATTACAAATAATTCTAGAAACCGCTTAAGCAGGCCACTAGGTACATACGCAGTAAGCTACGAATTTCACTGCACTGACATCTTGTTTTGCTGCATGTTAAAATGACAAAGCAATTTAAAATTATAAGATATGTAACCAATACATTACACGGGTTAAGGTGCACAGCAGCTTTAATACAACAACCATATCAGTTCACTGCACGCACTTATCCCTCCATAAAGCTGACATTTTCTTCTAAATCTTGCAGCATTGCAATTTCTGCAATCATTTTTTAAGGTATTCTTTACTATTTCAATAATAACTGAGTTCCACCCTTGTAATCCATTAACTGCTACATTCTAAACTTTATTTTATAAAACAGGATTTTAAAAAAATGTTTTAGAACATCTATTTAAGTGTTGTCATCTTTTTTTTATTTCTGTATTGTTATTGTAGTTATTTATTTATTCTTTTCTGTTTTACTATACTTTCTATAGTATTTACAAGTCTCTTGGGTTAACAAGCAATACTTGACAATTAGACAATTGAAAAAAATGATTGCAAGAACTGATCTTTCCACTCCCATCAATATTATAAAACCTACATTTGAAAAACACCAGCAGTAGAACCAACAAAATGTTACTTTCTACAAACATCATCACATTTTCTCACAACATTAATGATTCTGCAACTCCACATCTGCAAACAATAGATGAAATATACAAAGTACCTGTCTAAAGTCTTGACTTTCTGCTTGCTGCTGTCTACCTACTGAGTGTCTGCTATCCTGAGCGTCAGACTCAGCTGGCGGTGCACCTTTGCCTTTTCACCCATCTTTTTGTGCTGCATAAAAAAATGTCATCTCTTCATCCTGTTTTTGTTATTGTTGTTGTTCCCTAACCAAGGAGACAGGATGAAGACAAACCTAATTCTTCTTGTTTGCTCTCATCTCCAAACAAGTTCAGGAATGTAGAACAGGATATTCTCCCCTACAGGTCGATGTTTTCTGTTCCAGCATCTAGAAATGGAATCTTCTGTCAGATGATATAATCTCCAAGCTGAAACAAATATGCAGAATATGCTCTGTGCATTAGCAAGGAGCACACTTGTTCCTGGATTAAGAGTGTCATACTGAAAAACATTAGTAAGCCTGACCTTTGAGAGAGACAGGAAATAGCATGTAATACTCTACTTAAGTGTGCAAAAATAATCATCTGGTGTTTATCTCCTATAGGTTAACAGAAAATACTATGCTTGGGAACTCTGAAATTTTAAGATTAATCTGGAAAAAGATACTATGTCAGTCTTTCTTTTCAAGGATTTACAAAGTGTTTGCTGCAAAATGCTATGTGCTGGAAATGTAGATGCCATGTTGAAAAGCCTTTTGCTTTGTTCACCATTTTGGAAAAAGGTAAATAAAACAATAAAACGACAGTTACCTATGCATAATTACACCTGTCATGTTTCAGGTCTTGTTTACCTAAACTTTATAAATTTGCATTTGCGGTGGCTTTGGTTGGATTTTGCATAGAAAGGGTTGTGTTCATGACAGTGAACACAGGTAGAAGCACTTACTTTAATACTATAGTCATGTTTTTGTGTTTATTTACTAGTGACTTAGAGTGAGAGCGATGGGATCAAAACTAACAAAGTCCACTTAAGTAAGGACTTAGGTTTCTGTGAATATGTAACAGGAGAGCTGGGATGAATGCCCTTCTGTACTTGATGAATTTAGTCGTCTCTGTCCAGGAGAGTGCAGACCTAAGAACAGTTAAGATACTGCACAAATTTCTCAGACTAGGCCGTGTTTTCTCCAAGATTGAGAAAACACATATATATGTGGGACTGACACCTCAGATGTTACACCTGGAGCCCCTTCCTAGTGGGGCTCACATCCCTAAAGACTCTTATCACCACTGGTGCTAATGGCACATTCTTGCCGCCATGACTACGGCTTCTGTGCTGTCCTTCAAACCAGTGTTTTCTAGTCCCTGGTAGGATTACTTGATATCTGCCACCTCCTCTATATACTGATGGTACAATCCATAAAGGCACTTAGTCTCCTCAATGTTTCTTCCTTCCCTTCATCATTGTCTGCCATCTGTTTTCAGCTGCCGAAGGTCAGTCGTCAGTCTAGGACAGCAGCAGGGACAGTAGATGTACTGTCCCTGTGTGCAGGTGTAAAGGTGATGACCTTGGTATATATTGCGATTAATGGCGACAGTAAATTGGTTTTAGATGAATGTTATAAGGTAAACTTTATTTATTTCAGTGTGCTAGTTCCTACTCTACTAGGTTAAAAAAAAAAAACAACAACATAAAAACATTTTAAAATTAAGTTCATTAAAGCTTTTTATTGCTTAGTGGCAATGGAAACAATGGAGGCAAAACTTCAAATAAAAACAGGGCCTGTGGGTATTGTCGTATCACTAAAAGAAATAACCAAACTCTCTGCCCAAACTGGAATATAAAGACATCACCTCTGCTCCTGGTGTATTTAATAAAGTAATGAAAGTGTGCAGGTGTGAAATTAGCTAAGCCTAACATACTTTTCAGGCAGTGGAATGAATAACTCAGTTAAACAAATCAAAGATAGTAACCACTAGTAAGTGATTACAGAGACTGGCAATACGGAGGCAAGCTACTCACATTAAATCATAGCTGCCGAGACTCACCAGTTAGGTACACATTTGTATTCAGATGCAGTGATTACTGCAGTTTGACTGGAGCAGGAAGTGGAAGAGAAACGAGGATTAAAGCCCAGGAGTATAGCTCAAGGCCAGTCAGCCAGGAAGATGGGTAGAACAATGTGCAAGTACCAGTCCTGGTCAGAAGGCCGGACAAACCAATTCCCCACACACGAAACCAGGCCAAAAATGGTTCAACATGAGGAATGAATCACCAGGGGCTGTTGAATGAGCACTCTGGTATCCATGTGTGGGGCACTGAGTCCTAGATTTTGCTGTTGTCAGTCCAGACAATGCTCAGGTTAATCTAGCTAGTCTTAGAGTCTTGTGTCATTGCTCTGTCGACTACTAGCTGGTGCTTTGATGCTCTGACCTTGTTTCTCAGTTTGATTATAATGTCTGAGAGGCTTGTAATTAGAAAATGTTGAAGTCTTTTTGAAAAACTAATAAAATTCAAGTCATAAAAAAAGAAAATGTTGAAGTCTTGTGGGTATCCATAATGATCAGGATTGTCCTTGCCTGTGTTAGCCACTCTGGGTGGGTGCCAGGTGCTAGCAGCACATTTATTTGTGCCACCTTATGTTGTGCTGTTAGCTGCTTCAGCCACTACGAGTGCATCATGTCACATCCTGGTGCTATCCAGCTTTACATGCTCCCAACTTGTTGTTGGATGTCTGCCTTTGAGTATGTTCATCAACAGCTTGGTCGTAGTGGTGTGTGTTGCCTCTTTTCTTGTCCATTGGATCTTCTAGTATTGCTCAGCCTCAGCCCTGGGCGGATCCGTTGTCATGCAGCTGTTCCCCTGCTGCTGGGAGTACACACTGGATGGGTCTTTGGAGAACAGCTACACTGGTATATCTCCTCAGGCAAGCCCAGAGCTGAATCAGTCAGGCAGTCTCTGGAGCCTCACATATGGATAGCTTGTTGTACTTATTATCATCCAAAACTATCTCTTATGAGACCCATGTGCACCTTTATTAGCAAACTAACGTCCTTCTGGGAACTGTTGATCTTGGCTATCAACACTCTTCCCCATGACAGGTGCTCTCTACATGATGTAATATCCTGCTGCATGTTGTCATATCCTGTTGCAGTGGTGTT
Source organism: Acanthochromis polyacanthus (assembly GCF_021347895.1). NCBI lineage: Eukaryota > Metazoa > Chordata > Actinopteri > Pomacentridae > Acanthochromis > Acanthochromis polyacanthus. Next base: position 22,466,342 of record NC_067130.1, read on the forward strand.
TTCCACTTACACTTACAAAATAAAGCCCGCTGTAGCACAGGCAACATTTTCAGTACTTACACTGTGTATTTTAGGAAATAAAGTTGCACAGAATGAAAAATAGAAATGAACTGCTTGTTTTGGTCTATTACCACCTTTATGACAAATTCTTGTGTAGGTTATACACATAAGCATTAGATTGAGAACCAAAAAGCTAAAATCAAATTCAAACTGGGGTTCCTTTTCCGTAATAAGGCCTCCTTTACTTACTCTGCCAAAAACACTCTTGCGAAGATGACCATCCTCCCCATGGTTGACTACGGCGATGTCATCTATAAAATGGCCCTTAAATGTGCCCTTAACAGGCTTGATGTTCATCACTCAGCCGACTGTCTTGCTGCTAGTACACCTTTTTCCACCCACCATTGTGACCTTTACAAACTGGTGGGTTGGCCTGCCCTTTACACCAGGTGACTCCAGCACTGGCTTCTACTCATCCACAAGACCCTATCAAGGAAGACATCTCAATACCTCTCCAACTTCCTACACCCCTCTCATAACAACTACCACCTGAGGTCCAGTGATCTCATAACACTCTGTCCCCAAGGTTCGCACTGTCTTTGGCCAGTATTCCTTTCGCTTTTCTGCAGGAATTGCTTGGAATTCCCTTGTCATCTCTTTCATCACTTTACATGTTTAAGCAGAAAATGTAGCAGACCCTAGCTGACCACTGCACATGCTGCCTGTTTTCACTGAATTGCCAGCATTAATCTAGGCTATTATTAACCTTTGTTGAAATAGTTGTGTGTGTTTTTTTGTATACGTATTGTTTATCCCAAGAGCAAGCCCTACAGCGACAGTGGCAAAAAATAAACTCCCTTTAAACTTGAAGAAACCTTGAGCAGAACCCAGCACATATGGGGGGGGGGGGGACCCATCTGCTGCTGGCCAACTGAGTTGAGAGGGACAGAACACTGGGAGGGGGTGATGGAGGGGGAAGGAGAGGGACAGGAGAAGAGGAGGGTAGGGGGCAAGGAAACATGTAACACACATGGGCATACATGCATGATCTGAGTAACATAGATGATACATACAGTAGTACAAGCCAATATTGAAACTGATTCATACATTTACTGTTATGGTGTAAGGCTTTATCATTAAAAAATACTACATATATAGCTGGTAGTAAGATTCAAACAGTGTGTACAGGAGCATATCAAGTATTGTAAGGGCGATGCAGAGTAGACTGGTGAAAATTGGCAGCTGGAAGCAGTGGACTGGAGGAAAGACAGCAGCAGCATCCCACAGTGGACATGATGGAGACTAAGCCACAGATCGAAGCATTCAGCTCTGGGCCCAGGGACACTTGGAGAAAGGACACAGGGGGAAACAGAGTGAATGCAATGCAATAATGGAATATATAGTAAATACACAAGTAAAAAGAGAAAGGTTCAGTGCAACTTTAAGAGAGATCCCCTAGCAGCCTAGCCTATAGCAGCATAACTAGGGGCCAGCAGCTGGTGCTGAGTGGTCCAAAGAGATAACCCAGCTCTGCCCCAGTAGGATCTTCTCCCTGGACGTTTAGCTACTACTCAGTTTTTGGCTGCTGTTATTGATGATGCTTTGTCTTTTAGGTTGATAAACTTTTGGCGGATTGTATTAGTAGAGTTAATTAGCAGTGCTTGTAATTGTGTCATGTGAGAAGTTTTCAGACAGATGTTCCTCCACTGCAGCAGTGCCTGGAGCGCTGACAGCTGAACCTCAGCCAGCAGAGCACCGCCAGCTGACACGTGGGGTGATTTAAATGTTCCTCCTCTTTTTTCATTCGGACTTTCATTGCTGCATGTGCCGACTTTATGAACGAGTTCCTATTTAACCTAGTTATACTTTACAGGTTGCTGTGCATGCCCATCAACTCCCAGCTGACCGAGCGGTGCAGATAGTCTGGGTGTGACCGGAGCCTGAGCCAGGCTCCGAGGCGGCGCTCGGGCAGTGCGACGGTGACATTAACACGGACGGACGACGGACAGGCGGACAGACGTGCTGCTCTGCGTCCTCACCGAGGCAAGTACACACTTTAGTGCAACGATGACAGCTTTGATGTGTAGCTACGTGTCCTGAGTAGTTTTCAGTAAGATGACGGAGTTCTCTCCGGAGTTCAGCTCCCAGCCTTTCCTCGGTATAAATCTGTGATGCTGTGTCAGTGTGGGCCGTCACGATACACCATCAGGGTTCCTTGTTCACTTTCCTTATCAGCATGGAGGCTTCTCTGAATGTCAGACCGTCTTTTAAAGCTGAAAATTCCCCTTACAAGTAATTCCTGCTAAACTGCATGTAACACTAGTGAGTCATCACGTTAAGTCATTCTTAAGCAGGCAGGAGACAATGTCAAGTCATTTCTGATGGATATCCTGAATGACATGATGTTTAAAATGTTTCTTTCAAGTATGCTGAGTAAAATGAGGTAAAAAGGGACTTTTCTAAACAAATAGTCTTGGAGCTTAAAGAAGGTCTCCGAGTAGCTGAGTTAATCACAGTCACAAATATCATTATGATGTGTGAATGGGTGAATGTGATGTATCATGTAAAGCGCTTTGGATAAAAGCGCTATATAAATACAACCATTTACCAGTGGCGGCTGGTGGTGAAATTTGTTGGGTGGGCTAACAATGCATAATACCGATTAAATGGTTAACACAGCTGCAAAAGCAACATCACCTATAATACACACGGTTACATCAATTACAGGTACACTATACTTTTTTAGTGCTCTACATCAACGCTGTCTCTCACTCACTCACTCTCTCACTCTCTCTAACACACACACACCACTACAAAACGTGTTCCAACTGCAACGACTGCCCACAGATAGCCTGCTGCAACTGTCTTATTACAACTGTTTGGCGACATGTAGTGCAAAACATGCCTTCAGCACAACAGATGACCTCAGCAAAAACAAGGTGTCACAGTCCTTTAACAGGTCAACATGGGCCTACCTTATTTGAAAACAAGCACACATCGACGGCCGATGTGATCCCAGTCTCTTAACTTCCAGCTTTTCCTCCAAAGACATTGAGGAAAATGGACATGAAAGCAAATAATCCACCTCGTTCATGCTAACGCCCGCCATAGCTTAACCTTTTCTCGCTGCGTCAAAGGCCTGTGGGCTGACCGAAGTTAGCCCAAATGATCAGTAAATCACGGGGGTGGGACATGACACCTGTCAATCACTTACAAGAACGAAATGAATGAAAGCCGCCGCTGTGTTAACTCGCTGCTATTGGTCAAAAGTCAGTGGCCTGTGGGGTGCCTAAAGTTAGCCCAAATGATCAGTAAATCACGGAGGCGGGACATGACACCTGTCAATCACTTACAAGAACGAAATGAATGAAAGCGGACTGTATCTGCTGGGGCTGTAAAAAAAATAAGCCCATTTAGAGATATTCTGTTTTTCTTTTGACTGATTGGTGCTGTTGCTACCTTTTTTTCACCTAAACTTAAAACAATCTGTTGTAAGTTATTTGAAAAATAATTTTCTCGTCTTTTTTGTGTTTGCTTGGGAGGGCTTAGCCCTGTTAGCCCATTTATACCAGCCATCCCTGCCATTTACCATTTTATTTTATTTTATTATGTGCTTGCAGCTTTCATAAATGTTTCTGTAAGTTGGTGGCCTCTTAGAAAAAAGAACGGAAAATACCCCCCTTACTTCTCATATTTACAGTGTCCTCGACATGATTCAGAGTGGCTTGACTGCTACTCATGTGTTTCCTGTAATAGGCATCATTATGTTGTACAACTTAACACTGAATGTTGTGGAAAGTTTCACTGGCTGTGTGTCACCAGTACCCATTTCAATGCAAGCTTTCTTAAAAAGTTCAAACTGACTCCTAAGAAGACTTTAAAAGATGGTAGTCACCAACTGTGAGAGGTTCTTCAGTACAAATCAAATTAACTGCCTTTTCTCTGAGCTTCAGTTTGAAAATGTAGCGGATGTGCAGTCTGCTGAGCTTTTTGTGGACTATTACCGCTTTGCTGACCCATATGGCTTTTTGTTAGGGGCTTGGAATGAGAGGTTTTAGTGCTTTTTAGGCTGGGTGCTTTCTATGTTGCACTTGCATGTCTGATTTGAAACTGAAATTACACATCTGTCTACAGAATGAATGGCATTATCTTTCTGCAGTCCATCTGTGTTTCTGCTAGGGGAAGTTGGGAACCCTACATAGCATTTAGCAGGGAGAAAAGCCATCAGCTGTTTGTTGTGTGGACCAGGGCTGAGAGAATACAGAGGGAGGTGCTAGCAACAGCTCTGAGTCCTCTCACCGCTCCTGGCACCACACTGTGGCAAGCCTGTTTCTGAATTTATAGGGATGAAATCTGTTTCTGATGAAAAAATGAGGTGTACATGTATACAAAAAATGTAATCAATGTGTTGCATTGATTTAGCATGTTCTTATGGTGTGTAGAACAATTCTAGGTCCGTTCTTTCAGCTGTAGTCTGGCTGTGTCAAATTCTCTTGGGCGCAAGTAAAAACAAATATTAAAACATCACTTAAACTGAAGTAGACTCACAGCAATAATCTCAAGTAAAAATTACAGGCTTTATTGCTTTAATCAGTCTAGAATTATAAAGCAATGCAAAGGCTTGTCAAATTTCTTGTAGTTAACAGGAAAATAATGTTAAGCAAAGAAGACTGAAGTTCCCTCCTGAGAATTTTTATCCCTCATTTCTCTGCTTTTCAGAGAAGAGGAAAGGATTTAGATTGTCTCTAAAAACTCTCAGCCTAATTAAACTCTTTCACTATCTGCACTCTGACCTGCATAGGGTCTGCAAATGATGACTGAGTAAGTAGAGATTTTGTCCTTGTTGATCTGTTATCTGGATAAATAAATATAAATAAAGTTTAATGTTTCTCTTCTGATAAGATTAGTTTAGTTTAGTTTATTCAGTCAGTCATAACAACACCCCCCAAATATTATACACAGTATTGACATTCCTCTCAAGATTACAAAATCAGAATCATGTGTTGAATAATGACTGAAAAGGCATAGGCAGAAGCAGAATGCTTATGAGAGCCTATCCTATATTGTCAACTTTTTAGGCTACCAACGTCCAGAAAAACAAAGAAACAACAACAGATAATTAATTGCACCTATAGGCTTCAAAAATAGCTTTACAAATCATTTTCTTAAAAAAACAAAAAAGAATGAACAACAGATGATTAATCACACTTATAAGCTTCAAAAATAGCTTTACAAATCATTTTCTTAAAAACCAAAAAAGAATGACATGTTTTTAAATTAATGTTGGCATCATTCCAGAATTGAACTCCAATAATGGAGACACATCTCCTTTTCATACCTTTTGTAGCTTTTTGTACAGTAAATTTGCAAACACCTCTGAGATTATACGGACTCTCCTGAATTGAAAAGAAACTCTGTATTGAGTCAGGGAGCATTTTTAATTTTGCTCTGAACATAATTTGCATTATTTTATAATAAAACAAATCATGAAATTTCATAACATAAGAATTTTAAAAAAGTGGCTCCATGTGGGCATAATAATCAGCCTTATTAATAATACGTAAGAAAAAAAAAATAAATAAAAAAAAAATAAAAAATAATACGTATTGCTCGTTTTTGCAGTTTTATTATTGAATTTATGGTAGTTTTAAAGGTAGATCCCCACAATTCCACACAATAAGATATATAGGGAACAATCAATGAGTAGTAAATCAAATGCAAGGCCTTGGAATTCAATACATTTTTGGATTTATACAGGATTGCAAGTGATTTTGAAATTTTCCCTTTAATGTATTCAACATGTTGCTTCCATGTTAGCTTTTGATCAATGACAACCCCAAGGAATTTAGTCTCAGAAACTCTTTCAATGTCAACATTACAGTCACTTTCATTTTGATTCCCAAAAACCATAAATTTTGTTTTCTTAATGTTTATAGATAATTTATTGACATCAAACCAAGTCTTGAGATTTTCCAGCTCCATTTCTACACAACACAAAAGTTCCTCTAAATTCTTACCAGAGCAAAACAAATTGGTATCATCTGCAAATATTACATATCTAAAAAAAATCTGTTACATTGCAGATGTCGTTGATATAAAGAATGAACAGTAATGGACCAATAACTGATCCTTGTGGTACACCACATGTAATCTTTCCAAGTGCTGACACAGTATCATTAATTTGTACACACTGGTGTCTATTACCTAAATAACTTTCCAGCCAAGAATGAACAACCCCTCGCATTCCATACATCTCTAATTTTTTCAATAACTGTCTGTGATCTATGGTGTCAAAAGCCTTCTGCAGGTCAATATACAGACCAATAGAACACTCACCATTTTCATTTGCAGTTGATATTTCTTCTACCATTTGCATTACTGCAAAAGCGGTAGTTCTACTTTCTCTAAATCCGTATTGATTTTCACTTAATAATTTATTTTTATGAATGAACAAATTTAATTGTTTCACAAACAATTTCTCTAAAATTTTAGAAAATTGTGGCAAAAGTGA